>NC_081377.1:35507969-36194018 GCF_030684315.1 Stegostoma tigrinum | reverse complement strand
ATATTTGACAAAACATTTATATAAGAATCAAAACATTACTGGTTGCTGTTTCAATCAGTTTTTTATGCAATTAGTGATATTTTTGTACTGTCAGTTTCAGTGATCAAGTAGGTTATTAATGTTTTAAAGAATTTCCATGACTACTTCATTAAGATTTATTCCACAAGTTGAGAAATGAAGGCTTTATGCAAGTTAATGGATTTCAGCTCATTTCAATGAAAATTCTACCTTCAGACTAAAAACAATAAGATAACAGTGGTCACATCGCTGCATGGTCCAACCTTACTATAAAGGGACCTCCTCGCTGGACCTCTGTTCTTGGCAAGAGAAATTTGAAAAGCACTTAATGAATTGAAAACAACCTGACCCCAACCACAAGATTCTCATTTGCTGAACAGTTTCCCCTTGTATTAACATGCCTCCTTTAATAGCAAGATTCTACCCGTTCAGGTCGTCAGTGATTTATTTTGCACGTAGTTAGAACGCTGTCAGATACATCACAATTCTGGGTTAATAACTTCAGCACTGCAATTATTTCCCATCCTGTTTGTACCTCGTGACTTCTCAGAAGTGAGTACTGAAGTGATTTACAAGAATGGTTCCAGGACGAAAAACTTCAATGATGAGGATAGACTGAAGAAACTGAGGTCGTTCTCCTTGGAGAGATTAAGTCTGAGAAGAGATTTAAGAGACATTTTCAAAACCCAGGAGTGGACTGGATAGAATAGACCGGGTAGAAACTATTCCCAGTTCATCAAAGGGAAAAAGAATGAGAGGGCATAGATTTAAAGTGATTTGCAAAGAAAGCAAGGGTGGTGAGAGAGCATATTTTTTCAGTCAGCAAGACATTAGAGTATGGAATGTATTGCCTGGAAATGTGGCTAGAGGCAAGTTCTAGCGATGCATTCAAGAGGAGCATTATTTGGATAAAAAATGGTGTTCGGGGGAAATAGAGAAAAGGCAGGAGCTTGAATGAATGGAATGAATGAATTAGCTTTATTGTACTCATTTGCGTACATGTGACAATGAAAAGTTTAAAAGTCACGTCTTATGGTGTTGTCTTAGGTACAAGGTACCCAGGTACAGATTCTTTAGTACAAGTTCTGAGGAATAAAGATCGAAAAGTAAAGAAATAAAAAGTCCAGAATGACAGACTTTCCAACACAGTCCATGCTGGCTCCCAGTGGCCAATCCATGCCAGGCCTTGACTCCAGACTGTGTCAGGCTTCAACTGAAGGCTGGGTGACTCCTCTGCAATCACCTTCGATGTCTATGCTGAGGCCATGCTGGACCAACAGATCACCACATGCTGTGGAGGGACTGCCATACTGGGGCCCGGGGAGACTGCCGTGCAAGCTGATGGAGGCATGATAGGCTGAATGGTGTCGTCTGTAACAATTTGATTCTATGAACGATCGTCAGTGCGGGTTCTAATGGCACTGAAACCCACCATCAGAGCCTAAAAACCAGAAAAACTTGAACAATCCAATGGAATGATTGGTTGCAGCAGCCCAGCGATCAAAGGATAGGGGGAGAAAGCAAGGACTGGGGACTGAGGATGATCAACCCCATTGCCATATTGTATGTGGGAGGCAAGCGTGATGGGCCTAATCCTGCTCCTAATTTCTATGTTTTAATGTTTCTCCCTGGAGTTGTGTGATGCTACGACACTGAGCCAACCCCACCATGGCTGACTCTGTCGGAATTTCCTGAAAAGGTTGAAATGTTCCACAGGGCAATTAACACCATCTGGAGCCTCCTGAAAAAAGTCCTCGAATCTGAATTGGACTTTGGTGGTTTTGGAGAGTTCTGCTTCTCTTGCATATTAGTGTTATCCAGGCAATGTTAGAGGATTAGAACATTCTCTTGATCCTGTGTTTCCTGGGTAACTAGTAGACTGAACATCCAACTCACCACTGACCCTACAACACTTTCAGACTCTATCCCTCAAACCCAGTCACCCCTGAACTGACCTAGGCAACACCATTTCTCACTGGAATCAGCACTGTCCCACTCCTGACCCAACTCCTTGATCTACCCTAAGCATTCATCCGCATATCTGGCACACAATCCCGGCGCCCCCCCCCCCCCCCCCCCCCCCCATATACCTACCACACCAACCCACATTTATCTCACTCTTGCCTTCACTCAATACTTTTCCAAGAGACTACAGGATGGTCAAATCACAGAATAAGGCACATACGGCTGAGAAAGTGAGGTGTGGTTTCCACTCAGATCCTCTTTGCTCCTGTTTTCGTGGATTAGCCCACACCACAAAAAGCCAGGAAATTTGTGGGAAAACTCCTCTGACGAATATCTATCCTTTTGTCAAACTTGGATCGGGCAATTGTTCAATATCCACAGAAACTAGAAGGAGGAGTGGGCCATTCAGCCCATCAAGCCTGCTCCACCATCCAACATGACCAAGGCTGGTCGTCTATCCTGAACACCAATATTCCCACTGCCTCGATGCCTTTATCATGTAAAAAAAAATCAATTTCTTTCTTGAATATGTGGAGATCTTTTGACAAGAAGAAAAAACTTTTTATAAAATCTCTTCTTTAGGTTGTCTCCTTTTCTGAATATTATCTCTAATGGTTCCTGATTCTGATGCATTCCCCTGATTCTGAAATACAGTACGTTCTTCTCTTTGTAAAAGCCTGATAAGCAACATTCTGTCAACCCTAATAACAGCGAGGAAGAGATAAATATTGCAGTTTTGAACTTCCTTTGTGCACTGCCTACTGGTCAGAAAATTCCAGAAAAAAACAGGAAAGCCACATCTCAAATTTTGCGTCTGTCTAGTTTCTTGCCATTATCCCCCAGCCGATGATGATTAATCATGGATAATGTGTAAATTGTCAATATTTCACAGAGTAATTTCGACAGCCTGTGTGTGTCATATAGGAACATCTCATTTCTGCAATTGCTCTATTTTAATTTTCCCACGTTTAGGTCTCACCTATAAGCCATGGATGCAGTACAATGAGAATGAGTACATTAGCAACGGTGATTTAACTCTGCTAGCAACATGCTACCGAGACTTGGAGTAGAAAGAAATGGGAGGAGAGAGCAGTGATCAGTATTCTGAACACTAATGTGCAAATAAATTACTGCAACTCCTCAGAGTGAGACCCAAGTCACTCTTTGATAAGGCAGATACAGAGATGCAGTGAGCTCAGAGCTGTGGCAATCTAGCTGAGTAGACAGATTCAAGAGCACCCAGTATAGTCACCCAACTCTAGACCTTGTCCTCAGTAGAAGCCCTGGTGGCATGTACAACATTTAGTTGAATCCATGGGAACGGGTGAAACTGATTGCAGATATTAGATGTGCTAATCAAAGCCCTGCTGGCTTGTCTGATAATGCCACAGAATGTTTGAAATCTATCTAAAGTGTAAGTTGTTCACCTGATGTCCTGGACAACACGCCATCCTCAAACATGGCTTAGTTGATTATTCATCATGCAACTTGTATTTGGGTTTTACTCTGCTCAAAATGACTGCACCAATCATCATTGGAACAGCAGAGACCTGTACTTCAAATAATGTAATCAGATGCTTTATAAATGCAGGTTTCTCTTATATCTTGTGCTGTGGAGTGGTCATTTCTCATTCCAACCCTTAGATCTTTTGAAAGGAGTCTCAGTTTTAGGAATCTACCCGCAGCTTTACATTTTTAGACGATCTAACAATTTCCCTGTCAAATGAACAGTGTTACATCACCACTAAGTAACAATTGTGCAAATTATCCAAATCTCTGATTATATTCTTCAACTGAAAGAAATTACAGGACACTGTGAAAACTGCATATATACTTAAATCACCTCTGCAATTCCAAAACTGTTTTCTCTTTGTGATTGCTACATGGAATACTTTTATGTTTAGTAAGATGAGGCTGGTGATCGAAGTAAGGAGGAGGAATTTTAAAAAGGAGAAATAAGGGCTAGGTCATTCAGGATTGTTATATAAAAAAAAACCTTTTGACACCACAGGTAGAGAATTCTGGAATTTTTTTAGATTAGATTTCCTACAGTGTGGAAACAGGCCCTTTGGCCCAACAAGTCCACACTGCCCCTTGAAACATCCCCCTATAACCCACACACCCCTGAACACTACGGGCAATTTAGCATAGCCAATCCACCTAGCCTGCACGTCTTTGGGCTGTGGGAGAAAACTGGAGCACCCAGAGGAAACCCACGCAGACACAGGGAGAATGTGCAAACGCCACACAGACAGTCGTCCGAGTTGGGAATCGAACCCGGGTCCCTGGTGCTGTGAGGCTGCAGTGCTAACCACTGAGCCACCGTGCCATGTTCTCCCCCAAAAAGCTGTTAATGCTGCTGTCAGTTGAAAATTTTGATTTGTTCTCAGAATTAATTTGGGTGTGGTTTTAGTACTGGGCCTGTAATTGAAGACCAAGACTCATGCTATGGGGAGAGATAATGTGAACTGCAGATGCTGGAGAATCCAAGATAACAAAGTGTGGGGCTGGATGTCCACAGCAGGCCAAGCAGTGTCTCATGTAATGGGGAGACAGGTTTGAATCCCACCACAGCAAGCCATAAAATTTGGATTCTATAAAAATCTGGAATTAAAAGTCAGTCAACTGCCATTGATCACCTTAGATATCTATCTGGTTCACTCCCAACTTTATGGAAGGAAATTTACTATCCTTACCTATCAGTGACTCCAGACCACAGCAATGTAATGGATTCTGAACTGCTCTCTGATAACGATGACTGTGCAACTCAATTCCAGGGTAATTAGAGATGGGCAATCTCTAATGCTGGCCTGGGCAATTAATGGTTCCTCTGAAGGACTATATCCTATGACAGTGCAGTACTCATCCCATGAATGAATTTTTAAAAAGTGAAGATACTCATTAGTTGTGATTTAACCAAATGATGGGACAGTCTTCAGAGGCTGAATGGGCTACCACTATCCCTTTGATCCTGTGATAATGCTGGGCAATAAAAAACAACCTTGTTTCTCTGGCTCCTCCTAGCCCACTCTTGTTTTGGAGGGTTCTTGAGTATTGCAAAATGTCTCGAGTGTGGCCTGTAGCTGTAGCCTGAGACCACTTTCATAATCTCGAAGACCAGTGAATTGGTATATTGTAGCCATGAGGCATACCATTACCTTTGCCATCTAATGCAGGGGAGGGGATTCACTGCGCACAAGGTATGTTGATTTGAGTGGAGATAAAACCAGAGTAAATTCCAGGTTAACATTTCAGTGTTCTCAGGGTTTGATTTATGTCTGTCAATGCTATGATGGCAAGCAAGAGTAAAGGTCTGTGTAAGCAAGCACATACATTCAGGGGCCGGGTATAGCTCACTTATACCTGAATTTCCTCCATCTCTTTAATGCTGGGAATTTGCTCCAGGCCAGGTGCATGGGCAGATATGCAGAAAATCAGCAAATCTAAACAAGCTAAACCTCTCTCGACTTAATGCTTAGGTTTTGTGGCTGTGAGAGAACCGAGCTCACTTTCAGTAGAATACTTTGTGCATGCAGTGATTAGAATGGGTTCAGCCAGGTGGCCGTCATAGAATATGAGTTCCCTGATTGCTGCTATTAATGTGCTGCAATCAGGGAACCCTGGCTGACAGTAAAGAACCGAAGTGTTCGAGATTCTGCTTAATCTAGCAGCTGGCTCAGTGCTAGCTGTGTCAGTGTCATGTGCTATGCACATGTAAATAAAGGGTAACTTGGTGATGAGATACTGGCCTCTGTTGAGTTATTTCAGTGTAGCTAATGGTATCTCATTGCTGTCTTAATAAGCAGTTTTGACTGAATTCCCTTGAGCAATGTCTTCTGGCATCTGTAGAGAGTTTCACTAAAATTAGACCAGGGATGAGAGGCTTTACTAAGAAGGGAGACTGCAGAAAGTTGGGCTCGATTCATTAAACGAAAGAAGTGAATTGATGTGCTTAGAATTATGAGAGGTTTCGATTAGATAAATAGAGGGAAACTTTATTCACAATGGTCGGTAATATGGTAACTTCAGAGATTAAACTTAAATTCAACTGCACAAGATTGAAAGCAGAAGATGAGAGGATTCTTTGATACATATCAAATTATGAAGACTGTAATACCCTGCCAGAAATACTAGTGGATGAAGCAACTCAATAGATTTTCAAAGAGCTGACGTTTCAGGCCTAGAACCTTCATCAGGACGGAGGGTCTAGGCCCGAAACGTCAGCTTTTGTGCTCCTGAGATGCTGCTTGGCCTGCTGTGTTCATCCAGCCTCGCAGTTTATTATCTTGGATTCTCCAGCATCTGCAGTTCCCATTATCTCAGATTTTCAAAGAGATGAGCTTGAACATTTGTAGAAGAAAGTGATGAAAGGATGGGGAAGAAGTGTTCCTATTTACTGTAATTTGGTGGAAATAGCCAATGCCTGAACACTGGCTCAGCAGGTAGTGTCCTCACCTTGGCATCTGAAGGCAGCTGTGTGGTTTAAGTTGCACTCCAGGGAGCTGTCTTCAGAGGTTTAAACGAAAACTCCAGTGTAATAGTGAGGGAGGATTGCATTCTTAAGAGGGCTTCATGTCCCAGAGGAGACATTAACCGCCATGCCCTTGGGTGGAAATGCCTCAGGTCACATTGGCACTTCTTTAAAGAAGAGTGGGTGAGTTTCCCAGGCACCCTGTTCGTTTATTTGTCCATCAGTCAATATCGCCATCTGCCCTCCCCCCTCCAAGGGAAGAAACACAGACTGACTATTTGGTTGTTATCTCATTCCTATTTGTGAGAAATTGCTGTGTACAAAGTGACTGTCATGTTTCGTACATTCCAACAGCCAGGGCGCTTTGGGAAATGCTTCATCAGCTGTAAATAATATTCCAAGGTCATGAGTTCTGCTGTATAAATGCAGGTGATTCTTTTTGCCCTGTAGCTCCACTTTGTCAATCAGAGTGAAAGGACAGCATTTTTGTGGAGTTCAGAGGGCACGGCTAGCTGACTGACATCACTTGGCGTTGCACAATTCTATGACGCGTTGACGCTTCAAACAGACATAAATAGTTTCACGATTTTTAAACAGTAAATCACCTGCTTTACCATGAATCCAGCCATCAGAGACTCAGCGACAGTTAAAGTTCATAAAATGTTTACGTTTTATCAATGTGTATCGTGTTGAAGCTTAAGGCAAGGTGCCAATGAATTTGGAAAGGGATTAAGTATGAATTGGCGTGTTTTAAGTTGCCACTTAATCATAAATGTAGAGGAAACTAATGTTTAGTTATAAGTGTGGCACAAAGATAATTATTACTGGTTGCTTTGACTTTGCTGGCCCATGTGCTCAGATCGGTTGATGCTTTGGTTAGCCACTTACTGACATTAGACAATGAGGTCACACAGGAAAATCAGCATTCTGTCATGACCCCTCACTCCACTCTTATTACAGAACTCTGAATTGATTGAATCATTAAGCATAGAATTAGGCCATTCAGCCCATCGTGTCTGTTTCACCTCTCTGAAGGAGCTTTCCAATTAAGTCCACTTTTCTTGTTCCTAGCCCACAAACCTTGAATCTTTCCATTTCAAATAATTACCCAACTCTCTTCCAAAGGCTGCTATTTAATCTGTTTTTTTTATCTAACCAAATCATCATAACTCACTGTTGTCATGAGGCTATTGCCCTTCATATTTGAGGGTATGATTGTTTAAACTTTCAACTGTTTGGAACTGCTGCCTTCAAGTCTGACTCTTTGCAGCTGAGTTATACCACACTTCAAACATTAACTCCGTTTTTCTCTCCACGGAGGCTGCCAGACTTGCCGAGTTTCTCCAGCATTCCTGTGTTTGTTTCAGATTTCCAGCATCTGCAGTATTTTGCCTGTCCTCATCTTTTCTCTTTTGCCCAGTAGTTTAAGGCAGTCTTCATTTGTTACTGACCCACCTGACTCTGGAAACAGTTCCTCTTTTTCTGTTCTATCAAACCCCTTTCAATTTGAGGCACTTGCTATTAATTCTTCCTTAACCCTCCCTGCTCTAAAGTGAATAATCTGAATCGACTATTCTCTCTACAAAATTGAAATGCCTTAAGTCTCGTAAAACTCTAGTCAACCTTACCCCAACTCTGTCCAAAACTCAAACATTCCCCAAAGTGTAGCCCCTTTACTTCGATACAGAAGCCAAATGGACATTTTTTTCATATAGCATCTATAATAAATGACAAATAGGGAGGCAATGGCCTAGTGGTATTATTGCTGGACTGTTAATCCAGAGATCCAGATGACATTGTGGGGACTCAAGTTCAAATCGCACCAGGGCAGTCCCTAGAATTTGAATTCAATAAATATCTGGAATTAAGAATCTAGTGATCACCGTGAATCCACTGTCAATTGTCAGGAAAAATACATCTGGTTCACTAGCGGCCTTTAGAGAAGAAAACTGCTATCCCTACCTGGTCTATCCTACATGTGACTCACAGCAATGTGGTTGACTCTGAACTGCCCTCTGGGCAATTAGGGATAGCCAAAAAATGCTGCCTAGCCAGTGATACCCTCATTCCAGGAATAAATAAAGAAAAAATAGTAAAACATTGCCTCAAATTTGGGTGGCATGATGGCTCAGTGGTTAGCACTGCTGTCTCACAGTGTCAAGGACCCAGGTTCAATTCCATCCTTGGGAGACTGTCTGTGCAATGTTTGCACAGTGTCCCCGTATCTGTGTGGGTTTTCTCTGGGTGGGGGGGGGGTCCAGTTTCCCCCCACAGACCACAGATGTACAGGTTACATAGACTAGCGGTGCTAAATTGTCCACAGTGACCAGTACAGGCTGGTGAGTTAGCCATGGGAAATGAGGGATGGCGTGGGCCTGGCTGGGATACTCTTTAGAGGGCCAGTGTGAACTTGTTGGGCCAAATGGCCGGCTTCCACACTAGGAATTCTATGAAATTGGGTGTGGTGTGTCCTGTAAGTACAAAACATAGTTTTTGAAATCTGGGATTCTGGCTAATACAATCTGATAGTCAATAAAAGCTGAATGTTTAAACAAAATATCTGCTGACAGCATTTGCAGCTCACAACTGAAATTTTTCAATTGATAGGAAGCACAGTGTGTGTAATTAAAGTTGATTTAAAGATATTGCCTCATTACAGAGCTATCATTTACACCCACTATGCAAAATTTTCTTTAATCAATGAATATGAATCATCCTGAAAGCAGGTCCTGGTATGGGTGAATAAAACTTCCATTTTCCATTGGTAATTAATGTAAATTGATGAACTGAGAGGGACTGATTTCACTTCACATTGTGTAATAGTGTCTAGTTTTGGTTTTGTATGGGTAATCTCTATTGATCAATGTTACAAGCTACAGTGATATCAGCAGCCCCTGGAGGAAGGCTTATTCATGCCTTTGTTATCTCTAGACTTGACTGTTCCAATGCTATCCTGGTCTGTCTCCCATCCTCTCTTCCTAAAAAAAGTAGCAGCATAGCTTTTCTGTTATTGAGACTAGAGTCATGACTTCCAATCCAATCCCAACAGCTAGGTATTAAAATGCGACAATTTAATGTCGTAGCAATAATAAAATAGAGCCACAACTAGGGTTCCTGTTTGGCATTCCAGTATATTTTTCATGTCAGCTGTGGTCAGTTGGTCACACTCTTGTCCACTGGTCCAGGGTGACGAACTATCCCAGATTTTATGACACTGGCCTGCAGTTGAAGTGTCCCAAAATGATTGTTGCTAAAGAAGCCCTTGGCATTGCAGTTTTGGAGCAGCAAATGCTCACTGCTTGTGAGTTGCCACCCTCACTCAATGCTCTGTTTGTGTGGCATGTGCAATCTGCAGCTGACATAGTCTGGACAGACCACCCCATGTCCCCTAACTCTCGGTCCCATCCTCTAGACTCAGCTTTTGGTTCTGTGGTCTGTGCAGATCCTCCTGTCTCCACTCCAAGCCCCTTGGCCTGGACAGGACTCCTTCGCTCCCTGATCTGCTGCTCCCAGCTCCTATGATCTGGAAAGGACCCAATCTAACACTCTGGCCTCACAGTCCAGACAACATATACCAGCCCCATGGCCTGGTCAGCACATTCTCACAAATCCCATCTTCCAGTCAATGGCACCCTCACCACCTCCCACTACATTCCAACAGTCTCTCTTGCTAAAGCATCCCTTGATTCTTTATTTCTACATGGAGAGTCAGTCACCTTGTCTGTGTGGCGCAGAATTCCTGTTCCAGTTAGACTCCAGGGCTGCAGTACAAACCTCCAGGCTGACGGAGGAAGTGCTGCACTGCCAGAGATGCTATCTTTCGGCTAAAACACGTGGAAAAAATCCTGTGTTTGAAGGACGGTGCTCAGAATCTCCCTGGTATGACGCTCACTATTTATCCTTCAATAAATGTCACAGGAATGGATGCACCAGTTATTATCGCAGTACTAATTGTGGGTGCTTTCTGTGATCAAATTGGCTGCTGTATTTCCTTTATGACTACCTCAGTTGCTGTAAAGTGCTCCGCAATCTCCACTGGTTGTGAAAAGCATTATCTAAATGCTGGCTTTTCAAAAAAAAATACAGCATGAAAACTCACTCTCAGGAGACATTTTTGGTTGTTAATTACACAGAATGAGTCTGAACTATAAGAACCCCGAATGAGAACAAACATTGAGTTTCACGGTCAAGATAAGTTGAGGGAAGAGAAGATGGCAGTGAAAAATGTGAATGCCGCAAGACTAGAGCTTGGACAAGGGAAGCTTGGCTTGGTCAGCAGGAATGAAGATAGCAGCCAAGACATGAGGTCATAGAGCACAGAAGCAGACCCTTCAGTCCAATCAGTCCATGCAGAACATAATCCCAAACTAAACTAGTCCCACCTACCTGAACTTGGCCCATGTCCCTCCCAACACTTATTTTTTTACGTACGTATCTAAATATCTTTTAAATGCTGTAACTATACCTGCATCCAGCACTTCCTCTGGAAGTTCATTCCACACACAAACCGCTTTCTGTGTTAGAAAATTGCCCTACATTTTAAAATCTTTCTCTTCTCACCTTAAAAATATGCCCCCTGGTCTTGAAATCCCCTATCCTAAAGAAAAGCCACATGCCATTCACCTGATCTATACCCCTCATGGTTTTAAAATCCTCGATAAGGTCACTCCTCAACCTCCCCTATTCCAATGAAAGAAGTCCCACCCTATCTTGCCTGTCCTTAAACTCAAAGCCTCCATTCCTGGCAACATCCTGATAAATCTCTTTGAACCCTGTCTGCTTAATACTAACCTTCCTCTAACAGGGAGACCAGAACAGGACACAGTGTTCCAGCAGAGGCCTCACCAACGTGCTGCACAACCTCAACATACCATTCCAAATCCTGTGCTCAAAGGTTTAAGCAATGAAGGCAAGCATGGGAAACATCTTCTTAATTATCCTATCTATATGTGATACAAACTTCAAAGGATTACGTACCTGAACTGTTAGGTCTCTCTGTTCTACAAAACTGCTTAAACCTACCTTTAAATGTATAAGCCTTGTCATTATGTGTTTTACCACAAAGCAATTCCTCACATTCATCCATATTAAGCTCCATCTGTCACTCTTCAGCCCATTGACCCAACTGATCAAGATCTCTTTGTAATCTTAGATAACCTTCTTCACAATCCACCACACCTCCAAACTTGGTAACAGCAGTTGAAAAGACATTCTGAATATTAGTGAGATTATATTATCGATTGATATCCTAACATTTATTGAAGGTGAGAGTGAAGAGAAATGGGGCTAGTTCAGTTTAAGAAAGCTCGTTACTGTAGACGAGTTGGGCCGAAGGGCCTGTTTCGGTGCTGTGTAACTCTATCACTCTCTAACAGGGGAGATAGAGATCTAAAAACATCAGGGTCACACTCAAATTGAAACAACTTCTCTTTTGAAGTACAGTTGTGGGTCCTGCTGGTTCTCAAGGTACCTATGATCAATCCAGTCACAAACAGTCATTAAATCCTGTCGAATTTTCACCTTGTTCAGGCCAATCCCACTCTGCTTGAGGAGCATTCCTCTGCTTGGGCCCACAGCCCACTGACCGCCACCGCTCCGCTCAGGCCCCCAGCCCACTGACCGTCCCCGCTCCGCTCAGGCCCCCAGCCCACTGACCGTCCCCGCTCCGCTCAGGCCTCCAGCCCACTGACCGCCACCGCTCCGCTCAGGCCCCCAGCCCACTGACCGTCCCCACTCCACTCAGGCCCACTGACCGTCCCCACTCCACTCAGGCCCCCAGCTCACTGACCGTCCCCACTCCACTCAGGCCCCAGCCCACTGACCATCCCCGCTCCGCTCAGGCCCCCAGCCCACTGACCGTCCCCACTCCACTCAGGCCCCCAGCCCACTGACCGTCCCCACTCCACTCAGGCCCCAGCCCACTGACTGTCCCCGCTCCACTCAGGCCCCAGCCCACTGACCGACCCGCTCCGCTCAGACCCCCAGCCCACTGGCCGTCCCTGCTCCACTCAGGCCCCCAACCCACTGTCCATCACCGCTCCGCTCTGGCCCCCAGCCTGCTGGCCGTCCCTGCTCTGCTGAGGCCCCAGCCCACTGACCGACCCGCTCCACTCAGACCCCCAGCCCACTGGCCGTCCCTGCTCTGCTCAGGCCCCCAGCCCCCTGACTGTCACCGCTCCGCTCAGGGCCCCCAGCCCACTGGCCATCCCCCCTCCACTCAGGCCCCCAGCCCACTGGCCGACCCCCTCCACTCAGGCCCCCAGCCCACTGGCCGACCCCCTCCACTCAGGTCCCCAGCTCACTGACTGTCACCGCTACCCTCGGGCTCCCAGCCCATTGACCGCCCACGTTCCCCTCAGGTCCCCAGCCTGCTCCATTCCATTTTCCAGTCTGCTGTACCACAGGAGATACCAAACAATAAGAGGCGGAAAAGGGAAAAGCCAGAAAGCGAAACAGGAAATAAACAGAAGGAGTGGGGGAGGTCTTGTTGGAACATCATGTTCCACCTCTATCTTGACCATATTGCTGGAGAAGGTGAGGTTTATTGCAGCTGGTTGTACAAGTGTCATTAATTTGTGCATTGATAAGAACTCCAGCAGCAGGCGTTATAAAACAATAAGAGTAGGTCACTCAGCCCTTCCATATGGCCGTGTTGGATTTAATTTTAACCTCACTGGTATGGAGTTAAAAGGCGTCACGCATACAGCTGAAGCAGTTCTATCTCCATGGACATTGTAAATATCAGAGTGCAGCCTCCCCGCATTCCTCTCGAGGAACCAGCCACGTGTTCTTTTGTCTAAGCGAAGTTCATTGCCATTTTTAAATTGCCTGCAGTGAAATCATTCTTTTCCCAAGATTTGCTGACTCGGGAATGAAGTCAGTCATGATTGTTTTGAACCAAGCAGAATCACAAGCTGAAACAGAATCCTGCTGGCAGAGTTAATGTAAGCATTTCTGGCCGACTTTCTAAGAAAGCTTGAATGATGAGCAAAAAAAACTCGCACATGACTACATGCGTGTTGTGAAGCTCCTCCTTCTCTCTCTGGGTGGATAATGCCATTGATTTCCATGTAATGATGTTTGATATATCATACAATTGTGCTTTCCAAACTTGTCACTACTGTGACTCTGTTTCGAGGCTTAAAAATTGTCACACCACCCCAGGGAGAGGGGCAGATTTGGGGATTTGTGGTAAGGGTCTCTGCGGGGGAAGCTGTGGTGCTGGGTGGAAAGTTGTGAGACAGCTGGTCAGAGCAGTGAGGCCAGCATGAGAGACAAAAAACATAATGTTTTAACTAAACTTTTCTGGAGCAGGAATCAGGCCTTTGAGATCGGTCAGTTAGGCCATGCACACTATTAAATAAAGTGAAGAATTAAAGAAGTCTCTCACTAAGGATATCACTAACAGGTACCCCATACCTGCCTCAGAACTTAAAACACGCCACAATCTCATCTTGTGATCCCACTGAATGTCATATTCCACCCTTTTGCAAATCCTGAAACAAAATAAAACTGGGAAATGCATGAAACACGCGGCACGTTAGATAGTATCGTTGGAGGAAGAAAATGTTAATAATTTCTGGTTGATGACATTTCTTCAGAGCTGTGTGTGAGCTGTTTGTTCAAGTCATAAAGCAACATGTAAGATTCTGAACAAAAACCAAAGAACTGAGAATGCTGGAAATCAAAAAACAGTACTGAGTTCTGAGGAAGGGTCACTGGGGCCTGAAATGTTAACTTTGCTTTCTGTCCGCAGATGCTGCCAGACTTTGAGTTTTTCCAGCAATTTCTGTTTTTGTAACATTGTGGAATTATGCTGGGAAATAGTCCTCATTGCAATCCATCTTTCTTTTTGATTTCCATTGCCCCATGAATTTCAACTTTGCTTGCTAATTAAAACGTGCTATTTACCTCCTCAAATTCAGTCACAACACAATTATCATTAAATACAACACTGAGTTGCGCTGTTATTAGTTCTCAGTTTAACAATGATGGTGGGCAGTTCAAATCCACCAGTGTTCAAAAAGTAAAGATTTCCAAAGAGTTAATTATATCTTTCTGTCACAGAAACTGGTGATCTGAACCAATGTGGCCAAGTTACTTTGGGTACATTACCAGAATCTTATAACCTTGTCATCTTCCATTAATTCAATCCAGTGAGTCCAGAGAGGTATAACAGATACAATGGATGGTGAAGAACTGCACACAGGTTGGATCTGGATGTCTTTGTCTTTGGCCACAGTTATGGAGCATTCATCGTATGCACAAAATTGATTTTATTTTACAGCAACATTTCGCTGCTTAGAATTCCAAGTTGCAGTGACCAAAAAAAACCTTTTCACCAGTAAAAGCAACACTCTTGATGTTACAAGTATTATGAATGTATGGCTGTATTTTAAACTATCTCTCTCTGCATTCAAGATAACATGAAGCGTGTGACCTTCTGTTAGTTCTGCTTGGCTATAAGCTGATGTATACCTGATGTCAGGATACTCAGGGTACAGATCAAATACTATTCAAACTGAAGTGTCAGATGTAACTTCTAAACTCAAAGAGAAGAAGATGTCTTGCTTTGTGAAGACTGATGACACTCTCAGATTATATTGACCCAGAAACATTGGACTGGGAGAGAGATGCTCTTGCAGACGTAGCTAAGCAGAACACGGATGGGAACTCATCCTCTAGTCAATGAGACAGAATCTGCAGAGGTTTGACGATACTGAGTGGCCAGGAGAAGGAAGACAGGAGTGAGCCTTGCTTTAGTGAGTCAGCTTGGGGATTCTCAGAAGACCAAGGGAAACTCGATTCTATGACTTAGCGAAACAGAAAGAAGTGAGCCAATTGGAATATTCCGGTGGGAGTAATTTTGGACTGGCTTCAATAAAGACTTTAATTCTGTAAAATGTGAAGTTTAATGTAAAATCATTTTGTAGTGCTTTCGGTTGTGTTAAGAAACTAATAAGGAATACCTGACCTGTACGTTACAATACTCATTTCTAACTGTGTAAAGTTTTTAAAATATTGATTTTAATTTGTTTCTGGCAGTAAAAGTCCTAAAATAGGTGGTTCTGGTTGTGCTGTGGTAGTGTACACTGTTATTAAGCTAGGAGGCCCAGGTTCAGGTATCCAACTGCTCTAGAGGTAAGTCATAACATCTTCAAACAGATTGGTAATTAAAAGACCTAAAATGTAAGATTGTGTCATGTAGTTCCTTAAAGTCAGCCACTCGGAATTCAAATCCCTTTTAAAAAAGTTAACAATCTGTGTGAGGGCTTTAACACAAGACATTTAAACTTTGTTGGCATCTTATATAAAAAGGATTTTTAAGTATGGTGTTTTTGCTTGGGACCCTTTCTGAAGTATTTTGAGAGAGAGAAACTGTATTTAGTGCGAACATAGTTGGTTGCTGAAGGATACTGAACAGCAGGAATTGACTTTTTGGCACAGAATTATTCTGATCTGGAATACACTGCTTGGAGGAAGAGAGGAAGAAGATTCGATACTGATGTTTACTCACAAATTGGATAAGTTCTCAAAAATGTAAAATAATTGCAGGGCTCAAGAGAGAGAGCAAGGTGAGTGGAGTTAATTGGATAGCTCTTTCAAAGACCTAGCGCAGTTACAATGGGCAGAATGGCCTTCTTCTGTGCTCTGTGATTCTACAGTAGTCTGCAAAAGCAAGGCATCATAGAAAACCTACATCAGATAGTTTTATAGAATTCACTGGCACGCTTCTATTTCAGACAGAAATAGGCCAACAGGAAACCCACAAACCTGGCTATCTAACCCTCACAACAGTCCATCCTGTACAAGTGCGTATCCTGCAGGTCTAAACCAGCACTGGAGGTAATGCTGTTTGTCTGGAACTTAAACATCAACGAGAAAACATCCACATCCAGCAATGTGAGAAGACATATAGTTAAGTCCCTGAATTTCAGCTCCATGAAAACTTGAATTACTAATGGCAATGAAGGCAAACTTATCAATGGATTTAGACTGCAATAGAAAATTATTAGTTTTCCAGAACTGAAGAAACGCGTAGTGTTAAACAGACAGAACACGTAGTTCACTCAAACTGCTGAGTAAAAAGAAAACAATGGCCACCTCCCGGGATTGCTTTAAAAAGGCTGCAAATCTAGATGATTGAATCAAGCTTGTGGGAAAAAAAAATCCTGCTGGCTTTCTGTGCTGCTCCACAAGTAAATTCCTTGTCCCCTTTCTTTGTGTTATCAAGGAAGAGGAGGTAACTTCATACAGGCATTGGGTGAGATGTCACATGTTATTGCATACTTATTCAATCAATTCCACACTTCTGCTTCCATACACAGGGGACCAGCTGCAGCGTCTCGACTTTCAAGCTCAACATTGTGCATCTTCAATCTGCAATCTGCATCTTCAATGATCCTGAGCTGACTGTAGCTGTAATTCAAATGGAGGATGACAAAATGTATCATTAAAAGTTAACTTCCGAGTTCAGCAAGTAATTGGGAAGGTGTAATAATTGGAACCAGGTGGATTGTATTGACTATGAGTTCCTTGATTGGAGTTCTTAATCTGGCCTATTCAAGAAGCTCTGACTGACCGTTATGAACACGGGATTTAAATTCTCCTTAGTTCAGGGGACTAGCTCTGAGCTGTATGGCTACAGCCAGTGTATGCTGTCCATAAGTAAATAAATGATAACTTGCTGATGAGAAGCCAGCCATTATTTCAGAAGCCAAATGGAAAGTAGGTTTTACAAAAACTAGACAAGGCACTAGTCAGACCACAGCTGGAATACAGTGAATAGATTTAGGCCCATTATCTAAAGAATGATAATTTGGCACTGGAGGCAATCGAATCATTAGGTTGATCCTGGTTATGGAGGGATTTTCTGATGAGAAGATACTGAGTAGCCTGGGCCTGTACGCTTAGGAATTTAGTACAATGAGGGGGTAACATTATTGAATTAACAAGATTCTCATGGAAATGGACAGAGTAAATGTGGGATGGGGGGAAGATCTGAGATTATGCTGTCTGGTCTCATAGTAAGCTTATACCCATATAAAACAGAGATGAGGAGGAATTTCTTCTCTCAGGGGATAATGAATCTGTGTGTTAAATACCTAAGGTTGAGAGATACTGATTGTCAATTTGTAAGGGAATCCAGGAATATGGGGAAAAGGCAGCAAAGTGAAATTAAGAATTTTTGGGGGTGGATTAGGCACGGTCCTGTTGAATGACAGAGTAGACTCAATGGGCTGAATGGCCTATTTCTGGTCTTATGCCTTGAGGTCTTATGATCATGTCAACGTGATAAAGCAATATCACTGCTGAGAAGGGGGAAATCGGCTAACAGCCTGTCCCATTGCTACTGAAGTAGGATGAAGTGGGGATGAATTGGAGAGAGACCCACATTGAATCCACAATGACCTGGTTAACCACTATAGAATATTAACAAACCTGAGGCTCCTTATTTGACCTGCAGAACAGCAATCAGATGTATTGACGCTGCTCACTGCATTTAGGGGCATGTGCCAGGACAAGCCAGGTTGCGGCAAAGAAGATCTGAGTGTGGGAATGGCTCCTCTGAGAAGGCACCCATTTTATTTGGCTAGGTCCAGAGATGCTGGCTAAAGTACAGGAAGTAATTAACCACAAGGTGGAGCACTGACTGAAAGAGCCTGGCAGTGATAGCTGGAGCTCCCTGTCCCAGCCACACACAGCTCCCCAACCCTGCCCCACGCTGCTAGTTGTGATTGTGCCCAAGGTGGAAATATCCATAAGACTCTGCATTAACTGCTCCTGGGCAATACCTGATAGATTGCATACACAGGCCAGGTATACTTGTGAAAACTTGATGGCTATTTTGACAAGTGAGATTGTGCTTGCAGCTCTGAACTCTGAACTTTTAAAAGCATTAAATATAGTTATTGATGTGGGTGATATCAGGCTAAGGGTTGTCTTCCTTCAGGAAGGCAAATCCAGAATAAAGAGACCATTTGAGTACTTCTCCACAAAACTAAACAAGAATCAGAGGCAACACCCCATAGTAGAGAAAGAAACCCATAGGTTATTATTAGCTCTCAAAGATTTTGTGATCTATGTTCAAAATGGGTTAAAACAGACTGCAGAGTGTTCTAACCACAACCTGTTAACAATGACAGGAAAATTTAAAGATGCAGAACTCCAGGTTATTCCATTGGAGTTTGTTCCATCAACCACACCACCTTAAAAACTCACCCACTTGCTGTGAAAACAAATTGCTTTGTTTAGAGTTTAATGAGACTTTAATAGAACAATTAATATCTTGTCTGCACAGAATTGCATATTCTTCCTTTAACCTGACAGCTCTAATTTTGCAGTGGCAGTATCCCTACCTCTGAACCAGGAGGCTTAGATTCAAGTCCTACCTTCTTTAGAGGTGTGCAGTAATACGTCTGCGCAGGTTGATTAGGAAAAATATCTAGACCAAAATAGATAACAGTGACCAAGGCTGATAGAATGAATGTGGTTTTTTAAATATATATTTAATTATTTTCACCTTTTGCAGAAAAATGGGCATGGATCTCAATTCATATATCCTGTGAAGGAAATGTAATGATAATGGATCAGAACCCCAAAATACTATGGTTCCTTTTGAAATATAAGTTGATTTATTTGGGAGAAAGTCATCAACAAGGGACATTTCCATTTTAAATTAACTTTAGAATGACCCAAACAAGGGGGGGGGGGGCGTAAATGAAGAATGAGAGTGTGTTCAACTCCGCTCACTCGTGAATTCAATGATTTTGTGTATCTGTCTAAAACCACAATAATTGCTGAAGCTCTCTGGTGTCTGGTTGTAACATAAGGAGCAACTTAAGAGATGGAAATGAGGCAGAGATGTGGAGTAGTTCAGATGACGCATGAAATCTGAACAATTGAAGGCGCAACCATCAGTTGTGGGCTGATTAAAACTGGTGATGAGCAAAAAGCCACAATGACCCCAACAGTAATCAACGCTATTCTGGGGAGCGGGGAGAAAATTTACAAAGTGGGAAAGTTGTTAGTTCATGAATGTTCACAACCGCCTTGCCACTACAGAAAAAGAGAGACAATTAATTAAACCAAGTCCCTGTCACTCATCTCCCGAGGACAAACGAAACAGAAGGTCTCAGATTGCCTGCCTCTTGCTTCGTACATGAATTAGTTGAAATTGATTTGTGTTTGCAAGCCTGGGTTGTCAATATGTTCTGAAATTCCTCACGTCCCTCTATTCTCTGCTGCTCTAGGTTATTGCCTTTAAGACTCCACTGAACATATCTCTTTGACTGAGCCTTTCATGGTCATTAAAGGCAGTTTAAAATGTAGTTTTTTTTCCTGCAGCATTGGTCACAGTACAATAGCAGTGCTGGTTGCTGTAAAATATCATTGTGATGTAGTAACAGTAATAGTGCTATGGTAGTGATAGTAATTAGTAATAGAGTGGTATTTACAGTAATAATTCAGAGAGCAGTAGGAGAATAGTATCAGCTGCTGTGGCCTGCCTACTGCAATACTTGACATTGAAAGACCAAAATAATTGCCTCAAGGTCATCTAAACATAATTTTCACTGTGCTTATCAAATATGTTTTAGAAGAAGCCTCTACAGTGCAGTCCTGACAAATGTATGATATGGTTCATTGTATAAATGATCTCTCATTCAACCCCTGAAGGTCTGTTCTGTTAAGATTTAGAAAGTGTGGGAGCACAAGTTGGTGAACACCTCACTGTGACAGCTCTATATCTGGCTGAGGAAGGAACAGGCCAGGCAGTCGGCACTCAGAGGACTGCCAGCAACCAGGCATCTGCTCAGCCTCAGGCAGGAGAGATGGTGTTGGCAATCAGAGGCTTCATGCAAATGTACAGGAAGAGGAGCAGCAGGCACGAACAGGGGTCCCCAGTTTAGGAACATGACTTATGAATGATTGTACTTACAAAAACGTCCCCCATACATGGTTTTAAAATTGAAAGCTGTAACATGCAGACACTCCCTGTGCTTATGAACAGCTGCTATCAATTGCCCTACATTGCACTCCAACTCGTGACCACAATGTCAGGAGTGGGAATCTTCGTCACAGCTTATGCAATGTTCAGTACCATTCGCGACACCCCAGATACTGATGCAGTTCATGATCACATGCAACAAGCTCTGGACAAAATCCAGGCTTAGCTTGGCAAGTGGCAAGTAGCATTCACACCATACAAAAGCCAGACAATGAACGTTTCTAATAAGAGACAATCTAACCACTTCTCCTTGAAATTCAATGGTTAGCCACCGCCACCACTAACAACAACATTGGGGTTACCATTGACCAGAAACTCAACTGGACTCGCAACATAAACACAGTGGCTACTGGAGCAGGTCTGAAGCTAGGATGACCACCTGTCTCCCCAAAGCCAGCCCATCATCTACAAGGCACAAGTCAGGAGTCTGATGGAATACTCCAACTTGCCTGGATGGGTGCAGCCCCAACAACACTCGCTGAGCTTGACATTATCCAGGACAAAACAGTCTGCTTTATTGGCACCAAATTCACAAATATCCGTTCCCCTCACCACCACCATAGCAGTGCGTACTATCTGCAAGGTGCACTACAGAAATCCACCAAAGCTCCTTGGACAGCACCTTCCAAACCCAGGGCCACTTCCATCTAGAAGGATAAGAGCAGAAAGTACACTACCACCTCCAAGCTCCCCCCCAAGCCACTCACCATCCTGACTTGAAAATATATTGCCGTTCCTTCACTGTGGCTGGGTCAAAATCCTGGAATTTCCTCCTGAATGGCATTACGGGTCAACCTACAGCATGTGGACTGCAGAGGCTCAAGAAGGCAGCTCACCACCACCTTCTCAAGGGCAACTAGGGACGGGCAATAAATGTCAACCAGCCAGCGACATCCACATCCCACAAATGAATAACAGAAAACCTTGACTGAGGACTGTTGACCAGTAGAGCAAGCTGCCTGGTTGTGTGACTACACACACGCTGAGGGATAGCAAAATAGGGCAAAGCATGGATGGTGCAAGCGAGCAGGTTAGCACTGGGTGTGCAAGAGAAGAGTCCTGAGATGCGGAGATAATGGGAGCTGCAGATGCTGGACAAAGTGTGGAGCTCCTAAGATGCTGCTTGCCCTGCTATGTTCATCCAGCTTCACACTTTATTATCTTGGCTTCTCCAGCATTTGCAGTTCCCATTATCTTTAGTGCTGAGATGCAACTTGGTCCAATCTGTGAGTCAGGTCTCTGACCCCTATCTGAAAACTGTCCCTGCTGTAGTTTTTTGATCTAAGTTGCTGTGGTGTCCTGCCCTGTATCGGGAAGGTGCCATGATTGGGGAGGGGGGGGGGCAGGGATTGGTATGTGCCTGATATCATTGTCTGTGGGTGTGGGGTGTACATGGCTGATGCCTGTGGATCATGTCCTGAGCTGCTGTTTGATCAAACCTAATGTTTAATTATAGACTTGAAAGACATTTGGACAGGGACGTTAATAAGAAAGGTTTAGGGGGTATGGGCCAAATGCAGACAAATGGGACTAGTTCAGTTTAGGAAACCTGGTCACCATGAACGTGTTGGGCCAAAGGGCCTGTTTCCATGCTGTATGACTCTGTGACTCTATGAGTCTAACATGGAGGGCCATTGTAGCAAATGGGGAGCTGAATCTGCTAGGTGTACGATCTAGTCTCCATAGCGAGTTCTGTTGACATGTGGCCTTTTTGACATATTTGGTAAGATAGAACGCCAAAAATTAGTGAGGTGAGTTGTGCAGTCAACAAAATGTTTAACAAGCAATAATCCCCCAAGAGTTTTGAGAAGAATTGTAGCTCAGGTTGAGGTTCTGGATGTGAGTTTGTTCGCTGAGCTGGAAGGTTAGTTTTCAGACATTTCATCACCATTCTAGGTAACATCATCAGTGAGCCTCCGATGAAGCGCTGGTGTTATGTCCCACTTTCTATTTATCTGTTTACCCAAGGAAACCTGAACAGATAAATAGAAAGCGGGACATAACACCAGCGCTTCATCGGAGGCTCACTGATGATGTTACCTAGAATGGTGATGAAACGTCTGAAAACTAACCTTCCAGCTCAGAAGGCAAACTCACATCCAGAATAATCCCCCACAACTGGTAACTCACTGCTGCCTGTAAAAATCATAAAGATGTCAGGAAGAGCCTCATTGGGCTTCTTGTCCAGTAATGCTACAAATCTGTCCATAACCCATGTCACTCAGAGCCCAATAAGATTGTCTGCTGAGTATAAATTAGTGATTTACAGATGTTGCTCTGTTAGCCACAAATCCTACACAAATTAAGAGTGAGTTAACAGGGCCAAGTACTTAATCACACTCTCTGCAGTATTAGATTTTGGGGAGATGTAGGGTAAGTTTTTGTTTGATATGCAAAATGTGCAGGTCTTTGTATTTTATTATGCAACAAACATTTGGATTTTATTTTGAGAGAATTACTGACAATTTAATGTCTTCCAAAGTTCTCCCATGAATGCTACAGAAGACTCAAAGGCATAATGATTCTGTTTAATGCTGTGAAACACAGCTTAGGGAAGCTTCAATTCAATTAGTACTCAGTGACCTGTAAAATGAAATAATCATATGAAGTGTTAATAGTTAAAAGAATTTGAGAAACCTAATGCATTATATATCAAGTCTCCCATAAAAATGGATGAACAATGGCATAATGAAATCTAGTAAAATTCAGAGGTTTAATACTATAAACTTTATTTATTTAGGTTAAATTAAATTTGAAGTTTAGCTAAGAAGACGAATTTTGTGGACCATTGTGGCGTGCAGTTCAGTAATACTCGAAATGGGCAGGAGGATGATTACAGCCTGGTGATGCCAATAGCACAGATTGGCACTGATCTGCATTTCACTGAGGAACCAGCTCTAACCAGGCTGTTCATCAGCTGGAGGTGTCGAGATGCTGCTGTAATGGCAATATCACTGAACTAGTAACGGTCAGGCTAATGCAATGGGGATCTGAGGTCAAATCTCAGGAGAGTGGCTGATAGGATTGAAATTCAGTGATAATGGGAACTGCAGATGCTGGAGAAGCCAAGATAACAAAGTGTGAGGCTGGATGAACACAGCAGGCCAAGCAGCATCTCAGGAGCACAAAAGCTGACGTTTCGGGCCTAGACCCTTCATCAGAGAGGGGGATGGGGAGAGGGAACTGGAATAAATAGGGAGAGAGGGGGAGGCGGACCAAAGATGGAGGGAAAAGAAGATAGGTAGAGAGGAGAGTATAGGTGAGGAGGTAGGGAGGGGATAGGTCAGTCCAGTTCATTAGATGGAGCAGCGGAAGTGTGCTGGTCCCTAACCCAGAGGCACTTAATCGAAACCACCCTTTGCAATGTAAATACCAGTAAGCTTTACCTCTGAAGCAGGAAGCCAGAGTTCAAGTCCCACTTGCTCCAAAGGTACATCATACCACTTTTGACTATCCCTTGAACTTAAAATTAATCTCCCTCCTTAAACAGAAGTTGCACAATGGCTGGAGGAGGTGCTGTTCGTGATGCAGTGACCCTGCCATGGGAAACATTAAATCATACTGCAATGTATTTGAGAGAGGCAATGGGTGTCCAGAAATCTTTTTGGATATTGAATTTGAGACATGGATGAAAATGTTGGAAGGGAGGAGAGATTAGCACAGGTTCATTCACAGAACACAGTGTGTAGGGAGACGAGATAGCTGTGAAGATCAATACTTGGAATCAAGCTCTGAGAATGTGTGCCAACAGCAGAAAATTGCTCAGTAATGCACACAGCAGAGGAACAGAGTTGCTGTTTGCTAACTTTTAATGCCATTGGCTTGGATTGCTAACTCAGTTTCTCTCACTCTAAATGCTGCCAGACTCGCTGAGTTTTTGTCTCTTTCTGGTTTTGTTTCCGCTTTCCAGCATCAGCGATATTTTAGCTTTTGCTTTCCAAGATTTCAATATGTTGCACAGGGGTGTTCACACAGAGTTTGGAACTTATCCTTTCCAGTTTGGAAATGGTGATGTCTCCATTCACACATGATGCAGCATCTGAAGGTTAATGCGCCTGAATGCTTTGCAGTGAAAGCTCAGGCTACTCTCGTTATGCCTGCAAGTTATGGTCCATGAAGATGCAATGCAACAATTCATTGTGGATCCTTTGAAAGCACCTTCCAAAAACATGACCTCGATCAACTTGATGAGCAGGAGTGACAGGCCCATAAGACATCACCACCTGAAAGTTCCACTCCCCAGTCACTCACCATCTTGACTTGGAACTATATCGCTGTTGCCTCCCTGTCACTGGGTCAAAATCCAGAAATTGCCTCCCTAACAACATTGTAGGCATCGCTATAGCCAAACAACAACAGTAATTCAAGAAGGCAGCTTACCACCACATTCTGCACGTCAATTAGCAAGAGGCAATTAACACTGGACCGATGCACACATGCCATGAGTGAATAAATAAAAAAATTCAAAGGGGCTTGCAAAGTGTGACAGCGATCCCCCAGCCGAATGCTGACGTACTAGGTCTGGTGTGGGACAGTCTTGGGGTATTGGCAGTGTTCCGTGGAGCTTGAACCTGCTGTCCTTCGTCAGGATGTTATCATTCATCCTCCCAACTCTATCACTCTACCTGGGTTGCCTCCTTGTACACAAGGTCCCACAGGGTCAGCAATGTTGTGCTGGCCATGCCATCTATTGGTTGAGGAAGAAATATTGGCAGATGCTGCCTTCCTTCTTTGAAACAGAGCCCTGGATCTCAAACAGCCACTTGAAACAGCAGACAGGCTGTTACTTTAACTTTTCATTTGAAAACTATCACCTCTGGCAGAGCAGTCAACGCATGCTTTGATATTTGACCTGCAATTCTACAGAATGACACATGCCCACTCTGCCTGCTTCTCTCTGCTAATAGAGAGTCAAATGCAATAAGTTCTCTCCAGATTGCAGTGATCTCTCTAATATAACAGTAGACCGTAGCTTGTGATATCTTGGAAATATCTCCTGCTCTAGGGTAGAAAGAACCCAACACACAAAAATTCACCACATAGTCACTTTCCCAATGATATGATCCTCTTTCTGCCCTGGGTATGCAGTTTTGGCTAAATGGGGTGTCAGATTTCAGTGAAGACATCAAGTGCAAACACTGCTCCCTGAATAATCTCTGTAGATATTGCTTCTTGATCGCTCATCTCTCCCTCCCCTCTTGCTTCTCCTCCTTCTTCCAGAAGTTTGTCCTGGTCTGCATGACCTCTATTTGTTCTCCAAATCATATTGAATTCTCGGCAAATGCCCACTAGAAGTAGTCTTAGTCCGAGAGACATAAATTCTGTTGAATTTTATCCTAAGTATTCTACATGGTTTGTTCACTATGCAAGTATAAGAGAAGGCAATAAATGGTGCACCATGTTCCAAATGGAATATTTCAATTTTATTTGCTTTCGTGATGAAGATGTGCCTTTAAGAAGTTATTTTGTCTTTTTTTCAAGAGATGTTTTAAGGCAGAGGTAGCAAGCTATCTACTTGAAAAAGCCAGTAAAGTATAAACCCTGTGAGACCTTAGGTTTTTTTTCCCTTAAAAGTTGGAACAATAGAAGCAGCCTGAATGGGTGTGGCTAGCTCTCACAAGCTGGATTTCTTGTTTCTTTTTAAGTTTTAGGGTTTAGCTTTAAGCAGTTGCTGTTGGAGTTTCAACAGGGCAGAAATTGCTGGCAACAAAAAGAAACCTTTCTTTTCTTGCATTTTAACTATAATCATAGAATCATAGACTCATACAGCATGGAAACAGACCCTTCAGTCCAACCAGTCCATGCTGAACATAATCCCAAACTAACATCAAGTAGTTTGACCAGTCAAATTGCATCTGGAACACAGCACTCTACTTTTGCCTTTAAAATAGGATAATGTCAGGGTTTAGTCTAACATCTTAAAAACATTTTGAGGGAGGCCTGGTCTGGTCCATAACACTTTGATTTGGAATACAAGTGGGGGATGTGTTTGTGGGTGGAGAGGGGTCTGAATTTCCCTACCCATATGTGGAAAAACCCTAACCAAAGATTGTGTTTTAAAATTTACAACATTTCAAGAATCTTTCCTCCTGGTGTAAATATGTTCCCTGAGGAACTAAGCCATTTTCTGAGCAAAACATGTTATAATTGGTTTTTATTTGTGGTATTGATTCATTTTTGATTTTATTCAGCTGTGCCATTCAATTCTAAGCAAAATCTATTTCTATTCTGAGCATTTACAATGCTCTCATAACAATCTTCGCAACACTGACAAGATTATGTTAGAAATTACTCTTGCAATATTGATGAACACACACATCATGTGTTTCGTATCATTTTTAATGGAGATGTTAACTAATTATTTTAACTGGAAGAACACAC
Source organism: Stegostoma tigrinum (assembly GCF_030684315.1). NCBI lineage: Eukaryota > Metazoa > Chordata > Chondrichthyes > Orectolobiformes > Stegostomatidae > Stegostoma > Stegostoma tigrinum. The sequence goes on along the minus strand of NC_081377.1, from coordinate 36,167,175 downwards.
CTTTTAAATCTGTGGGTGGAGGGATGTCTAAGAATGGAAATATTGTACACATCTTTGGGACTGTGAATTCTGGAGTCCACACTAGAAAATCTACATGTTAAATAGGACTCAATCAAGCTGGTCAACAGTTCACAAACCTGCTGTTACATTTGAGTTCAAGCTCAAAGAAGGCACTGGAATGCAAGGAGGATAAAGAAACTGTTTCAAAGACTCCCTGAAGTCTCCCCTTAAGAAACATAGGTGTCAATGTATGGGAGACCCTCATTCAGAAGAAACCAATATTCCTGACAGAAGGGATGCAATTCTTTGAGAACACCCGTCTGCAGAAGGAAGCATGGAAAAGGAACTGGAGGTAGGAATGCCAGTCATCTCAAATCCAAGGATCAATTTCACCTCCTGGAAACACCTGCCAAACATGTGGTCGGAGAAGTGGCTGTAGGATTGGGCTCATCGGCCACAGAAGGACCACAGAATACATGAGCAGTGACCATGGACGACAATAATGGTCATTAGCGAGTGATTGCTGATGACGTTGGTTATTTTGACTCTGAGCTTAGCTTCCAACCACCTGTACCGACAGTAGGACCACCTATGTCCAGCTCTGTAACACAAGTCAATTTGACTTTGATGGCACTTCACCTGCTGCTGCCACCCTGACTTCCTACATTGTCATTCCAATTGTCCTTATCACCCACCACAGATCTACAGTGAAGCGAGGCTTCGATCTTAAAAATTCTCTACCCGGTTTTGAACTCCCCCATGGAATTATTTCTGCATTTCCCATTAAACTTTGGGATCTTTACACTTTGTAAATTCTGGTCTCCTGGAGCATTCCCAATTTTGATCCTTCCAATTGTTAGGACCCTGGCCTCTGAAGTTCCCACTTTAAGGGGACGTTTAAATGCCCTCCCTAGAGGTAAGTTTGAAGGTGGACTGGGAGGTTTGGGGGAAGCTAAGTAAGTGGGACAGTACCAGGTAGGGCCATGTTGCCTTCCTGCCCCCACTCCATTTAATTCTAGGATGGGAATGCTGTGGGTGAACCTCTCTCTTCATTACCATTTGGGGCATTTAAATGTGACAATTAATGCCCGCTGATGGCTAACCCCCTTTCCTTACTGCTGAATCCTCCCCAGCGACCTCTAACCCCTGACCTTAGGCCTATTGTTGGATTTTAGCTGGAGCTGGCAGCGCTCCCGTACAGTATCACTGATTGCTGGCATCCCTCGGGGTATGGTAGTGGGGAGGAGCAGGGTGGGGCCTCCCCATTCTGGTGTCCTCAGCCCGAAGGAAAGCCCATTGCTGGCCACTCAGGAGCCTGTATGGCACTTCATTGAACAAGCCTTCCCCAACGGTGGCAGAGTAAACTTCCTGCCTGCTCTTTTGTCGGTAGCCAACCCACCCACTCCCTGGCATCCTGATGAGATACAGTCCAGATCACTCCATCTCTCTCTGTCCAAATCTCCTCCTTTAAAATGCTCCAATAAACCTTGTTCTTTGACCAAGTATTTTCACCTGGCTGAATGTCTCCTCATGTACAAGGTATTAGTAAGGCTACATTTGGCATACTACGTACAATTCTGGTCAAACTGCTATAAGAGAGATGTTATTAAACTGGAAACGGTGCAATAAAGATGTTACTGAGACTGGAGGTTTTGATTATAAAGAGAGCCTGGACAGGTTGGGACATTTTACCCTGGAGCGTCGGAGGCTGAGGGGTGACCTAATAGAGGCTTATAACATCCTGAAGGGCATAGATAAGGTGAATACCCAAGGCATTTTCCCCAGGATGAGGGAATCCAAAATTACAGGACATAGGTTTAAGGTGAGAGGGGCAAGATTTAAAAGGGGCTTGAGGGACAATGTTTTTCATGCAGAGGGTGGTGTGTACATGGAACAAGCTGCCAGATAAAGTGGTAGAGGCAGGTACAATTACAACATTTAAGGCATTTGGGCAAGATACATGGATAGAGAAGGTTTAGAGGGATATGGACCAAACTAGTTCAGTTTATGAGACTTGGTTGGCATGGATGAGTTGGGCCGAAGGGTCTGTTTCCATGCTGTATGACTCATTTAACTTTGAGTTACAAAGATATTGTTCTAACCTTCAGAGGAAGTTTTATTACTTTAAAGCTGCTATATAAGTACAAGTTGTTTTTGTTGTTGCTGTAAATCCAGAAGTTTCTGCCAATGATTCAATGATCCCCAATAGGTCTGTATTGTTGAATTCCCCAATTAATTAGAAATCACTGAACTGATGAGAACTTTCCCTTTTACACCATTAGTCTCAAACTGAAAATTCTTGAGAAACTTGCAACTTGTTAAATGAGGCGCAGTTTGGTTTTTAGCTGTGTACGAAATCTATTATCACTGCCAAATGTCTCAGTGACCCTTGAAATTTAATTTTAAATTTCTAAAATCTCTCAATTTTAAGTTTTATAATCAGAATTGGTTGATAGCACAGAGCTTAAACATTGCTTAAAAGGAGTCCTCTTGCATTTATTAGGTTTGGAAAGCAAGAAACAGACTTAAACAAAAGGGACACCAAGTTATACAGCACGAGAAGAGGATGCTGATTGGTTGGTTCGTTGTTGGCATGGAGACGCAACAGGAGCAGTTTGCTGACAGTCTTAGTTTTCAGACTAGCCAGGGAGGCGATGATTGGTCAGGATGTTGCCAAGGCAATGCCGTAGAGATTGACAATCTCCATGCCCCCTTGTTTTGTCAATTAAACAAAGGGCCATTTTGTGTATGAATTCCTTTCGCCCACATAAAACAAAGCCCTGTGTTTCTGATGAAGGGTCTAGGCCCGAAACATCAGCTATTCTGCTCCTAAGATGCTGCTTGGCCTGCTGTGTTCATCCAGCCTCACATTTTATTCTCATGGATGGGAGGTTGGCTTCCGCGATGGTCTGGGCTGTGCACACAACCTTCTGTAGTTTCTTATGGTCCTGGGCAGAGCAGTTGCCAAATGCTAGGATTCTCTTCCTAACAGCACTGAGGGTGACCCATGGACTGTAATGTTTTATGAGAGCAGCTCATCACTGCTTTCACATTAAATAACCCAGACCAGGCTGCAAATGACAATGGAAACCTATTAGATCAGGCTCACAGTGCGATGCTAGAACCTACTTACATTAATACAGGGATAATAGAAACTGCAGATGCTGAAGAATTCGAGATAACAAGGTGTAGAGCTGGATGATGCTGCTTGGCCTGCTGTGTTCATCCAGCCTCACATTTTATTATCTTGGAATTCTCCAGCATCTGCAGTTCCCATTATCTCCCATCCATGAGCTCTATTTACACAGCGTGCTGCCACAGAAAGGCTGCCAACATCATCAAAGACCCCTCCCAGCCCAGTAATACTCTCTTCCAACCTCTTCCATCAGGCAGAAGATACAGAAGCTTGAACACACGCACCAACAGGCTCAAGGACAGCTTCTTCCCTGCTGTTACTACACTGCTGAACGGACCTCTCTAACTTCAATTATGTTGATCTTGCTAATATTGGTCTTGCTTTGTGCGCCTCCTGTGCAAAATAGCTTGTATGTCTCACACTGGCTAAGCACCCTATGATTTGTACAACCTTGCTTACTATGATCTGCCTGTATTGCTGGCAAACAAAACTTTTCACTGTACTTAGGCACACACAGCTACAACAAATCAAATCAAATCAATAGTTCCAATGGCTTACTCCTGCTGTTATTTCTTGCGATTTTTTAAGTATGTCTTGGAGGGGAACTTCTAGGTTGTTCCCATATCTCTGTTGTCTAGTCTTTCTAGGTGGGTTTAGAAGGTGCTGTTGAAATGCCTTGGTGAGTCATTGCAGATGGTACAAAACTATTATCACTTCATATAAGTGATGGAGGAAGTGAATATTTCAGGTGGTAGGTGGAGTGTCAATCAAATGGGGTTTTTCTACATGGTTTCTTGATTCTTGAGTGTTGTTGGAGATGAAATTTTCTAGGCGAGTGGAGAATATTCTATCATGCTCTTGATTTGTTCATGCAATGGTGAACAGTCTTTGCAAAATCGGGAGGTGAATTACTCATAGCAGTATTCCCAGCCTGTCCCTACCTGTTTTTGTATCAACAGTGTTTATATAGGAGGCCAGATCAGATTCTGATCAATGCATCCCCCCAGCATGTAGACGGTGAGAGATACAACAATGGTGACGCCATTGAGTGTCAAGGGGAGGTGGTTAGATTCTCAAACAAAAAACAGAAATTGCTGGAAAAGCTCTGTAGGTCCGGCAGAATTCCTGGAGAAAAATCAGAGTTAACATTTCAGTTCAAGTGACCCTTCCTCAGAACAGGGTTACTGGACCTGAAAGATTAACTCTGTATTCTCTCCAGGAATGTTGCCAGACCTGCTGATCTTTTCCAGCAATTTCTGTTTGTGTTTCTCATTCACATCATCTGCAGTTATTTTGGTTTTTGTGGTTAGATTCACTATTGTTACAGATGGCCATTGTCTGGCACTTGGATAACACAATTATTAAAGAACCTTTGACAGAACCGGGATCTAATAAGAAAATGAGCACTTTCAAATTAATATTTTATCCCTTCACCTCCAAGTTGCAATTCAAAGGTCAGTTGTAGAGACAGAGAGGCCTCACTGAGCTGTCTGTGGATCAGAGCACCTTGAACTGCTGCTTGCTAGTCCCAGTTCTGTTTGTTTAAAAAAGTAGAATACTAAAGGATGGGTGATCAATTAGACTAGAGATAAACTGCCCAACACATGGGTGTGAGGTTCCATTGGAGGGAATGAGGTGTTACACTACTGCAGAATTATATGCAGTGATAGTAGGAACTGCTGATGCTGGATAATCTAAGATAACACGGTGTAGAACTGGATGAACATGTCAGGACAGGCAGCATCAGAGGAGCAGGAAAGTTGATGTTTCAGGTTTGGACCCTTCTTCATTTTCTGAAGAAGAGTCCAGACCCGAAACATTAGCTTTTCTGCTCCCCTGATGCTGCAGAGTTATATATTGATACTTCTATATTCACGAAAGAATTCACACCAAGACGCAAGCGTCAGTATAATTTCTATCTCAGTGACTAGAACATTCAGGAAAATCAGATTATAGTAAGAAGTCAATGACTGAATAATTCTGCTCTGCCAGTTATGAGATTGACAGGATTTGATGTTTCCTATCGTTGCTTTTTTAATAATATTTTTTGTGCTGGGTTTATTTGACATGTTAATATTGAGAAATGCCAGGCTAATAAAGAAGATTTGATTGCTCATCAATGGAAAATTCTTCGCTCTGTGATGGTGGCTTAGCTTGGAAACGTTTTCGTGCGGGCCTCTTCCAATGGATTCCTGTCCTCACTTCCAAAATGCAGATACCAAGAGGCAAAATCAGCATTAGCATAGAGTAAGAATAACAATAGCAAAGCAGTTGTGCTGAAAATTTGAAACAGAAGATGCTGGGGGTGTCTCTGGAGAGTACTGACCTTTCATCAAAATTGCTCTTAACAGAAAGAAAAAAGGAACAAATGAAGAAACAAACAGAACTCAGATAAGCTTCGGTATCTGCGACTTTCCTGCAGTCCTTCCAGATTTTAGGGTATCTGATATGAAAGCCGATGGTCACAATTGGAGGGAAGGGGACTTGAGACTACATTGTGTATCAGCCAATTTTAACGTTGATTAGATGTTGCAAAGCACAATTGCATATTTGCTGGCCTTTTAGTGAGGGGAATGTTTTACAGCAAAGATACAGGAAACACAGCAATAAATTTTTCCTTCTCCAGCTGCAAAAGAGCTAAGGGTTTGATAAACAGTGCACTATCTTCATGGGGCAATTGGAAAATAAAGGCCTTGAAGTTATGGTCCTGTTTGTTACCGTTTGGGCAGACTTGCGATCAGAAGTATTTAATTCCAGCTGGTCTCTAAATTGAGCTTAATACCCAAACAGATTGCTCATGGACATTTTGTGCTGGAGTTTCATTTCAAGATGAAGAGACTCATGAATGTAAATTCCCCACATCACACCTCTGCTTCCTTTGGAAATGACTTTGAAGATGGTTACTGAACTTCCCATCATTGGAAAAAGTTACTTCTTATTTACTTGAGCAAACATGATTCTGTTCAGCTCTACTAAGTACCCAGAGAATTTCTACATTCTTTCTTCTTTTCTCAATCTATCAATTCATTTTTATTTATGCTATTCAATCATTCTGTTGCTGTATAAAGTATTCTACATAATGACAACAGGTTTTCCATTCAACTCACGCTTTGTATTGACCTTTATGATGGTGGCTTTGTAGAAGGGGTATGCTAATATCGGTTTCACATTTCCTATGCAAAACTGTTAAAAGAAATGCTGTCTTAAGTTATTGACTTGTATCACAAGTCCAGATTTGAAACAAAAACAAGTTGCTGGAAGAGCTCAGCAGATCTGACAGCATCTGTGAAGAAAAAAAATCAGAGTTAATGTTTCGGGTCTGGTGACCCTTCCTCAGAACTGGGTTTGAGTTTGAGTTTGAAGATGACATTTTCTCAACATAATTTTTCATCTGTGAACAAAATTCCAGGAAAGTAGTGGTGAAGGATTTTCATTTTGGCAGCAAAGCTAATGGTGGGCAGTTCAGTAATAAACTGCCTCAAGAGCAAATAGAGATCTGCAATAAATCGCTTGCCTGCATTGCACAACTCCCGACCACACTTATTATGAAGTCACTAAAGCCCTGAGCATGGGGAAAACCTACAATCCATGTGAATCTTAATAGTTCAATTGAGCTGTTTGCAGTTTACCATTGTGGGTAATAGAAGTGTTTTATCTTACTAACATGGAAGCCAAGGTCGCTGATGCCATTCTTGGGAGGCCAGAGGAAGGTTCAGGATGAAATTGACTCTGAGTGCAACATAGTGCTAGCAGAAGCAGCTTGTTTCAGATCTTCTTGCAGTAAGTGATATCCCTCTGACAGAGGCTCCTCAGAGAAATACCACCTCCTTAATGCACTACTGCTCAGGATAATCATTGTTGGGCTGATAAGTTCAGTCAAAATATTTTTTCTCAAAAATATACTTTATTTATAAAATGTGCAAAATGATATTGCCTATCAGTTTAAATTTGACATTAGATAAAGTGCAGTTTCTTTTCATTCAGTACTTGATGTCACTCACTACAGTTGACTTTATAGGTTACATTTCAATGTATAATTACAATTTATCTCAAACATCTTTGATGATAGAGCTTGACAGAGTTTACAAGGCTTCTAGCCCTTTTGTACAGAGTGGCATGAGAGTCTTGAGAAGTAACCTTTCTCTATTCAGTGTTTGTAGTGGCTATTCCAAATTTTAGTGCGTCCCTCAGTGTGTGACCCAGGCGCTTGGCATGTGCAAGTTAGCAATTCTTGGTCTCAGTCAGTTCTTTGAACTGTAAAATCAACAAGTTTTAGGGAGACCAAAGCATTCCTTTCATCAAGTTGATGATCTTCCATTAGCAATTGATGCTATTCTTCTGTGCGTCCTTGGGAATAGCCTATAAATTACAGAGGGCTGTGCTATGGTACAGTTTGGGATGAACTTCAATAAAAACCACGGCAGTTGTCGCTCTGTTTACCCCTTGTGCCTGCAGCTCCACAGCTTCATCCATTATCTAGAATGGAATTGCTCAAAGTACCCATGCCGATTAAAAAGTCTTGCAGTATATTCAGAGCTTTAAAGTATCTCTTCATTTAGAAGGTATCTCCACTCAAGTCCGGTATCCTCTGTAAGCTTCTATTTATTTTTCTCTCAAGGCTCTACCAGGTTTAAGCACGCATGCAAGAGTATGCAGATCGGTGAACAGGCTAACACAATCAAACACAAGTAAATTAAACCATTGGACATTGCAGTAGTCTTCCAACTTCTCCCACCAATGATTTGTGGACAGTTTGAGGAACTGATAATAGAAATTCAGTTAGGGATATTAAAGGGGTTGGAGGGTTTTATGGCATTATTTGCCCCCTGACAGCCTATGTTGATGAGAAACACATTTGATTGAGAGCTTTACCATCTATACCCAGGCTTCTATGGAAGTTAGAATGGACAGCCAGCTAGGGATAGGTCAGTTTTTTGTGTGATTTATGCTTCATTGTCATTCTGATTTTTGTTGCAAATAGAGAGCAGTGAGATAGACTAATGGATTTAAAATCCATTCCTCATCAGCAGTAATGAAAATGAGCAGGAAATTGCAGAGTAGCTGCATTATATATTCTTCAGTGCTGTTTAATCTAATTTTTAAGCTAATGAAGGGATTTAACCAGCGCCAAAATCAACTAAAAATTCAATTGTGGAACTGTGGAGGGCTGTAATTTGCAGTGAAAGAAGGGCACAATGATGAGCAATAGATTGATTGATGCTGCCTGGAATGAGCAAGCTATCTGAATCATGGAAAAAAGAACTGCGATTGAGTTGGAGTTAGGTTTAGGATTTTTGTTGGGAGTAGTGCGGTGCGACTTATGATAGCTGGCAAGTAAGCAAAGTCAGCTCTCAGTTGTGAGGACATGCCACTGTTAGAGCCCATAAGATCATAAGACAGTATAAGAGCAGAAGCTGGCAATTTAACCCAGTGAACCAGCTCTGCCAATATCATGTCTGAGTTGATATCCTTCAACTCCACTTTCCTATCTTTTCCCTATGACCCATGATTCCCTTGCTGAGTCAAAATCTGTCCATATCAGCCTTGAATTTGTTTTTTATTCCCTTACAGGATTTGTGAGTCACCAGCCTGGCCAGCATTTATTGCCCATTCCTAAGTTACCCAGAGTGCAGATAAGAGTCAATTACGTTGCTGTGCATCTGGAGTCATATGTAGGCTAAATTCCAAATGGTCGCAGAATTTATACCACATTGATAGCGAGTGCTGATTGGGAAGTCGATTCATGTTAGCCGAAGTGTTGTGATGGAGCAGCCGAGGCAAATATTTCTGCCCTGCACTAACCAGCACAAATGCAAGAAAACCCACTTTCAAACTATCGCAGCTGGTTATGCTGCAGGAGAAAATGGTGCTGTCAGAATTATCTTGTCAATTGACAGAAAATTGCCAGAACTGCTTGAATTTTGCTATTCTTCTTTATTTTTCTGATGAGCACATGACACAAAGAGACACATTTGTTGACATGGCTCTCTTTTCAGCAAGAAAGAAGATAAATATTACCGACAGCACAGAGGATGAGTTCTCAGTTTAACGTTGAATCTAAGAGACTGCGAAAAAGTGGCAAAGTTCCAACATTGCCTGGAAATGTCAAGCTGGAGTGGGACATGAAGACGTGACTTTCTGACTCAGACACAAGCGTGTTGGCCACTGAGCCAGCTGATACTAGAAAACCCATAGAACAAATAAGGAACTGGAATTAGACAAGAGTTAGGAAAGTTACAGAATGCTATGCATAGAAAGAGAAAGTGCACACTATAAGAAGTAATTTCAGTTTCTCTAGAATGAAGGTTCACTAGGATGATCCCTGTTGTGGAGGGATTGTCTTATGAACAAAGGTTAAACAGGTTCGGACCCTGCTCCCTGGAGTTTAGAAGATTGAGAGTTGGTCTCATTGAAGTGTATAAGATTAATGGGGCTTGATAGGGTAAATACTGAGAGGATGCTCCTCCTCATGGAAGAGTCTAGGTCCAGAAGACATAGTCTAAGAATAAAAGGGCATCAAATTAAGAATGAGATGAGAGAGAATTTCTTCTGCAGAGGTTTGAGAGTCTTTGGAATGCCTTTCCACAGAGAGCTGTGGGGACAAAGTACATAGTGTATTTTTAAGGCTCAGACAAATAAATTCTTGATCGTAAGAGAATTGAGGGTTACAGGTTAAGGCCAGGAAAGTGAACGAGAGGAATCTCAAACCAGCATTGGTCCTGTTGAGTGACAGTGTGGGCAAAATGGCCTACACCTGTTTCTAATTCTGATGATCTTGAGGTATAAAATCAGCCTGCCTCAATTCCATTGCTTTCATGTTTAAAAGCATTAACTCATACTAAATTGAGCATAGCAATTGAATAATAGACAGTAGTTTTTGTGTGTCTGTTGAATGAAACAAAAACTGTAGTTGTATTTGGAAGGGAGGAGCAGTGGAAATGGGAATGTCTGCAGAACTATTGGAATATATCTGGTTAAACCCAAAACTGTTGAAATTACAATAAGCACCCACTTGTGCCGACAATAACTGTGTGGTATCTAAATGGATAAATACGCTTATGCATGTGTGGACTGAGAATTTTGATTACACTGTACCCGTTTCTCACGAAGTAAATAGCTTTCTTAACAGCAGACAGGAAGACTATACACAATGTGAGACGGAAGGGTGCCTCCCACCAAGTTGATAACCGAAATAAAATAGGCACACATGCCTATGCCTGAAACAGATGCAAAATCAGATTACAGGTAGCTAGTGCTGACCAGAATCCCTTGCTGACAAAGAGAGAGCTATTCCTGATCACATGATCCACTCATTTTTTTTTGTTCCATGTCATACCCTCTTGTGCCATGCCAGCCTTCCCCTTAAATACTAGCACAATACAAGCTAAAAGAGAATAACCTGATCTGTGGGAATTTCTCTCCGTTGTTTAACTGCACATTGTCAGAGGCAATGAAACATTTATAACCCTGCAATTTGCACTTCAACAACTTTGATACATCCTTTCAAATGTTTACCTCTGTTAATTCAACAGTTTTCATTTATCTGGAGCAGATAAGAGCATTCAACGTGAAGTTCATTTACATGTGCTTGCTTGTTGCTTCCTCCAATTGAAGTGGCTAATCCAGTTGTCCTGTTTACCTGTCCAGTTCATGCACGTCCCTGTTGATAACTTGTTTTTCTTCTTGCAAATGTCCTCAAATATTACATACTCTACAAATCCACTCATAAACTTGTCAACATTTACATCCTTTGTTAGAGTCAACCTTAGTCTTTATTTTCCTTTGATGTGATGTGATAATGGGAACTGCAGACACTGGAGAATCCAAGATAATAAACGTTTTGTGTGTTGCTGACAAAGTAAGCATTTGTTGACCAACGTTAACTGCTTTGCATGGAATGTTTATTTCAGAGGCCCAGTTGGAGTGACTCATTTTAGTGTAGAGCTACATTTAAGCCCAGACTAGATAAGGACATTTCTACATTTATAACATCATTGGATTGGCTTTTTCCTGTCATCTGGAAATGGAAAAACTTCATCAACCTTGCTTCCAATTGTCATCCCTCTCTCACCTTCACTTGATACATGTCTGACTCTTCCTATCCCTTCCTTGATTTTGCAGTTTCCACTTCTGTAGCTAGATTTCCCATCAATATCTACAAACCACCAACTCCCCGCAGTTACTGTGATGACATTTCAACACAATCTGCTTCCTGTAAGGACCCCATTACATTCTCTCAGATTCTCCAACTCCATCTCATCTCTTCTGGCGGTACCACCTTCAGTTTTTTCTGACATGTTTTGAGTCAAGGATTCCACCCACAGTACAGGGTGGGGCTTTCAGCTTTGCCCAATCCATTTCCTGCATTTTTGCCCTCATCTCTTCCCCTCCCTAAGCAACAATAGGTTTCCCCTTGATCTCATCTTCCATCCCACCAGGTTCTGTATCCAAAGGTTTATCTTCCACTATTTGAGTGACTTTCTTTCTTTTGCAGCTTTGCCACCACCAAAAACTCCACTGTCAAAGGCAATGAGGAGAAAGCAGGATTGGGCTATTGAGTTGGATGATCAGATATGATCGTGAAGAATGGTGGAGCAGGCTCAAAGGGCCAAATTGTCTCCACCTGCTCTTATTACTATGTTTCTATGTTTCTAAAATTGTTATTAACTATTTCAAAAGAAATATTTATTAACAATTCTGCTGTGACCATTCACTCTGTGATACCCTGTTCGACTCCTCCATCACTCCTAATGCTTCCCCACTCCCCCATGGAATATTTCCTTGCAATGGTAGAAGGTGGCAAAAGGTGCCATGACACCTGCTATTTCACCTCCTGCCTCCTCACTGCCCAAGGCCCGAAATACTCCTTCCAGGTGAAGCAGTGTTTCACTTGTATTTATTTCAATCTATGCTACTGTATTCACCGCTGACAATGTGGTCTCCTCTACCTTTGCAAGGCAAAAAGCCAATTTGCAGAATACCCCCACTCTGTCTGTTAAGATCGCCCAGCTTCCCAAGAACATTCCAAGACATCATCTTACTCTCAAGCTAAAATTTATACCGTTTGCCTGCTACAGTGATCCAGTGAAGCTCAACATAAAATGAAGGACCAGCTCATCATTTTCCACTAAATGACTTTACAGCATTTAGGGCTCAACTTTGAGTTCAGCAACTTCAGAGTATGAAAACTGTGCTCCATTTTGATGACAACCCTTCCCCCTTGCACCCATGTCTTGGTTGTACAGATTTATTTTCAGCAGAGCTGACCGATTTTCCCTTATCACACTGATCATTATCTCAACCATTACTTTATCACCATTAACACCAAAATACTTTGCCTTTTGCTTTGGGCATCCTTACCATCTCTTCCGCCCATTCCTCCTCTCCCTTTATCAATGGCATAAAGAACATCATTTTCCAGGCTCCATCAATTCTAAAGAAGAGTAATACCGGACTCGAAACATTAACTCTCTATTTCTTTTCACAGGTGTTTGGGGTTTGCAGTAAAAAAATCATTTTTATCTGCTTCAGATGTATAGCCTATCTAAAGGCTCACAATGTTGGATCATTTCCTAAATACCCTACAACGCAAATGCCCCTGCCATCTATATCAAGGGAAACGATGATTAAGTAAATTTAATTGAAAAATTATCTCTGCCACAATCCATTCCATACGTTACTTTATATCTTACTAAGATTAAATTTTAAGCTTTGCAGGAAATTCTTTCTTTTCAAATATTTAATAACAGTTTTAGAAACATAGTAGATAGGAACAGGAGGAGGCTATTCGACCCTTCGAGCCTGCTCCACCATTCTTCACAATCATATCTGATCATCCAACTCAATTGCCCAATCCTGCTTTCTCCTCATTACCTTTGCTCACATTCCCCCAAGTGCTATATCTAGCCACGTCTTGAATATATTCAATGTTTTGGCATCAACTACTTCCTGTGGTAATGAATTCCACAGGCTCACCACTCTTTGGGTGAAGAAATGTCTCCTCATCTCTATCCTAAATGGTCTACCCGAATCCTCGGACTGTGACCCCTGGTTCTGGATACACCCACCATCAGGAACACCCTCCCTGCATCTACCCTGTCTAGTCCTGTTAGAATTTTATAAGTCTCTGTGAGATCCCCCCTCATTCATCTGAATTTCAGTGAAAACAATCCTAACCTGGTCACTCACTCCTCATACATCAGTCCCGCCATTCCCAGAATGTTATGAATATCACATTTCCTAGCTTTTTCTGCCTTATTTCCAAACATCAAGTGGTTTAACATTTCCAGTAGTTGTGCTGGAATATTTTGATATATGGATGTACACAGGAGGTATTTCATAAATACAACCAACGCTCGATAATTAACTCAAAAGAGTCCATTTTCTTTGAAAGTTATTGCTGCAGCTCGGATACAAATTATAGCCAGAATTATTCCTCTCACATTCAGCATCGGTTATGTGATTTGCATCACCTGTATCACACTGCAAACGTGTGGGTCAGTCTCATTAATGTGACAGCTTCATGTGAAAATGTGATTGATGTTTTAAAGACATTGATCTTCATGAAGATATACTCGGGGCAAGCATTTGCATCTTGGCCATAAATGTTAACTTCATTGAAGTACATTCCATCAAAGAACATGATAGTGTCCATCTATGGTGTTTTAAAGAGAAAAAGTTCAATTTCAGCCAAGCTTAATGAGATGAAGCACTCCTTTCTTTGATGAGTTTCCCCACAGTAGAAGGTTCTCTGGCAGACTGTGCTGTTCTGATTGAAGCTGCCTGGTAGGAAGCAACAATTGGAACTGAATTGAAAATTTCATGAAAGAAGTTGAATTAATGTTTGAAGATGGTGGAAAGCAAGCTGTCGCAGCAGAGGGAGAAAACGCAGTAAAATAATATCAGTACTATTTAGAAATGAATGGTCGTACTGGTCCTCCATTTTAAAGTATACAAGATGAGTTAAACTGGAATATCTCTTTCGGCAGTTTTAATGGTTCCTTCTTAGTTTAGTCCTAACCTGGCTCACTGCTGAGTAGATCAACCTTGAGGCCACTCAATTTAGGAGCTGTCTGTATGGTGCAAACTGGTTCCTGTGATGACAGGGCAATGAGACTCAACTGTCTAAAAGGACAACAGGACATTCAGCCAACATTATTTAAAACCTTCCCCAGTGTGCTTTAACAGTGAGTTTAATGAAGATTATTAAGCCAGTCTTATTAAAAGCAGTTGGCTAGAAAAACTGATGAATCAACTAATCAACAGAAGATTCTGACAAGTAATTAAATACTTGGCTGGTAGATGGCTTGTGGAAAAAAATTGAAAACAATCTTTAGGTTTTGTTTGAGAGATTATATAAATTTTCAGAGCATCTCCAAGATGGCTATTTAATGTGTTGGTACTTTTCACAGTTGACAAAACAGTGGGTAATTTGGATGAAAAATTTATCCGATGTAGGTAGGTGTGCGAAGTACTTTCGTCGTTCCAGTGTACTAGGGTTCTGACTGAACAATTTGTTTGATCCTCAGTCCTGCTCAAACCTGCCTTATCAGTTTACAAAGTTGAAATGATTTGGTTTAGTCATAACCAATTTCTACTTTACACCCACTTATTTTGAAACTCATATCTTCAGGTTAATTGGGTGAGATTTGGTCTCTAGTGTCAGGTGTAGTTGAGGATCTGTCTGAGAAAGGAATACTTATAGTTCCTTTAGTTTTTTGGAAGGGGGCGTGCACTTTCTGCTTTCTCCTGCCTACAGATGTACGAATCTAATGTGAACTCCTCTGTCACAGAAAAGCAGAGGAGCAGGATTGGGAGAACTGCAGGAGATCAAGCAACTTTGGGAAAGAACATTTGGGAGTGCAAATAGACTGGGGGCATTTTGTAGAGTATCGATAACTGCAGTCTCTTCCTGAATAGAACATAGAACATTACAGCACAGTACAGGCCCTTCGGCCCTCAATGTTGTGCCGACCTGTCATACCGATCTCAAGCCCATCTAACCTACACTATTCCATGTACGTCCATATGTTTATCCAATGACGACTTAAATGTACTTAAAGTTGGCGAATCTACTACCGAATGTTGCCTCTTTTGTTCCTGATGCTGCCTCTGCTGTATTTGACCTACTGGCCCTCTCTCATTGCTCAGCTGCTGAATCTTGCACTCTGTACTGCAGTTCTGCTCATCTCTTCCTCTTGATGGCTTCAGTTTTTGCTCCCTCATTACTGATCTGCTGACTCCTTCTCAATTCCAATCAATTCGATTTTGACTTTGTGCCATTTTGTAAAAATAGGTAACAGCGAATCATGGGCTTACTTTGAACCTCTTTTTATTTTTACAGCTGCTGAAACTTTAAAAGAAATTAACTGATACCTACTTTTGGGCATGGACCTGAGATTGTTCTGATTGTGAACACAACTGTAAAGCCCCTGGAGATCACCATCAGTGAGAGATGTTTCAAAGACCGTCAGATCTGAATGTAGAGGTGGGTGGGTGTCCAGTGTACAGTGTAGAGTACAGTGTCCAGGCTCTACTGTCTCCCATTCTAGGCTTTCTTACTCTCTGCCCTGCCCCCACTCAGGCTCGCCTGATGACGGCATTTTTGGAAACGGGTGCCCATTGCTGATCGCTGTCCATTCTAACGAAGCCGGAGGATCAATCTGCTGTGAGTCCACCCTCATTTGTCAAGGGAAGGGGGTGCTGTACCAGGACTGGCCTGTCTTCCAGTCCTGAGAAACATCACTCTTGTTCACCAGCTCAGTGCAAATCCAGCCCATGTCAAATTCCACACCAAGTCATGCCCATGTTAGGATCAAGTGTTCATTGATTGACATTGATTCTCCATTCCTATAGACCTTCACATTGAAAATTCATGTTCCTGTGCATTAAGTTTAATAACTACAGTGCTCTTTATCTCGGTTGAGATACTGACTGTCTTACATAACAATGCTCACCATGGTTGAAAAGGTTTCTAATGTTCACTGTCATTGACCAATTCAAGCAAGCTATGGATTTCTTTTCACCCGCAGTAGATTGATTGCAATACTGTCTAAAACAGCATGCGTGGAAAGCAGGAATCCGTCTAAAAGGCCACATGCATCATTGCTTTCCATTTGTGCTTATGAACATTGGTAAATTATCCTTTTTGATAGGGCCTTTCATTAAACTAGAGGCTTCTTATTGGCAGGTAATAATCTGAATCAGTCACCTGCTAAATGCTTCGAGAAAATGTAAGATTGTGTTCAAAAGCAATATCGCTGAACCCAAACAATCAGTTGCTCAGTCAATAATTCCATAGCGCCAACTGATCACTCACTTGTCAGTTCCGGGAAGCAGAAACTTGAAGCTGAATTCTCGACGGAGTAGTCTCACCCATGGAGGAGATCCGGGAGGAGAACAGCGGCAGGTCCAGACCACCCTTGCCATTTTTCCCATCATTGTGCACCATGGGAGAAACAGCAAATGATACTCTTGGTGGTTAATTCAGACCAGCCTTGAGAGGCACAGGGCAGGGCAACAGGCCAAAGAGGAGGGTGAGCGTTGGCCTGAAACATCTGCTCCAGGCATCCATACAGCTATCTGCTGCTGACAGGAAAGAAGCCCCAAAGGCAGTTCAGGGTGTCTCGGGAATTTATGCCTCACATTTTCCAATAGCAAGGGCTAGGGGGAAATCATGTCCAAGTTGCTAGAATGTGACAGCAGTGTCAATTTCAACACAGGTGGATCATTTCAGCAAGTAACTGGGCTCTACTGTGCAATACCTGCATGCAAATCTTTTGGGAGGTCAATGATGCTGTGTTTGCTCAGGCCATTTGTTCATGTCTCCTCTAGGTGTTGGCAGTCAGGCAGCCAGAGTAGGATTTCCGCATGTACAATGTGCAATCGATTATAGTCACGTAGCTATCGCAGAGGGCCCTATCAGTAAACAGCAGCTTTCTTCAATAGGGAAGGCCTCAACTCCATGTATGTGACCACTCCAGTCAGACAGAGCGCAGATCTCCAGACTGATCCTGGGACCTATCAACATGCTTACATTCTGGAAATGAGCATAAAGCTGCCTGAATCTTTCAGTCTGTATGTGACACACAGAGCTAGTCAGTGACAGGGGAATCCCTATCAAAGCCTAGCTCACACCACCTTTCAGGAATGCAGCTTGACCCTGGGGAGAGATGCAGACCCATTTTACAGTTGTTTTTGTCACCATCGTCTAACCAGACCATAGATCTGCTCTCTCATTAGACAAGAGATGACTGGTGGTCGTTTAACTTGAGGATGTCCATACCTCAGGCGAGGGGCAACATTGAGAAGGAGAGTCCTTCATGGTAACCTTAGCTGGTGAAGGGAATTGAACCATGGTTCACAAACCAACCATCCAGCCAAATGAGCTAAATCAACTCTCCTTCCACTGACCACTTTGTATAGTAGACCATGGGGCTCCTGAAGGATGCCTCCTCCCAGATGGAAAACCTGGTATCACAGCAGTTTATTGCATCCTCCACAACCTCACTCAACAATGGTGGGATGTTTTGGGGAGAGGAGAAAATGCAGGCGTAAGACAAAACCTCTGAGGAAGAAGGTGAATGTGAGGATACTGAGGTGAGTCAGTAAAATGCCCATAGACAAGAAGGAGACAGGTCTGATGAGCCAGAAAAGTGTGCAGTGGTGCCACATCCAGGAGAGGACTGAGCTGCATGGAAGCATTTGTT
This sequence comes from Stegostoma tigrinum, assembly GCF_030684315.1. Taxonomy (NCBI): domain Eukaryota; kingdom Metazoa; phylum Chordata; class Chondrichthyes; order Orectolobiformes; family Stegostomatidae; genus Stegostoma; species Stegostoma tigrinum. The sequence continues at coordinate 36,149,331 of NC_081377.1, read as the reverse complement.
TTAACGTTCTGTTTGTTATTGACTATGAGGCTATACCTAGCTCCATGCAACACGACTGAGAGATATTGCACTTTGCACTATGGTTTTACATAAAGGATGGTCTGCAGTCATTGCCTGCAGTTTCTCCTGGAAAAAAATGGGAGGAACGATCTTGCCACTTCTGTCTGTTGGCAGACAAATCATCATGTCATGAGGCTCCTCGGAGTCTTAATAACAGTATCTAATTTACTAAGGCGACTTGAGTCTGTTATGATGTAACACTTGTTTAAGCCGAGAGCCTCGTCTTGTTAAGACTGACAGGTGTTAGTCCCACTCCCAGTATTAAGAAAAAAGCCCTTTCAGTCAAAATAAAATGAGGGAGATAGCAGAATATGCCCCATCATGGTAATGGTTATCATCAGAGCATATACAGCCCCGATCGATTTTCACCTTGGCCTGTATCGCCAGCCTATAAATTCAGAGCATAACCTCCTGCAGCTCAAAGGAAGTTTCCAGCAGCTGTCTCAATCTCTGTGTGATACACTGACAATCAGGATGGGGGTCCCAGCATAGTGACCTACTAGTTACCGTGTCTGTGATCCTTCCATTTATACACCAATGTTGTTTTTCTGGTTAGGGTCTGATTGCACAAGGGAACAGGTCTACCCTGAAGCAGTGCCTAGAAATCTGTGGCTTTAACACCACGGATGAACATCTTTACTGGAGCAAGGAGGTGTGACAGACCTTGACCTAGCTTGATTGTTATATTCTCAGTCTTGTACAGCATCTTTCAAAATTCACTTAAATTCAGCCATGCTCTGGGATTGCTTTCCCTGTGGATGGTACCGTTTCGGAATTGACAACTCTCCCTGTGTTCCTGGTGACTGTGGAGGCCGGACAGACATGGATGTGACTTGTTACAGTTTTGTTTGTGTGTAAATGTTGGAAGTGTAAGTAGGCAGAACAGTAGGAGTCAGAGTAACTCCTTAGGCCTTTCAAACCTGTTCTGCAATTTAATTTGATCATGACTGCTTTGTAAACTTACTCCGTCCACCTGTCTTGCTTTCATATCTTTTTAAACCTCTAACACCATTTATTGACCTGAAACGATGAATATAGCCAGACATGCTGCTTTCTGAGGGAGGTAGTTTCACATATCTATGAACTTTTGTTTGAAGAAGTGTTTCTTATGTTTCAGACCTATCCCACTGGCCTCTCATTACAGTATGTCCACAGCTAGGAACTGGCAGTACAGCTCCTGATCAATTTTCATCTTGGCCTCTATCTCCAGCCTGTAAGTTCTGAACTAAAAAGCAACACTATACTGAGAACATTGAAACACAGGATAATGTGTCAAACCTATTCCACCTGTAGTTGCACCTGGAAATTTCTTTGCATTTGATGAAAAAATACTTTGAAGTCAAAAAGTGCAAACATGTAAAATTGCTTCAAGTCATTTATCTAAATAATTTTGCTCACAATCTGGGACTGTAGCTAAATGAATTACAAGCTGCACCTGTCAAAAGCCTGCTTGCTGGTGTTCGGCGCCTCCTGTCCCCATTGTACACTGCTGAGGCAGATTACCAGTACTCCCTTCATAAATGAGTGCTGATGAAGAGCAATGAATGATTTTCAGACTATAGGATGGCACAGTGTATAATTAATATGCTTTGAAGTAGCTCTCCTACAATACCACAGCAATTATCACTATTTTCACTTCCTCGTGACACCTTTTGGTTTACTTCATGATCACATCTCTCATCTTAATATTTTACAGTTCTCACCATTGGATCTCCGTTATGAACAGGTAGAGTCATAGAGTCACACAGCATGGAAACAGAGCCTTCTGTCCAACCTGACCATGCCGACCATAATCCCAAGCTAAACCAGTCTCACCTGCCTGCATTTGGCCCATATCTCTCTAAACGTTTCCAATTCGTGAACTTGTCTAAATGTCTTTTAAAAATTATAACTCTACCGACATCCACCACTTCCTCTGGCAGTACGAACCACTCTCTGTGTTAACAAAATTGCTTCCCAACATTTTTTAATCTTGTTCCCTTCTCATCTTAAAAATATGCTCCCCAAGTCTTGAAATCCCTCACCTTGGGGAAAAGACAACATTTACCTGTACCCCTCATGATTTTATAAACCTCTATAAGGTCACCTCTAGGCTCCAGCGTAAACGGTCCCAGCCTATCCAGCCTCACTTTATTATACAAACCTCTCATTCCTGATGACATGCTGATAAACTTCTTCTGAACACTCTCCAACTTAATAATATCCTTTGCGTACAGGGAGACCAGAAATGGATGCAGTATTCCAGAAGAGGCCTAATCAACATGACGTCCCAACCCCTACACTCAAAGGTCTGAGCAATGAAGGCAAGCATGCTAAACGCCTTCTTAATAACCCTGTTGTATGAAATCATACCTGTTACTCAATTAGAAACTTAAAAAGTGACAATGATTATAACTGAGCCACTTGTTGGTGCAGTAATATTGCCATTACACACTGCCTATTGTTAGCCAATAATAGTGTCCATTAACAGCTATTCACCCTCCTGGCCATATTGTTATTCACTACTTTGTCTGTCCAACTGTCTTCGTTTTCTTTGGGCTCTGTCCCCACCTTTGACTCTTTACCTCCTCCCACCCTCTATCGTCTGCATATAAACCGATGTTTTCGCAGCTACCATCAGTTCTGAGGAAAGGTCACTGGACCCAAAACGTTAACTCTGATTTCTCTTCACAAATGCTGCCAGACCTGCTGAGCTTTTCCAGCTATTTCTGTTTTTGTTTCTGATTTATGGCATCCACAGTGCTTTTGTTTTTATTTAGTTACAATTAGACTGTTAATTCCAGATATTTTACTGATTTCAATTTCTACCATCTGACATGGAGAGATTCAAACCTGGGTCCCCAGAACATTACCTGGATCTCTGGATTAACAGTGGAGCAATAATACCACTAGGCCAGAGCGGGACATCCTGTGGGGGTAGGGGAGGGCATCTTGCCTTGAAACAATGCCCACCGTGCCTGCTGACCGAAGGTTCTGATAACGTTAGTCCCACTCCACTGAACGTACCCTGTTCCCTTGTATTTCGGTTTCTTCTGCGGGTGTTTATCCAATTCCTTTTTGAAAGCCACAACTGAATCAACCTCCACCACCCTGTCAGGCAGTATTTCCCAGACCCTACCTGCTCACTGTTTAATGCAGCCCGACAATTGGATACATTTACACCTTTAAATAAAATGTGCTTAAATGCATATTTTTCTCTTTTAACAGCAAATGATTTTTTTTATCTGTCTTGAATCTTTGAATTTAGTCACATCACCACACATCTTTTAAGTATATTCAAAACTGAAATAGACAGATTTTAAGTCAGTAAGGGATTCGTGGGTTATGGGGAAAAGGCAGGAAAGTGCAGTTGAAGTTTATTAGATCAGCCATGATCTCATTGAATAGTGAAGCAGGCACAAGGGGCTGAATGGCCTGCTTCTGCTCCTGCATCTTATGGTTTTATCTTGATTTCGTATCCTTTGGTTTTCCCTTCGCCTTTTGAGGCAAGCAGTTTCTCACAATCCACTCCGACCCTCCATCGAGATTTTGAACACTATGAAATCTTCTTTCAACCTCCTATTTGTAAGGAGGACTGACCCAGCTTCTCCAATCTATTCCTGTAACTGAAGCCCTTCATCCCTAGAATCTTCCATGTAAACCTTTTCTGTGTCTTCTCTGAAGCCTTCACATCTTTCCCTCGGCGTGGTGTTCAGGTTTGGAAACAATGTTCCACTTGAGTCTAGACTAATGCTTTGTAGAAACTTCAGAGATAGTAGGAACTGCACATGCTGGAGAATCTGAGATAACAAAGTGTGAAGCTGGATGAACACAGCAGGCCAAGCAGCATCTTAGCAGCACAAAAGCTGATGTTTCGGGCCTAGACCTGATGAAGGGTCTTTTGTGATCCTAAGATGCTGCTTGGCCTGCTGTGTTCATCCATGCCTACACTTCATCATAACTTCCTTGCTTTGGTGCTCTATTCCTCTATATATAAAGCCTACTATTCCTTTTAAACAGCAGTCCCAAACTGTCCTGCCACTGTCAATGATTTGTGTACACTACCCTCAGGCCTCTCTGTTCCCACTAACATTTACAATTGTACCCTTTAGATTTTATGGACTTCTACAGGATGTTCCTACCAAATGTAGCTCTATATTAAAGTTTACCTGTGACTAGTCTGCCTGTCTATATTCCCTTGAAGTCTATCACTAGAGGTCACAACTTCAAAGCTCACAAAGTGCGTAGTCAGATAGGGTGTGGGTTGACCACTACTAACTTGGACAATGCTGATTATGTCTGTTAAAGGCTGTGCCAATGTACAAAGTAGGCCCTACCCTGTATTTACAGTGATTTTTATATAAAATTCAGTTTTCCGTAAGTCACAGATCTTCTAAAAAGACAAAAACAGCAAGTGCTGGAGAAACTCAGCAGATCTGGCAGCATGTGTGAAGAGCGAAACAGAGGAGTGGATTTTCCCGAGGAATGGCAAACACATGCAAGTTTCCACTTCTGTCCTTTTTTCTTACACTGTGAAAAGTCTTCATGTTGTTGACAGGGGAATGCGATCAGGGATCCTTCAGAAATGCCGAGCCGTACTTAACGTTCGAACAGGTTTCCTCAATGTTGGGCAAGGCAAACCTCACCCTCTCTTCTTGCAGGAGTCAGTTGCTGTATTCTGAAATTGGATGGTCCAGCATCACACACAGACCCTTTGATAGCTGCTGTGAAGTGGGGGTGAGTATGTAATGTGAATATGAGGTTCGGGTGCCAGGTGGGTCGGGAGTAGGGTGCTACATGGGTAAAGTGCTAAGTGGTTAAGGGGCAGGTGCCAGGTAAGTAGGGTGCCATAAGGTTACCAGGATGAAAGGTTCCGCAGCTGACAACAGAGTTTTTAGGCCTTATCAGGGTAGGCAGGAGATATTGTGTATGATAGGTCTAAAGAAAGTTTGGTTTTGAGTCCTAAGGGCAGCGCTGTTTGATCCCAGTGGGTCTGACAGGAGAATATAGGTATTGGGTCATGGGAGAGAGGATGCCAGGTCCAGTGGCAGGGAAGAACATTTTCATCCTGCAGTGAAGAACAGGTGGAGAGAGAGAGAGGAAGCATTGAATGCCAGGCGAGTGGGAGCAGGATTCAGGCCTGTGGAGCATGGGGTGGCCACATTGGGTGTCACATCTCTGGCTTGTTTCAGGGCCAGTGGTAATGGGAGGCATGTCAGGTCCCGAGGAGTGAGTGGGGAGATATTGTGTCCAAGTCTGGGGGGGTGTGTACTAGCAGGTGTAAAACAAGAACAAAAACAAAGTTGTTGGAAAAACTCAGCAGGCCTGGCAGCATCTGTGAAGGAAGGAACAGAGTTAACGTTTTGGGTCCGGTGACCCTTCCTCAGGGTAGTAGCAGGTGGGGGGTTTGGTAAGTATGGGGTCAGTTGAATAGCTACTCAGGAGGGAATCTATTCTCTAGCATTTCTTGCATAACTGTTTACTTAACTAAAGCAGAACCCTCTGAATTCTCCAATGTAAATGAAGATTTTTGAAGGGTTCCAGGCATGCGGAGATTTCCCAGCGGAATCTTCAATTTCCCAGACAGATCCTTTTGAAGTCTGCTGCAATGGGGATTCTACAGGATGGCCATGACTCCAATCCATGCTTCAGAAACACCGTGCAGCCATGGGAAAATCCAGGTCAGAGTTAATGTTTTGAGTCTAATACGATTCTTCATCAGCACATTTTCGCTGTTGATCTTATTGGGCAACAGCCAAATGCAGCCCCTGTTGTACCTTCAAGTCCCTTTTAGCAAGTAATACATTGTTGCACAAATATTATTTCACTATAAATTAAAATGAGCTGGTTATTATTGTAACTATAATTGGACAGAAATAAACTGGAAGAGAAATAATCAGTTCGTTCCTAAAGGGATCCATAAAATTAACACTTGGTGATATTTATATAGAGTGGAAGTTAAAAGCCAGGTGGAGATTAAGACATCATTAACGTGCTAGTACATTTGGTTGTGAAAATCACCATTAATCTTTGTTAATTGCTCAATTAAACAGTACCACCTGAAAAATTAGTTGATACTTTAAATGCAGCCACCATGCTCTTTAGGATTTTAAGCGAGGAGGGAGATGCAAAGTATTTCGAGTCATGACATTCATCGCTTGGAACTTGTACATGGCCCAAGGAAATTTAGACAGGACTTGTTTTCCTAACAAAAATAACATGTGGTACAATTGTCTCTGGCGATACTGCATACTCAACAAGCCTGCCAACGTCAGATCTTACAAAACCATCATGTATATAGGACAATAACAGTTGCATTTATATGGTGTCTTACATTGAACGAGACACAGAAAGGCATTTCATAGGAGTGTGATCAAAAAAATAAATTGATACTAAGTCACATAATGTTAGGACGGAGAGCCAAACATTTGGTTAAAGTGGTCCGAAAGGAGGGGAGGGAAGCAGAAGTTTCCGCAGTGGGGTCCACAGTTCAGCTGAAGGTATGACTACCAGTAGCAGAGCAATTAGAATTGCTCTCTACTGCCTTGTGTTGCTGCTGATAATGTTGACATCGTTAATGTTTTAGAACTCAATCTAATTATTTAATGCCTTTTACAAAACAAACTGAAGACCTCGGAAAGAGAAGTGAAATTTATCCTATTTGTAAGCAAATCAAAAACATTCCGGGTGCTGCCCAGAAAGAATGAACATCATCTGTGGAAAACTTTCTACGATTGCGTGCAGCATGCCTACAGAAGACACATGGTTGTGCCACGATGTGGCAATGTGTCTGTTTCATTCTCTTGATAAGGGGCTCAACTTGTCTCAATGGGTAGCATTCTTCCCACAAAGTTGGAAGGTTGTGAGTTTCAGCCTTGTTCCATGCCTTGCTGAGAGAGCACCATGCTGCTGATGAAGCTGCCTTTTGGATAAGATGTTGAGTGAATGTTCAGTCTGACCTCTCAGTTGGACATCAATGATCTCACAACATTAACTCAAAGACAAACAGGGATTTTTTCCAAGACTGCCTTGACAAGATTTATCCTTCAGTCAACATATAATGGTCATTATCAGATTGCTGCTCATGGCAAACTGTTGTATACAAATTGCTAGTTGTGCTTTGAACATTTCAACAAGATCTGCAGTTGGAAAGCATCCCAATGGCTGTAAAGTATTTTGGGACATTGTGAAGGTGCTGCTTCAATGCAAGCTTTTTTTCAATGAAAACATACAATTATCTGATAGGAAAATATATTGGTGATAATGAACGTCGAAAAATAAACTGCCTTGCAAACTGAAAGCTTTGGAAATGAGATGCCCCTGCCCACCAGTCAGGAAATTGGGAGGATTGCAATTGCTTGAACTATACCTAATGTATTCTCCACTCCAGTTATCACTGTCAAATCCTTCTCTTAACTGTTAATTTCACTAATTGGCAGCTTATTAATATTACATTTGCATTTGCTGAATTGGGCACCTGTTAACCTTGTGGAAAACATTCTGTACAATGACTTCTGGGAGATAACGTTGCTGTAGCAACCAATAATAATTTTTTTATTAAAATGCCCTAAACCAAGAATGGAAGATGTAATCTTTTATTGCATTTTAGTTGTATTCAGCTATTAAATATTGGATCTTTGGTTACACCACGGCCTCCAGCATAGTCTCCTTTTCACAAAGTTGATTAAAGTGACCTGTGAGATAGTAAGAACTGCTGATGCTGGAGTCTGAGACAATATAATATGGAGTTGGTTGAACACAGCAGGTCAGGCAGCATCAGAGGAGCAGGAAAGTTGATGCTTTGGGTCGGAACGCTTCTTCAGAAATGGGGAGGGTGAAGGGAGCTGGGAAATAAATAGTGAGAGGAGGGGTGGGTCTGGGGAAAGTAGGTGGGATGGTGATCGGTGAGTGCAGGAAGGCAGTGTTGGGGATTGATTAGTGGAACGGGCGAGGTGGATAGGTGAGAGAGAAGATGGACAGGTTGTGTCAGTTCAATGAGGCGGGGATGAGACGGGGAGTTGGACATACAATGAGGCAGGGGGTGGGAAAATTTTAAATTTGGTGAATTCCATGTTTCGGCCATCGGGCTTTAGGCCCTATCTGGCCTCCAATAGTATGAAAATCGGGGCCTTTATGTTTAAGTGTTCTGCCCATATCAATGTCAGCACCTTTACATTATTAAACACTTTGTGGTGTCCTAACATAGTGAATAGCATAATCAAACTGAAATTCTGTTTGCTTAAGCATTAAGCTACAAACAAAAAGCCCCAACAATGGAGATTTGTCATTGTTTCAAACAAAGCCAGGAAAGATGATTTCTCTATAAATTATTTGTTTGTTGGCAAAGGAACCTCAGGCTAGAGGACATTTTCTACATTGCCAGTTCTATTGATTATTATACATTGCCTGAAGGAGGAGATGGAAACAAATTCAGTTGTAACTCCCCAAAGGGAATTGGTTATGTACCAGAGAGGAGAAAAAAAGCTGCAGAGCAGTGTGGAAAGGAGCAGGGAAGTGGGATTCATTGAGATAACAAAGTGTGGAGCTGGATGAACACAGCAGGCCAACCAGCATCTTAGGAGCACAAAAGCTGACGTTTTGGGCCGAGACCCTTCATCAGAAAAGGGCAATGGGGAGAGGATTCTGAGTTAAATAGGGAGACAGGGGGAGGCGGACCGAAGATGGATAGAGGAGAAGATAGGTGGAGAGGAGAGTATAGGTGGGGAGGTGGGGAGGGGATAGGTCAGTCTGGGGAGGACGGACAGGTCAAGGGGGCGGTAAGAGGTTAGCAGGTAGGAAATGGAGGCGCGGCTTGAGGTGGAAGGAGGGGATGGGTGAGAGAAAGAACATGTTAGGGAGGCGGGGACGAACTGGGCTGGTTTTGGGATGCAGTGGGGGGAGGGGAGATTTTGAAGCTGGGGCAATCCACATTGATACCATTGGGCTGCAGGGTTCCCAAGCAGAATATGAGTTGCTGTTCCTGCAACCTTCGGGTGGCATCATTATGGCACTACAGGAGGCCCAGGATGGACATGTCGTCTAAGGAATGGGAGGGGGAGTGGAAATGGTTCGCGACTGGGAGGTGCAGTTGTTTATTGCGTACCGAGTGGAGGTGTTCTGCAAAGTTGTTCCCAAGCCTCCACTTGGTTTCCCCAATGTAGAGGAAGCCACACTGGGTACAGCGAATGCAGTATACCACATTGGCGGATGTGCAGGCGAACATTTGCTTGATGTGGTAAGTCATCTTGGGGCCTGGTATGAGGTGAGGGAGGTAGGCAGACAAGGGTGGGGGTAGAAAAATATCTTTAGCGGTGGGGTTGGATTGTAGATGGCAGGAGTGTCCGAGGATGATGCATTGTATCCGGAGGTTGGTGGGGTGGTATGTGAGGAACAGGGGGATTCTCTTTTGGTGGTTATTGCGGGGTCGGGGTATGAGGGATGAGTTGTGGGAAATGCGGGAGACATGGTCAAGGGCGTTCTCGACCACCGTGGGGGGGAGATGTTGCGGCCCTTGAAGAACGTGGACATCTGGGATGTGCGGGAGTGGAATGCCTCATCCTGGGAGCAGATGCGACGTAACCTACAAAGAGGCAGGCATAGCTGGGGCCCATGCAGGTATTCATGTGCCTCTTTGTAGGTGACGTGGAAGAGTCCCTCTTCCCCACCGACACTAGCCCCAAACCTCACCCCTTCCTCCGCTACATTGATGACTGTATCAACGCCGCCCCTTGCTCCCAAGAGGAGCTCGAACAGTTCACCCACTTCACCAACACCTTCCACCCCAACCTCAAGTTCTTCTGGACCATCTCCAACACATCCCTCACCTTCCTGGACATCTCTGTCTCCATCTCAGGCAACCACCTAGAAACCGATGTCCATTTCAAGCCCACCGAATCCCACAGCTACCTAGAATACACCTCTTCCCACCTACCCTCCTGCAAAAATTCCATCCCCTATTCCCAAATCCTTCGCCTCCGCCGCATCTGCTCCCAGGATGAGGCATTCCACTCCTGCACATCCCAGATGTCCTTGTTCTTCAAGGACCGCAACTTTCCCCCTGCAGTGGTCGAGAACGCCCTTGACCGTGTCTCCCGAATTTCCCGCAAAACATCCCTCACACCTCATTCCCTCAATAACCACCAAAAGAGAATCCCCCTCGTCCTCACATGCCACCCCACCAATCTCCAGATCCAATGCATCATCCTCCGACACTTCCGCCATCTACAATCCGACCCCACCACAAAAGACATTTTTCCATCCCTACTCTTGTCTGCTTTCCGGAGAGATCACTCTCTCAGTGACTCCCTTGTCCGCTCCACACTCCACCTCCAACCCCACCACACCTGGCACTTTCCCCTGCTACTGCAGGAAGTGCTACACTTGCCCCCACACCTCCCCCCTCACCCCTATCCCAGGCCCCAAAATGACTTTCCATATCAAGCAGATGTTCACCTGCACATCCGCCAATGTGGTATGCTGCATCTGCTATACCCGTTGTGGCTTCCTCTACATTGGGGAACCCAAGCGAAGGCTTGGGGACCACTTTGCAGAACACCTCTGCTCGGTTCGCAATAAACAACTGCACCTCTCAGTGACGAACCATTTTAACTCCCCCTCCTATCCCTTAGACGACATGTCCATCCTGGGCCTCCTGCAGTGTCACAATGATGCCACCCGAATGTTGCAGGAACAGCAACTCATATTCCGCTTGGGAACCCTGCAGCCCAATGGCATCAATGTGGATCTCTCCAGCTTCAAAATCTCCCCTCCCCCCACTGCATCCCAAAACCAGTCCAGCTCGTCCCCGCCTCCCTAGCCTGTTCTTCCTCTCACCTATCCCCTTCTGCACCTCAAGCCGCACCTCCATTTCCCACCTACAAGCCTGATCCTGCCTCCTTGACCTGTCCGTCCTCCCCGGACTGACCTACCCCCTCCCTACCTCCCCACCTATACTCTCCTCTCCCCCTATCTTCTCCTCTATCCATCTTCGGTCCACCTCCCCCTGTCTCCCTACTTATTTCAGAATCTTCTCCCCATCGCCCTTTTCTGATCAAGGGCCTAGACCTGAAACATCAGCTTTTGTGCTCCTAAGATGCTGGTTGGCCTGCTTTGTTCATCCAGCTCCACACTTTGTTATCTTGGATTCTCCAGCATCTGCAGTTCCCAACATCTCTGGGATTCATTGAGCATCATTTTCAAAAGGCTGGAGTTTACTGTGGGCCCAAGTTTGATTTGACTGCACTTTGCAAGGTGGCAAGGGGAAGCAGACATGGAAATGGGAGGAATGTTTTTTGGCAGTTAGGAGTTTAGAATTTGGAGATAGGAAGAAAATGAAATGAAAGGCAAGCACTTCAGGATGAAATTAAGAAACAATTCCTTCTCACAAAGGGTGATAGACTTTGGAACTTTGTTGTGGTTGGTTAGATAGCCGAGCTGGTTCGTTGTTCCGCAAACCTTTCATTGCCCTGCTGGGTAACATCATCAGTACTGCCTCTGATGAAATGCCGCTGTGTTTTCCCGCTTGTTATTTAAACTCTGGGGTCCGTTGAGCTGGATTATCTTACTTCCGGTTTTCCTAATGGAGTGGATATGGGGTCTAGCTCTATGTGCTTATTGACAGCTTTCCTATTGGAGAACCAGACTTCTCGGAATTCCTGTGCTCATCTCTGTTTTGCCCGTGCCAGGATCCTGGTGTCGTCCCTGCCGAATTCGTGGTTTTCCTTATCCATGTGGATGGAGATGCGCGAGTATTGGTCGTGTCTTTTTGTTGCCAGTTGATGTTCGTGTACGCTTGTGGTTAATTTCCTTTCTGTTTGTCCAATGTAATGTTTGTTGCAGTTTCAGCAGGGAATCTTGTATCTGACATTGGTCCTGCCCATAGTGGGTAGTGGGTCTTTGGTTCGGGTGAGCAGTTGGCGTAGGGTTGATTGTAGGTCCCATTCACAACCTGAGCTACAAATCTGCTCTGAAGCCTTTGGAACTCTCTTCTACAAATGGTAAATTATACTAAGTGATTTGTTAATGTTAAATCCAAAATTGCCAGATTTCTTGCTGACTGGAGGTATTGAGAGATATGAAGCAAAGGTAGGTACATGGGGGCAGATCAACCATGAAAGTATTGAACAGCAAAACAGGTTTGTCAGACTAAATAGCGTTCTTCTGTTCCAATTCACAGTTCAACGCTACCACCAAAGACGAAGTTACCAACACTGAATGATAAATTGCTATTATTAATGCAAATGCAAACAGTTGCCATATGTTATGGAGTTGCACTGTCATTTTCCTGTCGTCATAATGTGTTTTCAGATTTGCCTTTGCAACAAAATCTGAGTATAACTTGAAAGTCTCCTCGTCACTCCCAAAATTACAAATTGATAAAAAGGAAACAGTCACATTTTAGGTTCATACGCAATGCTGCAAGACTGCTGTCCAGTCCAAAACCACTTTATAAAAGTCTCATTTTGAGGTTGCAGCATTTGTAATGGACCTCAGTATGGAAGGATTGTCTTATGAGCAAAAGCTAAGCAGATTGGGTCTCTACACATTGGAAAAATGAGAGGTGATCTCATTAAAACACATAGGATTCTTCAGGAGCTTGACAGGTGAATACTGAGAGGATGAATCCCCTGTAGGAAGTGTATTAGACCAGAGAGCATAGTCTCAGAATAAAAGGACACCAATTTAAGACTGAGAGAGGAGGAATTTCTTCTCTCAGAGGACTGAGAGTCGTTGGAACTCCTTGCCACAAGGTGTCCTTGTGTATATTTAAGGCTGAGATAGATTCTTCATCAGTTGGGGAATTGAGGGTTATGGAAAAAGGCAGGAAAGTGAACATGGGGAATATGGATCAGCCACAATGCAACTGAATGCTGGAACAGGTTCAAGGGGCTGAATGGCCTCCTCCTTCTCCAATTTCTTATGATCCTAAGATATGGCCAATTAAACCTGGAACAAGGTGCACACAGCAGTATAGCTCTTCACTGGAGCCTGCTGGTTACACCACTTTTAGATCAGTCTAAAATAGTAGAATGATAGCTTCCTGTTGGAGAACATTTTATATTGAAATGTGAAACAAATAATTAATCCTGTAATGCCGCGTAGAATTAGACGCCTTTTTCGGCAGGAATTGGAATTTCTGTTCACGCACAATACACAGCAAGGCTAGACACCCTGTCTGTTCCTCTGTCAGAAAATGGCTAAATAGAATACAACCTTTTAAAATAATGAAGTGAACTGGGATAAAACAAAACAAGGAAAGTAATTGGAAACATGAATCACTGCCTTATTTTCCTTATCTTGGACGCCGCAAATTTTTTGAGTATTTTAAAGAATATTTTATCCTTCCTGAGATTTACTTTGTGCTTTACGTTTCTTTTACTGCATTATATCATAGAAGTACATATCACAATCAAAAAGCTCCCCTCTTTTGCAAGTTCTAAAATTTTCTGCATCGAAGTACATGAATCATGGTTAGATAGATTCGAAGTTAGAATTCGAGACTCAAAGCAGAACTGTACTGGCGTATACTCAGTGCATCTTTAGCTACTGTTGATTTACAACAATTCCAACTGATTCCTGCCCAGGTAAAGTATGACCCAATGAGAGCAGGAAGATACTTGGGTGTATCTTGGCTTCAGCAAAATGATTGTAACATTGGACACATCTCTGAATCTAACAACTGGGGTCTGCCCAAAGAAGAAACCCCAAAATGCAGGGACACTTTCTAAAATACTTTCTTGCTTTTATGGAGCAGAGCCAGGGAAGACAATGGGTTGAATTCTCCCAGCCCCAGAACAATGTGCAAGTCAGTTGGCAAAATATGGCGAGATCAGAAAATTGGGATTCTCTGTGTCAGGGAGAAAAAAAGTCTGAGTTGCAGCCAGGTTTTGAACAAGGAGGTGAGAATCTCAGTGGTGAGTGATGATAAGCATATTTCCATACACTTACATCCTATCTCGATCTAATCTCATCTCATTAATATGTGGTTTCCCATCCTCCCTTATTCTGGAGAGAAACAAGATGGCTGTAGTTCCCAATGTGAAAGTCCAAGCAGGTGCCTGGCAGTTCACCACCTGCTCGTCCAGGCCACCACTTTGAACGACAGTTCCCCAAAGCTTCAGGGCCCATTCAGAACCAATAGGCTCACAGTCCTTCTGCCTTACCATAGCTTTTAGCTTGGACACAGAGGCAAGTACCCGATCATGATTGTTAGCAGTCATCAGTCAAGTGGGTGGGCGTGTTGCTGTATGGCTCCATGATATGTCAATGCCACACCTACACCATGTGCATCAATCAAATGGCCAGGTCTCAAAGGCTAAGGGTGAGTAGCCCTCAGTGAAGTCAAGTGAAAGCATTTGCAGTCAGAGGAGTATTGGCACGGTAGGTCAATCGTATCATCCGAAATCAGTCCAGGGGCTTGGACATAACCAGTTAGCTTTGCATATGGCTCTTCCTCTCTCATGGTTCCTCCTAGCACATATGGTGAGGAAGGGCCTCCAGGAGTATAGTTGAGGACCTTTGACCCTTGTGGTTGGTGTTGATCACCGATTGCTGGAATGATGGATTGCAGGTCTGTGTGAATATCCAGCGGACAGTGAGGGTTCTGGAGCTGGCTGTCCATAGATAGCTCTCCGTGGAGGCAGTCAGACTGTCGCTTGTCAGATGTAGCACAGTACTGGTAGAGTCTTCCTCCCTTTGAGTCAGCTCACCCAGTGGCTCTCACAAACCGACAGCTGCTCCTGTGAACACTGTTTTCACTGAGGCAACAGTATCTGAGCTGGTGGAAACAACAGGGGTTACAGTCCTGTTACTGCATCCTCTGCGGGAGCTGCGGCTTCCTCCTCAGAGGCAGATAATGCCCAGAGGGGCTGCCCTGTTCGGGGCATAGACTGAGCAAATGCTACAGATGCCTACAGGAGGCCAGAGAGAATGAGTTGTGAAAAGACGGTAGATCTGTCATAGAATATTTACAGCGGCTATAGTGGGACCGCAGCCCAGCACCCAGCAATCTCCCACAAGTGTAGAACCCTGCCCACCCATCCAGGGGCTCTCCATTCTGTTACGGGCTGTTTCTCCTGGAGTCATAGTGGGTGCATAGTGAGAATGAGGGAGCAGAGAGAAGGTGGTGGAGCAGAGAAGGTCATTAACCTTCTGCTAGCTGGAATCCTCTGGATCATGGTGGACTCTGGTCACGTGGCATTCTCTGGTGGCCGTGGTGGAAGAGGGCTGCTCACCGCCCCCACCGCACAGCAATCTGAGCAGCTTGATTGCTCTTGTTGGCCATCTCCAGCACTCAGGCAGTGAAGGGGAGCTGCTGACTGACAGCTCTGGACTTGGTGCATAGGTTGGGTTTAACATGGTGCCCAGCAGTGAGAATCTGAGGGTCCTGGCAGTGATGCATGTTCCTGATGCAGGAAAGCACACAATAGTGCGAGCCACAAAAGACATGGGTTAAATGCAATGCTGCAGACAGTTACGTGAGATAACACACTAGAGCTCACAGACACAAACCCACCATGAAATTCCCCGAAATTAACATCTGGCCAACTTTTTCTGCTGGAATTCAAATGCTGGTGTTTCTATGGCGGGTGCAAATCTCCAAAGGCAAGTGATGGACTTTAATGTGGTTAGCCCACCTCTTACAGGCTGCCACCCGTCAGTAAATGCAGCCACTAAGCCCAACTGCTGGTAGACACCTCCACGTTTTAAGTGAGGTGCCACTTTGGAATGTGGGAACAGAAGTCTGTTCCATCATTCACTGACATCATGGCTGGTCTATGGCCTAACTCTAGATACCTGCCTTTGGCTCATATTCCTAATACCTTTATTGACTTCCAATGTTCTATGCTTGTGATTTGTCGTTTGCTTTTTATTCATTCATGGAATGAATTGCCAGCATTGACTGCCCATTGCCAGGGGCAGTTAAGAGTCAACCACATTTCTGTGGACCTGAAGGAAGGGCATTAATGAATCAGATGGGTTTTACAAGAATAAAGGGCAATTGTGCCTTGAGGCTTGCTCTTGATTCCACGTGAGATAGTAGGAGCTGTCGATGCTGGAGTCAGAGATAACACAGCGTGGGGCTGGAGGAACTCGGCAAGCCAGGCAGCATCAGAGGAGCAGAAAAGCTGATGTTTTGGGTGGGACCCCTTCTTCAGAAATTGATTCCAGGTGTTCTTTTATTGAATTCAGATGTCCCCATCTGCTGTGCTGGGATTTGGATTCACGTACCTGGGGCATTAACCTTATTACCAGCCCAGCGACATACCGCTATATCACCACCACCGCCTCCCCATAAGTTAGAGATAATAGGAACTGCTGATGCTGGAGAATCTGAGATAACAAGGTGTGGAGCTGGATGAACACAGCAGGCCAAGCAGCATCAGAGGAGCAGGAAAGCTGACGTTTTGGGCCTAGACCCTTCTTCAGAAAAATGAAGGGTCCAGACCCGAAATGCCAGCCTTCCTGCTCCCCTGATGCTGCTTGGCCTGCTGCATTCATCCAGCTCTACATGTTGTTATCCCCATAAGTATAACCCTTTGTGGTACCTGTATTTGCATTGTACATTCAGAATGCAGCAACACAATTACCCTCTCACTCTGATGCTGAAATTGTGGGAAAATGGGCTCTGACATTTCTGTTGCTGCTGACAATACTTACTGCTGATAAATTCTGATTTAAGAGTGAGGTCATAAACAAGGCAGGCGAGGATTGCCAAGGCGTTGAGTAGCTCCTAACTGAGCAGGGTTTTCCTGTTAGTTCAGTACTAATAAATAAAGTATGACTTCATTGATTTGTAGCACGTTTTGCTCCAAGCTCCCTGAGTGTGTGACAACAGTAAATAAGACTCTCAATCCAATTCACACCTAACAGCAATAGAGGCAAAGCCAATATCCTCATAAATTGCTGCGTCATCCCACAGCACTTACCCTGAGGGTAAGTTCAGCTTCTTTCAATGTTGTTCTGGTTTTTATTTGAAAACAACAAGAGGCTGTAGAGAAATGTGTAAACAAGAACAAGAGCTTTGAAATAAGCTCATTGGTTGATCAGCAGCCAATGTAAGCTGTCAAGTGCATGAATGGAAATTGGCTGGGAGGATGGGAGGTTAGGAACGGCCTCAGTTGTACAGGGGATAAAATTTTTGTTGGGTGGGGGAGGGATTGTGACAAGCACAATCAGCAGTGCAACACAAACAGAAATTGCTGGAAAAGCTCAGCAGGTCTAGCAGCATCTGTGAAGAGAAATCAGAGTTAACGTTTCAGGTCTGGTGACCCTCAGAGCTAATGGTAGCTCGGAAAACTTGATGGGACAAATGTCCTGTTTCCACACTGTAGAGATTCTATCAAGAGACAGGGGCAAAGTCAGTTGGATCTGGCATCACATGTAGGCCAAACTAGGTAAGGACAGCAGTTTCCTTCCCTAAAGGACATTTTTGGGCCAGAGGGGTTTTCCGCCAACATTCAACAATGGTTTCATGGTCATCATCATCAGATCTCAATTTCAGACACTTTTTATTGAATTCAAATCCTACAGTCTACTGTAATGGGATTCAAACCCAGGTCCCCAGAACATTACCTGGGTCTCTGGACTAACAGACCAATGATAATACCACCAGGCCATCACCTCCCCCATGAAGGTGAACCTGCAGCCAGACACCATGGACCTGCCACCATTCTCCATCCAAATGGTAGAGTTTCAGGGAGGCGATCTTAGTCAATGTGTGAGTAGGAGACCAGGAACTCAGCTTGAAACAAGTGTAATGCCAAAGTTGTGAACAGACTGACTTAACATTCATGATCATCAGGGAAAGGGATGGAATCAGCACCAAGGAATCGAATGTGGAGCAGGGTCTGAAAACAGTGATTTTAGTCTTTTCAATATTTAATTTGAAAACAAATAGAACATCCATTGTAGAATCAACACAAAGCAACTAAGGAAGTCAATTTCAAGTGTCCCATTAACTTGCTAAAAATACTTGCAGGAGAATGCGTTTTTCTTTTTATGAAATTGATCTTGGCTTTTAAATAAAAATGCTACGCTTCAAAGTAACAGCATGTGCATTCATGCTGTGGGAGGAATAAGACTGAAGGAACCATTATTTTCACAATATGTCCTAAGTTACAGGGTAAAGTTAAGAATCCATTCTTCTAGTCCAGCAAGATGCTCAAATTAGGCTGTGCATCAATAAAATATTTCACTTGTCTGTTTCACATGAGTAGGTTATTTGCATGGTTTCATGACAAATACTTTTCAGGCCTGATCCCCAGACTGAATTATAAATTAGAATAATTCAGCAGGAAAGTTAGAATTTTTAATATGAATATGTTGTAGGATTTATTAGAAGTGAAATATTTGGTCTCTTCTCAACTAGCAAATATTGGATGAAGATAGCGGCAGATTGTATTTTATTCACTCACAGCAAGGCCAGCATTTATTGCCCATCCCTAATTGCCCAGAGAGCCGTTAAAAGCCTATTGCTGGGGGCCTGGAGTCACATGTAGACAGACCAGGTAAGGATGGCAGTTGGGTTTTTCCAAAAATCAACAATGATTTCATGGTGATCATTAGAATCTTAATTCCAGATCTTTTAATGAATTCAAATTCTACAAATGGTTAAAAAAAAATTCTGTCGTTGCAAGATTTTAATTCAGGCCCCCAGAACATTATGTAGGTAACTGTTAATAGCAGTAGGGCCATCAGCAACTCCATGATGATGAGCCTCCAGATGGTTATACTCCATGGACCTGCCACCTTTCTCCTTCGAGATAGTGAGAATGCAGTTTGGGAAGGAGCTTCCATGAGTCAATGCCTTGTATCTGGCAAATTCTGCTGCTGCTGTGCATCAGTGGAGGAAGGAGCGCATGTTTAAGGTGGCGATTAGACAGGATAAGTGATTAATGATAAGGTTACTGTTTGTCCCCGCTCCACTCCTGCTTAGAATCTGGGTTATATAATCTTTAATGTGCCGCTCACTCAAACACATTTTAACTGTAACACCAGCTGGTAATGCCCTCCCGAGTCCGTATCAGTGAGGGATACATATATCCTCTTCTTGTCTGTCACACAATATTAGAAGAGGACACAGCAATTTATTACAAACCTGGCTTCTTTTGTCAGAAAATGAAGTTATTGGCATACTACAGTCTGCCACCTGCATTCACACAATCATCTAGTATTATAGAAGGAAATATTTGTGTTTCCATAATGCTTTACTAGGGAGGTTCTGTGGCACAGTGGGTAGTGTCCCTGTCTCTGACCCAAATCCAACCAGGACTTATGGTTGTGGCAAATACACGTGGCCAAACAAGTTGATTACTTGTACAAAACAAGGGTGAACAGCAAGCGTAGGAAACTTTCTGAAGAAGGATCCCGATCTGAAACATTAGCTTTCCTGCCCCTCTGATGCTGCCTGGCCTGCTGTGTTCCTCCAGCTCTACACTGTGCTATCTCTTAAGTGTAGACAAATTGTTTTATTTTTCATTTACTCACAGAGTGTGGGTGTCTCTGGCTAGGTCAGGTCTTCACCTGACAGAAGAGTAGAGCTCTGAAAGCGTGTGATTTCAAATAAACCCGTTGGACTATAACTGGCTATTGTGAGACTTCTGACTTTGTCCACCCCATCCACCCGCCCCCCCCCCCCCCCCCACCACCCCACAAAAAAAAACGCCTCCACATCACGGCTACTCAGAGGGTAGTTAGGAGTTAACCACATTGCTGTGGGTCTGGAGTCCCATGTAGGCTAGACCAGGTACAAAAACAACATTAGCGCACCAAAGGGACTTTTCCTAACTGTTGACTGTGGCTTCAAGGTCATGATGAAATGTTATGGTAGAATCTTAAACTGGGTATCCAGAGAATTAGCTGAGCTTCGAGAATAATAGTTGAGTGATAACACTGCTAGGCCATTCCCCTCCACAAAAGGCAATGTAACCTTTTCGAATGTTTATTGAAAGCTAATGGGACACTCAAACCCAATTCCTTTAGTAGCCTCAGAGATAATGGGAACTGCAGATGCTGGAGATTCCAAGATAATAAAATGTGAGGCTGGATGAACACAGCAGGCCAAGCAGCATCTCAGGAGCACAAAAGCTGACGTTTCGGGCCTAGACCCTTCATCAGAGAGGGGGATGGGGGGAGGGAACTGGAATAAATAGGGAGAGAGGGGGAGGCGGACCGAAGATGGAGAGTAAAGAAGATAGGTGGAGAGGGTGTAGGTGGGGAGGTAGGGAGGGGATAGGTCAGTCCAGGGAAGACGGACAGGTCAAGGAGGTGGGATGAGGTTAGTAGGTAGCTGGGGGTGCGGCTTGGGGTGGGAGGAAGGGATGGGTGAGAGGAAGAACCGGTTAGGGAGGCAGAGACAGGTTGGACTGGTTTTGGGATGCAGTGGGTGGGGGGGAAGAGCTGGGCTGGTTGTGTGGTGCAGTGGGGGGAGGGGATGAACTGGGCTGGTTTAGGGATGCAGTGGGGGAAGGGGAGATTTTGAAACTGGTGAAGTCCACATTGATACCATATGGCTGCAGGGTTCCCAGGCGGAATATGAGTTGCTGTTCCTGCAACCTTCGGGTGGCATCATTGTGGCAGTGCAGGAGGCCCATGATGGACATGTCATCAAGAGAATGGGAGGGGGAGTGGAAATGGTTTGCGACTGGGAGGTGCAGTTGTTTGTTGCGAACTGAGCGGAGGTGTTCTGCACCGGTGCGGCTTTCTCTACATTGGGGAAACCAAGCGGAGGCTTGGGGACCGCTTTGCAGAACACCTCCGCTCAGTTCGCAACAAACAACTGCACCTCCCAGTCGCAAACCATTTCCACTCCCCCTCCCATTCTCTTGATGACATGTCCATCATGGGCCTCCTGCACTGCCACAATGATGCCACCCGAAGGTTGCAGGAACAGCAACTCATATTCCGCCTGGGAACCCTGCAGCCATATGGTATCAATGTGGACTTCACCAGTTTCAAAATCTCCCCTTCCCCCACTGCATCCCTAAACCAGCCCAGTTCATCCCCTCCCCCCACTGCACCACACAACCAGCCCAGCTCTTCCCCCCCACCCACTGCATCCCAAAACCAGTCCAACCTGTCTCTGCCTCCCTAACCGGTTCTTCCTCTCACCCATCCCTTCCTCCCACCCCAAGCCGCACCCCCAGCTACCTACTAACCTCATCCCACCTCCTTGACCTGTCCGTCTTCCCTGGACTGACCTATCCCCTCCCTACCTCCCCACCTACACCCTCTCCACCTATCTTCTTTACTCTCCATCTTCGGTCCGCCTCCCCCTCTCTCCCTATTTATTCCAGTTCCCTCCCCCCATCCCCCTCTCTGATGAAGGGTCTAGGCCCGAAACGTCAGCTTTTGTGCTCCTGAGATGCTGCTTGGCCTGCTGTGTTCATCCAGCCTCACATTTTATTATCCTTTAGTAGCCTCGTTGTGATTCTACAGCGGAGAGATTCCTGGCCAGTTTTGAGATGGAAAGGGAACTGGAGCCTCTATTGCTGCAGGAAGACCATGTAAAAGTGCACATTGCCACAGTAACTCAATCTTGTTGGACAGGGCCTTTTGGCTGAATGGCTCGTACAGGTCAGATTGGTACCAACAATATGGGGCTCCATCCCTGCTCCAGCCAGGGCAGATTCTGGTGCTGCCTTTTTGTCCTATCCATGGGGGTTGGGATTGTGACACATTAGGTCACATCTGCCTCTGGGCAGAGAACAGAAGTAGACATGATCTGTCACAATATCAAAGCGCTTCAGGTGGTTTTCATATAGCAAAATGTCTTTTGGAATTCCATTTTTAATGTGAACATTTATTACTCAGGGGGCAGTTAGGAGTCAACCGCATTGTTGTGGGTCTGACGTCACATATAGGCCTGGCCAGGTATGGACACCAGATTTCCTTCCCTACAGGACATTGGTGAACGAGATGAGCTTTTGCAACAATCAAGTTTAGATGCATGGTTGCAATTAGGCTAGCTCTCTATTCCAGGTTTCATTCATTTCAAATTTCACCACCTGACATGGTGCGATTCAAACACATTTCCCCAGAATGCTGGCCTGCTGTTCTCCATTAATAGCCCACTGCAGCTGCACTGTCACCTTCCACCTTGTTTCTTATGTAGAGTCATATAATCATAGACATCTACAGCACAGAAAGAAGCCAGTGAACCTCTCCATAAAAGCGGCCAATTTTTCACCCACCACAAAATTGGGGACTTAAAATGGATTGATGGGTTTAGCAGTCTGAGTATTGGCTGTCAATTTTAATGGGACCTTGTGATGATTTGAATTGGGGTCTTAAACCAGTCTTGCCCCATCAACAGACTTGGACAAGCCAGGCATTCAGAGATTTCCAATTGTTTGCCCAGCAATGTCTGAAAAGCCAAGTAGGTGGCTTCAACTGGAATCGTCTAGTTCATCAGCATAACTACATCCTTAAGGTACCCAGTAGATTTGTAAGGTCATGACTTAAATTATTTTTCAAGTCTTAGTTCTCCCTGCAACAATTTATTTAGCTTTTCATTTTTAGTTTCTGATTGAATATGTTCAAGCAATTTTCCTCATGGTTATTAGGGTTCACTGACTTTAATGAGCAAATTCTTACCTTGCATTTGCAATCCTGTATGTAAGGAGCTCAGAGAGAAACTATCTGTCAAAACATTTTTCACATTCCTAGGCTGATGTTCATTGATGATATCGAAGAATATCAACACACTTAGCTTTAACAGTGAAATTAAATGAAAAGCACCACAGGGTTATGGGTGCTTTTGTGACAGATCATAATTGCAAATAGTGGAGCTTCAGATACAAGAAATAAATCTCAGCCTTTTTTTTCAATCAATGAACCAAAATTTTGAAAAGGTTAACTTTGTGATGGCCTGAGAACAAAATGTCAGTTTAAGGAGACAGACCGGTATCACAGTAAAAATTTCAGGATATAATTTTATAGAACAATATTTCTGAAGGTCACAGCCGTCAAGCTTTAATCAAAAGAGTATGAGTTCTAAGATTGTAGGATTTTGGGCAAACTTTAATTTATGTCCAACAATGAATGAAATCTCCTGTTTACTTGAATTCTTGATCTAATTAAGATAACTCACTCAGAAATAGTAAGAACTGCCGATGCTGGAGTCAGAGATAACACAGTGTGGAGCCAGAGAAACACAGCAGGCCAGGCAGCATCAGAAGAGCAGGAAAGTTGAAGTTTCGGGTCAGGACTCTTCTTCAGGAGTGGCCCCATGACATTACGCTGCTATGTTGTCCAGCTTGATAGGTTTATAAATGTTCACACCTGGAGAATGGGACACCAGGGGCTGCTGCACAGGTGGCTGGGATGCTATCTCAGTGGAGCAAAAAAAGAACTGGGAAGGAATGTGGAATAGTAAGTAAAGATTCCCTAATGTTGTTCACAATCAAATTCCCCGCTTGTATTTCAACTGATTCACCAATTATGCTGCAAAGTCACAAAGTCAACATCAGTATCAAATCAAATAGTACAACATCTATATTATCTTAGATCAGTGTACAGCAGCAAAATGATTATGCTAATGAATTGGTAATTCTGGACGAATAATCTGAGACATGAGTTGAAATCCCATCTTGGAAATTGGGGAATTTTAATTCAATGAGTTAAATTATTCTTGATTAAAAAGCTGGTTTCAATATTGATCACCAGTATTGAATTGCTGCAAAATCTCATCTCATTTATTAATGTTCTTTAGAGAAGGAAATCTGACCTGGTCTGGTATACATGACACTCCAGACCCACTGCTGACTCTTAACTGCTCTCTGAAATATACAGGCAAGTCATTCAGGGAATGGCTCACCACCACTGCCTCAAAGACAGTTAAGAGTAGGCAAGAAATATTGACCCTGCCAGTCTTACCTGTATCTCATGAACTATTAAAAAAGCCCAGAAGATATAGAACAGTTTTCTGTTCCATATCACAACTGCCCAACAAACCACTTGAGGGAAACAGACAAATATTTTGGAGGGAAACAGGCAGACCTCATCTGGAAGTGATGTTAACTATTTCCACTTCATTTTGGGTATTGGCTCTGACATTTGTCATTGAGTGGATGCAGTTTAATAAAAATGGGTTTGCTAATGAGATGGTAATGAATGTCATTGTGTAACACTGCCATCAGTGTCAGGTGCAGGAGACTATGAGAATTGGATGTGTATGTCTCTCTCAGTGCAAGATGTACTCACAGAGAGCAGTATTCTGTAATATAATGCCAATAAAAAGCTTTAAGGAGCGGGGAGATAGCAGGAGGTGTCCTTACTTAAGCTCATCTGACGTGTGGAATGTAACTTCGCTGATGTCTCCTCTGATACCTCCTCAATGTCACTGCTGGGGGTTGAGGCCATGTCTCCTGGGGGAGCTGGGTTTCTTTCTGAAGATGCACTGGAAAGGCTGATTGCACTGGCAAAACACAAGAGGCAGAAGGCAGCCTGGCCAATGGTTAGAAGTGGTGTGTGATGAATTACACTGACTGCCTGGTTAATTTGAGCATTGCAGTGCATTGACATATGTTACTTACTTGGTGCCTCTGCATCTCTGCAGGAGTGATGCCAGTCTTCAGCGGCGAGGGCAAAGATTCTCTCTTCATAGATCTTGAGAAGCCAAACATTGGGCACCTCTGTCCACAGCAGTTTGGCATCAATGGGGTCTGTCAGGGGTTGTTTTTTCCTGTAAAGACAGAAAGCGGGAATGAGTAGGATAAAAGTGGGTGGCATAGCTGTTAGTGCTGGTGCTAGGATAGGTGTTGAGGTGTTGTGAGAGTGAGGAGGCAGCATGGAATGCAACGTTAGCGGTGTGGGAGAATGAGGGGGGACAAGAGCAAGCTGCATTTGACAGAGCACGTGTCAGAACATGAGCCTTGGGTGCAGTGGCAGAAATAGACTGAGCATGACATAGCAGGCACGAGAGTGTGGTACTGCCCCTGGTGGAATGGGGAAAATCTTTGACCTTCTTTCTGCACTGCAGGCTGTTTCTCCTCACTTTAGAGATGGCAGTGATAGGTGACTGAAGTCTGAAAAGCCAAGAATATTCTGGTGCTACAGTATTGCCTGAAAGCCTACGAGAAAGAATGCCTCTTCTTTGTACTACTCTGGTCATCATGTGGGTAGTTTCAATTTCAGATATTTTAAAGTTAAACCTTACCATCTGTCATGGTGGTTTTAAAACCCATGTTCCAGGAACATTGGTTGAGAGATCTGGATTACTAGTTCACTGACATTTTCACTATGCCACCAGCTCCACTTTCTTCTTTAATAATTGACGTTAGCATTTTCCTGTTTACGGATATTTGGCTAACTGCCTGTAGTGTTTTGTTTTCTATCTCCCTCCTTTCTTGAATCAGGGCATTAGATTTATGGTTTCCCAATTTGCTGGAACCTTCCTGGAATTAATTGAATTGTGAAATATTTTTGAATATTTTGACTAACCCCTCCACTATCTCTGCAACCACTTCCTGTAAAACTGTTGGATACAGACCATTGGGTCCAGGTGACCTGTCTGCCTTTTGTCCCATCAGCTTGCCAAATTCCCTGTCCCTTGGGATACAGACTGTTATAACATCTTTCCTCCTATTAGCACCTTGCTTGGCTGTTATCTTTGAGATGTTTCTAATGTCTTGCACTGCAAAGGTCAATGTAAAATAATGGTTTAAATGATCTACCATTTCCCTGTTACTGATTCACCAGGCGATTCCTCAAGAGGCCCACTCCTACTTAAGATACTTCCTTTATATAAACTCATATAAGCTCTCGCTGTTCATTGTTATGCTTCTTGTCATATACCTTCATAATGAATTTCCACTATCTTTAGTAGCTTTTTGGTCACTGTTGGTTCTTAAAACATTGCAAATCCTTTGGCATACAATTAATTTTCATTACATTGTGTACCTTAGCTTTTTTGATGAGCTTTCTCCTTGAACATGTTTGTTAACCTTGGGTGGTCTTTCTCATTGAGTCTTTCTTTTCGACCCAGAATAAATTTTTGCTGATCATCATGAAATATCTGCTTAAATGCTTCCCACTTCTCATTGACCTACCCCTTAGTCTTCCTTCCCAACCTGTTATGGGCAACTCTTTCTTCATACCTCTGTAATCCTGCTGAAGGCACTGGTTTGAAATTACACACGGTTGTGATCCCTCCTCCATGGAAGAGCCTTAACTACACGATCTCTTCTAAACACCATATCATTACATATTATCTTCTGAATTCTATACCATTACATATTATTAGATCTAAAATAGCTTTTTCTCAGATAGGTTCTGCAAACTTCTACTCAAAGAAGCAATGCCTGATTACAAATTGCCCTCGCCCATCCAATTTGTCCATTCAATATGCAGATTAAAACCACCCACAAAGAATGTGATGCCTGTCTTACACACCTCCATTATTTCCTGATTTATATTTTGTCTTCTAGTGAGGCAATTCTTCAGTGAGTCTATAGACAGCTCATAACCGTGACTTCTTTCTCTTATAATGCTTCATTCAAACGCATACTGATTCCACATCACGGACTATTGCATCATTACTAACCATCACATTGATACCTACTTTAACCAACGCAGCTACCTGCCTTCTTTTCCGTTCTGCCTATACTCCCAGAATGTGAAATACCCTCAAACATTGAGTGCCATGTCTTGAACACCCACAAACATGTCTCTGTAATAGCTATATTACTCATATTCCTTTCTTCTATTTGCAGTATGAACTCATCCATCTTCTTAAAAATGCTGCCTGCATTCAGATGAAGTGCCTTTGATTTTTTAACCATCATTACCTACTCTGCTTTTAATTTCTACTGCACTTTTCTGCACATATTTTCTGTCTTTCCGGTCACGCTTTAGTTATCATTCGCCTCTTCACTACCTGCACTTCTGCTCCCTTGTTTCTTTTTGATCTTTTAAACTTCTCTTCAACTGAAGCCTTGCCCCTGCTAATTCATCTAAAGCTCTATCAACAATGCTAGTTATAGGTATTTTTAAACAACCTGTTCAGAAACATTATTGCACACCTCTGGAGCAGGTAGGACTTGAACCTGGGCCTATTGGTTCACACTGCAGTACACTACACTACCATTACATACAATGGCTCATTTCCAAACTCAGTTACTGATCTTTTTTTTAAAATCAACTTGTTCAGGCATATTATCATAGAATCCTTACAGTGTAGAAAGAGTCCATGTGGACCATCAATTCTGCATTGGCTCTCTGAAGAGCATCCCACACAAATCCTTGCACCCCCTCGTAATTCCACATTTAACATGGCCACTCCACCTAACCTGCACATCTTTGCACTGTGGGAGGAAACCAGGGCACCCGGAAGAAGCCCATGCAAACAAAGGGAGAATGTGTAGACTCCACACAGACAGCCACCTGAGGCTGGAATCGAACCCAGATTCCTGGCACTGTGAGGCAGCAGCATTAACAGCTCTTTTGCCCCCATTTTTGCTGACGAACTGGACAAGGAAGAGAATAAGGGAAAATAAAGATTCTTTGGGAAGTCAGGAAAGCATTGTGGTGATGAGAAGCAATTATATCTGACTCATCTCTAGAGCAGGTGGGGCTTGAACCTCGGTCTTCTGGCTCAAAGGTAGGGACATTAACACTGCACTGTCACCACTATCTATAATTGCAGTTATTGACTTTACCTGGCCATTGGCCCAATTTGGTCCCAGCCCTCTTCGTAGTGAAACAAACCCCAAATATTGGTAAGGAAGACCTTTGCAAGGTCATGGGGCTGTGATTGCCTTTGTTCTTACTGGTGCATAGTTCGATGTCATGTGATCTATCCATTGCGGTCAACACCATTTTTTATAAGATAGTTCCTATAACCATTCCCCCGAATTTTGACACCCATTTTATCCCGACTTTTTATATAAACATTTTCACTTGATTGTTCAGTGGTGCTATTACTGAGGGAAACTATCTTGGAGTTATTGTTGAGTCTGGCAGTGTGTGACAGATGAATCATCATGAATAGTAAAGCTAGCATTGGGTTAATGGCTAGATTAATTCAAATGTCGATTTAGCTCCATCCATGTACAAAAGCATGAGCTATTAAATACCTGCCCACATGAATTAAGGAGGTAATTGGTTCCCGTGGGAAAAAAGGTGGTAGGTTATCAAAACATGCACTAGGAAACAAATTTCAGGCAGACACAAATCCATGATCCTTTTCCAAAAACTGAATCCTTTCATTTCATAGAATTTCAAGCAGCATTATGATTTGTTATCAAGCCCCCTGCCATCAACCCTTACCCTCCCTGACCTCTCTCCAGCCTTCAACAAAATTGCATTCCAATATCTCTAGAGGACATTTTTGCATTGCTCCTAGTTATCAGATTCAAACCCAATATAATTCTTTCTCACCCCATGATAATTTCGTGTGCTCCAACAACCTATGTTTATTGTATTCTCTTCCTTGCCCAAATCATCTGTGATCATGGGGCAACTACCAAACTACATGAATCTCTTTCTCTCCTCCAACTCTCTTCACCCAGCCATTTTTGAATGAGGTATAATCCTCCAGCCAAATATGGGTAAGTTCGAGGACATTCTCTTTGTTCTCTTCAAGATTTTGTACCTTCACAACCAATTGTATCTGCCCCAGGGTGGACCAGAGTGTCTGCATCCTCAGCATCTTGTTCAGCCAAACGCTGAGTATTCAGCCCTACATTGACTCACTGCGAAGGTTCAGGATTATTCCCTTTTCCACACCTAATTCAGCACATTGGCAACAGAATTTTATCTAGACCTCACCACTTCAATGCTCCCCAAAGCTACTTCCCAACCCTCATGAACTTCAACCTACACCTTATCCCTCACCCTTCCACTTATCATCACTCTCATTGCATTTGGCTTTCAATCACCCAAATTCTTGTAGAGGTAGAAATGAGAGTTAACTTTTTAGGTCTGTCATGAGTCTTCATTGGTCGCTGGGCTTGAAATTCTTCATCCACAAATGCTACCGACCCTGTAGTGTTTCTCCCTGTTTTTATTTTAGATTTCCATTCTGTGCAGTATTTTGCTTTTATTACTCCATCTTGTGTTTAGATCACTCTACAGCTATAAGAACATAAGAACTTGGAGCAAGAGTAGGCCATTCGGCCCTTCGAGCCTGCTCCACCATTCAGTAAGTTCTTGGCTGATCTTATCGTGGACTCAGATCCACTTACCTGCGTTCTCATCGTATCCCTTAATTTCTTTATTGTTCAAAAAAAATCTACCTTACTTTTAAAAACGTTTACTGAAGTAGCGTCAACTATTTCACTAGGCAAGGAATTCCATAGATTAACAACCCTCTGGGTGAAGAATTTCCTTCTCAATTCAGTCCTAAATCTGCTCCCTCTAATCTTGAGGCTATGCCCTCTTGCCCTAGCTTCACCTGCCAGTGGGAACATCCTCTCTACTTCTATCTTATCTATTCCCTTCATAATCTTAAATGTTCCTATAAGATGCTCCCTCAATCTTCTGAATTCCAATGAATATAATCCCAATCTACTCAGTCTCTCCGCATAAACCAACACCCCCAATTCCAGAGTCAACCTAGTGAACCTCCTCTGCACCCCCTCCAGTGCCAGTACATCCTTCTTCAAGTAAGGAGACTAAAACAGCACACAATACTCCAGGTGTGGCCTCACCAGCACCTTGTACAGCTGCAACATAACCTCTCTGCTTTTAAACTCAATCCCTTTTTCCATTTGCCTTCCTAATTACTTGTACCTGCAGACCAACCCTCTGTGATTCATGCACACGGACACCCAGGTCCCTCTGCATAGCAGCATGCCGCAACTTTTTACCATTCAGGTAATAATCCCTTTTACTATTACTCCTACCAAAATGTATGACTTCACATTTATTTACAGTATTCCATCTGCCAGATCTTTGCCACTCACTCAATGTATCTATGTTCCTCTGCAAAGTTTTCACAGTCCTCTGCACACTTTGCTCTGCCACTCATCTTGGTGCCATCTGCAGACTTTGACACCCTACACGTGGTCCCCAACTCCAAATCATCTATATAAATTGTAAATAATTGCAGTCCCAACACCGATCCCTGAGGCACACCACTAGTCACTGATTGCCAGCCAGAATAGCACTCATTTATCCCACTCTCTTTGTTTCCTGTTAGTCAACCAATCTTCTATCCATGCTAATAGTTTTACTCCTAACACCATGCATCCTTATGCAGCAGCGTCTTGTGCTGCGCCTTGTCGAAGGAATTTTGGAAATTAAATACACCACATCCACTGGCTCCCTGTTGTCCGCCAGGCTCGTGATGTCTTCATACAATTCCAAAAGATTCGTCAAGCGTGACCTGCCCTTCATGAACCCATGCTGCCCAATGGGACAATTTCTATCGAGATGCCTTGATATTTCTTCCTCGATAATAGACTCCAGCATCTTCCCCACTAGAGGTTAAACTAACCAGTCTATAATTCCCCGTCTTTTATCCACCTCCCTTTTTAAACAGTGGCATCACATTTGCTGTTTTCCAATCTGCTGGGATTGCCCCAGAGCCCAGCAAATTTTGGAAAATTACCCCCAGTGCACCTGCTATTTTTCCAGCCATCTCTTTTAGCACCTGGGGATGCATTCCATCAGTGCCAGGTGACTTATCAATCCTTAGCTCCTTTAGCTTACCCAACACTACCTCTTCCATAATAATGATTGTTTCCAGGTCCTCACCTACCTTCGTCTCTTTGTCAATTACTGGCATGTTATTAGTGTCCTCCACTGTGAAGACCGATACAAAATACCTGTTCAATGCCTCGGCCATTTCATCATATCCCATAAATAAATTCCCCTTCTCGTTCTCTAAAAGGCCAATGTTTACTTTAGCCATTATTTTTTGTTTTATATATTTGTAGAATCTTTTGCTCTCTGTCTTTATATTCTGTGCTAGTTTTTTTCTCATGTTCTATCTTGCTTTTCTTTGAAGCTCTTTTTGTGGCTTTCTGTTGACCTTTAAAGTTTTCCAAAACTTCTAGTTTCATGATGTTTTTGGCCACTTAGTATGCCTTCTCTTTCAATTTTATAGCTCCCCTTATTTCCTTTGACACCCATGGCAGATTACCCATTTTCTTACAGTCCTCCCTTTTCATTGGAATATACTTTTGCTGAGCACTTTGAAAAATGTCCTTCTCTATCTCCTCCATCTCCCCTGGTCCTATAATTCTGCCATTCCTCTTCACTGACACCTGTTATTTATGCATCTTCCCCTCTCCTTGCCACACTATGATCTCTAGTTGCCAAAGTCCCATTTGGGGGAGACCCCAGATCTGCAGAAATGTAGTTGACTCATAACTGCCCTATGACTTGGCATCTGGAGTCACTCAATTCCACGGCAATTGATGATGAGCAACAGCATTGCCACCGGAGGCCCACAACCCATAAACAAATAACTAGAAAAACATTTGAGGGGTCACAGATTAAACTCTCACTAAAATTCACCTCACTGGCTAAACTTTAGCCACAACTCATGATACTTTGCTTTTTTAGTTTGGTTTCAGCTTTCCCTCACAACATCATGATGTGCCTTGTTGTGATGGTTGCAGCAGCTGGAGCAAAGATTAATGAGACCAGCTCGCGATCGGTAGTCTTACTCGGTCAGGATTTTAGACTGGATTTATCACAGCTACAGCCAATTGCAAAACAAAGTTTGCAGACTCTTGTGGGGCCTGGGTGCTCTTGCGGTGCAGTGGAAGTGTCTCTAATTCTTGGTCTGAGAGGCCTGTCTTCAAGTCCACCTGCTCCTGAGGTGTGTAATAACATCTCAGAACAAGTTGATTAGAAAAATAAGTTAAATAAAAGAAGATGCTTGGGGCCGGATGCACAGTCTACAAATTTATAAATCTTATATTAGCGACAGACAGAAGTAAACACTCACTGTAGCTTTCTCCTAATCTAACAAATTAGATAGCAAGAGAACAAAGCACTGCATTCATAATATTAAACAGCAGTGAATCAGATGTCGTAATCCTGAAATCAATACCTGAGACAAATATCCAAGACCAATTTCTGAGATGAATGCTGGCTGATGAAACTCGTCTGATCAAAAGAACCCTTTCAAAGAGGCTTCCATCATTTAGTTTTGGCTTTTGGGAAGTCCATGACCTCATTTAGATCTGCTTTCAGTCCAAACTTTCCAGATTTTCTAATCCATTCGCCATGGGGAGTGGTGGGATTGGGGGTGGTGGTGGAGTTCCTTTTCAAGTCAGGTTAAAGCCCATTTTCCATCTCCTCCCACTTCCCCGCCTCACCTCCAAGCCTACTGGACAAACCAAATCTCCACATACAAACCCATACACAGTCCACACACCCCTACACACAGACATACGCCCACACAATACACTCATACAAATATATGTACATACGCACATGCACATACACACACATACACAGACACACGAGCACACAATTCTGGATAAAAGCAAAAAGGTCTTGCATTTGTATAACATCTTTCACAAACTCTTGTTTGAAAATATCTTATAACCAATTATTGCTCTTGGAGTGTAGCCACTGTTGTAATGTGTCAGACAGCTGTGAGTATTCATAGGAATATTTTTTCCAGTTAAACTTAAGATTGTTGCACCATTTGTAGGAGCATGTAACCTACAAATCAATTGTGTTGGATACATATATGATGCAATTCTGTTGCATTTATGCTGGAAGTATACCTTTGAGGCTGTTTTGCCTTTGAGGCAAATGTTTTAACATTCATTTTTCAACAATTCTGTCACTTCACACTGTTGTGACAGTACTGCAAAGAAACCCAAGTTATTAATTTAAAAATTCAGCAATTGCTCTAAAGGGCTACCTCTATGTAACATCTAATAAGCTCCTGCCTGCAATCGATTCCTGTTTCAGATTAGTTGCATGGTGAGGTTTAACAGCAAGAGTGTGGAAAGTATTATTAAGCAGCTGAAGAAGACAGAGAAGGAATAGAGATACACAGTAAGAAAACCCCACATCTAAACTCAAGTCACGCATTCTGTGTGCAAAGGAGTGCAATTAGGAAGGCGGCTATGTACTGAGTTGATCTGAAGTGTAGTATAAAAGGAACGGATGACAGGCAGAAGCATAATCCAAATCTCCCACAAGGAGCTAGGCCAATTAGTTCACTTACAGAACCTACATTTGTAGTTTGATGTTGGGAGGGAGGCCAATGGGTATGTTTAAAACATCTAGTGGGAGTGCTTTGCAGAGCTGTCAATTTATATGTATCCATGCCTTAGAATGAAGCTTAGATAACAAGGTGTAGAGCTGGATGAACACAGCAGGCCAAACAGCATCAGAGGAGCAGGAAAGCTGATGTTTCTGAAGAAGAGTCTAGACCTGAAACGTCAGCTTTCCTGCTCCTCTGATGCTGCTGGGCCTGCTGTGTTCATCCAGCTCCACACTGTGTTATCTCAGATTCTCCAGCATCAGCAGTTCCTACTATCTCTGTAACTGCGGAACCTCTTTTAAGGATGCCTTCCTTAAAGAAGCTACCCTCCTCCCTCCAAAAATAACCTCAGTTCATCCCTCTCCCACTGCAACCCTCTCGTACTTTCTTCGGCCCTGAAACTGCTCGACCACATCCTAAAGCAAACCAGGTACTACAGCCACATTTTGTTTCTCAGTACCTGCCTATGGAACTGGATAATCCCGAACGGACTAAAGTCTACTCTTAAACCTTCCACATTTGGCCCCATCCGCGATGACCGCTACAATCAGAACGTTGATCTCCTACAGAAGCGTTTCTCGCTGTGACTTTTGAAATACACACTCGCTGCAATGTGCCGGCATCTCCAAATACTGCAATTGAGCCTACCCCCGCTCAGAGCCTCCCTCTCCCAGAGCTGCAAAGGACCTCTCCTGTTTTTTATCCTTCGTAAGATCCACAGCCTGAACTCTCAATTTTACTCGGCTTTATCAAACACTAAAAGCCTAAAGTACTTTAAACTCACTGGTGCTTGCCACCATAACCAGAACCTTCCCCCGCCATTGGCCATGTTGCCACCTTCGGAGCACCAACGATTTCCACAGACGACATCACATTCGCTGTCACCCGGTACGCCACTCCCGGTGCAACCCACGCCATCGACACCGCTGCCTCCGTTTCCGAGGCCAACACAGACACCGAGGATGCCGTTGCCACCAATATTCCCAATTTGCCTGCTGACATCACTCCGCCCACTGGCGACGTCGCTCCGCCCATCCCCGAGGTCACTCCACCCAACGCCGATGTCGCTCCGCCCAACACAGATGTCACTCCGCCCATCGCCTACGCCACTCTGCCCAACACCGACGTCACTCTGCCCAATGCCGATGTCGCTCCGCCCATTGCCGACGTCACTCCACCCATCGCCGATGTCACTCCGCCCATCGCTGATGTCACTCCGCCCAACGCCGATGTTACTCCGCCCAGCACCGAAGTCACAGTGCCCAACTCCGACGTCACTCCGCCCAACACTTTCACAGCCAGCATTTCAAGACAGAACAACAATACAGAGCCCTGCTGAGTATTCACTATCCCCCCCCAGACCTCCCCTTTACTGAGGACCAACGGTCAGTCCTCAATAAAGGGCTTACCTTTGTCCCCCTCCACCCACACATTCAAGAATATAACTCTCGTCTAAATATTGAGCAGTTTTTCGGCCGCCTCTGCCTCCGTGCTTATTTCTTTAATTGTGAGCCTAACCCTCCCTCTACTGACCCCTTCTCCCGCCTCCAATGCACCCCCTCCTCCTGGACATCACCCCAAGGCCTCCTACCCTCCCTCAACCTCTTCATCTCTAATTGTCATCAAGACATAGATCACCTCAACCTCTCCACCCCTCTCACCCACTCCAACCTCTCCCGCACAGAACGTGCAGCCCTCCGCTCCAATCCCAAACTCATCACCAAACCCGCAGATAAGGGAGGTGCAGTTGTAGTTTGGCGCACTGACCTCTACATCACTGAGGCCAGATGCCAACTCTCCAACACCTCCTCCTGCCGTCCCCTGGATCATGACTCCATCCCTGAGCACCAAACCATTATCTCTCAAATCATCCACAACCTCATCACCTCAGGTGACCTCCCACCCACAGCCTCTAACCTTATCGTTCCCCAACCCCACATCATCCGTTTCTATCTCCCACTTCTATCAACCAGAGAGTGGTGGGCCTGTGGAATTCATTGCCATGGAGTGCAGTGGAGGCCGGGACGTTAAATGCCTTCAAGGCAGAAATCGATAAATTCTTGATCTCACAAGGAATCAAGGGCTATGGGGAGAGTGCAGGGAAGTGGAGTTCTAATGCCTGCCAGCCATGATTTAAATGGCAGAGTGGACTTGATGGGCTGAATGGCCTTACTTCCACTCCTATGTCTTATGGTCTTACGGTCTATCTCCTTCCCAAAATCCACAAACCTGACTGCCCTGGTTGACCCATTGTCTCCGCCTGCTCCTGCCCCACCGAAGTCATCTCCACCTGTCTGGGCTCCATTTTCTCCCCCTTGGTCCAGGAACTCCCTCCCTATGTCAGTGACACCACCCACGCTCTCCACCTCCTCCAGGACTTCCAATTCCCCGGTCCCCAACACCTCAATTTTACTCTGGACATCCAGTCCCTATACACTTGCATTCCCCATGCCAATGGCCTAAATGCTCTCTGCTTCTTCCTGTCCCACAGGCCCAACCAGTCCCCCTCCACTGACACCCTCATCTGCTTATCTGAACTCATCCTCATCCTCAACAACTTCTCCTTTAATTCCGGAGATAGTAGGAACTGCCAATGCTGGAGAATCTGAGATAACATGGTGTGAAGCTGGATGAACACAGCAGGCCAAGCAGCTTCAGAGGAGCAGGAAAGCTTTCCTGCTGTTTTGATGCTGCATGGCCTGCTGTGTTCATCCAGCTTTGCACCGTGTTATCTCCTTTAATTCCTCCCACTTCCTACAGACAAAGGGGGTGGCCATGGCTACCCACATGGGCCCAAGCTATGCCTGCCTCTATGTAGGGTACAGGGAACAATCCCTCTTCTTATCCCCCACCTCCTCCTCTGTTCCCACGAGGAGCTTGAACAGTGTATCCACTTCACCAACACCTTCTACCCCAACTTAAGTTTACCTGGATCATCTCTGACACCTCTCTCCTTCCTGTTCCTCTCTGTCTCCATCTCTGGCATCCACCTGGAAACCGATGTCCATTTTAAACCTACCTACTCCCACAACTACTTGGGATATTCCTCCTCTTGCCCCCTACCTGTAAAAATTCCATCTCCATTCCCAATTCCTTCGCCTCCGCCGCATCTGCTCCTGAGATGAGGTGTTCCACTCCCATACATCCCAGATGTCCCGTTTTTTCAAAAACCGCAACTTCCCCTCCACAGTGATCAAAAATGCCCTCGATGGGTCTCCCGCATTTCCCGTAACTCATCCCTCACACCCCGCCCGCGCAATAACCACCAAAAGAGGATCCCCCTCGTCCTCACATACCACCCCACCAACCTCCGGATACAACGCATCATCCTCCGACACTTCCGCCATCTACAATCTGACCCCACCCCAAAGACATTTTTCCATCCCCACCCCTGTCTGCTTTCCGGAGAGACCACTCTCTCCGTGACTCCCTTGTCCACTCCACACTCCCCTCCAACCCCACCACACCCGGCACCTTCCCCTGCAACCGCAGGAAATGTTATACCTGCCCCCACACCTCCCCCCTCACCCCTATCCCAGGTCCTAGGAAGACTTTTCGCATCAGACAGATGTTCACCTGCTCATCTGCTAATGTGATATACTGTATCAGCTGTTCCCGTTGTGGCCTCCTCTACATCGGGGAAACCAAGCGGAGGCCTGGGGGCTGCTTTGCAGAACACCTATGCTTGGTTCGCAACAAACGACTGTACCTCCCAGTCACGAACCATTTCAATTCCGCCGCCCAACTCCTGAAACGACATGTCCATCCTGGGCCTCCTGCAGTGCCACAATGACGCCACCCGAAAGATGCAGGAACAGCGTCTCATATTTCGCTTGGGAACCCTGAAGCCCAAGGGTATCAACGTGGACTTCACAAGCTTCAAAATCTCCCCTACCCCGATCACATCCCAAAAACAGCCCAGCTACTCCCCGCCTCCCTAACCATTCCTCCCACCTCAAGGCCCACCCTATCCCCTACCCACTAACCTGACCCCGCCCGCCTCATCTGTCCGTCCTCCCTGGACTGACCTATCCCCTCCCTTACTCCCCACCTACATTCACCTTCACTGGCTCTAACCCCGCCTCTTGGACCTGTCTGTCTCCTCTCACCCTATCTTCTCCTTTTATCCATCTTCTATCTGCCTCCCCGTCTCCCTATTTATTTCAGAATCCTCTTCCCCTCCCCCATTTCTGAGGAAGGGTCCCGACCCGAAACGTCAAGCTTTCCTGCTCCTCTGATGCTGCTTGGCCGGCTGTGTTCATCCAGCTTCACACCGTCTTATCTCAGATTCTCCAGCATCGGCAGTTCCTATTATCTGTGTATAATTTCATGTTACTGTATGTATCAAAACATATCAGCTGTAAAGGATTGAGAGACTTCACACTCACTGATATTCAATTTAATAATTTAATAGTAATCTAGCAGCCTTTACTACTATTCCTTGCCGACTGAATTGAAAATTATGAGATAACAAAGTGTGGAGCTGGATGAACATGGCAGGCCAAGCAGCATCTCAGGAGCACAAAAGCTGACGTTTCGGGCCTAGACCCTTCAGGGCCTGTGAATCTGCTTGGCCTGCTGTGTTCATCCAGCTTCACACTTTGTTATCTTGGATTCTCCAGCATCTGCAGTTCCCATTATCTCTGAAAATTATGAGATTTTTTTGAAGAATTTGAAATCATCATTAACCCAGTACTATAACTATTACAATACGACACACAAACCTATTTCACATTGATATGATACTAGAGCATTTTCAAGCTGGTGGCCTTGACTGTAATTTAGTGGGGAATGGGAGCTTGGGAGACAGTTGAATATTAGAAAGGGTGTTTCCTTCAAAGTCTGTGAATGCTGTGGGATGTTCTTTGACAGCTTTCAGAGATAGTTGCTTTCAGATTGGATTAAAATAGCCGGTACAACATCCAAGTTCCGCAAAGTAAGCCCCAATCTGAGTGAATTTAAACAGCATGGAGGCTTTCTGTCATTTTATTTTGTCGTTTAATTTTTGAGTGCCTGTGAATCTGAGTTTGTTATCACGAAAAGTGTAAACCTTCTTTATGCCTGAAGGTCAACAATCCTAGCAAGCCATCTATGTAAGAAACCCGAATGAACGCTCTTCTCTATCATACGTGTATAGAGAAGCAACCTCCCTTCTCACATCGGGTACTATTGTGGGATTGCACAATGAGAACTGGAAAAAAAACAGCATAATAAATCACAATCTTTGTGGTAAGATTCTTCCATCTAGAATAGTTTGCAGTGATCAAGATACAATAGCTGTAGAAATTTGAGATCATTTCTAATAAAAATGTAAAATGGTTATTTGGGCTGAATTTTCCAATTGGCTTACCAAACTAGTTGGGACGATGAGGTATCAGTGAGAAGACTGCTGATTATACATCTCCTTGAATGACTGGGTGGGATTGATGGAAAACAAGTGATGGTGTGAAATTCTTCCCCATTGGATACAGCCCAGACCGTCTCTATACCCAGGCATAAATGCCGAGAAATATATAGTTCTCCTTGGCTGAGGAGATAGAGAAGGAAGGGGAATACGGACTGGTACTCATGACAGTAACAAATCAGATCAAATCAAAACAAATCACAAGCTAAGAATTTCGGGACAGCCCTCCTCCAATTTCTGGGGTTGTCCTGTGGCTGGCTCATTAATTGGCTCAGAGTGGGACATCTGTCCCCGTCTGGG
This sequence comes from Stegostoma tigrinum, assembly GCF_030684315.1. Lineage (NCBI taxonomy): Eukaryota > Metazoa > Chordata > Chondrichthyes > Orectolobiformes > Stegostomatidae > Stegostoma > Stegostoma tigrinum. The sequence continues at coordinate 36,110,410 of NC_081377.1, read as the reverse complement.
AGATCAAGGTCAGCAGCTCACTGGTGATAGAATTACCTCTGTGCTGTGGCCACTCCAAGGATGGTGGGCGAGTCCCTGAAGCCAGACACTCGAGGGAGCCTAGGCTTTGGCTCTAATACGGGGCCCGGCTGCAGAGCTGCTAGGTGGAAGGGTCCACGACAAGATACCCCTCTGCATGGCTGACATCAAGGCCAACCACCTTACCCTACTGGTGAAATGCCAACAGCAGTGGGAGAAAGCCTCTAAGCCACCATTAATTAGCCGTAAGAGCTTCAATAAGCCCATGGGGTGGTGATAAAATACCAACAGAGAGTATAGGTGATAGGCATTGCAGCATCATCAGGGCACGCAGTTTTACACCACTGCCCCCTGCTGTAATTGTAACAAGGTCAGCCAGGTCGACCTCATAGAATATGAGTTCCCTGATTGGAGCTGTTAATCTGATCCAATCAGAGAGCCGTTGTTAACATATGGAGTGGGTGAGTGTCAGAGACGCTAACACCCTGGTACCTGACTCTAAATGAGGCAGTGCTGAAGCCGGGGACTACTCATGCATAGATATGACTTGGTGACAGAATATCCAGCCTCTGTGGAGTGATTTCAACACCTGCCACTGCCTTCTCCCTGTTTCATCCACTGGTTTCAATCAGTTGAATTAGACAGCAAAAGACTCTCAGAGGCTCATAAAAGTTTTATTGTAAATCTTTGATTTAGTACAAATATCAGTTTCCACCTTTTCCTTCTGAACCCATTCCCTGTCCAGAAGCCAAGCCCACAGTCGGGATGAACCCAGCTCTTAAGTAAAACGCCCAATCTCTTGCTCTTAATGAACTCCGGGAGCTGTTCTGTTTGAACCTTAAAGGTACCTGCATTTCTAACTCATACACCACCACATGTCACAACCCATTCTCCAGAGGGGCTTGTAAGATTTGATTCATAGAGTTGTTACAACACAGAAAGGGGGAGACATTCAGACCATAAAGTGCATGCCAACGTAGGAAGATGGGGTTGGGAGATGCAGAGGGAATATTTCATTGAGGTGGAAGTGGCACTGCAATTAATGGGGAGTATCATTAGAGAGAGTTTTGAGCACAGAGACACGAAAGTGAGAGAACCCTGGAGCTTGGGGATGATTGTAGGACCGTGCAGGGAATTTAAACACAAGATGGAGATGTAAAACTTGAAGCTATCAGCAGGGGGATAAGAAGGAACATGAGTCAGTCAGTTTAGTGGCACTAAGTGTTAATGGATATAGAATTTGATGGTGGACTTTTCAATGAGCTGAGGTCTGTGAATGGCATACAATTCATTATAGCAGCATTTAAGCCTGGAGTTGGACAAAAGCATCTTTGCTTTAGTTTTTCATAATGTTCCTACAATTTCCCCTTGTATAAAAATGAATGTAAATTTCCTCTGTTCAAAAGCTGCGTAATCATCAGATTTCCACACAGTAACAATCGATTCTTCTTTCCCTCCATGTCACAGGTGAAATTATGTTCCTCTGGCATTTTTACACAGCTATGTATGTTGCAACAAAGCAAGAAGCAATCCCTATTGGTGGTTCATGATACAATTGATTTATTCAACCGTCTTTCCTCAATTGACCAAAGAGAAAAGAACAAAGAACAAAGAAAATTACAGCACAGGAACATGCCCTTCGGCCCTCCAAGCCTGTGCAGGTTGTGATTCTCCGTATAAACCTGTCATCTATTTTCTAACGGTCTGTGTCCATTTGCTCCCTGCCCATCCATGTACCTGTCCAGATACATCTGAAAAGACACTAACGTGTCTGCGTCTACCACCTCCGCTGGCAACGCATTCCAGGCCCCCGCCACCCTCTGTGTAAAGAACTTTCCACGCATATCTCCCTTAAACTTTCCTCCTCTCACTTTGAACCCCTAGTAATTGAGTCCCCGACTCTGGGAAAAAGCTTTTTGCTATCCACCCTGGCTATACCCCTCATGATTTTGTAGACCTCAATCAAGTCCCCCCTCAATCTCCATCTTTCTAATGAAAATAATCCTAATCTACTCTAACTTTGTTCATAGTTAGCATCCTCTATCCCAGGCAACATTCTGGTGAACCTCCTCTGCACCCTCTCCAAAGCATCCACATCCTATTGGTAATGTGGCAACCAGAACTGTACGCATTATTCCAAATGTGGCCAAACCAAAGTCCTATACAACTGCAACATGACCTGCCAACTCTTGTACTCAATACCCCACCCAATGAAGGAAAGCATGCCATATGCCTTCTTGACCACCCTATTGACCTGCATTGTCACCTTCAGGGAACAATGGACCTGAACACTCAGATCTCTCTGTTCATCAATCGTCCCCAGGACTTTTCCATTTACTGTATAGTTTGCTCTTGAATTAGATCTTCCAAAATGCATCACCTCACATTTGCCTGGATTGAACTCCATCTGCCATTTATCTGCCCAACTCTCCAGTCTATCTATATTCTGCTGTAATCTCTGACAGTCCCCTTCACTATCTGCTACTCCACCAATCTTCGTGTCATCTGCAAACTTGCTGATCAGACCACCTACACCTTCCTCCAAATCATTTACATATACCACAAACAACAGTGGTCCCAGCACAGATCCCTGTGGAACATCACTGGTCACAGGTCTCCAATTTGAGAAACTCCCTTCTACTATAACTCTCTGTCTCCTGTTGCCCAGCCAGTTTTTTTATCCATCTAGCTAGCACACCCTGGACCCCATGTGACTTCACTTTCTCCATCAGCCTGCCATAGGGAACCTTATCAAATGCCTTACTGAAGTTACTGAAGACCAGCTCCATTTAAACCAGATTGCAGCCTTAAAACTCACTCATCATTACATCTTCCCATGCTTTTGTACAGGTTATCCAACCTGGCTAATAAAACATTGGCTAGTATACCTTTCATCAATCAGTGTCTCCTTCCTCTGTGAGCACAATGTAGCTTTCAATGGATAATGGTGCAATACCTTTATTTCCTGAGTAACTGAAGGCCAGCCAACAAGTCAGACATTCAAGATAATAACATGTGAGGCTGGATGAACACAGCAGGCCCAGCAGCATCTCAGGAGCACAAAAGCTGACATTTCGGGCCTGGACCGTTCATCAGAGCCCTCTGATGAAAGGTCTAGGCCCGAAACGTCAGCTTTTGTGCTCCTGAGATGCTGCTGGGCCTGCTGTGTTCATCCAGCCTCACATTTTATTATCTTGGATTCTCCAGCATCTGCAGTTCCCATTATCACTGATACAAAGTCAGACATTCAGTTTTTCAAAATCATGGTTCATTAATTGGAGAAAAGAAAACCTAATTTCCCTCATACAAAAAGTGTAGAGCTGGATGAGCACAGCGAGCCAAGCAGCATCATAGGAGCAGGAAAGCTGACATTTCGGGGCTAGACCCCAGCTATTTTTGCTCATAAAAATGTCATCATGGCTGAGAGCCATGCCATCCAGAGAGAAATGTTTTACACAGAAAATGGGGAGGAAATGCAGTAGAGTCTCTTAAAAATTTGGGCAATGCTTTCTAAAGAATTTTTCTTTTATACATCTGCTTGATATGGATACAGCATCAACACAAATGAAAGAGAAAGGTTTTGGATCATTAATGGTTAGAATCCTGGAGATGATTTATGTTGTTGTAGTCTCCAGGATTGTGGACAAAGAGCTATAGAGTTATTCAGCATGGAAACAGGCCCTTCGGTCTAAACAGTCCATGCTGACCATCATCTAAACCAGTCCCACCTGCCTGTGCTTAACACATATACCTCCAAACATTTCTTATTTATGTACTTATGTAAATATTTTTAAATATTGCAACTGTATCCTCATCCACCACTTCCCCTGGAAATTCATTCCAAACATGAACCACGCTGCGTAAAAAAACTGTGCTTCATGCCTTTTTAAAATCTTTCTCCACTCACTTTAAAAATATGCCCCCTACTCTTGAAATCCCCCAGCCTAGGGAAAAGCCATGTGCCATTCACCTAATCTATACCCCCATGATTTTGTAAACCTCTATCAAGTCACCTCTCAACCTCCTACGCTTCAGTGACAAAGTTCCCAGCCTGTCCAGCTACTCCTTTTAACTGAAAACCCCCATTCCCAGCAACATCCTTGGTAAATCTTTACTAAAGCCTCTCCAACTTAATGATATCCTTCCTATAACAGGGAGAACAGAGCTGAACACAGTACTCATCACCATCCTGTACAACCTCAACATAATGTCCCCCTAAGAGCTGGAAAATGTAACTAGTAAAGTCAGACTTTTGTTGACTAGCACAGATACAGTAGGCCAAATGGCCTCCTTCTGTGTTGGAAATATCTATGAGTCTATGTTGGACCAGATTTTGCGGTAATATTAATAGGGGACTTTCAATGCGCACCGTCATTACGAAACAAAATGGTATTGACTTCTAGTGATTACATATGGTCAGCTAAAATCAGAAGCTAAGAAATTGCTGTCTTATTTATCCTTATCTCCACAAATTTCAATCTGAACAGTTTTTACTGGGAGATTTCGTATCCAAAAGCATGAAGGGTGAATCGGCATTTATTGCTGAAGGAATAGAATGTAAATGGAAGTGTTGTTTCAGCTGTACAGGTAGTAGTGAGACCACACCTGAAGCACTGTGTACAGTTTTGTTCCCTCTCCTGGAGGAGGGATGTAATGGCTTTGGAGGCAGTTCAGAGGAGGTTCACACGATTGGTTTCAGAGACGATAGGTTTACGTTATAAAGAGAAATTGAGCAGTTTAGGCCTCTACTCACTCAAGTTTAGAAAAATGAGAGGAAATGTTGGACGTTGAGGGGTGACCCTATCCTAAAACTATGACCTCTTGTTCTAAACTGGAGTACAGTGAATATGGAGACATTGATTAAATTTAAGCGGGGAGGTTGGCAGATTTTTAATCAGTGATGGGTGGAAGGGTTATGGAGAGTAGACAGGAAAGTGGAGGTGAGGCAGAGATGATCCCTGGAATGGTACAGTATGATGAACGGCTAAGGATGGTGGGATTGTATTCATTAAAGTTTAGAAGGTTGAGGGGAGACCTAATAGAAACTTACAAGATAATGTATGGCTTAGAAGGGGTGGACGCCGGGAAGTTGTTTCCATTAGGCGGGGAGACTAGGACCCGTGGGCACAGCCTTAGAATTAGAGGGGGTAAATTTAAAACTGAAATGAGACGACATTTCTTCAGCCAGAGAGTGGTGGACTTAGGGAATTCATTACCACAGAGTGCAGTGGAGGCCGGGACGTTAAATGCCTTCAAGGCAGAGATCGATAAATTCTTGATCTCACAAGGAACCAAGGGCTACAGGGAGAGTGCAGGGAAGTGGAGTTGAAATGCCCATCAGCCATGATTTAAATGGCAGAGTGGACTCGATGGGCCAAATGACCTTACTTCCACTCCTATGTCTTATGGTCTTATGAGATCAGCTGTGAACATATAAAGTAGCTGAGCAGGTTTGAGGGACTGAATTACTTACTCCTCCCCAAGTTCTTCTGTTCTTATGCTCTATTTAACCCATTAATACCCAGTGCCCACACAAAAAGGAATGGGGGTTTTCCATTCACATATAAATTAATTTTTAACGGTGTTAATCACTATTAAATAACCTCGCAGGCAGTGAAATGTTACTTTTACAAGTGTTGGGTCTCATTCCTTCAGATTTCAATTATTCCTAGAAGTGTTAAATTTTATTGTCACTTCCCACTGTATAATCCAGCTGTGAGGAATGTTACTGGCTTTTTTCATGCAATGCAAGTTGTTGTTGATTGTAAACTTGATTCCAGCAAGACCCCTTCAACACCATTAGTTTAAATCCTTGCCCAACAGCCTCAAAGCGGCCCATCAGAACAAATCCTCCAGGCTGATGGGAGATGGTTAAGCTGAGGGAGGGCCTTGCAAAGGTTTATAGATTTGATGCCTGAAATAGTCTTTTTTTTAATTCATTCCTGGGACCTGGATGTGGCTGGCTACCACCATTTATTGCTTGTCCCCAGTAGCAATTCATACAATTGAGTGCCTTGCTAAGCTATTTCAAGGACAGTAGAGAGTGAACCATATTGCTGTGAGTCTGGAATCACATGTAAGCCAGACCAGGTGAAAATGGCAGATTACCTTCCCTGAACGGCATTAGTGAGCCAGGGTTTTTCCAACAACAGACAATGGTTTCATAGACTTAATTCCAGAGATTTAAAAAAAAAATGAATTTAAATTCCACCATCTGCCATGGCAGGATTTGAACCCATATCCCCAGAGCATTAGCTGAGTTTTTGTAATAGTAGCCCACTGATAACACCACTAGGCCATTGCCTCCCCAAATCATGGAAAGAAGTTGACAGTGAGCTGCTAGACAATGAGCGGTTTCACAAATTGGGAACTTCTTATGGATAAACTGTCAAAATCGAACAAGCTGGGCTATGAACAGGAGGGAAAAGACAGAGATTTATCACATATGATAAATGCTGTGAATGCATTTAAACTGAAACTGGGTTCTATGGTCCTCCCAATTAAAAAAAAGTAAAACGCCGCAACACTTCCAGAATCTGGAGAAAATACACAAAAAAATTGAAAGGCAAAGTGAAATGATTCCAGCCAGAAACCATCCGTACACTCCTGAGGAAGTTAGCAGTGAAAATCAATGGGCAACCTGAAGAATTAGAAGTGATGGAACAAATCATCATATTTGTCTCAAATCCATTTCTTCAAGGAGATGTTGGTGGGTAGGCTACCAAATTGCGTCAGGTGTTTAATTTACAAGGCATTGGAGTTGATCTGGAAATAATTACTGTCCAAAAGTATGTTAAACTGAAAGTCAGATCAAGGGACAGCAGGATAACAAAGTGTGAAGCTGGATGAACACAGCAGGCCAAGCAGCACCTCAGGGGCACAAAAGCTGATGTTTCGGGCCTAGACCCTCACACTTTGTTATCTTGGATTCTCCAGCATCTGCAGTTCCCATTATCAAGGGACAGCAATGTTTGGGGACTCATAGAGAAAACTATTATTAAGCATAATATGCCATTATCATAGCATAAGGTTTCACTCATTGTACGAGCAGGGAGTTAATAGGGCAAGGCTTAGAGATGGTGTTAGGTCTCACATTGAAAGAGGTAATAGCTTTTTTTAAGATGGCCATTCAGTAGGATGATCCTGAAAGGGTTCAGGAGAGTTCAAAGAGCTGTCCTTGTTGCTTTTCTTCTGTCTGACATCACTCAATCGAGATAGCAACTTCTTTATTCTTTTTTGGGATGTAGACGTGGCTGGCAAGGCTGGCTTTTGTTGCCCATCCCTAATTGCCCTTAAACTGATTGGTTCTGTTTCAGATTAAACATGGATGGGCATGAAAAGTGCATAACCACATTGGAAGTTACAAAAGGAGTTGTTATATGGAGCTTTCAAGTTATCAAAAGGATTTGGCAAAAAGAACTTCCAAAACAATCTGTCAATAGTGTTGTTGAAGAAACTGGCAGCAGAGGTAACAAAGGGAATTGCTAATCAGAGCTCTCGGGGTATTTAAAACTCCTGCCCTTTACATATCTGAAAATAGAACTGTCTTGTTTTTAAAAACAATGTTGTTTTTGCTATTCCACTCTGTCTGTTAAGTCTGAGAGTTATCATCTCATAATTAATGCCACCCGACTGATTTCATGGCCGTCCATTATCACAATAAGGTGGTTATTATATTTTTCAGTGGATGTACAATTTCTTACTTTTCTTTTTAGAAAGGATTAAAAGGAGTGAAATGTAGTGAATGAGTTTTTATAGATTGTAAATTCTTGAATAAACTCTTTAGAATTTATTTAATCTTATCTTCAGTGTGAGCCCAGAAGCTTGACCAATGTGAAAACTGGATGAGTTGGCATCGTAGGTATTCAGCAAAGGATGGTCAGTGAGCGTTTGTGTGGCATGAGTTGGTGCTATGTTAGCCTAAAGATTATGTAGGGCCATGAGATGGAGAGCATGGGTTGGCATAGAGACTCTAGATGATGTGGGATGGGTACAAGCTTGATACATGGAGGATATGTGGGGGCATTGGGCGTTGGCAGGGGGGCGTGAGTTGTGCTATGTTGGCATGGGGAATGGGTAGTGAAGAGGGGGCTGAGGGCCCTCTAGAGGTGAGGGTTGGTGGTCTTTTCTTTGTTTTATTGATAGTTTCATTGCCTAAACAGAATGCTGATGCTTCACAAGAGGCCTTTTGTCAAACTCCCTCCTCATCCTGCAGTCTCTGCAGTGTTCCCACAGTCACCTCACCATAACTCCTGGCAGCCTTCTCTAAAGTCTACTTGTGTGCATTTAAAGAGAGATTAGTTCTTTACAGAGTCTATAATATCATAACTTCCCCATTCATGACAATAAGTTCCCATCTCCCAAACATCAATTTTGTGATGCAAACATACAAACGAGCCACAAGAGTAGGCCACAGAGCCCTTCAAGCCCGCTTCCTCATTGAATAAGATCATGGCAGATCTGATTTTAACCTCAACTCCCAATCCCTGCATTTCTCTGATTTTTTTTCATTCTATTATATCAAGAAACCCTTTGACTCAACCTCCCTATCTACGGAACATCTTAAAACTGCATTTCACCTTGTGTACCTTCTTTCCTGGTCTTCTGCTCAATGAGGTTTGAAGCCTTCGGTTGGCTTGGTTCCCGCACCCTGGTTAGTTTTCACTTTCCTTTCCTTGAGCTGTTCGCTCATAACTCAACTCTTTGACCAGAAGTGCCGTCATCACAACATTATAAGCCGCTCTCACTTTGTATTGAAGCTTAACAATGAGCCATTCGGAAATTTCTTAAATGTGCTTTATAAATCAATCTTGTTCCTGCACTTTGTATAACTCCTTACAACTGAAATTGCCTTTAGTTGTGTCACACCAGAAAGCGCACAAGGAGCAGATACCATTGATTAAATTGAGTGGGATAGCCGCAGTTCAAAGTGTTGCTGAACTGCCACCAACCATCAAAATATAATGTATGGAATTTGTTATATTCATGACAATAGTCAGACAGACAAGTACAAAAATAGACACCCAACAGGACAAGAATTATGTCTTCATCACAAATGTCTCCAGAGAGTTTTCTGTCACTCGGTCGGTTTGACAGAACAAGCCGAGAGCTTGAGCTCGAAACAGGAGCAAATTGCAGACTCGTCCAGAATGCTGTTTTTTTTTCAAACATGAAACATTCCATTGGCAGGATCCCAGGGGATTGGTGTGGATTTATCACTTAGCCTAAGAGAATCAACCATGTTAGTCTGGGCTTCTATTGTTAATCTTTCATTCCAGTGATTGTTATCAGATGTAGAAACATTTTATATTGATTTGCCATGACCAAAACTCATAAACAAGGTTACCCACGTACATACTAAACTACACTTAAAACATTTCCTTTCAAAAAAAAGGGGCATATAGACAAATGTTGACTGCCATCTAAGGACAATGGTTGCTTGGAGAAAGAGACACTGGAATTTTTTTTATAGAATCCCGACAGTATAGAAACAGGACCTTCGGCCCAATAAGTCCACACTGACCCTCAGAACATCTCACCCAGACCCATCTCCCTGTAACCCAGCTAACCCACACACCCCTGAACACTATGGGCAATTTAGCATGGCCGATCCACCTAGCTAGCACATCTTTGGACTGTGGGAGGAAATCAGAGCACACGGAGGAAACCCGCGCAGACACGGGGAGAATGTGCAAACTCCGCACAGACAGTTACTCGAGGCTGGAATGAAACCCGGGTCCCTGGCGCTGTGAGGTAGCAGTGCTAAGCACTGAGCCACTGTGCAGCTATCACACCTCATGAGAAAAGAACAATTCAGTGCAGGAACAGGCTATTCAGCCCTCTCAGCCTGCACCAGCACATTTTGCCCTTTCATGCTAAAATGACTTCACTTGTGGGATTCACATCCCTCTGTTCCCTTCCTATTCATGTCTTTGTCCAGGTGCTTCTTGAAGGCTGCTATTGCATCTCCTCCGACAATGCATTTCACGCACATGAGGAGTCAAGGGAACTTCAAAGGGCAAACCGCTTGCCACCAATTGAACTTGTAATGTGGTACATGACAGTAGGCTAGGCAAAAAAAAAATGTATTTGCATTTCCCCCTTTACAGAAGCTTCAGTCCTCTCTGCATGTGCTTTTAGCTTGCTTTCTTAAGAATGACCAGTGTGCTTTGAGGACCATAGCTCTAAAAACAGCTTTTTAAACACCCCTGCACTGCAGGTTAAAAAAGGGAAGCATTTTCTCACATTCTGACTGCTGCCAGTCAGCCATTGCTGAAAGAAGTTTTAGATAAAAGAGTTTCAATCAAAGGCAATATCTCATATTAATTGTTTAAATGCCAACATCAATGCTACCATCACATTCATTGCAACAGTCATCATGCCTTTCCATCGCTTCTTCATGAACAGTCAGAAGACTGATCTGGCAGGCCTCTTTTTACCTTTGATGGCAGTGCAGCCTCACAGCGCCAGGGAGCCCGGTTCGATTCCAGCCTCAGGCAACCGTCTGTGTGGGGTTTGCACATTCTCCCTGTGTCTGCGGGGGTTTCCTCCGGGTGCTCCGATTTCCTCCCAAAGTCCAAAGATGTGCAGGCTAGGTGGGTTGGCCTCGCTAAATTTGCCATCCTCTGATGCTGCTTGGTCTCCTGTGTTCATCCAGCTCTACACCTTGATATCTCTTTTTACCTTTTTTTTATAGTCCTGTCATATTTTTGACATTTGTGCAAAAAGTCTTGGCAAAAGTGTACAGAAGACGAAGGATGTGTTTAAAACTCGCCTCATTTTGAGCAACTTAAAGGGCTGGTGCATAACCAAGGTGAGTCAGTTCAATCTTTCTCACCCAGAAGCAGAAGAATTTGAGGTATCCCATGTGGAACTATAACAAAATTGGGGAATCATGCCTGGGAATAGCTTTAACAATCTTGGATTCCCAAAGGTCCCCACAAGTGAGGGGTGGTGATGGCCTAGTGGTATTATTGCTGGACTGTTACTCCTGAGACCCAGGTAATGTTCTGGTGGACCCAGGTTTGAATTCAACCATAGCAGATGGTGGTGTTTGAATTCAATAAAAGGAAAAAATCTGGAATGAAGAATCCAATGATGGTTTTGAATCCATTGCCAGTTGTTGGATTTGGGTTCACTAATTTCCTTCTGGGAAGGAAACTGCCATTCTTACCTGGTCTGGCCTACATGTGACTCCAGGCCCACAGCAATTAAAGATGGGCAATAACTAATGACCAAGGCAACAACACCCTCATCCCATCAATGATTTTTTTTTTAAAGAAGTAGCTAACTCACAACAACTCACTAGTTGAATTCACACACAAACATGAGAATATTAGAAATTAAGTGTGAGCAGAACATGAACCTGAGAATGGAGTAGTGGGAATGGAGAGTAGTAGCAAATGACCAGACAGTGACTAGCATCTGGCTAATGCTTGCGAAACTGGTACATGTGGGATGAATGATTGTAGAACCAGTGGCAGTGTGAGTGATGATACCCTATCAGTATGACTGGTGTTCATGTAAATAAGGTTTATAGACAATAGCCAATAGACAATAGGTGCAGGAGTAGGCCATTTGGCCCTTTGAGCCAGCACCACCATTCATTATGATCATGGCTGATCACCCACAATCAGTATCCTGTTCCTGCCTTATCCCCATAATCACCGGTTACATTTTAAATTGCATCTGAGCTGTCTGTGGAAGAGGGGTGGAAATAATTTCTAAATATGGAAATTAGTATTGGCGTTGTGTCTGTGATAATGGTCAAATGACTGATTTTGACTAAATTTCTGTGAGAAGGTTTAAAACAAATATTGGGTCCAGCATTTGCATTCCAGGGGGAGCATGATATCTGGTTTAGACAATCTCTGAAATGCTGCAAAATGTCTACGTCAATTTGGAGTCAACCATTTTCATTCATTCTTGGAGTGAAAGATGCTGAAGTTGGGCCTTGCAGCTTCACTTCATGGCTGTAAAATAAGCACAACATGGTCAAGCTTCTCACCATTAACCTTTAAGCCTAATTCCATCGAAACAGGAGAGAAAGGAATTGGGTCGAAGGATGTTGAAATTTTGCGAATGATTGGAAATTTTAACTTCAATACTATAGGTGCTACAGAGCACCCAGGACCTGTGATCAGACAACATGAGCGTTCCTGCTGTGACTTGATGCAAGAACCTCAAAAATATCTCAAAGTGTAAGACTTAGCAGTGAATTGAAAATTTAAAAACAAGGAATGAAAGAGTACAAAAGCAGAATACTACTCTGAGCATGGTGAAGCAATCAAATTAGACATGGAAAGAAAAGCATAATTATTTTTGAGACAATGTCTGGATAAAGAAATTTGAAATTTGATGAACCTTTAGCATGTGGCTCAGATATAACTAACAATACAATGGCGCGAACAATTGATTTTGGACTGTTTCATTCTAATTGCACAGCACTATCTGTGGGATTAAGATTAACATGAAGGTGAAGAGATTAGTTCGACCAACTTTTGAATATGAAGAGGCTGACTGGAAGTCGATCAAAACTTAAATATACACTTGACACTTGAAAATATCTTTACAGTATATTATATGTTACTCATAGCCTTTTAAATACATTTTAAGACAAATTCAGAAGCGCGAAAGTCTTTGAAGCACATCATGCATATTCATATTTGTTTTGTTCCTAATTCTTAATCACCATCAGTTAAATGAATACAGCTGTTATATATTTTAAACAGTGGACTCAGATTTATTTTCTAAATTAAATGAGACACTCAACTCTCACATGCTCCAGACTATTGCAAAGATTTGGCACAATTTTTGCATGACTTTACTATAAAAGACAACACAAATTAAAGTCCTCAATCTCTCAGTACAATGTAGATACTAAACTTCATTAAAGTTTGACAAGATTGCTTTATGTTATCTCCTCCAACTTCCCTCCTCTTTAATATCCACAATGAATAGCCAGCTTGGCAGTGCCCTGTACTAATGAACTTTTGCATGACTTTCAGTTAATATTTGTGTAATTTGAAGTTTTCAAGCTAGGTTTTCAGAACACAAATGTAAGGGAGATAACTGATATTCAATAAGATTGCAATTAATGAACTGATAGATTAATGGTAAAGGGATTTTGATGTAGATTAATGCTGTGTAATCATGGAACAGGAAATAAAAACTTAGATAGAACTGGAAGGTGTGAGGAGTCAGCATGAGACATTAGTGAAATTACTCAAACAATAAATTACTTGCTGAGGTTGTGCCCACCATGTTCTCATGGATCTAACAGATTGTACAGTACCGAGAAAGAAGAGAGAGTTGCTCCAGTATCATGATCAATGCTAAATCCTCAATCAATGAGCAGGTTACTGATTATTTATTTGGTTCGTTATCTGTCTAATCCTGCTATCTTCAGATCAATTGTAAATTACAGAATTGGATAAACTTTGCCTTCATTTTAAAATGATGTTCCCATTTTCAAATCGTTCCCTGGCATGACCTGCGGGAATGATTGCAAAAGCAATTTAAGGACATAAGAACTAGGAACAGGAGTAGGCCATCCGGCCCCTCGAGCCTGCCCTGCCATTTAATAAGATCGTGGCTGATCTTTTTGAGACTCAGCTCCACTTACCTGCCCACTCACCATAACCCTTAATTCCTTTACTGTACAAAAAGTTATATAGCCCTGACTTAAAAACATTCAGCGAGGTAGCTTCAACCACTTCACTGGGTATTTTGAGGCATGTTTTAATTTCAAAATATATTTGTTTTTGTATAAAACAAAGTGTACTATACAGTGAAAACAATGCAAACGTAGATTCAGTGACTGCTAGGCAAAGTCCTGCCCGAATCCCATCGAATGCCACCCATGTAAAATTGTCAAGGAAACTTCAAACAGGGAGAGACTTAATAAGAAGAGATAGTAAGGGAGCTGCATATCCCAACCCTCTCAGCAGAAAGCTATCACTTACTGTTTTACCCTTCAGGGAAATGAGGACTTAAAACTCATTGCAACACCAGTCTGTAGTATTTGTAACAAGCTCAGCTGGGTGGATCTCATACAATAGGAGTTCCCTGATTGGGGCTGTTAATCTGCTCCAATCAGGGAGCCCTGGCTGACAGATATAAACAGGTGTGTCAGAGATTCTGTTCACATTGAGGGCTGGCTCTAAGGAGGCTGGACCAGTTTCAAGTACTATGCACATGTAAATACAGGGCGATTTGGTGACAGGATACCAGCCTCTGAGGAGTTTTTTTACACCTCATGTATGTATATTATTGGCCAGACTTCCCTGTGTGAGGACTCCAGTGCTCTGAGGTCCCCAGCTTTGATATCAGCCATTCAAAACAGCTATGCATGGCAGGTAAAGCAAAGGGAAAGACTATTCTTCACTCTCAAGGCTAGAATTCAATCACTGTTGAAAGGAATCAGAATTACAGAATTTCTGCCAACCTAGAAAACTAAGAACCACTCAACTGTCAACACCAATACCGCTGGTACCATCTGACAACAGCAGTAATATCATATCGTCTTACCTGGCCTTCATGAAAAATCTGTGTGTGTGTGTGTGTGTGTGTGTGTGTGTGTGTGTGTGTGTGTGTGTGTATGTGAGCATGTGTTTCCTCACTATTTCATCTCACATTTAGTGTTTACTAACTCTGATGATTCAAGAAAACCTGGCTAAATTGGATCCTTTTAAAACACAAGTTTATTTGGGTTCGAGGGAACGATATCCACGAGGGAAGGGATCCTTTGTAAATTAACCTTGTTGTGACAAGCTAAGGCGCTGGGTGAATAACCAAGGAAGGCAGTTTATCCCTCCTCACAGGGACCTTAATGATTTTGGGTGTCCCACCTGTAACCATGAGAAGTTGAGGGATCTCACTCATGATCTGGCCATAATAAATGAAACTCTGAATTTTCAATCTCCTATATTCCCAAACTCAAGAAAGATCTGCCTATCTCAGACTTGACTACATGTAACAACCCAGTCTTAATAACTCTCTGCGTAAAGAAATCAACAGATTCTCTACCTCTGAAAGGAGGAATTCCCCGCCATCTCTGGCCTAAATGTGTGATCTGTTACTCTGAAATTATGCTGTCTGAGTCTTGGCTGTCCCTGAAGGCGAAACAGCTTCCCTGCATCTACCCTGTCAGGTCCCTTAAGAATCTTGTATGTTCCAAGAAAGTTCCCTCTCATTCTTCCATATTACAATAATTACAAATCCAATCCCCTCAACCTCTCCTCATAAAACAGTCCCTCCAACTTGGTATCAGCTGAGTGAATCTTCCCTGGACTAATTCTAATGCCAGTATATCTTTCCTGAGATAAAAAGCCCAAAACTGTTCACATTTCATTTGCCTTCCCGATAACCTGCTAATCGTGGATGCACATCTTCCTGCCAAATTCCAAATCCTATGTTACCATGTGGTGTATTGTGCCTGCTAAGTTGTTGCCTACTCACTCAACCCGACACCTTTGGACCATAACCAATAAGAACAAGTATTGGTCACTTGCCCCCTCCATCATTTCTATTGGATCATAGCTGATCCAACATTCCTCCATTCTACCTTCCTACCCTTTCCCTATAACCCTTTTCTATATCCCTTTGTTTGCAAGCTCACAACACAACAGGGGGGTTTAGGCCCGAAATGACAGCTTTCCTGCTCCTCTGATGCTGCTTGACCTGCTGTGTTCAGCCAGCGTTACAACAGGGTCAAGCTGGTTTGATACTCTACATAATGATCATGGAGATAATTACACAATTTTCCAGGTTTCTCACAGTTCCAGCCCTCGTCTGTATCTATGTGGACCTGTGTGAACTTCTAACTTATAGAGTCGTAGAGTCATGCAGCATGGAAACTGACCCTTCTGTAAAACTCATCTATGCTGATCAAGTTTCCCAGACTAAATTAGCCCCACTAGCCTGTGTTTTCCCTACATCCCTCTAAACATTTCCTATTTGTTTACCTATCCAAATGTCTTTTAAGTGCTGTAATTGTACCTGCATCTACCACTTCCTCTGGAAGTTCATTCCACATAAAACTACTCTCTGTGTGAAATGTTGCCCCTCAAGTCCCTTGTAAATCTTTCTCCTTTCACCATAAATATACCCCTTCTGGTTTTGAATTCACCCAGCCTAATGAAAAGACCTTTGCTATGCACCTTAACTATACCACTCATGATTTTATACACATCTATAAGGTCATCCCTCAACCTCCTACACTCCAGTGAAAAACATCCCAGCCTATTCTTAAAACGCAAAATCTCTAGGCCTGTCAACATTCTGGTAAATCTTTTCTGAACCTTCTCCAATTTAATAATCTCTTTCATATAGCAGGGTAGCCAGAACTGTCCATCATATTCCAAAAGTGGTCTCACCAATGTTCTATGCAACCGTAACATGATGTCTCAACTCCTATACTCAATGGCCTCAGCCATGAAGGCAAGTGTGCTAAATGCCTTCTTAAACACCTTGTCTACCAGTGATGAAAATCTTGAAGAACTATCTACCTGAAGCCCCCGGTCTCTCTGTTTAACAACACTACCCAGGGCCCTACCATTAACTGTATAAGTCCTGCCCTTACTTGTATTACCAAAAAGCAATACCTTGCATTTATCCAAAATTAAACCCCATCTGCCATTCCTCAGCCCGTTGACCCAATTGTTCAAGATCCCTTTGTAATCTCAGATAACTTTTTTCACTGCTGACTAGGAGATAGTAAGAACTGCCAATGCTGGAGTCAGAGTCAATACAATGTGCAGCTGGAGGAACACAGCAGGCCAAGCAGTGTCAGAGGAGCAGGAGAGTTGACATTTTGGGCCTAGACCCTTCATCAGTCCTGAAGAAGGGCCCAGGGCCGAAACATCAGCTTTCCTGCTTCTCTGATGCCGCCTGGCCTGCTGTGTTCCTCCAGCTCCACACTGTGACTTCACTGTCAACTATACCACCAATTCTGGTGTCATCTGCAAACTTACTAACTGTGCCTCCTAAATTCTCATCCAAATTGTTTACATAAGTTACACAAAAGTGAACCCATCATTGATCCCTGTGTCACACTTTTTACAGTTAATGGTAGGGCCCTGGGTGGTGTTGTTGAACAGAGAGGCCTAGGGGTTTAGGTACATAATTCTTTGAAAGTTGCATCTCAGGTAGACAGGGTGGTGAAGAAGGCATTTAGCACACTTCCCTTCTTTGTTCAGACCACTGAGTGTAGGAGTTGGGATGTCACAGTCTGAAAAACAGTCTTCTGCCATCACTCTCTGTCTCCTGCTCTTTAGCAAATTTTGTATCCATTTGGCAAGATCTCCCTAAATCCCATGTGATCTAACTTTACTAATCGGTGATTAACCTAATTAAATCCCTGATAAGCAACTTTACTCAATAATTCCTGAAGAAAAGGATTGATTTGAACAGGACTCAGGAACGCTGATGGAAAGATAATTGGCTTGCTCAGAACCAATGTTTCATGTTGTTTGTTTGCTGTATTGCATTTTCCCAAGAGGGACTAGGATGAAGTTTCTGCTTCGTTTTTGAATTTTTGTAAAATGAACTATTTCTTCAAGCTGTTACCTCAGGGCCCATCTCTGACGTGGCTCTGATTCTGATTCCAATCTTGAGGCCCCATTATTGCAATGCCTTCTCCACTGTTTGAAGAGTTATAGACTCATACAGCACGGATACAGACCCTTTGGTCCAACCAGTCCATGCTGAATATAATCCCAACTAAACTTACCCAGCTGCCTGCTCCTAGCCCATATCCCTCCAGATCTTTCCTGTTCATATATCCATCCAAATGTCTTTTAAACATTGTAATTGTTCCCACATCCACCACTTCCTCAGGAAGTTCATTCCACATACGAACTACCCTCTGTGTAAAACACTTGTCTCTTATGTCTCTTTCAAACTGTCTCCTCTCACCTTAAAAATGTTCCCCCCTTGAAATTCCCCATCTTAGGGAAAAGACAATGACCATTAACTCTATCTATATCTCTCGTTATTTTATAAACTTTTATCAGGTCACCTCTCAAGCTCGTACGCTCCAGTGCGTTAGGTCATCATAGATCTGCAGTGTGAAAAACAACCCTCCTGCATCACTCCCTGTCTCCCGCTGTTAAGCCAATTATGTACCCAATTGGCAAGCTCACCCTGAATCCCATGTGACCTAACTTTACTCATTAGTCTACCATGAGGAACCTTGTCAAAGGCTTTACTAAAACCCAAATAAACAACGTCTACAGCTCTGCCATCATAATCTTTTTGGTAACTTCCTCAAAAAGCTCAAGCAAGTTTGTGAGACATAATTGAATAAACAATTAGATATGAGTTAAATAAACAAATGCATCCCTGCTATTTTATTATTGCAAAGCTTGTAGCAAAGGAAATCTTCAATGAAGCCTTCAATATATCCATTATCTCAGCGCCAAGCAATCACATCTTCAATTCTTGAATAATAAAGGATTATTAGTTTATAACTTCACTGATGAAACTATCCATTTTGGAAGATTCATTGTCATCAAGATCTGACATTTTGTGTTGAGCTTAATTTGATTTCACAAGATTACAGTATCACACTCCCATTTAGAGTATTCCCAACAGACAACATTATGGCATAATGCATAAAAACAGATCATTCATTCTGAGCAGGTCAGTTCTGTCTCTGTCAGTGTCCCTACCTCCTGTTTGAGTCAGCCCTTTACTGGAAGAGAGTTGACTCTCACACTTTGTGTCAGGCATTGATGGCTGACTGATATTTCTGAAATAAAAAAGCAGAGCTGGAAATTAAAGGCTGGGAAGCTGATTCATAGCCCACAAATATCACTCTGCTACATTTCCATTTGGCTACAAACATGAGCAAGTACGCAATGTCACAACTCGAAGTGGTGAGTTGGCATTTTCCTGCCTGAGGGCTATTTAGCCTGGGTCTTGAGGAGAGGGTTGGGGAGAGGGGGAACGTCAGAGTGTCAGAGGAACCAGAACAATGATTGCAAGTGGCACTTATCCAATTAGAAACCTAAAGGTTCTCAAGGCCAGTGTCTGGACATTGACTAGAAGAGAGAGAATAGGAGAAAGAGAAAGAGTCAAACAGAGACAGAGAAGTAGTTATGTTATTGGACCAAGAGTCCAGAGAATGTGAATTCAAATGTCACTTTGGCAGACAAGGCACCTGCCTGCCACAGAAGTAGAGAAAACAGCAACAGGAGTCGGCCATTTGGCCCTTTGAGCCTGCTTCGCCATTCAATACAATCATTGCTGAACATCCAACTCAGCCCCCTGCTCCCCCTGCTTTCTCCCCTTACTGTTTGAAACCTTTAGTCCTGAGAACTATATCTAACTCATTCATAAAAACATTCAATGTTTTTGCCTCAACCACTGTCTGTGACAGAGAATTCCTCAGACTCATCACTCTGAGTGAAGAAATTCCTCCTCACCTCAATCCTAAACAGCCTACTCCCAGATCCTTAAACTGTAACCCTTAATTCTGGACTCCCGATCATCGGGAACATTCTTCCAGTGGTTACCCTGTCTAAGCCTGTTGGAATTTTAGACTTTCTACCAGAGTCCATTTTGCAGAGTTCAGAAACATATGGTGTGTCATTAATCAGTGCTAGCAAACTAAGACGCGCGTAATATCCCAATGAAATCTCAACTGCCCACTCACTGGGCAGACTGTGCTCTGTCACGCTGTTGTTCAATTGTTCTATGTTTGATTTTTGGAGCCTGTTTATAATTGATGCTCATTGTGCTCGATTGTGTAAGCCTGTGTGTGAAATCAGAGAAAAGTAAGCAAAGCTATGGAGAGAGCTGGAAGCCAGAGCTGAAGCGTAGAGTAGACATAGAAAACATTATGAATAAAAGTTGTCACACACAGAGAAACTGACAGCTCTGCATAGATCTGTAATATGAAATATAGAATAGGCCATCCCTCAATTAGACCTGAGGGGCCAACAGAGAAGCACAAAACATAAATGTCATTTTTGTTAGCTTTTACAGTCACCGCAGTAAGATGGACCACCCCCCAACACAGAAAGTCCCATCCTAACCAACACAATGTTTACCCTCCTCCCGTGCTTTTCGCCCACTCTGGGGTCTGACTCTGAGTTGCCTAATGGGGCTCCAGCTGATACTATCATGCTGCAGCAGTTGGCATCTTTGTAGCTTGAAGATCACCAACTTCCGATTAACAAGAGCTGGTCCTTAACTGGGATCTAGGTAACTACCCGTCGCGCTAATCCAGGCTTTCACCTGTTTTAGTGATAATGGGAACTGCAGATGCTGGAGAATCCGAGATAATAAAATGTGAGGCTGGATGAACACAGCAGGACAAGCAGCATCTCAGGAGCACAAAAGCTGACGTTTCGGGCCTAGACCCTTCATCCTCTCTGATGAAGGGTCTAAGCCCGAAACGTCAGCTTTTGTGCTCCTGAGATGCTGCTTGGCCTGCTGTGTTCATCCAGCCTCACATTTTATTATTTTTCACCTGTTTTGTCTTGTCCACTCGACGGTTAAAATCTACTAGCTACAATTTAATGCACAAAATAGCACTGGCACACAAAAATAAATTTCTCTAGATGCCAAAGCCTATTAATTCAGGCTCAATCCAAATCAGAGTTTGCAGATTGTACGCAGCTAATCAATAAATTGCAGTGATTGTAAAATTAACATTGCAGTGCTTCATACTCAAACTCCACTTTCTACGGAAAGAGTGCATGTAAGATTTGATTGGAATCCACTAATATATTCATTTTTCAGGTTATGAATACATAGGCACCTCCGGTGTTAGTAAAGCATGAAATACTATGCAGTGGATGGTACCTGGAGATAGTATCTGACTCTAGTATGTAACTCTTACCACATTGAGAGTCATTGTACAATTAGAGTCCATCCCAATTCTCTATGGAATACACCCAGTGGGATATTCAATGTGTCCCTGAACATAGCTTTGACTTAAATGCACGCTTTTCACCAGCTCAGCTGTCATTTGAAGTTGTGTGCTTTTAAATTAAACAACATCCATATGGCATGTTAGAATGCGAATGTTTTACACTTGCGATTGTGGTTTACATGTTTTATTTGAAAGTATATCACAAAACAAAACAATACTAAAGATCCATCAACATCAAAGCAGCAATGCCTCCACTGGAGCATTGTGAACTACTCGCGCCTTGTTTTCAGTCACCTCGACAACAACTCCTTCATAGTAGGAACTGCCAATGCTGGAGAAGAGTCCATTTCTGAAGAAGGGTCCAGACCCAAAACGTCAGCTTTCCTCTTCCTCCTGCTTGGCCTGCTGTGCTCATCCAGCTCGACACCTTGTTATCTCCTTCATGGGTGAGCTGTGGCCCTTGATAAGAGGCACGATTCACTCTGCCAACTGTGCTTTCGCCAAACACACTGAGCAAGTTTGCCTTGAGCTTGGAGTACATTCAGATCAGTAGGTGGGGGGATTATAAGATTCAAAATTCCCTGTCCCTGAATTTATACCTCAAGCAAAGCTGTAACAGAAGGGTAGTGCCAAGATACAAAATCAGTGCAGTGAACAGCTCCATGCTTCAATATAAGAGTGTTCTATTTACATCTGCTTAGATGCTCTTAGTTACAGCTTTAGGTCGCCTATAAATATAGGTCGCTTTCCAAACAGGTTTGGTTGGTAATTTTTCAGCAATTTTGTGTAATTTTGCTTCTTGAAACGCTATCTCTGCATGTCAGGTTTTAAGATCCTTCAGCAAGTTGGGCGATGTTATTCAGCCACTGGACATCCTTGGAGATTTATAACTCAAAATACAATTTTTCCGAAGAAGGGTCCAGACCCAAAACATCAGCTTTCCTGCTCCCCTGATGCTGCTTGGCCTGCTGTGTTCGTCCAGCTCTACACCTTGTTATCTCAGATTCTCCAGCATTGGCAGTTCCTACTATCTCTGACTTCTTCAGAACATATAGTTTATAAAAGTGAAGGGGTGAATTTCCCTGTGGACATTCCTTTAGACGTAAATTCTTTTTTCATGGTTATTTGCCAAATTGAAACATATAAAATAATCAGAGGGTTAGATAGGGTGGATAGGGAGAGCCTTTTTCCTAGGATGGTGACGGCGAGCATGAGGGGGCATAGCTTTAAATTGAGGGGTGAAAGTTATAGGACAGATGTCAGAGGTAGTTTCTTTACTCAGAGAGTAGTAAGGGAATGGAACGCTTTGCCTGCAACGGTAGTAGATTCGCCAACTTTAAGTACATTTAAGTCGTCATTGGATAAGCATATGGACGTACATGGAATAATGTAGTTTAGATGGGCTTGAGATCGGTATGACAGGTCGGCACAACATCGAGGGCTGAAGGGCCTGTAGTGTGTTGTAATGTTCTATGTTCTATGTGCCTAAAGGCATTCTTCTGAGAAGGTGTCACTTCACTACAAATGAAATTTACGCATGTGCAGGTGCTGTGACATGTTTCACCCCTTCCTGATGGAGAAACAGGAAATTACAAACAGAATGCTAAATTCTATGATATTCTATTAATTCTATAATAAATTCTATTAATGATAGCTGTTACCCATCTGAAAGCAGCTCAGTCACAGAGGGCTGCAGGTGATCTGTTGTTCTGTATATTCACAACTGCGACTGATAAATTGATTGATGAGATCAGTAGAAGGAATTGAATTGAATTCAATTAGCTTTATTGTCGCATGTACTCATATGAGTGCAGTGAAATGCTTACAATTCACCACTTACCCTGCTATCTTAGGTATCAAGGTACCTAGGTGCAGATACTTAGGAAAACAAAAATGAGAAAAATAAAGGAATAAAATGTACAGCATTACAGATTGTAGGAATAAATTCGGAATTTGGGGAGTGGAATGGAGGGCTGGGATTGCTGAAGAAGGAGCAGGCACAAGGGAGATTTTATTGTGGCTGTTCTGAGCAGAGTGGGGTAAACCCATTCCCTAGAATGAACAAGGGATGACACAGTTTTAAGATACTTTTTATAAAAGGCAATGAGGAAAATCTTTTTCACACAGCGAGCGGTTAGGGCCTGGAATCGTTGACGGAGAGTGAGGTGGAGGCAGGTCAATCAAAGCACTGAGAAGAATGCCTGGCATCTGAAGTGGAAGATCATGTGGCCATGGGGAGATTACAGAGAATGGCACTAGGCAGATGACTCAGTTGGAGAGTTAGTGCAGGCCTGAGCAGGCCCAATGAATATCGTGCTGCATACCTTACTGGCAATGGACTGAAGTGAGGTCCCAGAGAGGAGGATGATGGGACAGGGTAGGGGCTAGAGTGGGAATAGTGCAGGTTGGGACAGTCGTCAATTGGGTGAACTTGCCACTCCTCAGAAAATCCAGCCCAGTGGTGACATTTTGAGTCAAATATAACATATTTTTGGAACTGAAAGGGGCCAGAAATCTGATTGAATTTATGTTGCTTAAGAAACTTGGAGGTGGAACAAGTGGAAGAGATAGTAAGGGTGCTGAAAACAACATACAGTAAATACTAATGGTAGTAGAGGAGAGATGGAGATGAAGAGTTGATGTCAATGGAAGGTGATAATCGCAGCAGTCTGATTATTTCTGCTGAGAGCAAAGCCATGCAAACCAGACACAGGGTATGGAATGTGGAGTAATCAAAATTCAGGGCAGTCTTCAAGCTCTGAAGTTGTTGAGCTCAATGTTCAGTCCTGAGCAGAAAATGGGGTGCTATTTCTCCAGCTGCGTACGGCTTTGCTGGAACACTGCATTAGGCCTAGAGTAGGAGTGATGGCATGAGAGTGGGATAACAAGTGCCTTGGATCATTTATACCGACAGAGGGAACGTTACCCACAAAGTGGTCACGCAGCCTGCATTCAGTCTCATCAATGTGAGACAAAGTTAGACGTCAAATGACACCGGGTTATTGTCCAACAGGTTCTGAGGAAGGGTCACCGTTAACTCTGTTTTTTTGCTTCACAGATGCTGCCAGACCTGCTGAGCTTTTCCAGGAACTTTGTTATTGTCCAATGGGTTTATTGGAAATCACAAACTTTTGGAGCACTGCTGTTTTACCAGATGATTGTGATTTCAAATAAACCTGTTGGATTGTAACCTGGTGTCATGTGCTTTCTGATTTTGTCCACCCCAGTCCAATACTGGCACCACCACTTCACCAATGAAGAGGACACAACACTGTGAGCAGTGAATACATTCCCTGTACCACCGACGCACGATGGAGGAGTGGGAGGGTGGATTAGTAAATTCGTGGATGATACAAAGGTGAGTCAAGTTGTGGATAGTTTGGAGGGCTGTTCTAGGTTACAAAGGGACATTGATAGGCTGCAGAACTGGGCTGAGAAGTGGCAGATGGAGTTTAACCCTGAAAAGTGTGAGGTGATTCATTTTGGAAGGACAAACTTGAAAGCAGAACAAAGAGTTAATGGAAAGATTCTTGGCAGTGTGGAGGAGCTGAGGGGTCTTGGTGTTCATGTCCACAGTTCCTTGAAAGCTGCCACCCAGGTGGATAGAGTTGTTAAGAAGGCGTATGGTGTGTTAGCTTTCATTAATAGAGGGATTGAGTGCAAGAGCTGTGAAGTTATGCTCCAGCTACACAAAACCCTGGTTCAGCCACATCTGGAGTATTGAGTCCAGTTCTGGTCACCTCATGACAGGAAAGATGTGGAAGCGTTGGAAAAGGTTCAGAGGAGATTCACCAGGATGTTGCCTGGAATGGAGGGAAGGTCTTACGAGGTAACGTTGCGAGATCTAGGGCTTTTCTCTTTAGAACGACAAAGGATGAGAGGAGACTTGATAGAGGTGTAAAAAATGATCAGAGGTACAGATAGAGTGGACACTCAGAGACTTTTTCCTGGGGTGGAGGCAGCTATTATGATGGGGCATAGTTTTAAAGTGAGTGGAAGTAGATACAGGAGAGACGTCAGAGGTAGGTTCTTTACTCAGACAGTGGTAGGGACGTGGAATGCATTGCCAGAGAGCATAGTGGAGTCAACCTCATTCGGGGCATTTAAGTGGCTATTAGGTAGGCATATGGATGAGAGTATAAGGTAGGGGTGGAGAGAAAGGTACAGCATAACATTGTGGGCCGAGGGGCCTGCACTGTGTGCTGTACTGTTCTATGTTCTATGTTCTATGATGCACAGAAGCAGTAATGTGTACTATCTACAAGACACATTGCAGAAATTCACCAAAGATCCTCACATAGCACCTTCCAAATCCATGACCATTTCCATCTAGAATGACAAAGGCAGCAGATACATTGGAACGTCTCCTTCAAATTCCCCTCCTGACTTGGAAATGTATTACTATCTCTTGGTCAAAATCCTGGGATTCCCTCCCTAACAGAATTGTGGGTCAACCCACAGCAGGTGGACTGCAGTGGTTTAGCTTACCACCACTTTCTGAAGGGCAACTAGGGATGGGCAATACCAGAGACACCAATGTCCAATGAATGAATAAAAAATATGCAGTAGACTAGAGTACATAGAACATAGAGCATTATAGCACAGTACAGGCCCTTCAACCCTCGATGTTGTGCCGACCTGTTATATCAATCTCAAGCTCATCTAACCTACACTATTCCATGTACGTCCATATGCTTATCCAATGACGACTTAAATGTACCTAAAGTTGGCGAATCTACTACCGTTGCAGGCAAAGCGTTCCATTCCCTTACTACTCTCTGAGTAAAGAAACCACCTCTGACATCTGTCCGATATCTTTCACCCCTCAATTTTAAGCTATGCCCCCTCGTGCTCGCCGTCACCATCCCAGGAGAAAGGTTCTCCCTATCCACCCTATCTAACCCTCTGATTATTTTATATGTTTCAATTAAGTCACCTCTCAACCTTCTTCTCTCTAATGAAAACAGCCTCAGGTCCCTCAGCCTTTCCTCGTAAGATCTTCCCTCCATACCAGGCAACATCCTCATAAATATCCTCTGTACCCTTTCCAAAGCTTCCACATCTTTCTTATAATGCGGTGACCAGAACTGTACACAATACTCCAAGTGCGGCCGCACCAGAGTTTTGTACAGCTGCAGCATAACCTCTTGGTTCCGGAACTCGATCCCTCTATTAATAAAAGCTAAAACACTGTATGCCTTCTTAACAGCCCTGTCAACCTGGGTGGCAACTTTCAAGGATCTGTGTACATGGACACCGAGATCTCTCTGCTCATCTACACGACCAAGAATCTTACCATTAGCCCTGTACTTTGCCTTCTGGTTACTCCTACCAAAGTGCATCACCTCACACTTGTCTGCATTAAACTCCATTTGCCACCTCTCAGCCCAGCTCTGCAGCTTATCTGTGTCTCTCTGCAACCCACAGCATCCTTCATCACTATCCACAACTCCACCGATCTTAGTGTTGTCTGCAAATTTACTAACCCATCCTTCTACGCCCTCATTCAGGTCATTTATAAAAATGACAAACAGCAGTGGTCCCAACACCTACCCTTGTGGTACACCACTAGTAACTGGTCTCCAGGATGAACATTTCCCATCAACTCCCATCCTCTGTCTTCTTTCAGCAAGCCAATTTCCAATCCAAACTGCTATATCTCCCACAATTCCATTCCTCTGCATTTTGTACAATAGCCTATTGTGGGGAACCTTATCGAACGCCTTGCTGAAATCCTTATACACCACATCAACCGGTTTACTCTCATCTACCTGTGTGGCCACCTTCTCAAAGAACTCAATAAGGTTTGTGAGGCACGACCTTCTTTTCACAAAACCGTGCTGACTATCCCTAATCAATTTATTCTTTTCTAGATGATTATAAATCCTATCTCTTATAACCTTTTCCAACACTTTACCAACAACTGAGGTAAGGCTCACTGGTCTATAATTACCAGGGTTGTCTCTACTCCCCTTCTTGAACAGGGGAACCACATTTGCTATCCTCCAGTCATCTGGCACTATTTCTGTAGACAATGACGAGTTAAAGATCAATGCCAAAGGCTTGGCAATCTCCTCCCTGGCTTCCCAGAGGATCCTAGGATAAATCCCATCTGGCCCAGGGGACTTATCTATCTTCACCCTATGAAGGATTTCTAATACCTCTTCCTTGTGAACCTCAATCCCACCTAGTCTAGTAGCCTGTATCTCAGTATTCTCCTCGTCAACATTGTCATTTTCTAGAGTGAAAACTGTGGAAAAATATTCATTTAGCGCTTCCCCCATCTCATCTGACTCCACACACAACTTACCACTACTATCCTTGATTGGGCCTAATCTTACTTTCGTCATTCTTTTATTCCTTAAATACCTATAGAAAGCCTTAGGGTTTACCCTGATCCTATCCGCCAACAACTTCTCATGTCTCCTCCTGGCTCTTCTGAGCTCTCTCTTTAGGTCTTTCCTAGCTACCTCGTAGCCCTCAAGCGCCCTAACTGAGCCTTCACATCTCATCCTAACATAAGCATTCTTCTTCCTCTTGACCAGAGATTCCACCTCCTTCGTAAACCACGGCTCCCGCACTCTACAGTTTCCTCCCTGCCTGACAGGCACATACTTATCTAGGACACACAAGAGCTTTTCCTTGAATAAGCTCCACATTTCTAATGTGCCCATCCCCTGCAGTTTCCTTCCCCATCCTATGCTCCCTAAATCTTGCCTCATCTCATTGTAATTGCCTTTCCCCCAGCTATAACTCTTGCCCAGTGGTATACACCTATCCCTTTCCATCACTGAAGTAAACATAACAGAATTGTGATCGCTATCACCAAAGTGCTCACCTACTTCCAAATCTAACACCTGGCCGGGCTCATTACCCAGTACCAAATCTAATGTGGCTTTGCCCCTTGTTGGCCTATCTACATACTGTGTCAGGAAGCCCTCCTGCACACACTGGACAAAAACTGACCCATCTGTAGTACTCGAACT
This sequence comes from Stegostoma tigrinum, assembly GCF_030684315.1. Classification (NCBI taxonomy): domain Eukaryota; kingdom Metazoa; phylum Chordata; class Chondrichthyes; order Orectolobiformes; family Stegostomatidae; genus Stegostoma; species Stegostoma tigrinum. Next base: position 36,082,525 of record NC_081377.1, on the reverse strand, counting down.
ATAGTGTTCCCAGTCAATATTTGGAAAGTTGAAGTCCCCCATGACAACTACCCTGTCTGTCTCACTCCTATCGAGAATTATCTTTGCTATCCTTTCCTCCACATCTCTGGAACTATTCGGAGGCCTATAGAAAACTCCCAACAGGTTGACCTCTCCTTTCCTGTTTCTGACCTCAGCCCATACTACCTCAGTTGACGAGTCCCCAAACATCATTTCTGCAACAATAATACTGTCCTTGTCCAACAATGCCACACCTCCACCTCTTTTACCATTATCTCTGTTCTTACTGAAACATCTAAATCCCGGAACCTGCAACAACCATTCCTGTCCCTGCTCTATCCATGTCTCTGAAATGGCCACAACATCGAAGTCTCAGGTATTAACCCATGCTGCAAGTTCACCCACCTTATTCCGGATGCTCCTGGCATTGAAGTAGACACACTTCAAACCAACTTCTTGCTTGCCGGTGCCATCTTGCGTCCCTGAAACTTTATTTTGGACCACCCTACTCTCAACCTTTACTATAGTCGAACTACAATTTTGGTTCCCATCCCCGTGCTGAATTAGTTTAAACCCACCCGAACAGCCTTAGCAATTCTCCCCCCCCCAGGATATCGGTACCCCTCTGGTTCAGGTGAAGACCATCTTGCTTGTAGAGGTCCCACCTACCCCAGAAAGAGCCCCAATTATCCAAGAATCCAAAACCCTCCCTCCTGCACCATCCCTATAGCCACGTGTTCAACTCCTCTCTCTCCCTATTCCTCGCCTCACTGGCACGTGGCACGGGCAACAAACCAGAGACAACGATTCTGTTCGTCCTCGCTCTCAGCTTCCATCCTAGCTCCCTGAATTTCTGCCTTAAATCCCCATCTCTCTTCCTACCTATGTTGTTGGTGCCAATGTGGACCACGGCTTGGGGCTGCTCCCCCTCTCCCTTAAGGATCCCAAAAACACGATCAGAGACATCACGTACCCTGGCACCTGGGAGGCAACACACCAACCCTGAGTCTCTCTCGCCCACAGAACCTCCTATCTGTCCCCCTAACTATGGAGTCCCCAATGACGAATGCTCTGCTCCTCTTCCCCCTTCTCTTGTGAGCAGCAGGGACAGACTCTGTGCCAGAGACCTGTGCCCCATTGCTTTCCCCTGGTAAGTCCCCCCCCCACAACAGTATCCAAAACGGTATACTTATTGTTGAGGGGAATGGCCACAGGGGATCCCTGCACTGCCTGCCGGTTCCCTTTCCGTCCCCTGACCGTAACCCATCTGTTTTTCCTGTACCTGAGGAGTGACTACCTTCCTGTAACTCCTCTCAATTCATCCAGCTCCAGTTCCAGTTCCCTAACGTGGTTTTCAAGGAGCTGGAGTTGGGTGCACTCCCCGCAGATGTAGTCAGCAGGGACACTAGTGGTGACCCTTACATCCCACATTCTGCAGGAGGAACATTCAACTGCCCTGACCTCCGTTCCCATTATTCTAAATTCCCAAGACTTAAAAAATAAAGAATACCTTAACAATGAGGCACACAGAACCTTCTTTTTCTTGTGTTTTTTTCGAGTGAAAGAAGACATTGTATTTGCACCTTTTCCCTGCCCCAGTCTTCTGTTGTATTCTGCCGAGAAAAGAATCACAACAAGCTTTGGTTTTGATGCTAAAGAGTGAAGGTAATTCTGAATATATGGATATTTACAGAATTATCTAAGGTCCCTCCAAGCTGCTCTCATTCCGATAAACAATCTCAATCCACGACGTTAGCCTGTCTTTGTCTTTTCAAAAGCAGACAGATCTTTGGTCCATGCTTGGAATGTTTAATGAAACCATTCAATAGCTTAGCCATTTTGATATTCATTTTTTTTTCCAAAAATACATTTTATTCATAAAATTTATAAAGGTAGCTTCATACAGTTCAGATTTGATGTTACATAAAGTGTAGTATCTAATAATTTCTTTAGATGCTGTACATAAAGTAATGCATTACATTTGCCACTACATGTTATATTTACAATATGGGCTTACATTTCAGTCAAACATTCGCTGATGTATGCACAGAGTACACAGCTCCTTGGTGCACAATGACAGGACAGCCTTAGAGTATGGTCTTTGTCTCTTGAACTGACAGCTTCTCTATGTTTTAATGCCTCCCTCAACAGATTGCTCTGGATTTGGGACATGCCAGTCTGAAATACCTGTGACATTGACTACTCTTTGCATTAGAAACACCACCATGTTTTGGACAGACACGAGAGCATCTTTCACAAAATTGGAGATCTTCCAGCATCACTTGAAGTTTATCCGTGAGAACAACCCAAAGAGCACTGGGTCCTGCAGTATGGAGCTGCTCGGACTGAGCTTCAGCAAAAAGCATTGCACCTCTTCCCAAGAGGAGGAGAGTGAAAGTCCTTTCCCCCCCACCAGGGGCAGTGTGTGGAGTTGGTAAAATGCATGAAAAGGATCTGATATAAAGCTCCCTTTGCAGCATCAACCTATCTAAAAGGTATGTGAGGAATAAGAGGATGACTAAGGTAGGAATAGGGCCAGTCAAAGACAGAAGTGGGAAATTGTGTGTGGACCCTGTAGAGATTGGAGAGGTGCTAAATGATTATTTCTCATCTGTTTTCACTCAGGAACAGGAGAATATTGTAGAGGAGATGACTCAGTCACAAGCTACTAGAATTGAAAGGATTAAGGTTAGTAAGGAGGAGGTGTTATCAATTCTAGAAGGTGTGAAGGTAGATAAATCCCCTGGGCCATTTGGGATTTTTCCGAGGATTGTCTGGGAAGCTAGGGAGGAGGTGGCGCAGGCCTTGATCTATGAGTCCTCATTGTCTACAGGTTTAGTACCAGAGGTCTGAAGGATTGCAAATATTGTGCCCTTGTTCAAGAAGGGTAGTAGGGATGGCTGAGGTAGGTATAGACCTGTGAGCCTTAAGTCTGTTGTAGGTTAAGTTTTGGAAAGGATTATAAGAGATAGGATTTATAATCATCTATCAAGCAACAACTTGATTGGAGATAGTCAGCATGGATTCATTAAGGGCAGGTCGTGTCTCACAAACCTCATTGAGTTTTTTTGAGAAGGTGACCAAGCATGTGGATGAGGGAAGGGTAGTTGACGTGGTGTACATGGACTTCAGTAAAGCCTTTGATAAGGTCCCACATGGTAGGCTATTGGAGAAAATACAGACGCATGGGATTGAGGGAGATTTAGCAGTTTGGATTAGAAACAGGCTTTCTATAAGAAGGCAACGAGTGGTGGTTGATGGAAAATATTCAACCTGGAGTCTGGTTACTAGTGGTGTGCCTCAAGGATCTGTTTTGGGACCGCTGCTGTTTGGACGCAGGCATAGGCGGATGGATTAGTAAGTTTGCAGATAACACTAAAGTTGGTAAGTAGTGGACAGTGTGGAAGAATGTTGCATGTTGCAGAGAGACTTGGTAAACTGCAGAATTGGGCTGAAAGGTGGCAAACAGAGTTTAATATGGATAAATGTGAGGTGATTCACTTGGGAGGAATAATAGGAAGGCAGAATACTGGGTCAATGGAAAGATTCTTGGTAGTGTGGATGTGCAGAGGGACCTTGGTGTCCATGTACATAGATCCCTGAAAGTTGCCACCCAGGTTGATAGTGCTGTTAAGGCGGCTTACGGTGTGTTAGGTTTTATTGGCAGAGGGATTGAGTTCCGGAGCTGCGATGTCATGCTGCAACTGTACAAAACACTAGTGCAGCCTCACTTGGAATATTGCGTGCAGTTCTGGTCGCCCCATTACAGGAAGGATATGGAAGCATTGGAGAAGGTGCAGAGGAGATTTACCAGGATGTTGCCTGGTCTGGAGTGCAGGCCCTATGAAGAAAGGATGAGGGACGTGGGTCTGTTCTCATTGGAGAGAAGGAGGCTAAGAGGGGATTTAATAGAGACATTCAAGATAATCAGAGGATTAGATAGGGTGGACAGTAAGAGTCTTTTTCTGAGGATGATGACTTCAGCTTGAACAAGGGGACACAGCTACAAATTGAGGGGTGATAGATTTAAGACAGATGTCAGAGGCAGGTTCTTTACTCAGAGAGTGGTAAGGGCGTGGAATGCCCTGCCTGCCAATGTAGTTAACTCAGCCACATTGGGGGCATTTAAACAGTCCTTGGATAAGCATGTGGATAATGATGGGATAGTGTAGGGGGATGGGCTGAGATTAGTTCACAGGTCGGTGCAACATTGAGGGCCAAAGGGCCTGTTCTGCACTGTATTGTTCTATGTTCTATGTAAATCTTGGTGCTGGTCTGAAATTTATGATGATAGCAGGATTCAACTTCTTACAATGGTGGGAAATGTGATTTACTTTCGATTTGATTTTGATTTTACACGATTAGGGCAGCCATTGATCTGATCAGTGAAGAACCACATCGACCCGGATCTGTTTTATTCCACTGAAGGAGCACATGTGGACCATGATAACAGCATAGGACATCTCCTTCTCCTGTTCATTGTAAACTACATAAAGCCAATAAGTGCATGTTACTGGGAATTGTGCAGCTGGTCACTGAACTTCAAAGATGAACAGCATGTCCGACACTACAGCAATGGTCAAGTGATGGACTGCAGACAGCTCTGCCCTGGAGGAGAATGTCTATCTCCTGTGCATCTCTTTACAATCTTCAGAATTTTATCATGGACTCCCATCATAGGTTGTAATTTAATCCATTCCAAAATAATAATGTTGATTTGATTTTCTCTAACTTTTTCCACCACTGCCTCTCAGAGTAGTTTCTCTTCCTCATTTACTCAAGTGTGTCTCACTCCCTTAATTCCAAGGCTTTTGAAAACTCCCATTCATAGCCTCTTTCAGATGCATTCCTTCATAACAAGCAAGTCCCTCAGCAATTTGTGCTCTTTAAAGTTTGGGTATTGTCTGCATTGTTGCCCAAACGTGACTAATTGTGCTTTTATCAATGTAAATGCAGGTTCAAACGCTTGGGTAACAGCACAATAATTGGATAGTTACATTTCAAAAATTCTTTTAAGGACGGTGGGTGCCTTTGATAAGGTCAGCGTCAGCTGCCCATTTCCTAATTGCCCATTGGGCGCCATTAATTCAGGCACTAGTTAGAAGTCAACTTTTACCTTGGTCAGGCCAGCTGAGGATGGCAGATGCCTTTCTCTAAAAGGATGTTGGTGAGCCGGGTGGGCTTTTACTTGTCATGGTCACCATCACTGAGACCAGTTTTCTGTTCAGATTTAATAACTCACTTTATATTCCACCAGTTCTCGTGACAGGAGTCGGACTTTCGTTTCCTAGGAAGTCTGCCATCCTTACCTGGAATAGCATATTTGTGACTCCAGACCCACAGCAATGTGGTTAAATCTTACTTGCTGTCTGAGCATTTAGGGATGGGTACTAAATGCTGGGCAGTGGCACCGACATCCCATGAATAAAACAAATCGAACTGAAGGACTGGAGCTGCTAATGGAAGTAACATTCCAGTCCAGTGTAGTTAGCTGGGAGATAGCAACAGTTCAGGAATCCATTTTGAGATGGTAGTGAGCTGGAGGCAAGATGTGACAGACTGTGAATCTTCTGAAAGTCAGCAGATCATGCAGAACGGTCCATTTGCCCTGCAACACATAGTTGGCTGAATGCTTCACAATTTGACAACTGATGATTTTGCACCTGTATGATTTGAAAGCTATTGATCAAGAAGAGTCAGAAGTTTCATTTTACAAAAGAATAAAAAAGAGCAAGATCCGTTGACAAGCTGACATAATTCAGGATGTTAAATAAAATCTGAAAGAATTGCGGATGCGGTAAATCAGAGACAAAGATAGAAATTGCTGAAAAAGCTCAGCAGGTCTGGCAGTGTTTGTGAAGGACCTTGCAGAACTGAGGAAGGGTCATTCAATTTGGAACGTAAACACTGATTTCTCTCCACAGATGCTGTCAGACCTGCTGAGCTTTTCCAGCAATTTCTAATTTTGACGCCAATTCAGTATGTTTGAAGACAATTAGGAAGCGCGAAATTATATTTCTCTGCTTACTCATAACACATGATGTAAAGTCAAACATGAAAATAACATGGATCACTTTATAGCATGGCAAGTAAAAGACCTCAAAATCTGGATGTGAGATTGCTCGCTGAGCTGGAAGGTTAGTTTTCAGACGTTTCATCACCATTCTATGTAACATCATCAGTGAGCCTCCGACGAAGCGCTGGTGTTATGTCCCGCTTTCTATTTATCTGTTTAGGTTTCCTTGGGTTGGTGATAATAGAAAGCAGGACATAACACCAGCGCTTCGTCGGAGGCTCACTGATGATGTTACCTAGAATGGTGACGAAACGTCTGAAAACTAACCTTCCAGCTCAGTGAGCAATCTCACATCCAGAACCTCAACCTGAGCTACAAATCTTCTCAAAACTCGCTAGACCTCAAAATGACCAACATGGTTATTTCAGGATCTGTTGGGACACTAAAATATTGATGAGAACAGTACATATGTCTTACTTGCTGCTGAGATTCAGGACCAACCATGCATGACACCCAGAATATAAACAATCTTCAGAATTTCATCACAGTTTGACATAGGGTACAGGGCACCATACTGACCATTAACCACAAGCTCCGTGGAAATGTTGGTGTAATAATTTAAACTAAACCACTGAACAGCCAGAAGAGCGCAAGCAGGCTGGCAGTGGGTCATAGAATTTTTTTCAGAAAACAGAAGGATGACTTCTGGTCTTCTAAACAAAAAACTGTAAAGGATTTCTGAGCCATTATGAGAGCAGTCAAGCTACCTAATGCCCAGTAGTGCTGGGAGGACCATACACAACACTTCACTCAACTGTATCTGACTTTGCAGTTCAGCTGTTAGCTGGCTTAGGAGCCATTTCCATACTTAAACAGCCTTACATCAGCAATAAGGTGTACTTAAGATGCAGCAAATTAGCTTTCAAGGAGCATGGATTGATGAAGTTGTAGGAGACATTCGGATCTGTGACCATACAATGTGGTCAAAGAGGTAAGATCGAAGATTGTGAAGAATTCCAGTGTTTGGAGCTTTGATGGCTGATTGCAGGAGCTGGGGAGCCACATAAGAGGCCAAAGTTCAGAGAAGAGAGGGCTTGTAGAACATTTGGACTGAAGGGTGTTGGTGAGGAGAGGACATGGAGGGGTTTCAACACAAGGACAAGTTTTTTTCCATAAAATCCACAAAATCCCTACAGTGTAGAAACAGGCCCTTCGGCCCAACAAGCCCACACTGACCCTCAGAACATTCCACCCTGACTCATCACCCTATAACCCACCTAATCTACACATCCCTGGAGACGACGGGCAATTTAGCATGGCCAATCCACCTAACCTGCACATCTTTGGACTGTGGGAGGAAACCAGAGCACCTGGAGGAAACTCACGCAGACACAGGAGAATGTGCAAACTCCACTCAGACAGACACCTGAGGGTGGAATCAATCCCGGGTCCCTGGTGCTGTGAGGCAGCATGCTAACCACTGAGCCACCGTTCTGGATCCCACTGAGCCACAATTTCTCCTTATATCACTTAAAAAAGAGTTATCTAATTAATTATCTCATTGCTGAAAACAGAATCTTACTGTGCATGAATTTGTTCCTTTCATTTGCAGCACATTAGAATTCAAAGCAAAAAGTGCTAGAGAAACTCAGCAGGTCTGACAGCATAATTGCAGAGAGAAACAGAGTTAACATTTTGAGTCCAGTGGGCCCCTCTTCAGTTTCATTCTAATTCACTCTTCAGAACTGCTTCGTAAGCTGAAACATGTTTAGCAAATCCCAAGTTCAGCTAGGATGCTACAGAAATTTAAATTCACCTGTTCATTAATTAACTCCATTGTTGGTGATTGAGTAAATGGGTGATGGAAGAACAAGTCTTGGTTCTGAGTTAGGACATGAGCAAGAGAGCATTGGATGATCTTCAGGCTAACATGTTGTTCATTCATTTAAAGGCCATGAACATCCTATTAGCGACCAAGATATTTCACAGCTCCCCGCTTGCCTAACCATCAATTGCTTTCCATCTTGAAATCAAAGGCAAGCAAATTGGACCTGTTAATAGATCCCCACTGCACAACACTGGGTTCATGGTCTCACAGTAATCAGTAATTAACCCTCTGATGACTTTCACCTTTTAATTGTCCTTGAGATCAAAAGCAAAAGTCAGTCAGAAGTGACCATAGTAAAAGCAGACCACTGCGGGTGACTGGGATCTGAGTAATAAAGTGATTGCTTTTGATTGGCAGGGACATGGGCCGAGGGGTGTTTTTCTCTGTAGTAGATCTCTATGACTCTGGGCTCAAAATGTTAACTCTATTCCTCTCTCCTCAGATGCCACTAGAGCTGCTGAGTTTTGCCAGCATCTTTTGTTTTTATCCTGGTGACCATAGGATAGGCTGATGATCCCTATGGAGATTATATTCAAGAACGCAAACAGCTACGTGTTACTGAATGACAAGGACCTATGTCTACATTATGCATTTTAAGCACAGAATGTAGTTTGTACAACGTATTGCTTCTGTTCTTAATAAGCTGCTGGAAGTGCTACTGGAGATGTGCTAATGTGTACTTCTACACTACAGGGATTTATTCTCAAACAGTAATTCAATAATTTTGGAACAATGTAAATCCTTATTGAAATATTGTTTCTGGCACATAAAATGTAGGAAATTACAATGAATTTAGTTTCTTCAGGGCAAGCCGTAATTAATGCCTTAGCTGATATTGTTGTCTGCATGCTGTCACCTTGATGCATGTGCTTAATAAAGTGGAATGGGCTTGCATTTCAGTAGCATCCTAGCTGAATTTGGGATTTGCTAAACATGTTTCAGCTTATGAAGCAGTTCTGAAGAGTGAAATAAAATGAAACTGAAGAGGAGACCACTGGACTCAAAATGTTAACTCTGTTTCTCTCTGCATAGATGCTGTCGGACCTGCTGGGTTTCTCTAGCACTTTTTGCTTTGAATTCTAACGTGTTGCAAATGAAAGGAACAAATTCATGCACAGTAAGATTCTGTTTTCAGCAATGAGATAATTAATTAGATAACTTTAGTGATAAAAGGAGAATACAAAGTGAAAATTAAGCTTGTAACAATGTTTAAAGCAGCACTAACAATACCATCATATGCAATGAGTACAGTTTGTACTTTAGTTCTTGTGATCATCAGTCTGTTTGATCTATAAATATGTTTCAGTATTCTATTGAAAGTCTTGTTTCACATGACTACACTGTGTTAGCACCTACCACTAAACATATTGAGCTGTCAGAGATCTTTTGTAGCTTTGCAATGTATTACTATTCCATGTGTGTGCGTGTGATTAATATAAAGGGCAACATGACAGAGACACTCAATGACCATGATCTTCAAAAATTGAGGTTAACTTATGTTTGATTAAATCTTCCACCAACTATCCCTTTAATTATTTACTTATTTGATGCAGATCTTGTCTTTATTTTTGCCTCTCCTGTTCTGCTTCTGTCTCTGGATGCACTACCTTTTGCCAAGGCTCAGTTCCATATGGGCACTGATCACTATCTGACACTTCGCTAAAATTACCACTATTCACACGTGATTTCGGAGGTTAGCATCAGTGGGAACATCACAGCTATGTGCAATAAAAACCGAAAGAACTGCAGATGCTGCAAATCAGGAATAAAAGTAGAAGTTGCTGGAAAAGCTCAGCAGGTCTGGCATCATCTATGAAGAAAATATCAGAGTTAACGTTTCGGGTCCGGTGACCCTTCCTCAGAACTGGAGTCACCAGACCCAAAACATTAACTCTGATTCTTTTCTTCACAGATGCTGCCAGACGTGCTGAGCTTTTCCGGCAACTTCGGTTCTTGTGCACCTCACACACTTTCCAATAAGAGCTATTAGATAGTTCTGCAGAGCGTCACAAAAGAAAGGCCAATCAGTCCTCTGTATCCATGCTAGCTCTTTGTTAAAGCAATCCCAAATTGAATCCACTGCCTTCCTTGCTCACTATAAATGCCTTATCTTCCTCCAGTTCAAAAGGCAATGCAGAGAAAAAAATAGGTTTGCACTTAGATTGCACCTTTCATGACCTCAGCACATCTCAAAGCACTTTACAGTAAATGAAGCATTTTTGAGGGAGTGGTCACAGTTTTAGTATTGGAACAATAAAAACTGGTTTGTACACAGCAAGATCCCACAAATATGAAAATGCCCAGATAATCTGCTGTTCTGACATTGCCCAAAGGAGAAATGTTAGCCTGGACCCAGAGAGTGTTTCCTCTGTTCTTCTTTGAAGGAGGGCCAGGGGATTCACTTAACATCCACTTTGATCTGAAATAGGATTGCTGTTAATCATTCCAACTTTCCCACCTTTTTCCCCTTAGCCTAAGATTGTTCTGACCTCATGTAGTACTTTCATTATTCTTCTGATCGAAATAACCTAACTCACGGTATGCAGCAAAACTGTAGATGTAATTCAGGTGTAAAATCTCATTTATTTTGAAGCAACAATTAAAATCATTAAATCACTATTACTATCCAGCAAAGGAAAAGTGTAGCTAAGTTTGGAAGATATTATGATGGTTTAAACATTTCTTAGATTCATAGATTTTTTAAAAACTCGACAGAAGACTTATATCAAGCCTTATTTGGTTGTTTTCACAGAATTGAGTCAAAACCAATATTTCTCAGTCATGAGTTTGAAAAGACTACAGGTTTGTTATAAAAGATTACATTTTACCAAAGTAGAAATCATTTCCAGAGTTTGTAAAACTGTTGCAAAATCCTTTAAAAAAATTTCAGGAGGTCTCTAATTGATTTAGAAATTGATTTGAAGCATGCACATAATTGAGAAAGTCTGTTTTACAGGCAAAAGCTTGATGTTTTTTTGTGTGTTGCATGGTTTGTTTTAAAAGAAATCAGGCTTATTTTCTTTATTCCATTTAAAGCAACATGTAGCGATGTATACGGCAGTTATGATGAAATTTAAAGGACCATAATACTATGAAGTCTACAGCTTTCTTTTGGAATGTGGAGAACTAATACTTGTTAAACACTTTTACGGACCCATATTTTACCAATAAAGGAAAAAATAGAGAAAAGCGCAGGGGTAAATTGCTCATGCGGCATATTTTTCATCATCCATAAAGAGAAATTTTAATAAATTTGTTCTTGTTACAGCCTGTCTAACATCAGTAACAATGAACTCAATCCCAAGATCCTGTAGGTTACACCATCAAACAGAAAGAGTGAGGGCTACAAATTCACTACTGTCTGTGTGGAGTTTGCACATTCTCCCCATTCCTTGGTGCTCTGGTTTCATCCCACCGTCCAAAGATGTGCAGGCTAGGTGGATTGGCCATGCTAAATTGCCCATAGTGTCCAGGAACAATGTAGGTTAGGTGGATGGTTCTGGGTGGGATGCTCTGAGGGTCAGTATGGACTTATTGGGCCAAAGGGCTTGTTCCCACACTGTAGGGATTCTATGATTTGGCCACTCGAGTGTTTTATTGCTGTTTCAGTCCTTGAACAGATTATTTATTCAGACTTCTGAAGGTCTCTGCTGTAGCTCATAGCTCATTTAAACTAACTTTTACTTGATGGGAATCCATACATTAACAAATCTTCATCTCCAGGCCATACACTTCCTATCACACACTGTGATAAATCGAGTAAAGAAAAGCTCAGCAACTACAGACTAACCTCAGTGATAGGGAGATTTCTGGAAACAAAATTAAGATGGAAAGAACAATCATTTGGGCCACTGCAGGTGAAGGATGGAATATTAGTGAATGTTTAAATATCTTGCTGGGGGTATTCGAAGAGCTAAGAGAAAGGGTTGCCGATAGCAGTGATGTTGGTACAGAATACACGGCCTTACACAAAGTGCACAATACTGTACCAAACAACGGGTTTGTGGAAAGGTTAGAACTTATGCAGTTAAAGCGACAGTAGGAGTGTGGAATAGCAATTGGCTGAGTGACAGGAAACAGGATCAGTTGTCATTGGATGTTTCTTGGAATGGAAGAAGTCCTGTAGTGGTGTTGAAAGGGCTGGTTTTAGCACCCTTGCTCTTTCTGATGCATAAAAATGACTTAGACTTGGTGGACTGGGCACAATGTGCAGAGGATCAAAAATTTGCAAGTACCTGTGAATTGTGACAGTAATGATGTGGAGGTGCTGGTGTTGGACTGGGGCGGATAAAGTCAGAAAGCACATGACACCGGGTTCTAGTCCAACAGGTTTATTTGAAATAACAAGCTTTCAGAGCGCTGCTTCTTTGTCAGGTAAAGGAGTAGTAGTCTGAAAGCTTGGGATTTCAAATAAACCTGGTTACCTGGTATACCCTGGTATTGTGTGACTTCTGACTTTGTGACACTGATGGTCCAGAACATGAAAACATTGGTGGTATGCAGGAGCAAATGACAGGTAACAATTACTGCAGAGAAATGTGAAGTGATTTGTTTTGGTAGGAAGAATGTGGAGAGACAATACAAAACAGAAGTTACAATTCTGAAGGGGTGCAGGAGCAGAGGGATCAGTTTGGATACCTACATGAGTCATTGAAGGCGATAGGACAGATTGAGAGCATGATTAATAAAGCTTTATTAATAGGGGCACAGAGCACAAAAACAGGAAATTGGTGCTAAAGTTGTCTAGAATACTGGTCAACCTCAGCTGCAGTTTTGTATCAGATTTGGATGCCACATTTTAAGACCAATCTGAATATATTAGAGAGTGTGCAGAAGAGATATGTGAGAATGCTTTCAGGAATGAGGAATGTCAGTTACTTTGCTGGAGTGGAGAAGTTGGGACTGTTTTCCTTGGAGAAGAGAGGTTATGTGGAGATATGACATGGGCAGTGAGTGAGCTGGACAAAGTAGATACATAGAAACTGTTTTCACTGCTGGAAGGATTAATGACAAGACAACACCACTTTAAGATTATAGGCGAAAGAAGTAACAGTGACATAAGGAGAAATGTTTTCATGCAATGAGTAGTTAGGGTCTGGAATGTACTGGCCGAGAGCATTGGGAAGTAGCTTCAGTTGAGAAAATCAGTTGGATTATTATGTGAAAAAGGAAGAATGTCCAGGGCTAGCAGATGAAAGCAGGGAATGGTGAATCTCATCATTGGAGAATCAGTGTAGATATAATGGACCAAGTGGCTTCATTCTGAGCTGTAGCCATTCTAGGATTCTGTGGATCCGTCACACTGGAAATACAGAAAAGTGACATTTGAAACTTATAGTAAAAACCTCTGGTTATTTTCAAACATGAGAGATCAGCCTTCTTTCTTTTCAGTCCATTGTAGTTTGGTGTGCACATTACACAATGCAGCTTAGCGTGAACAAGACCCATGCATGCTCTCTGGAAAAAAAATCCACAGAACTGCAGAAATTTGTAGCACAGGAGGAAGCCATTCAGTCCATCTTCTCTGCATTGGCTCTTTGAAAGGGAAGTTGTGCTTGGACTCACGGTTCCACTTCTTGTCCACAACCCTTCTGACTTACTTAAGCACAAAGTGGGTCTTTGAATTCTGCAGTGGTGTCCTATTGTGACTGTAGCACCTTCAAAGGACCTGGAAAAGAAAACAGCAGAATCATAATGTACATGTGAAATGATTTCTGTAAAAGTATCTCAGCAGAGGGGTTTAATAATTTCAATAATTTGTAAAACCTATGCCTTTCAATGCTTTTCAGAATTTTAAACTAAATGCCTAGCATCAGGTCAGCAAGAATTCTGGTGATAAATCTCAGCAATTTAATATATATCACACTGTATCAATTGTGCTGACTATGATGAATGTCATGCATTTGAACTGATTTTTTATTAAATACCTTGAAATAAAATTCAATGTCTGTTCTATTGCAAATTAAGACGTGGAGCGTGAATTGGGATTTTCTAATGAACTAGTATTGGTGTACAAATGGTTTGATAATTTGCATGAATCTCTTTAGTTCAAAGCTGCATGCACCAACCCACTTTTTATAATAGATAAAGGGAGATCTTTTAAAATTTATTCATGGGGTGATGGTGTTGCTGGCTAGGCAGTACTTATTGCTTGTCCCTAATTTAAGAGTCAACCACATTGCTGTGGATCTGGAGTCACGTATAGGCCAGACAAAGTAAGGATGGCAGCTTCCTTCCCTAAAGGACATTAGTGAACCAGATAGGCTTTTCCTGACAATTGACAATGGATTCAGGGTCATCATTAGATTTTTAATTCAAGATATTTATGAAATTCAAATTCCACCATCTGATGTGGTGGGATTTGAACCCATGTCCCCAGAACATTATCAGGGTCACTGAATTAACCGTCCAATGATGATACTACAGTGTTTACTGGCACTGGCAACTTTGTGTGTGCACTCATTTGTGAATGGATCCAAATACATTATGTCATTACCTAGACTTTACATCACTAAGCTTTTACTGCTGCCAACTTTACTCAACTCTTCAATCTAAATACTTGTCAACTTTAACAAAGCCAATAGGCAATGTTGAAATTTAAATGTAATCTGTCTTTCCTGCATTTCATGTGATCTTTGGGGATGGGAGTGGAAGTGGAGAAATGGGGCGAGGGTTCAGGGTCTGGTGCACAGAACCTGAATTTGGAAATGAGGAGACTCATGTAAATTTAGCTTGAAATCACGTTATGGAGTCCTATACCTACATATATTTTGATGGCCATGCACAGCCTTCCAGATGTATCTTTAGGATGAAATTTATCTGTGAATGAAACTGTGCATCCAAACTCCATGTTGACTGTATGTCAATCAGAGGTTTAATTAAACTGTGGTGGAGGTTATTAACTGGAGACCCACACATGCTTATTCTTTAAGCTTCATCTAATAATTTGATCTTTTGCCCTTTAAGGGGCCATCATTTGTTAATTTCATTTAGTTTTATTTACATGAGTTTTCAAAGATTAGACATAGGAACAAGCTGAAAGGAGGGTTGCTGCTCGGAGGTGCCCAGCATGTAAGGTATTCCTCTATATGTACCAGTTTGTAAGTCCATCCCTAGTGAAGGTGGAGGATCCGGTGTAGTATTGCAATGTCATTTGGCTGTAAGGTATAACACTGTGAATGTTCTGGGGACATGGGTTCAAATCCCACTATGGCAGATAGTGAAATGTGAAGTTAAACAAACTACAATAAAAATGAGAGAAAGCTAACCTAACAGTGACCATGATTGTCACTTTAATGTCTTTTAAAGAAGTTACTGTACTATCCTGACTTAGTCTGACCTACATGTGATGCCCACATCAATTGTGCTTAGCTGACTTGGAGATGGCATAGATAGATCTGTCCAAGAGTGATTAGTGAGAGGTAACAAATACCTGCCTGCCATTGATGCAAACATCTCATATCAGAATATTTTTGTTAAAAATGTCCAGCTGCAGTCCTATTCTTCAATGCTTAGCCACCCAGGTTTTAGCGCTCCACATTACAAGGCTGGGATTTTCTGTTCTACCACAGGTACCCATTCAGGTTGGGGTGCTGAGGCCAAGCGGTGTGTTTGCTGACAAGTCTTTTAAAGGGACAGGCTAATTAAAGGCTATGTGAGGGGTTTGCCACTCTAGTCCAGGAGACAGGGTAGGTCAATAGGAAGCCCACCAGCACTGGCATATTGGTAACTCCACTGGGCAAGGTGAGAGCTGCAGATTTATCTTCGGGAAAGAGTAAATGTCTCAACATGGTGGCACCGTGCCGACGGAGTGCTCAGGCTTCTTAATAAATTTGAAACAGCTACAGCTGTTTGGCCATGATGGTGGAGGATTCGCGAGACCAGCCGGTGCTCACCAGCATATCCAGGCAATTCCTGTGGGTTGGAGGGTGGGGGTGAAAGTCATTTGCATATTTTTGTCCCTCCCCCCTACTTGCTGCCCCACTTTCTGACCTGTGACCATAACATTTGTGAGACACTTTAGTTATTACCTATTAATCTGAACTGGTTACATAATGGGAAATACAGCTTGAATTAACTTTGTCGGAGCACTGTTCATGTGGAGAGCCATGTATAATACTTTAGCAGTAATCATCCCACTTCTACACCTAGCTCACAGAAGGTTTCCTAAGGGTTTCTTAAGATCTTAATGTTTCTAATAAATCTTCCGAATGTAATGCCCAATAAATTGTTCAATAATTCTTCAATTCTTACATTTATAACTGACTTTGAATGTTATCCATACTCACCCTTATTGTCAATGGGATATTTAAACACTTTTTCTACTTTGAATACAAAACACCTTAATTTTTCAACAGTAAGGATACACTTTAGTTATATCATTATTTATCTTATTAGTCAGTTAGAGCTACAATAAACAGTCAAAATCTAGTTTTATTTTGTTGTGCAATACAAGAATTCTCCAGTCAATATTGCCAGTCCAACTTTTACTCAAGTCTAAGTACTTACTCTGAGCTATTTCCTGCAAAGAGCAAAACAAGAATCTTAGTAAAATATCATTAGTGTCATTTTTAAGTATATTGAATGAATACATGTTCATTTTAGCCTTGGAGAGTGTGCAATGTATAAAAATAGAACCGTTTTCTTCAATGTATTGAAAAATCTTAAATATTCAGTGAAAATGCTGACCTTCACAACCCACTCCTGACTGTCAGGTATTAGTTACTGAGTCAGTACATTTGCTGCATTCTTATCATATACTGCTAATTTAAGGAAGACATTCTGCACATTTTCTACTGAGAAACTATAATGAAGGCATAAGATAATTTGTGCATTTATATAGTTTCTTTCGCAACCACAGCAGGACACAAAATGCTTTCTAGCCAATGAAGTGTTTTTGAAATGCTCTCCCTGTTGCAATGCAGGAACTAATGTCCATGCCTTTAGTTCCCAGGCCCAAACTAATGCTCTCTCAAACAATATTTCCTGCTGTATAGACCTCCAAGGCCTGTGAGTGGTAGCGGCTTCTGAAAGTGGAAGCCAGTATGTCTGCACACCAATCGGCATGTGCAGAACCCCCACGTGGCTCTGCGGTTATGCAGCTCGAGGGGAGCTTTGTCTGAAAGTCTGAAATACCCTCAATAAACTCTCCACCTGTCTCCCTCACTTTGCTCCTTTCAGACACCCTTCAGAACCCACCACATTTGACCTAGCATCTTCTCCTTGTCATACTTTGTTTTCAAATGCTCCTGTTAATTACCATGGGATGTTTCATAGTGTTAAAGGCATTATATAAATATGCATCATCATACATACCTGAATAGGCACAGTATCTGGAGTTTTTTAGGCTAATTCCAGAATATCACAGAACTTTTGTTTACTTGGTGATGTTGTTCTGGCTTTGAATCTATTTGTTGATCAGCTTAGATGGTTAGTGCATGAATCAGTCAGCAATCTGTTGGGTCTATCCCATTGTTGAGGTGGAATATATCCAGGGATGGTGATGGTGGTGTCTGGGACATTGTCTGAAAGGTTTGATTCCATGAGTATGACTATATCGGGCTGTTGCTTGACTAGTCTGTGAGACAGCTCTCCAATTTTGGCACTAGCCCCCCCAGAGTGAGGAGGACTCTGCAAGGTTGACAGGGCTGTTTTTGCCATTGACAAAGGCAATGGAAATGACAATGATTGTTCTGGTGAACCAGGTAGGTTATTTTACAACAATGGTTCGATTGCCATCCTTAGACTATCAATTCCAGATTTAATTGAATACAAATTCCACCAACAGATGTGATGAGATTGAAACCCAGAACATTACCTGAGATTACAGGTCCAGAGGCAATAATACACAATGAGCCCAGAATTCTTATCTTCACTGCCGTCCTCGGTAATATAGGGGTTAGTGTCCCCGCCTGACACATGGGAGACCAGGGTTGAATTCCCTGTCAGGGAGGGTCTCAATACTTGGGGCAGCACTGTGGTTCAGAGGTTAGCACTGCTGCCTTACAGCACCAGGGACCCAGGTTCAATACCAGCCTCGGGCAACTGGAGTGGAGTGGAGTTTGTACATTCTCCCAGTGTCTGTGTGCGTTGCTTCCCACAGTCCAAAGACGTGCAGGCTAGGTGGATTGGCCATGCTAAATTGCCCATAGCACCCAGGGATGTTTAGGTTAGACATGGGAAATCAGGGTAGGGGAATGAGTCTGGGCGGGATGCTCTTTGGAGGGGCAGTTGTGGACTTGTTGGGCTGAATGGCCTGTTTCCTCATTGTAGGGATTTGATGAATACCATACCTTTGCCTCTTCTGCAGACTAAAAACTGGGCATGATCACTCCAGTTTACAGGTTAGATATGTGAGAATTTGCATTCACACTGGGGAGCAGGCTTTGAGCTCTTTGTAGGTATTTGAGTATACTGCAATATGTGTTTTGTACGTGGGGCAAATGGAAACATTTTGACTGCAAATCAGAATGCATCACCTCCAGTTTTGATGAAGAATGGCTACCCCATCCAATCTCATCCAGAGATGGGCCAACAAGTTAATTATTTGAATCAGGCTAGCAGCCTCAATTTAACATGCCTTGCCGATTTACTGTGGCAGTCTGGCTGGGTTTCCTACACCTCAGAAATGTCAGTTGTTGACATGAGGTGAAGAAAACTTGAGGGGAGAAGGCAAGCATCTTTAGAAGAGTGCTTGGTGGCCATGGGGAGCCAGGATACTTCCTCATTCAGCATCCCAAGCTGCCCCGTCTCCATCAGATTATTACCAAATGAAGATCCTGGAGTTAAGAATCTGCCTGGTCCCCAACCCAGGATCAGACATTGCCCCTTCTGCATCATGGGTTGAACCAACATGGCTTTATGGTCTACACTAACTGGACAACAAGCCTGTCGTTGTGGCTCAACGTCCCTGGTGTTCAGTCTGTCAGGGCCAAAGTGTGCAAATAGTGAGGGTAGGAGACCAGACGAGGAGACCCAGATTTTTCTGACTGAAATTCTGCCCAATGTCTATAAAAGATCCTATTAGTAAGGAGTTCATGCTCAAACAACTTGGCACCTCACAACAAACCTCACAATAAACTGAAGTGATCAAGTATATTTCCAGTCAATTATTTGACTGCAAACTCCAATGTAGAACATATATTGCTGAGTAGCAGCAGAATTGGCCACCCTCATATTGCCTCTCATCAATACATGTCCTCTGGTTATAAAACGTTCCCACTTAATCCGGCCAAGGAAGACCAATGCTAGCTTAAAACTGTGCAAAGACACAATGATCTCAAGAACAAGTTGGCCCTGATCCAAATTGAGCAGTTATACATCAGTGGGAATCTGCAGTGGTTTACTGCCTGGCTATAAAAGGATTTCCAAACGACAGCTGTTTTGAATGGGGAGGTGTTCTACTTTATGAGAATTCAATCACGCAAAGAGTTTTTTTTGTTACTAAATGCCTAGGCTTTTCTCAAAGAGTAAACAAAATATAGAACCATAATTAAAATTTGACAAAGAAAGAAGGAATGCATACAGTAATGTCTTCAAGAAGATTACACCAGCAACGCGAAGAACAAAAACCAACGTCTATTGCAGCATGATAAACAGTGTCAAAATTAACACCGCACTACAGTCAACCTTATTAACTTTGCATCAGCTTATTTTTAGCAGCTCATAGTGACGTTTGCAAATAGCACTCCCTATGGTGATCCTGCTGTATCTGCTGCTCAGCAAAGGAAGCACACTCAGTATGGAAGCTAATTCTTCTAACTATTGTTGCAAAACTATAGGAGAGCATCCCTTTCCATTAATGTGACCTTGAAACATTGAACATGTTTCCAGAGTTGAAAGCACAATATTTTCTGATTAGTGTTGCCTGCCCCAACTAAAACTAGCTCCAATTGTTGACAGTAAGATCCTAATGCGCAACTGCAAGCCTACCCTCTTTTGGCTAGAGGCAGTACAATTCATTGTCTGAGGACCTGCTTAGAAGAATGGAAGACATGGCTTGAACCATCTTCCCAGCATTTGATATCAACATGACGGTCGCTCAATGCTTTATGTCGTAATAGGGAGAAGGTGAAGGTGTTTTATGGCTTAGCAGGCTGTCCCTGGGCTAGAAACTCTGGGTTTGAGTCCCACTCCAGGACTTGATGGCAAAAAAACGGTGACTTAAAATGTAGGCCAGTATATTTGAGAGTCACCCTGCAAATCCTTCCGACAATAGCAAGCAGTAGAGCAGGAGTGATTTCTGGTCAGCCAAATGGGAAAACTTTGAAGTAGCCGCATCTCCAGGCTACAATATGCCTGTAAAACTACAAATTACCACAGCAACTCAGGCTTTGAGAGTTAAAATAGTATCAGAGATAATGGGAACTGCAGATGCTGGAGATTCCAAGATGATAAAATGTGAGGCTGGATGAACACAGCAGGCCAAGCAGCATCTCAGGAGCACAAAAGCTGACGTTTCGGGCCTAGACCCTTCATCAGAGAGCTCTCTGATGAAGGGTCTAGGCCCGAAACGTCAGCTTTTGTGCTCCTGAGATGCTGCTTGGCCTGCTGTGTTCATCCAGCCTCACATTTTATCATCAGGCTTTGAGAGTGATCTTTGAGACCCGGCCTTATGGTAAGGGGAACTGTTTTGGTTTATGACCATCAACCTCAGCCTCCCTCTCTCTCAATAATAACTTCCGTTGATGTTTTAAAAGAATGATTTGCGATCTGTCCGATCGAGGCGTACATTGTTGTAGCGAATGAGCAAGAACATGGCTTGGGTTATCTCTGTCAGATGTTATTGTACTTCAATTTAAGGATAAAGTACTCTGACAATTCCCTGCCTGGCAAAATACATTAGTTTTGTGCTAGCAGCCTTCGTTGCATTTCATATTGCTGAACTAGTCAACCAGTAAATGCCCTACTCATCATCACTAACAAAATCTATGGGAGCTTTCATGCATTATACATGCTTGGCAATGGGGAATAGGCAGTCTACATCATTTGAAGAAAAATAATATACACCCTGCACGTTGCAGACCAGTATTGATGATCATTGTGCAGTCAGTGCTTAACTGAATTGTCTGGTGGATGAACCAGATTTATTAATCAATTTCAGGTAGTACTGCTGACAAATGGGTCCTGAACAAGGGTCCCGACCCGAAATGTCAGCTTTCCTGCTCCTCTAATTCTGCCAGGCCTGCTGTGTTCCTCCAGCTCTACTCTGTGTTATCTCAGACTCCAGCATCTGCAGTTCGTCATATCTCTAATGAATAATGTACTTGATTTTACTGCGACTATCCTTCTGCTTCAGCTTGGGGCTCCTGTGGCTGTTGTGATCTTACCTCTGAGGCAGGAGGCCTGGGTTCAACCCCCTCCTGTACCAGACATGTGGCATGATTTTTCTAAACAGATTGATTAAGAATATCCACTGCAATTTCAACTCCACAGGTCACTCTGTCTAAAAATAAAGACTGGAATTGCAGTTTGTAATACGGAATAAAACACAATGCCAAGAAGATAACAAAGCTCCCATGTAATAGAAAGATGATGAACTATCTGAAACACAAGCAGAGACATTAGCTAGAAACAAAACCTGAAAGACTTGCAACATGGTAAGTGGGCAGCTTACCAAGACAGTAGCACGATTGATACATCAGCTTTCAGAATCATACTCCAAATGACAACATCCTTGTATAATATCAAGTGGAGAAAATAAAAAGGAATTGTAATTTTCCTTCACTTAAAATGAATTAAAAAGAAGCCTGCTCCAGTATTGCAGATATATTCCACACGCTCGTCTAAGGCCAGTTCTCCATGGAAGGCATCCATGCTCAACATACCTGACGTTTACTGCCAGGTGCAAACTGCATGAAGGTCAGCCAGTGAAGAACACGCACATGGTCCACATTCTTAATTGTTTGTATAGGGCATGTGGCAGCATCTGTTTACTCCGAACATCTTAAAGCATGATGAGTGGGTCCTAAAGAGTCTATGAGCTTCAGAGAACAGCAATTTGAAATCAGAATTTGCTGAGCTGGAGTTACTCTGCAACCAGTCCATTTGTAACCTCCCTGAAGATTTCTTTTCCCATTTTGAAATCAACGGACTGCTAAGTCAGATTGTATCTCTGTAATAATAGCAGGCTAACTGGCACTTAACAAAAGAGCACATTACTAAAATGTTAAATATATACCAAACATAATTATGATATTCAAATAAACTGATATTTTTGATCTTTGGTATATTTGGCTGTCTTAATATCAGCTTGCGGTGTTTCACAAATAATCTTTACAACAACATGTGACTTGAGACCCCACTAATGATACAAATTCTTACCAGATATGAGCTTTGGCCATAGATATTGTTTCATATATAAGGCCCCAATTCTGAGGATCCAGTTCTCTGGAAGTAAGAATCTGGATCAGAAGGGAGCATCATAGAATCCCTACAGTATAGGAGCAGGCCATTCTGCTCATCAAATCCACGCCAAACCTCCCGAGAGCATTCCGCCCAGACTCAACTCCCCTACACCGTCCCTGTGACCCTTCATTTCCGATGGCCAATCCACGCAAACTGCACATCTTTGGACCGTACGAGGAAGCCCAAACACCCAGAGGAAGCCCTTGCAGACACAGGGAGACTGTGCAAACTCCACACATACACCCAAGGGTGGAACTGAACCCAGGTCCTGGTGCTGTGAGGGAGCAGCACCAACCATGAGCTACCATGCCACCACCCAGCATCTGCCTTTTACAGAAAAGATGCAACTGGTTGAAGGCACAGGAGAATAACAAGGTAATACATTTTTAGAGGGGAGCATGTTAGAGACACACAAATCAAATTCCCTCAATTAATATGAATAACTTCCACATAAAACCTTGAAAGGCTTCAAATGTGACAGAGGCCTCGGGAAATAAAAGTATGGAACCTTGACTATAAACGAAAATGGGGAGGCAACCTATGATCACCATTCTAAGGGACCCATAGGGAAGCGGCAGCAGATTGGAAACAAGCAATGATCACTGGACAACTCAAAGTGCTTGATAAAACCAATGAAGTACTTTTGAAGAGTGGTCACCGTATAAGGAAAGAAATTCAAATTGAGAAAGGGGAAAAAGCATCAGATACAGTTAAGTGAAGAATTATCAGTTTTCCTTCAATCTTGAGTAAGATAATGGAGTGGATCAGATGTAAACTGCACCATCTGTACAGTACCAATGGCAGGGCCTGTCTCAGGAGATGGTGGAGTGCACGTGGAGTATATTGCCACTCCTGGTGTGAACGCTACTTGTCGGCAGCTGTTGAGGTTGACTTGTAAATAGCAGCACTTCCATAGCTGGTCCAGATGCACAGTGTGGCCTGAGGTAAAGGGATATTTCATCATTCTTCTACCATCTGGTCATTCCTTGTGTCCATAGCCCTTCTGACTGCTCGTCTCCAGTCAGCAGTGAGGACTTTTGACATATTGGCGCTGGTCCCAGCCAACTTGAAGTTTTTCTTGTGGGTACCCTTCTATCATATGGACCAGTTGGTGCAGTGTTGGTAGCAAGCTTGGCATAGAACACGTCTGTGGGCATGCGACCATCAACCATGCAGTTCACATGACCCAACCATCAAAGGTGACACAGCCTGAAGAAGGTGAACACATTGGGGACCCCTACACACTGGTGTACAGCCCAGCATAGCAAATATAAACAGTACATCCTTGTTCAGATCAGTCAGTTCATAGAAACATAGAAGGTAGGAGCAGGCAGAGGCCGTTTGGCCCTTCAAGCCTGCTCTGCCATTCTTCACGATCATGGCTAATCATTCAACTCTATAGCCTAATCCTGCTTTCTCCCCATAACCTTTGATCCCATTTTCCCCAAGTGCTATTTCTCGCCACCTCTTGATTATATTCAATATTTTGGCATCAACTACTTCCTGTGGTCATGAATTCCACAGGCTCACCACTCTTTGGGTGAAGCAATGTCTCCTCATCTCCATCCTAAATCGTCTACCCTGAATCCTCAGACTGCGACCCCTGATTCTGGACAACCACCTTTGGGAACATCCTCCCTGCATCTACCCTGTCCAATCCAGTTAGAATTTAAGACTCTATGAGATCCCCCGCATTCGCCTGGGCTCCAGCAAAAACAATCCTAACCTAGTCAATCTCTCCGCATATGTCAGCCTTACCAGCCCCAGAATCAGCTTGGTAAATCTTTACTGTACTCTCTCGAGAGCAAGAGCATCCTTCCTCGGAAAAGCAGACCAAAACAGCACACGGTATTCTAGGTGTGACTTCGCCAAGGTCCTGCATAACTGCAACAACACATCCCTGATCCTGTTCCCAAAACATCTTGTCATGAAGGCCAACATACCATTTGCCTTCTTCACTGCCTGCTGCACCTGCATGCTTACCTTTAGCAACAGGCGCACAAGGGCACCCAGGTCCCACTGCACACTCCCCTCTCCCAATTTACAGCCATTCAGGTAGTAGTCTGCCTTCTTGTTTTTGCTTCCAAAGTGAATAACCTCACAGTTATCCAAATTATGCTGTATCTGCCATTGATTTGCTCACTCACCCAAACTATTGAGATCATGCTGAATCATCTCTGCATCCTCATCACAGTTCACCCTCCCACCCCACTTAGAATCATTTGCAAACTTGGAGATGTGACATTTTGTTCCCTCATCCAAATCATTAATATATATTGTAAATGTTCAGTGATGGGGAAATTTCTAGGAGCCATAATTCAGGAAAAGAATTAATAGTCTCGTATACAAAATGTGAATTAGCTAAGGAAAGCTAGCAACGATATTATCGGAGAAAATTATGTTTAACTAACTTTTTTTGGAGAGATAACAGAAAAGGTCAATGAGGGTAATGGTTTGGATGTGCATACATAGACTTCCAAAAGCTTTCAATATAGTGCCAGACTTGAGTTAGGGCTCAGGAATATAAGACACAGTAACACATGAATATGAAATTGGCTGAGGGACAGGAATCAGACAGGAATAGTTATATCTTTTAGGGCTGGAGAAGGCCATTAGAGGAGGTAATAAGACTATTCAACCATAAGATACAGGAGCAGAAATGGGCCATTCAGCCTATTGAGTGTGCTCTGTCATTTGATCATGAATGATCCGTTTCTCAACCATACTGTCCTGCCTTCTCCCCGCAATCAATCAAGGTCCGATCTATCTGTCTTAAATGCACTCACTGACTTAGCCTCCACAGCGCTCTGCAGCACTGAGTCACAGATTCATCACCCTCTGGCAGAAGAAATTCCTCCTCATTTCAGTTTGAAAGCGTTGTCCCTTCACTCAGGTAGTGCCCTCAGGTCTTAGTGTCTCCTACGCGTGGAAACATCACCATGTCCACTCTACCCATACCTCATAGTGTTCCATAAGGTTCAATCAGATTCCCCTCATTCTTCTAAACTCCACCGAGTACAGACCAAGAGTCCTCAACCGCTCCTCATGTGATATATGATACATTTTGGTAGAAAGAATGCATATAGATAAGGGGTACTACTGTACAGGGTCTGCAGTTGCAGAGAGACCCTCGGTGTTATTGTGCATAAACTATTAAAGGAGGCTGCACACTTCAGACAGAATGTGAATGCACTGGAGAGACAGCAGAAGAGATTGACCAGAATAGTTCCAGCAATGCAAAACTTCACATATGAGGATAGATTATCAAGGTTAGGACTATTTTTCTTTGAGAAGGGACAGGTGAGAGAAAATTAGATGGAATTTCTCTAAGTCATGAGGGGCCTGAACAGAGCAGATGGGGAGAAGCTTTCCCACTCATAGAAGGATTGAGAATGAGGTCAAAAACCAAAGCAAATGTGAGGTGAGAAAAAAGTGAGTTGTGCAGGTGGCATCAATCCAGGCATTGAAAATGACACTTCATGATTATATGACTAAAAACACCATGCAAGGCTACGGGGAAAAGGCAGGCAGGAGAATGCCACAATGTCCTGATGCTCCATAAAGTGCCAGTACAGATATGATGGCCAAACGGTCTTTTTCTGCGTAGGAACAATTCTGTGATCCTGTCAAGTATAGCAATCAGTCTGTACAGCCGTAATTTAGTAATCAGCAGTCAGAGATTCATAAAGATGAATGCTGCCTGGCTGATGTCCCTGGCATTTTTGACGATGTGACATCCCAAGTAGCTTATGTCGAACCCAATGACATGTTGTAGCTAGGCTTCCACTCTGCAGTTGGCAAAGATTAGTAATGACAAAAACTTGGCTTTGTGGATAACAACTTGGCTGAGGGTAAAATAACAGACATTTATTTGAGGAATGACATCGTTCTGGCAGAAGCACTTAATGGGTGCCCCAGGGACTGCTGTTAGGGTCATTACTGCCTTTAATTTACTTTGATGACTGGAAATTGGACACTTGAAGCAAATTGGATAGATTTGCAACTGGCACTAACATTGGGTTCGATAAACGTAACTTAAAAATTGCAGAACAAGCTAGACAAGTGAGTGAGCCAAAACAATGTCTGGCAAAATGTAAGTTAGATAAGGATAAAGAACAAAGAAGCAAAAAAGAAGTCACAAGAATATGATAAGTTGAGGATGAAGTTGAAAGTGATTCAGAATTCTTGGTCATAACTCTTAATGCATTCAACTAGTCTAAACAATAATAAAAAAAAACAGTATGCCAACATTTTCTCTTGGCTGGTCTCTCATATTTTCAGATGACACAAATGTAGGTGGAAATGCAGGTTGTGAGAGGGAAACAAACAATTTACAGCGAGATATTGATAGGTTATGTAAACGGGTGAAGAAGTTAGCAAATGAAGTATAATGTGGGAAAATGTGAATTGTTCATTTTGGAAGAGAGAACAAAAGGGCAGAATATTATTATAATGTAGAAAATTTGTAGAATGCTGCATCACAAAGGGGCTTCATGTTACTTGTGCATGAAAGCAGGGAATCAGGAAGCAAGTTGTAATGTTTATTTCAACGGTGTTGGGGTATAAGAGTAGGGAAGCCTTACTGCAACTGTACAAGGTGCTGGTGGGACCACATCTGAATACAATGAGCAGGTTTGGACCCCTTATTTAAGGAAAGATATTATTTCATTGGAGACAGTTCAGAGAAGGTTCAGTAGGGTGAATCCTGGCATGGAGGGCTTATCTTATGTGCAAGAGCTAAAAACGTTAGGATACTCACTGGAATTTAGAAGAATGAGAGGAGATCTCATCAAAACATATGGTATTCTTAGGAGGCAATGACAGGGTAAATGCTGAGAGGACTATCCCCTCACAGGGCCGTCTCGGACCAGAGGGCACAGTCTCAGAAGAAAGGGATGCCAATTTAAGACTGAGATGAGGAGGAATTTCTTCTTTCAGATGGTCGAGTGTCTTTGGAACGCCTTGCCGTGGAGAGCTGTGTTGGCACATTCTGTGTATATTTAAGGCTGAAATAGATTCTTGATCAATAGTGGAAATTGAAGGTTATGGGGAAAATGCAGGAAAGTGGATTGTTAGATCAGCCACGTTCCCATTGAATAATGGAGCAAGCTTGAGGGTCAAATTACCTACCTCAGATCCTATTTCTTATGGTTTTCTCTGTAAGTTTGAGCTCACCCAGAACTCTGTGTTGTGTTGTTTCTCATGGTCATTATATCAGTATTCCATTAAGATACATGCGCATGATATTATCACTGCATCATAGTATGTGACTTTTCAACTTCACCCTTCACCTGAAATGTAGTGATGCTCAGGTTAAATGACCATTAGTCATTTCTCTCTAATGAGAGAACAGCTCTTTAAGGCTCTTTATCTTTACTTAATATGTGACTTGAGGGTTTAAAATTCTCAGGTGACATTTTACTTGGGATCACCTTAAACATGAAATGTCAGTAGAGATGTGCTCTTCTGCTGTAACTAAACACCAGCTACCAGCCCAGATACCGATGTGTATGTGGATGCAATATTTGTATATAATAGTGAGTTGTCATAAATGTCTGTTGCATCTTTCAATATTATACTCGACTAGATTCTTCTGTTGTGAGGGATGCCAGTCAATAAAGGCGATATCTGTAGGCACATGAGCTGCAGGGCAACTGTGTAGGTGCGCTCATTCAGAAAAGTGTATCCACATGGTTCAGCCCCTTAGTGTTGTTGTGTCATGCATAAAGTTCATGCTGCACAAATGCTCAGAACAGGAGCATTATTGAAATAGGATTCAGACAGGTCTGGGTGGATAGAATGGATAGGGGGAGGAAGAACAGACCAGGATTGGTGATGGGGGCGTGGGATTGTTGGGGCTTGCAGGGTAGTGTGGACAGTATAGTCCAAGGCGTGGGAAGAATGATCAGGGGAATGGGCTGAAGAAATAGAACATTCTGGGGAATGGGGGCATGAGAGAGAAAGCCCCACAATCTGCCCTTCCCTCCTGACCCATTCCTCCCCTCCACATTCCATACTTTCTCCACCCCCTTTACCTGTTCCTGGATTAACAGAGAACAGCCTAGATGCTACACAGTGCTAGCAAGCACAACTGTATTTCATTCTATAATGCACCTGTGACACACCTGAGTACATTTCATCATGTTAAAGGCACTATACAGATAAGTAGTTGTTGCATATTGATAAGCAGGTGAATAGATGCCAGGGGGCCTGTTGATTTTTATGCATTTCTGGTCACCATGATGCAGAGACATGAGGCAACAGAAACAGTGCAGAGAAGAACCATGTGATTGATGCTTGATGTGTCATCCCTGGTATGAAAGGAGGCCTCTGGATGGTAATGTCACTGATTAGTTAATCTGGAGCCATGGGTTAGGATTCTGGACGCACCATAGTAGAGGTGGATTTTGGGTTGAGTAAAAAGCTAGTCCAATGGTGACTGCATAGCCACAGCAGCTGACTGTACTTAAAGACCTATCTGGTTCACTAACTCATTTAGGGAAGGAAATCTTCCATCCTTACCTGGCCTGGCCTTCCTATGGTTTTGGACCCATCACAATATGGTTGACTCTTAACTGCTATACGTCCGAGCCGCAACACCCATGTCCAATGAATAAAAGAAATATACAATAGCCCAGGAAAAGGCAACCCCTGAAAATAATTTTAAATTATGGGGCCACAGGTTCAAATCATAGAATCTTCTCAGTGTGGAAGTAGACCATTTGGCCCATCACGTTCACACCAACTCCCAAAGAGCATCCCATCCCTACCCTATCCTTGTAACCCTGCATTTCCCACAGCTAATCCACCTAACCTACGCATCCCTGGACATTATGGGTAATTTAGCATGGCCAATCTACCCTACTGCACATCTTTGGACTGTGGGGGGGATCCGAAGCACCCAGAGGGAAGCCGCACAGACAATCGTTAAAGAGAATGTAGAAATAAAGTCTGGAAGTCTGCCGCCACAGACATAGTGATGGCACATCAAACACTCCTTTAAAGAAATGGAGTTTAAACACTCTTGAATCATTTACAAAATGAATTGTAAGTGAGGAAGAGTGTTTAAATCGTTGTGGATGAATGAATACAGATGAGCCAGACAGCCTTCTTTATCCAAAGTTACTTTGTGAACAAAATATTTAACAATGAATTAGACCTATCTTCGGACATCACTTAACAGAATACCTTTTGGCAATTTTACCTCTACTCTTGAAATGTCATTACCCACGAATCAAAAACATCAGCAAATCAGAATTTTTAAAAAATTGTTAAGGGTTTAGCAGCAAAGTTGCACTACCACACATTGATCTCTGTTCCCTCAGTGTGGCTGGGTTAAAATCCCGGAACTACCACACTATAATGGCATTGTGAGTCTACCTATCTAAAATGGACTGCAATGGTTCAAGAAGTCAGCTCGCTATTGTCTACCTGGGTCCTGAATGAATTCTTTAACATTCTGTTATGGTATATGGGATCCATAATAAATGCACACTATTCTGTTACATTTTGTAATTAGTTTGCAATGATTCCAGAACACTAGTTTGGTAAAGGACCATTGCATCTGGCTTATATATTCAGTGGCAACAACATGCGCTAATGTTGATATTCAGCAGACGAACATTATTAAAGGAAGAGAGAAAAGATATTGCATTTATATAGTGTCTTTCACAGCCACAGATCATCTCAAAGCACTTTACCACCAATGAAGTAAGGAATATGAGAATCAGTATAAAAGAGGCCCTTCAGCTTGTGCTGCCAAACAACCTATACCAGCCCCACTTTCCAAAACTTGGCACATTGACTTGAAATTTTGTGATTTTGCAAGCACTCATCCAAGTATATTGTTAAAAATTGTAAGGTTTCCTGCCTCAACTACCCTCCCAGGCAGTGCATTCTCAGATTCCTATCATCGTCTGGGAAGAAGGTTTTCCTCAAACCCCTCTAAACCCCCTGCCTTTCACTTTAAAATGATACTCCCTTGTTACTGACCCTTCAACAATGAGGAAAAGCTGCTTCCTGTTCACCCTATCTATGGCCTGAAGGCATTGGTGAACCAGATGGGTTTTTAATCAACATGCTCACCATCCAGCTAGCTTTCCAATTCTAGAGTTTTAATCAAATTCAAATCCCACCAACTGTCATGGTGGGAGTTGAACACATGCCCCCAGAACATTAGTGTGGGTTTCTGAATTTCTTCGATCAATGCCTAGTACTTTAAGGAGCATTGTCCTTGTTGAAAATACAATAGTCAGTTTACATGCAGCAAGTTAACACAAACAGCAATGTGGTAGCATACCAGATTGAAGGTTTTAAAGATGTTAATTGACAGGTAAGCAGATGTGATTCACCATCACTTCTTCAAAAGAAGAATGTGGGATCTTTTTGTACTCACCCAAGAGACCAATGAAGCTGAGTCACATATTCATAAAGGTTTGCAGCATGGGCACAGGCCCTTCAGCCCAACTTGTCCATGCCACCTAGTTTTCACAACTAATCCAATCCCATTTGCCTGCATTTAGAATTAGAATCCCTCCACAGTGTGGAAACAGGCCCTTAGGCCCAACAAGTCCACACCGAACTTCAGTGCATCCCACCCAGATCTATTCCCCCTATAACCCACACATTCTGAACACTACAGGTAATTTAGCACGGCCAATCCACCTCACCTGCACATCTTTGGACTGTGGGAGGAAACCAGAGCAAACCCACACAGACACAGGGAGAATGTGCAAACTCCACTCAGACAGATACCCAAGGCCGGAATTGAACCTGGGTCCCTGGTGCTGTGAGGCTGCAGTGCTAACCACTGTGCCACCCGGTCCATTTTCCTCCATACCCATGCTATCCATGTACCTGTCTAAATGTTTCTTCAAAACCAAAATTGTATTTGCCTCCACTACAACCTCTGGTAGATCATTGCAAGCACTCAGCACCCTCTACGTGGGAAAAAGAAATTGCCCCTCTGGACCCGTATGTATCACTCCCTTTTCATTTTAAACTTATACCCTTTAGTTATAGATTCCCCGAACAGAGAGAAAAGCTGTTGGCTATGTACCTCATCAATGCCTCTCATGATTTTATAAACAGTTATAGTGCCACGCCCTCAGTCTCCTGTGCTCCAGGGAACGAAGCCCCTGCTATTCAACCACTCCTTATAACTGAAAACTTCCAGCCCTGGTAGCATTCTTGGGTCAATGCTTTATTTGAAAGAGGACATCTCCAACAGTGTAGCTCACCCTCAATAATGCACTGGCTTATCAACCTTGATTTTGTGGCTAACCCTGGAACTTGAATCCAGAAACATTCTGGCTTGGAGCCAACTGAGCCACAGATATGCAGAAACATTAGCAATGAGTAGAGTTACTTACTAAATTTTTTTTCACTGCAAAAAAAGAGAAACTTCTGCAGCGGAACCCAAGATATATTGTTCTCTCGATGAATGAGACTTTAGAATTTCCAGGCACTGCTTTTATAAAATTAATACTGATTAAATTTGTTACACTGTATGCAGGAAAGATCCAAACTTTTTATTAAAAAGAATGTGAATGAATGTATGAATACAGAAGTGGATTACTGAATTGCAAATTAAGTAAATTGAGTTGCTGTGAATTGAATTTAAAAGTGTTTCATAATTTTAGGGAACCGATGTATTAGATTTATTTAAATCCTAGAAGACAACTATCTTTATTAATCAGCTGCACAAGAAAACTCAACAACCTCCCTAAATCAAATTAGGGAAGTAGGTTTGAAATGTCGAGCAGCTCAGCCAGTGCAGCAACTTCCAACCAAGTTAACAGCTGAAACTGGCAGCAGACACATCCATGTAAGTGGTTATTCGCCGGTCCATGAGACACCCTCACTCAATGGGATCACGGGTCAGAAAACCAGGGCTCTCTGACCCTATTTCCAACCAACTAATCCAAAGATAGAGAGATGAATGCTCACCTCCAAAGTGATGTTTCTGCCTTTGATTGAGTAGAAATCAATCTCTAGGTCGTTTCTGGATAATAGAGGGGGAGTTGGGTCTTGTTGTCAATTTTGGTGCCATTCTAAACAGAGGGAGTTAATTACTTGAAAAAACTGACACAGTAATTATTGCTGGAAGTGGCTAGAGCCTCCTAAACCTCCCTGAATAGGTTGTGGGAGTGATTTTTCATGGAAGTTGGGGGCATTTACACAGCATGCAATAGTCACTTGTAAATGCCTTAACATTTCCTTCCAATTACCTTCAATTTGCCTCCACCATGGCACTGTTTAGCTTCCTCCTCAGTGCTCACTGCTGTTGAAACTGGCCTAACTTGTAAATGAGGACACGTTCAACAGCAGGCATTACTACAACCCACATTAACAGGAATCCCTTGCCAAAGCCTTTT
The DNA here is from genome assembly GCF_030684315.1 of Stegostoma tigrinum. Lineage (NCBI taxonomy): Eukaryota > Metazoa > Chordata > Chondrichthyes > Orectolobiformes > Stegostomatidae > Stegostoma > Stegostoma tigrinum. Next base: position 36,049,839 of record NC_081377.1, on the reverse strand, counting down.
CTAATACACATGTGATAGAAAATGGTCTACTTCACACTGGGAGAAAAAAAAGATTAGCTGACTATTTATCAACATTTTCTTCCATTCAGAAAAACTGAGATTGCTTCACCAACATCACAAATCTCACTAGATTCTTCAGAGAAATAGATTTCACCACAATTTTGATGCTGTATAATGTGGAACAGGCTGTTCAAATCTGAAACACTGCTGATGACTCCCAGAATGCAATTACACTGTCAGGTAGCTCACTCCTTTGTTAAGCTACTGAGTTTTGCACATTACTGCAAGGCAGGAGGTTTGCTTCCATTTCTGCTTTTGAAAAACTATAGCACGCTCATGATGTCAATGAATTGGCTTTTGTGGAATTACATCTCTGCTTTAGAGATGGACAGCAACTATCCCTAGATGATTTAGGTTTTAAATAAACTTTTATATGACAAAGAAGGGGGCTTGTAAGTTCAGATGTTTGCTCAGCCAGTGTTTATTGCAACATACCATCATTATAAAAGGGGTTGGAGCCTGCCCCCTGGGGCTGGGCTTAAAAGATTGCTGCAAAATTGCTATCTCCTTACGGCTAGTAAACAGCTGTTTCAGAATAAGCACGGCATGGATGTCGATCACTTAAATGTGCATACACCATTCCCCATTTACCTGTTGATGGAGCTGAGAGAACGATCTCTGGAAATACAGTAGGAGACATTCTGGGGCAATGCTTGAGCACAACAGCCAAGGAGCACTTGACAGGGTGAATGGTATCGGGATACCTTTTTCTATTGGGGGTCATCAGGGGTCTCACATTTAAGACTGAGACAAGGGGAACTCTTTTCTCTCTGAGGGTCTTCAGCCCGTGGAATTCTTTTCCCCAGAGAGAGAGTGCTTGAATTTGGGTCAACTCAATGCCTACTCAGAGAAAGAACGAAATTGGCATATGAGGTAATGATGCTTGTTTGAAAAGCAGGCGCAAGATTGAAATGCAGTAACATTTTTGTGATCTGACATGAAATAAAGATTTCCATTGTTTGTCAATGGACATGATATTGATATTTCTTACACTTGTACTTTTGAATGTAATGATGTTGGTTGTGCCCTGAATCCTAGTCACTTGTTTGTGCTTTGAATTTAATTTATTTTCTTTGTGTTCAGAATGAGGTAGCTGATCTGTGGGGATTTGAAATTATTTTCCAGTCATTGGGCAATGCTTATTGAATCTTAAGGCTGTCAGTGGCTATGAGACTGGATTAGTATCCCACAGGCCTGGGTGTATGATGTGGAGAAATAAGTTCAAACCCTAGCAGGGGAATTTAAATTTAGTTTAAAAGAATCTAGGCTAAAATGCTGTATTTGTAATGATTTTCATGAAGCTGGTGTTTAAATAACTCAGCAGGTCTGGCACCATTTGTGGAGAACAAGCAAAGTCATTGCTTCAGGGATAGTGCGCCTTGTACAGAATTGATTGTAGTGAGGAAAAGGTTGATATATACGCAGGAGATGGGAGTTGGGGGTGGGGGGGGGGGAGTGTGGGAAGTAAACAATAGGTGGAAATGTAGCCCAGAGAGAGAGAGAGAGGGCATAACTATTCGGCAGACAAAGAAACAAGAAAAGAAGAAAAATCAGAAATAAAAACAGAAATTGCTGGGAAAACTCAGCAGGTCTGGCAGCATTTGTGGAGAGAAAATGGAACCATTCTGAAGAAGGGTCACTGGACCCAAAATGTTAACTCTGCTTTCTCTCCACAGATGCTGCCAGACCTGCTGAGTTTCTCCAGAAATTTATATTTTTTGTTTCAGATATTCCAGCGCCTGCAGTTCTTTGGGTTTTTGTACGTACAATTTATTTTAGGCATGAAAGCGGTCACCCTTGGTCTAGCCTATATATTGCTCCGGACTCTCACTAACATGGCTATTAACTTCACTCTGAAATGACTTAACAGCCACTTATTGATGGTTAAAGCAGGGGTTTGGTTATTTCAGTTGGCTGGATGGCTGGTTAGTGATGTCAACAACTTAGGCTTAATTCTTGCAGTGACTGGAAGATCCATGAAGAACTCTCCTTCTCAACCTCTCCCCTTCCCTGATACATGGAGAGGTTGAGAAGGTTAAGCCACCATCAGTCATCTCCCTCTCTCTGAGATCGCAGCCCTATCGTCTGTTAAGACTATGGCGACTTGACCTTTGTTTCAAAGCAGAGGTCCCACATTACCTTCTCAAGGGCAATAAATACAGCGGCCTGTCTGTACAACCCATGTGCTGTGAGTAAATTAAGGAGAATGACAGACATTCCATTTGAAATTTCGTCTTGTAACTGCACCTATTGTCCATTGTCTGTTCCACGCACCTCAGTCATTAAAGTTCAAGAACAAAATCATACCTCCCATTGACTTCTGACTGAACCTGTTAAAAATGGCACCCATTTGTGTAGCTTTCTGAGAGGAATTGTGCTGAATCCAGACAGTTGTATCAAACCCATTCCACCTATATCCCAATAGAAGGCAGTGAAGAGAGTTTTATTCCAAATGGATCGAATTGAACTCAGACCCACAGACAGAAATGAAAGAAGCATGTGCTAACTTCCTACATCAAGGGGTGACTGTCCTTCCGATTTTTCCACATTCAGTGAAATAAATATTGTCTAATTACAGAATCACACTGAAGTCTTAGAGCACAAAAGAAGGCCATTCAGCCCATTGTGCCTGCGCCTAATGTATGCTGCTGTGAATTAAATGTTGCATTGTGTGCACTGAGCCTTAATCTTGTCCAATGTGCTTTGAATGGTTATAATAGAGTAAATTAACAGCCCACTAATCAAGCCTTAAATACCTTACTTTTGACTCAGCAAACTCTAGATGAATTCAAATAAAACCATTCCTGCTAAATGTTTGAATTTTTAATTGTACTTACAGAAAACGGTTGAAATACTCAGCAAGACTAACATCATTTACGGGCAGAAAATTGAACTTTCAGACAACAAAAATTGCCAAATGTTTTATTCCAGCAGCTGTTGTTAGTCTGTTATTTTCCCTGTTTATTCTTCTTCTAAACACAGCCATTTTTAAATTATTATTTCTTTTTGCTATGCACCATCATTTCTTTTATTATTTAATCCCTCGTGCCTTCTACAGTATGTCGGGCCTTTTCTAGTGTAGGCATGATGGGCCGAATGGCTTCTTGATGCACCATAGCCATTCAGTGCTGCTGAGATCATCTTTATTCTTCCCCCACCTCAAACCCTGCTTGTGGAGCACTTAAAACCTGTTCCACCTACAACATTGTCCAACTCTGGCAAAAAGGTGATGAGCTCATTAACCCTCACTCCCTCTCAACATGTGGCTGTTGAGTATTTTCAGCGTTTTCTGTTCTTGAGTCAGATTTCCAGCATCCACACTTTTTGCTTTTGTATTTTTGTGTCTTGCTGGTCCCTCAAAGAGGTTGTACTCAAGTGACAAGAGACAATGAAGTCAGGGAGATTATGCCCTTTCGCCAACACACTGTCCCAACTCTGGAAAGGGCATCCAACACACTGATTGATAAATCCCTTGCTACATATGCACTAGAGGGGTGACATGCTCTGCACTCTGAAGAGAGGATGATAGTGCTACATTCAGATTAATTCTTCTGCATTGCATATGAGAGTGGTTCTGTAAAATAACTGAGGACAGGTCAGATGGCAGTGTGGTTGTACTGTCCATGTCCTTGAGACCTTATCTGCAAACAAATGAGCTGGGACGGTTGAGTCTACCAATCAACTAAAGGAGGTGAAAGGTAGAAACATCCAGGCAAATACTGGAACTAAACAAAAATGCAGAATAATCATTTTGGGGAAATTTTAACTGCCTTGAAATTAACCAGACTGAAGAGGATGCAAAGGATGTTATTGGTCCAGATTTTCGACTCAGCAACAGAGACGGAATTGCAACATATTGTTCCAAATCGGAATGGGGAGAGGTTCATCTGGGGATCTCGCACCTGGTGTTGTTGCCTTGTTTCTGCTCCTGGGGCAGCAGAGTTCACGCGTTTGGATGGAGCTGAGTTGTTGGTTATATTCAAGGCAGACATCAGCTGCCATTCGGGCAAGACAGGCATTATGAAATTTTGGGAAACGGTGTTGAAGTGAAGGTGAGATAAAAGATTAGCCATGAATTTGCTGAATAATGAAACAGCTTGGAGGACACCTAAAAACCACAATGTTGCTGCTACTTTTAGTATACACTCAATAGAGGCTTCTCTACTATAGTATCATTGGCTGGAGTTATAGCTCAGATATGCAGAGAAAGAAAACTTGAGGAATCTAATGTTAGTAAGTATCAATTTAAACATAGTCCTCTGCCCTTCTTTCCATATAATCCAGTGCCAAAATACCTCTTCACACTGCTTAATCCCCTTTGCAATGTAGGAAAGCAGCAGTAAATTTGTGAACAGCAATCTCTACACCAACAACAATGAAATAAGTGCTCAGACAATGTATTGGGGTCTAAGACAAAAAATAGAATACTGCAGTCACTGGAAATCTAAAACAGAAACAGAGAAATTCTAAAACTGCTGCACAGGTCAAGCAACATCGCTGGAGAGAGAAAGAACTTAAAGAAAGGCTGAACTTAAAGGCCGTTCAATCCTGATTCTCACATCACAAATGTTGCCCAAGTATTTCCCAACAGTTTTTGTTTCTATTTAATATTTGAAGATATCAGTTGTGAGATCAATATTGAAGCATCAAGCCGCATCACACTTTGATTTCAAGTGTTTTAATGATGAGGAAGGCCACTGGCAGAGAAGAAAAGGAAGGAGAGATAATTCTGTTCACCGGGTCTCGCTGCCTCATTGAGATATCCTGCCCTGGTGCCCAAAGATTTACTTTGAGATTTGGCCTGTTCAGTCACATGTCAACCTCCAGCAGAAACATGTGACCCTGATTAAACGTCATCCTCAAAGGTGAGGGACAACCAATGATACAACTGGATGCCTGTGAAGACCCATGGAGTGTGAGGGATGCTCTGACTCTTTGGGCCCGTTCTCCGCTTGTAGCAAGCTCAAACAGCGCCAATCCCAGGATGTGGCCTGGGTCACCGGCTGGAAGCAAGATGGTTGGATGCTGACCACTTTGCTGAGGCCAGCTGTCTGCAGAGATATGAGCAGAAACAGGGCACAGGCCACAACATGGTCCTCCAACTGGAGCTTCATCTTCTGCCTCCGGGCTGGCATTTCACATTATGCCAATGTCAACATTTTTGTATGAAAATTGTTATTCTGCCATCTTAATAGAAACGCTAATCTGCTTATTACAAATAGGAACCAAAGGAATTTTATGCGAACAAGTTATATACAGGCCATAACTTACTGTTAAAACAGCAACAAGGCATGACGTTCACTGTGATATAGGTGTAAACTGAGCAGACAGGGCTAAGTCTCACTAACAGTGGCCACTGTTCATTGTCCTGTCACAGCAAATTATGGCTGATTAAATGTACACCAGTTAGTATCCATACTGCACAATTTTAAGGCAAAAGCTCCTCCATCTCATCCATCCCCTTCTTTGAGCCAAAACATTGAGGACAGAATTAAGTAGCTTCAGGCTCTCGAGATTATAATCGCACATGTTCTGAACCTTGCTGTCAAATTAGCATGTGAACAGACATCAGTTGTGGCAACTGACTTTAGATCATTACCCACCCATCTTCTGCAATGGCTTGGAAGTGTTCATCATGTGTTAGAGAACATTTTATCCCAGCACACAGCAATCTTTCCGCCTGAAGGTGAAGATATGAGGTCAAAGGCTCAAAACAATAACCAATGTGTTTCTCATCCACTGCCTAGCTTTATCTTCACTTCTCCAACCTGCTACTAACCAAATGTATTTGTAAAATGCTCATCTTCGCACTTTTAGACTCACAGCACTGCTTTGATGAGACCCAACAGGTACTAACCAACAGCACTGTACTTTCAGAGAAGTAAAAGTCAGAATATTATTCTACTGAAGCAAATCAGTTTTACCATGTTGCAATACAGTCTACTAGTATATGCATGCACCACTGAAACAATACACAAGTGAAAAGGAAGGCCAGTCATCTTACAGTTTTTCAAGATTGTGACTTCAAACAGAGATTAATTGCTAACATAGTCATGTTGAAAAGAAATGCAGTCTTGTCTCTTAGTGAACCAATGCACACAGTCTCTCCCTTCTACTGAAATTATTCCCAGCCTCCTCTCCTAGTTAAATGATTCACAGCCTCCCCTCCTTGACGATCCACTCTGTAGAGCGGTTTAGAAGTTGAAAACGCAAAGTTGAATAACTTAATAAAATAAAGAAGTATTAAAAGTGGCTAACCATAGAATTTGCAACTTTTACATTATTGCCTTTCCTTTTGTGTTGAATTTGTTAAGGAAAATGTTAGGGAGTTATTACTTAAGAATAAAGGAGGGACATTAAAATATTTGTAAATCATAAGAAGTTGGAATGTAAACCACTTCAAAAGGCTGTCCAAATGTTAACTGGTTCCTTTGGTTCGCAGATGATATATTGATGAAGAATTCATGAGGCTGACTTTGAACGTATTTATTAAGCAACAAGCTGCACATCATTATAACAAAATTGTCCAAAGAAAATTGTGGATATTTTTTAATCAACCTGTTCAGAGATGTTACTTCACACCTCTGGAGTAGGTGGGATTTAGCCCCAGTCTCCTAGCTCAGAGGTAGAGGCATTACCACTGCACCACAAGAAAGCCACATCATCTTCTGTGGAAGATAATGAGATACTATGGAAGGTAAAAGTGGAGGTTGAAGCAAACTGTAAGTACTAGGGAGACAAAAACCTCACAGGAAATGATCTCAGTCAATTGAAAGCAGATAATAACTTTTCCGCCATTCCTTAGATTGTATTATATATAAGAATGAAACATTGAGACAATACTCAATCCAACCATTCCTGTATGCCTTCAATACGGAGAGGAAATGATCTTGTACTAGGTCACTGACAAGTGAACTGAGATTTGGTCTCAACAGATCAAAACCAAATGCAATGTGACAGTCAGGAAGAATGGATCTCAAAGGGATAAGTATTCCAATGAAAACAAATAAGTGCATTATGCCATAATGGCTCTTTAAAATGGACAGATCATTCAGACCATTGTTGTGAGAGAAATAGCTAGAGGAATGTGCATTCAGTTTGTAGATGTATGGTACTGAAATGTGTTTGGGACATATTTGAACGTTTCATTTTAACCTTGTCTAATCGTTGGGGTCAATGAAAATAAAGATATGTCAAACCTGTCACAGTCTGGCTGTCAGCTGTCTCACATTCTTAGACGCATTATCAGGATCTATCCTGTGTGTCTGTATTTTAGTAGTTCCTTACACAATTCTTTTGAAAGACATGGCTGTTGAATATTTCAAGATCAGCAAACTATTATTATTAAGTTGGAAGTGCGCCCATAACACCAAATTAAATGCAGTTACAGGTAATGCATTTCTGAGACATGACAGCTATAGCTGAATGAGATTCGGAGTGAAGAAGGAAGCGAGAACCTGAGTTTTGGATGAGCTCAAGCTTTTGAAGAGTTGGAGATTCTTGGGAATAGTTGAGTATGGAGGTTCAATGTAAGTTTGATCAGCAGATGGGATGAAGCTGGATGGAGAATAAGGCTGCAATTGTCAGTTCAAGCTGAATCACATTAAGCAGCATCAAGCCCTGCTCTCCATTACTGAGCTAGCTTCTGGAATGCCACCACATCAGCAATTTCCTTCAACCCGACTGATAACATCCTAGTCCACTGCAGCGTTCATGTTATTGATCCTAGTCTTTTTATAAGGAATATTCCTGCAAGAGTGCCATCTATACTTTAATTAGGACGTGTTTCAAGGGTAAATATACATACAAACAGAATCTTGTTCCTTTGTGAATGTCAATGAACAAAAATTGTTCTTCCTTTTGTGCAGATTTCAAATATTTAAGTGCATTTTGTGCCCTTGCTGTGGAGAATGATTACTTTTTTGTTTGACCTAAAGCTGGGGCTAAGCAGCCAACTCTTGAAACCATTGTTTCTTTTCTCTGCTCATCTTTGGTCTTTATTGATTGTGTTTGACATATCTTTCATTTAACAGCCATCCCAGCTGAATTGGTGGCTTGTAGTGTTCCTTCTGTGAGATTAGCATTGCCCCAGTGAATTAGCCACCCAAGCAGGCTAACTAAATCCACTGCATTAACTATTATGACGACCCAGAGATAAAAATAATCCTTCCTGAGCGGGTTCTTCCACTGTCAGGGATGAAATCAAATATGTGCCATTTTGGGAGATAATCCAACTCTATCTTGTTTCACTGCAGCAGCTCCAGTATCCCTGATCACAAGTTGTCTTTTGATCAATGAAACAACCTAACTTGAATGACTGTTGCACATCGATGTAGAAGAGCTATTAAAGCAAAGCAACAATTTGATTTGGATCAAGCCCATGTTTTTATCTACAAACTAAAGTGGATTAAAGTTTACCAACTAGGTGGTTCTGGAATAAGGATTCCAAACATACCAATACCCTTTAACATCAGTGACACCATTGTTTACTGCCATTAATCCCACTCGGTAAGCCCAGTGGCAATTAGGTGAAATAGAAGCTGCTTTCATTCTGGTTTTATTGAGCAGACATGGGTCTTTGGTTAGGTCAGTTGGCTGGATAGCCAGTTTCCAATGTAGAGTGATGCCAAAAGCATGGGTTCAACTCCTGTGCCAGCTGAGGTTACTGCCCAGGGCCCAGTGCCTGTGATGTGGTGACCCTTAGATTAAACAGCTAATGGTTATGTTTCAGCACAAGAGAGTGGGGCTATGACAACTTTACTTTGTATTCTACACGATCACAATTTGTTACAGAATCCTTACAATGTGGAAGCAGGCCATTTGGGCTGTCGAGTCCACACTGAACCCCCAAAGAGCATCCCACGCAGAAGAACACTCCTACCCTATCCATGCATTGCCCATGGCTAATCCACCTAGCCTGCACATTCCTGGACACTAGGGGCAATTCAGCATGGCCAATCCACACAAACTGCGCATCTTTGGACTGTGGGAGGAAATCAGAGCATTCAGAGGGAATTCACACAGGTACAGGCAGAATGTGCAAACTCCACAAACACAAGATGAGCTGTCAGGTCAGTCCACTGTGTGCTAGATCATTAGGCGAGGTTCCCCATTAGCAAATCCCAGAGGATTGTTCTGGGATCATGTGAGAGTCGCTGACAACATTACAGGAGCAGCCAGGTGTAGAGCAGTACAACAGATCAAGACTCAGGTCGGGGCGCTGTGTTGCCACAAATTGGCAGTTGTTTCCATCTCTTTGTGCTTTTAATTCCACTGTAGTGTTTGTCAAATCTTCTTGGAGCCGAGAAAATAAAGATGAGATTTAATAGAGGTATTCAAAATTATGAAGGGTTTGGAATGAATTGACAAGGGGAATCTCTTTCCACTGGGAAGCATTTATTAAACCGGAGATGGAAATTTAAGACGATTGGGGAAGAAAAGAAAGGAATATGTACCTTTAACTCGGAGAATTACTCTGATCCAGAATGCACAGCCTGAGACAGAGATGGAAGTCGATCCAATCGCAGCCATCAAAGGGAATTAAACAGAGACCTGAAAAGTGAAGATTTGCAAGGCTATGGGGAAAAGCTGGAGGACCACTTAATTAGTTCAGGCATAAAATTCTATTGATTCCTTAGTGTTTCTTTATCCTTATAACACAGAAAGGGGCACTGCTGTCCAACATCGTAGTAAAAGATTTTGAGATAAATTATCCAATTAGTCTCAGTCCTTGCTTTCTTTCCCATTTTTTTCAAGGACATATCCACTTCCCTTCAGAGAGTTATCACTGAATCCACTCTGCTACCACAGCTTTAGGTAATACTTCCAACAATGATCAGAAAATACATTACTCCATTGCAGAATGAGCAGAATTCAGTGATGTGTGTGACAAGCCAACAGAGAACATTCTCTGCCTTCCAATTTGTGAAATCTGATAAAAGCGGTGATCACATTGTTGCATTTACATGATGGCCATTTCTCTCATGTAAAACCTGTAAATGCACTTCAAAGCATTTCAAGTGCTGGTTTGAACACATCATGCACTGACAGGGTGCTATATTAAACTAACAACAATTTGTATTTATAAAGTACCTTTGGTGTAATGAAATATCCCAAGGCAGTGAGCAAATTGGCAGTGGGCTTGTATCTCTGCCAATTTTTAATTCCACTGTTGTCTGGGTCAAATCTCCTCAGAGCAGAGAAAATTAAAATGAGATTTAATAAAAGTATTCAGAATGATGGAGCGTGAATAAAACAAGACTCACTAAAGTGGTGCTCGGGAAGGAGCTTACAGCTTGGTCATAGAAGTGGGTTTGAAGGAGTATCTTAATGAGGAATTTGAAGTCGAGAGGTGGAGAAGTATGGGAAGGGTTCAACAGAACTTAGAGATTAGGAAGTTAAATCTACAATTGAACCATTAATATCAGGGATGTTCAAGATGCCAGAGCTAAAGGAGCTAAAATATTTATTTCCTTCATCAGGAAGAAAAGACTGCCACTAAAATAGGAAGCCTCTGTTGTGATTTTGCTAATTACTTTTAATATTAAGAGCTTTTCAATTTTCCTCAAATATGGGATTAGAAAAATTACTTTTTTCGATGCCCTGCTGTAATTTGTTTCTTAGTTGATGGAAATTATAAGTGAAAATTTTGGTCTCTGATGTGCACTGTTGTTAGACTGTTTTAATATGATTTTAAAAGTTGGCATCGCTCGGCACTGTTTTCTGCAAACATTTTCAGCGATAGAGCAAACTGAATGAACAGAAACTTGTAGACTTGTCTTTGATAATTACACACATTCAATGTCTCTTTAAAAATATGCCTTTAAAAGATTGCTATAATAATTATTGTCTCTGTTGTTGGAGGCTGTGTGAACTGATTCTTTTCATTGTCTCACTCCTGCACTGGCTGTAATAGAGTTCCAATGAAAAGGAAGGTGATATTGCCTAGAATACACCTCAGACTGTTTATAGCTCAGTACTCATAACAGATCCACCCAGTTTCTTAACTAAAGAAGGAATTTGGCTTTTTATAAAAACCTACAGGAGCAAGATGCAGAAATTATTAATGAGAATGAGAATTCTAAATGCAGAAATATGTCTAACTATAGACTAAAATGCCCATGTACACACACGATACACGAATGCACATGCACACACAACACATCACACACGTTATGCAATGCACATACATTTTGCACACATGTACATACACAAATGCATACACATGTACACATTCACACATGCATAGACATTTACACACACAGACAAGCTCGAATTGTCATTAAAGAACTTTGGGAAAATAACAGTTAAATTTAGAAAGAATTATTCACAGATTGTACAAATGCTGGTTTGCATCTAAAGCTGTGGCACTGTTTTTCTTTTCTCCTGGATCATGTGGAGCTGGCTGAAGTCACCATTTCAGAGACCGAGGTGCAGATTCAGACTTTTCCTTTGAGAACACTTCACCTGTGGCTTACAATGTGTTTCCAGCTCACAAACCTGAAATGAGAAAGTTTCAGAGAAGGCTCTCTCTGTGTCCTGTGTTCAAAACCAATACACTTCACATCCACTAAGTGGGCCATGTAACCTTTCTCTGAAAGCTTTGCAGATTCAATGACTCTATTCAAGCAATTTGTTTTCCCCTCATGCAAACTTTGCTGCTGCAACATATGTGAGATAACTATTGGATTTACCTGTCTGGCTCATGATGTTACAAATTAATACTTCACATAGCATACCTTCATGACACAATGGTATGCGTGAACATACATGTGTTTTATTTGAAGTAAATGGAGTCATTTTAAATTAATTTAAACATTGAATGAAAATGACTGGACCTCGGTACTCCTACAATGAATTGCACTTTTTGAAATCACCAAGCTTACTGGGATTGTTATTGCTAAGCAGGGTGGAAGTGTGAATATGATCATTGTAATTTAAAATTGTGAACCTAATAGTGGAGAAAGCTCAGTGAATTACTTTTCAGTTTAAGGTATAGCTTAGTTTTGACCAGGTAGCTGGCGCTCCTGTAACGACAGAGGCAATGTGCTTAATAATATTTAACCTTGGCATTATAATGGCTTTGTTGCGATTTAGTTTGAACTTTCAAAGGCTTTTGATTTAATTTGGTGTGTGGGCAAATTTCTTTCAGCCAGCTTCAGTATTCTCAGTCCTGGAAAGGTTTCGGAAGGTATTGTGTTGAAAGTTAATCTCGCTGTTGTGAACAAATGCCTTTCTGATTATTCTATCCATCCTGAATTGTGTTTAATTAATATAATATTGATTTGAATTAAGTTGCAAACATTGGGGGAGTTTTGTCAACCCACACAAGTTGGAACTGTGGTGGAGGTGCTGTAAAGTTGGGTGGAGGGGACATGTCAGATTGCTCCCAATCATGTCCATAAGACATGCAGAAAGAAGTAGGCCATTCAGTCTATTGAGTCTTCTCCATCATTCAGTGAGATCATGGCTGATCTAATAATCCTCAACTCCACTTTCCAGCCTTTTCCCTATAACCCTTAATTCCCTTCCTGATTAAAAATCTCTCAGGCTTGAAAAGGGTTAACAACTCAGCCTCAACAGACTTTTGCTATAAAGGATTCCAGACATTCACCCCCCTCCCCCCCCCCCCCCCCCCCCCGCCTCACCCCCACCGAGAAGATATTCCTCCTCATTGGTGGCTCAGTGGTTAGCACCACAGCCTCACAGTGCCAGCACCTGGGTTCAATTCCAGCCTCGGGCAACTGTCTGTTTGCCCATTCCCCCTGATTCTGCATGGGTTTCCTCCCACAGTCTAGAGATGTGCAAGTTGAATGGATTGGCCATGCTAAATTGCCTGTAATGCCCATGGATGCCTTGATTAGGTGGGTTAAACATGGGAAGTGCAAGGGTAGGTGAATGGGTCTGGATGGTATGCTCTTTGGAGTAATGGTGTGGACATGTTGGGCTGAATGGCCTGTTTCCACACTGTAGTGATTCTATGATTACTATTCTAATCGTTCACACACTTATTCTGAGATTACACCCTCTGGTCCATGACTCTCCCACAAGGGGAAACAACTTTTCCACCTCTGTGTCAAGTAATTAAGCATGCTTCAATAAGGTCAACCCAAATTCTTCTAAACTCCAACAAATATGGTCCCAAACTACTCACCATTCCTCATAAGATAGTCCCTCTATACCCGATATCAGCTGAGCGAACTTTCTCTGGACTGGCTGCAAAGCTGGTATATCTTGCCTTAGACAAAGAGGCTGTTGACAGTATTCCAGTTGTGTTCTGATTAGTGGCAACAAAGTGTGGGGCTGGATGAACACAGCAGGCCAAGCAGCATCTTAGAAGCACAAAAGCTGACGTTTTCGGCCTAGACTCTTCATTTTTCTGATGAAGGGTCTAGGCCCGAAACGTCAGCTTTTGTGCTCCTGAGATGCTGCTTGTCCTGCTGTGTTCATCCAGCCCCACACTTTGTTGTCTTGGATTCTCCAGCATCTGCAGTTCCCATTATCTCTGTGTTCTGATTAGTGTCTTGTATAGTTTGAACAAAAAACCTCCCTACCTTTACTCAGCAACGGTGGCTCAGTGGTTAGCACTGCTACCTCACAGCACCAGGGACTTGGGTTCAATTCCACTGTCAGGCAACTGTGGAGTGTGCACATTCTCCCCATGTCTGTTTGGGTTTCCTCCGGGTGCTCCGGTTCCCCCCCACCCCCACAGTCTAAAGATGTACGGGTTAGGTGGATTGGCTGTGCTAAATTGCCTGTAGTGTCCAGGGATGTGTAGATTGGGTGGGTTATATGCAGGAATGAGTCTGGGAGGGTGCTCTGAGGGTCAGTGTGGACTTGTTGGACAAAGGGCTTGTTCCCACTCTGTAGGGATTCTACGATTCTTAACTCACCCATCAGCAATTTTACAGATGGTAGAACCAGTTTGAGAGGTTTCAAGACATTCCAGAAGCTGAGCTGCAGCGGGTGCAGAAACATTTTGATTGCAGCGAAGTTTTCATACCCTTGTAAATACACCTGCTACAGACTTAGGAAACTAACACCATTTCTACATTACTCAGAGATGCATATAATATTTAGCAATCACTTTTTCTGGTGCTGCTGACAAGGTTCCTGGTTGTCCATTCCTCATATTCGGTTGGCGGTGTTTGAGGCCTGACACAGGATGCCAAACCTGTAACAGTGGCAATGACAAGGGATGGTCAGAGAGTGCCCCTCACCCAAATCTATGGTTACTTGTATTTTCATGTGAGTAAAACATTGAATCTCTGTAGTGATTGGGATGAAGGCCAGGTGAATATTATTGACTATGAGATCCTTGATTTGGATTGTTAACCTGGGACAAACAGGGATCCCAGTCAACAAGATCCACTTGACCTTATTCCAATCACTACAGTCAGCCATAAAATTCAAGATAATACAGGCTGAAGCCAGAGAAAAAGCCTAGAGTCATAAAGTACAGAGAGTAGCCCTTTGGCTGGTTGAGGTGTGACAAAAGGTGAAAAGCTTTGAATTTTTAAAATCATTTTTAAAGAAGTCACCCTAACCCAGCAGTTGGTTCCATTGATATGTTTGAAACAGAACATTCACCACAGGAACAGGCCCTTCTGCCCACTGTCTGTGCTGACCATTATGCCATTCTAAACTAATCCTGTCCGCCTGTTCATGTGATTGCCTAGATTCATTTTAAATTTTGCTAATATATCTGCTTCTAGCACCTTCTCTAGCAGTGCATTCCAGGAGCCAACAACCCTCCATGCCCCCATATATATGGCATTTCCACCCTGGGAAAGAGGTTCTGACTATCCACCCTATCCTAGCCTCTGATAATTTTATAGACTTCTATCAAGTCACCCCTCAGCCTCCAATGCTCTAGCTAGAACAATCCACAAAGTGTCCTTAATATAATTGCACTCCCATCAAGGTAACATTCTTGTAAACCCCTTTTCCACACTCTCCAAAACCTCCACATCCTTCCTATCGTGTGACAACCAGAACTGCACAGAATACTCCAAATGTGGTCTAACCAAAGTCTTGTTTCAGGAGTAGAACAAATGTGAACTAAAGAGTTCATTATTGCCTCTAATCAAACAGGGTCTAGCACACAGGGTAAATATTTGACAAAAGTGCAGAGGCAAAGGCAGAAACAATTTGAGCAGAGGGAAAATGCAATATCAGTTATAAGTGTAAACTGGGTGATTACTTTATTCATTCACGGACTGGGCCAGTGTTTACCAAACATCCCTAATTTCCCTTTAAAACAAAGGTGTGTTGAGCTGCCTTCTTGAACTGGTATTGCTGTTAGGGACTGAGTTACAGGATTTTGACTCAGCAACAATGAAGGAACAATATAATTTCACATCAGGATGCATTGTGAATTGAAGAGGAACTTGCAAATGCTGGTGCTCCCATTTGCCTTCTGCCCTTGTCCTTTCAAAGCTTCTGTGTTTGGAAGCCGCCGTCAAACTTACTTTGCTGAGTTACTGCAGCATTACTTGTAGACAATGCATTCTGCAACTCTGAATCAATGGCAGAGGGAATCATTTTTAAGGTGATGGGTGCAATGTTAATCAAGCACATTGCATTTAGCTGAAAAGCATTGTGTTTCTTTAGAGACACACCATGAGACAAATGAACTGTATCCCACTACATAGCCGAATAATGTCTTGTAGATGATGGCCAGGTTTTGGGGAGCCATGCATTAAGTTGGCTACTCCAATCAACTTCCTAGTTAATGTTAATCATCAGGACATTAATGGTGGGGGTGTAGGGATAGTAACACCAGCGAACATCATGGTGACATGGTTAGGTTCGATCTTCTTGGAGAAGATCATGTCTGGCATTTGGATGGCACAGATGTTGCTTACCACTTATCAATGCAAGCTTTCCAATGACCAAGTCTTGCTGCAGCTGTGCAGTTATGAATGGGGCTGAATACTGCGCAATCATTAGTGAAAACCCCATTTCTGACAATATTGCAAAAGCATATGCTGATGTTGGATTGCAGTGTAAGTATAGAACCCAAATAGTAAGGTCCTGGGACTGTTGCCAAACAAAGAGACCTTGGAGTGCAGGGTCATAGTTCATTGAAAGTGGAATTACAGGTAGATAGGACAGTGAAGAGGGCATCTGGTATTTTTGCCTTTATTGATCAGTGCATTGAGTATAGGATTTGGGATGTCATATTGCAGCTGTACAGGACATTGGTTAGGCAACTTTAGGAATACTACATTCAATTCTGGTCTCCCTGCTATAGGATATATGTTGTGAAACTTGAAAGGGTTCAAAAAAGATTTACAAAGATGTTGCCAGAATGGGAGAGGTTGAGCAATAGAAAGAGGCTGAATAGGCTCGGACTATTTTCCCTGGAGCTTCAGAGGCTGAGGGGCGACCTTATAGAGGTTTATAACATCATGAGGGCCATGGATAAGGTGAACAGCCAAGACCTTTCCCCCCAGTTGACGGAGTCCAAAACCAGAGAGCATAGGCTTAAGTGAGAGGGGATAGATTTAAAGGGACCAATAGGGCAACTTTTCACACAGAGGGTGGTAGGTGCATGGAATGAGTTGCCAGAGGAAGTGGTGGAAGCCGGGACAATTACAACATTTAAAAGGCGTTTGAATGGGTATATGAATAGGGAGGGTTTAGAGGGATGTGGGTCAAATGCTGGCAAATGGGACCACATTAATTTAAGATATTGGTCACCCTGGACAAGTTGGACTGAAGGGTCTTTTTTCATGCTGTACAGCTCTGTGACTCTATGACTCTATAGCTTCCGGGCATTCTTGAAGTTCAGGACCATTGTTGCTTTATGGAGGGTATAGATAGTTGGGGCTATCGATCCAGGACTTGTGCTGGTCCTTGACGTCTGAGAACCTGCTTGGAGGAAGAATGAACCTGGGAGCCAGGTTATAGTTTTACATTTCATTGAATGTTATTAGAAGATCATGTCATCACTGCAATTGTTGTAACAAGAAATTATATGTGAATCATTAGTGTCATCATCGTCACCAGGGTAATTAGCTACCAGGAGAGTTTGGACAAATTTGGAATTTTTTTTAATGACAGTTAGCCAGTGGGAAATCTACACACCAAACTTTTGTATATTATGAAGAGTTCTATGGATGTCACCAACACATTATCAGCATCAAGGGCAAACTCATGCAAACTTTTGCAGTTCAAAAATCCACCAAGGCAAGCACAAAGATCAGGCCACTCTCTCTACAGGAATGGTCAAAACATAATTCAAAGCTCCAATCACTGAAAAGAGTAGAAGGTATTTTGATCTAAGACCTTTGAATGATTATGTCAAAGTCAATATGAAGAGAAAAACTTTGAAAACTTTGCAAGGAATCTTCTAAATATCACAAAGTGCAAAGCAAGAGGACAATAATCAGTGTGGTGGCCTCCATTTCAAATGAAATACAGGATTGCACGGCATCCAACCAATACAGATAAGGGCCTAAAGATTTAGTCAACATTCCAGGAAAGAGTAACAATGGATTTGTTTGATTTTAGAAGGAAGGCGTACTTCATTCTAATTGACTATTATTCAGGATGGGTGGCATTGGCAATATGGTATTAAACCACAGTGGAGTCAGTGTCAGAGCGCTGAAAAGGACACAGTGATGACAGTGATATTTATAATAATGATGGTAATGATTACAGACACTATAGTCTTATGTATTTTTGTCTGAGTTGTCTTTTTTTGGCAGGGTTTTCACTGTGAAGTCTTGAAAATTCTCATTCTGTGTCTTACCAACCACATCTCATTTATTACTCAACCCACCACTAGGGTCTTCATCATGCCCAATTCCTGCCCAAGTCTATGATGCATTATTCCCAGAATGACCTGCCACTCAGGCAAGTCTTTGTAAATAGGCATTGCCCTTCACTGACAATGTCCATTATCCAATCCATAAAGCCATGCTACCCACAACATATGGCAGACCTTCCCCCACACATACTATTCCATTCTCTCACCCCAGTCACTGTTTAATCACAAGGTCACAAGCTCTACCAGTCCTTAGTTTTGTTCCCTTTAAAACACCGTTTACTCTGTCTCCTATTCCCACTGTTCACTTGTAACTTGTCATTGTCCAGGAGCATCACATAGAAGTATGTAATTGGATTTGTGTAAAGATGAATGTCAGCTTTTTGTTACAGTGAGTAAAAGGGAACAGAAACAAAGCCTGTAGAGGATGAACTGGGCCCCCACAATGCCTCTGATGAAGGGTCTAGGCCCGAAACGTCAGCTTTTGTGCTCCTGAGATGCTGCTTGGCCTGCTGTGTTCATCCAGCTTCACACTTTGTTATCTCAGATTCTCCAGCATCTGCAGTTCCCATTATCACTGATACAATTTCAACCCCACTGCGAAGCCTCTTCCAGGGATGCCTAACCTGAAGAAGTTACCCTCCTCCCTCCGGAGCTCTGATGAAGGGTCTAGGCCCGAAACGTCAGCTTTTGTGCTCCTGAGATGCTGCTTGGCCTGCTGTGTTCATCCAGCTCCACACTTTGTTACCCCACAATGCCAACCAGGTTTCAGCATCATGACCAGTGACAGTCCGACATTCCATGCTGATCTGGGGCGGCACGGTGGCTCAGTGGTTAGCACTGCAGCCTCACAGCACCAGGGACCCGGGTTCGATTCTAACCTCGGGCAACTGTCGGTGTGGAGTTTACACATTCTCCCCGTGTCTGCATGGGTTTCCTCTGGGTACTCCAGTTTCCTCCCGCAGTCCAAAGATGTGCAGGCTATGTGGATTGGCCATGCTAAATTGCCTGTAGTGTTCAGGGGTGTGTGGGTTATAGGGGGATGGGTCTGGGTGGGATGCTTCAAAGGGCGATGTGGACTTGTTGGGCCGAAGGGCCTGTTTCCACACTGTAGGGAATCTAGTCTAATCTAATCTGTGGCACCATCTTCAGGAACCATGTGTCAATGAGTCCCTGTCTGGTCTGTAGGACCTGACACAGCTGAGCTCTATCATGGACAAGGAGAGCTTTCTCCTCCCTCCCTACTGTCCTCCTCCTCCTCCCTGAAAGGCTGCTCCCACTCTCCCAGTCCCTCAGGTTCCAGCACCCCCACCTCATTGCCTGCTCCAATTGTACACAGAACAGGACACCAGGATGAAATGACACACGCTGTTCGGACTGTACCCAAGGCCCGTCTAAGCAATGGAACTGCACCTTCACTGTCCCAGCGACTCCTCCATCCCCAAAGCCTGGATGGCATTGTGTCTGTGCACCATATATGCCAGAGTGTTGGGTAATGGTGTTATCACTATTGGTGCCAGTGGGTAGCCTATGTCCCACAGTAACCAGCTTTGTAAGGACCTAAACCCTAAGAACACACCAGGTCCATGAGAGTGTTCCAGGATAGTGTTCCAGAGCAGCTGCCAGGGTAGCGGGCACACCCCTCCATGATGTGGTAACAGTAATCATGGATGGCCGCTCTGGTTTTCTTGTCGTGTTTTCCAAAAGTTGAACTTATTTGGTGAGATGAGGGGATGAATATTAATGTGCTATTAACAAAGTGTGGAGCAAGTAATCAAGTTGGTCGATTGGCAACCGGCCATGGCCCTATCTGATAAGTTTCAAAGCTGCCAAGAGTTGCTCCTGATGTTGAGTTTGAACCTGTCACCTGATCCTACCACACATTTCCCCAAATCTGACATTGCTGAGACTGCTGTAAAATTCTACCTTACATAAGGAGGCAAAAGTATACAACTGGACTAATGTAGACCAAGGAGCGAGGGAGGTGCAGTACTGTGAGATTCATGCAAGTCATGATATTGTAACTGACTGACATCAGTAAGAGAGAAGATACCAGACTAGAATTGGACGAGGGAACAGAGACATTACACTAGAAACGACTTTGTGCAGAAGTAAATAGAAGGGCGTTGCAGCACTTTTTGGACATAAAAAGCTTTACTTTGAAGTACAGAGTGCATAACCTCAGGCACCCATAGCCCAGAGCTACCCAACACCAGAATCTCAAAGATAATGAAATGTGAGGCTGGATGAACACAGCAGGCCCAGCAGCATCTCAGGAGCACAAAAGCTGATGTTTCGGGCCTAGACCCTTCATCAGAGAGGGGGATGGGGGGAGGGAACTGGAATAAATAGGGAGAGAGGGGGAGGCGGACCGAAGATGGAGAGAAAAGAAGATAGGTGGAGAGGAGAGTATAGGTGGGGAGGTAGGGAGGGGATAGGTCAGTCCAGGGAAGACGGACAGGTCAAGGAGGTGGGATGAGGTTAGTAGGTAGGAGATGGAGGTGCGGCTTGGGGTGGAAGGAAGGGATGGGTGAGAGGAAGAACAGGTGAGGGAGGCAGAGACAGGTTGGACTGGTTTTGGGATGCAGTGGGGGGAGGGGACGAACTGGGCTGGTTTAGGGATGCGGTGGGGGAAGGGGAGATTTTGAAGCTGGTGAAGTCCACATTGATACCATTGGGCTGCAGAGTTCCCAAGCGGAATATGAGTTGCTGTTCCTGCAACCCTCGGGTGCCATCATTGTGGCACTGCAGGAGGCCCATGATGGACATGTCATCTAAAGAATGGGAGGGGGAGTGGAAATGGTTTGCGACTGGGAGGTGCAGTTGTTTATTGCGAACCGAGTGGAGGTGTTCTGCAAAGCGGTCCCCAAGCCTCCGCTTGGTTTCCCCAATGTAGAGGAAGCCACACCGGGTACAGTGGATGCAGTATACCACATTGGCAGATGTGCAGGTGAACCTCTGCTTAATGTGGAAAGTCATCTTGGGGCCTGGGATAGGGGTGAGGGAGGAGGTGTGGGGGCAAGTGTAGCACTTCCTGCGGTTGCAGGGGAAGGTGCCGGGTGTGGTGGGGTTGGAGGGCAGTGTGGAGCAAACAAGGGAGTCACGGAGAGAGTGGTCTCTCCGGAAAGCAGACAGGGGTGGGGATGGAAAAATGTCTTGGGTGGTGGGGTCGGATTGTAGATGGCGGAAGTGTGGGAGGATGATGCATTGTATCCGGAGGTTGGTGGGGTGGTGTGTGAGAACGAGGGGGATCCTCTTTGGGCGGTTGTGGCGGGGGCGGGGTGTGAGGGATGTGTTGCGGGAAATGTGGGAGACGCTGTCAAGGGCGTTCTCGGCCACTGTGGGGGGAAAGTTGCGGCCCTTGAAGAACTTGGACATCTGGGATGTGCGGGAGTGGAATGCCTCATCGTGCGAGCAGATGCGGCGGAGGTGGAGGAATCGGGAACAGAGGATGGAATTTTTGCAGGAGGGTGGGTAGGAGGAGGTGTATTCTAGGTAGCTGTGGGAGTTGGTGGGCTTGAAATGGGCAACAGTTACAAGGCTTGAAATGGACATCAGTTACAAGCTTCTTGAAATGGACATCATTTTGTCACTGATGTCCATTTCAAGCTCACTGACTCCCACAGCTACCTAGAATACACCTCCTCCCACCACCCTCCTGCAAAAATTCCATCCTCTGTTCCCGATTCCTCCACCTCCGCCGCTCTGCTTGCACGATGAGGCATTCCACTCCCGCACATCCCAGATGTCCAAGTTCTTCAAGGACCGCAACTTTCCCCCCACAGTGGTCGAGAACGCCCTTGACCGCGTCTCCCGCATTTCCCGCAACACATCCCTCACACCCCGCCCCCGCCACAACTGCCCCAACAGGATCCCCCTCGTTCTCACACACCACACCACCAACCTCCAGATACAACGAAACATCATCCTCCGACACTTCCGCCATCTACAATCCGACCCCACCACCCAAGACATTTTTCCATCCCCACCCCTGTCTGCTTTCCGGAGAGACCACTCTCTCTGTGACTCCCTTGTTCGCTCCACACTGCCCTCCAACCCCACCACACACAGCACCTTCCCCTGCAACCGCAGGAAATGCTACACTTGCCCCCACACCTCCTCCCTCACTCCTATCCCAGGCCCCAAGATGACTTTCCACATTAAGCAGAGGCTCACCTGCACATCTGCCAATGTGGTATACTGCATCCACTGTACCCGGTGCGGCTTCCTCTACATTGGGGAAACCAAGCAGAGGCTTGGGGACCGCTTTGCAGAACACCTCTGCTCGGTTCGCAATAAACAACTGCACCTCCCAGTCGCAAACCATTTCCACTCCCCCTCCCATTCTTTAGATGACATGTCCATCATGGGCCTCCTGCAGTGCCACAATGATGGCACCCGAGGGTTGCAGGAACAGCAACTCATATTCCGCTTGGGAACCCTGCAGCCCAATGGTATAAATGTGGACTTCACCAGCTTCAAAATCTCCCCTTCCCCCACCGCATCCCTAAACCAGCCCAGTTCGTCCCCTCCCCCCACTGCACCACACAACTAGCCCAGCTCTTCCCCTCCACCCACTGCATCCCAAAACCAGTCCAACCTGTCTCTGCCTCCCTAACCTGTTCTTCCTCTCACCCATCCCTTCCTCCCACCCCAAGCCGCACCTCCATCTCCTACCTACTAACCTCATCCCACCTCCTTGACCTGTCCGTCTTCCCTGGACTGACCTATCCCCTCCCTACCTCCCCACCTATACTCTCCTCTCCACCTATCTTCTTTTCTCTCCATCTTCGGTCCGCATCCCCCTCTCTCCCTATTTATTCCAGAACCCTCACCCCATCCCCCTCTCTGATGAAGGGTCTAGGCCCAAAACATCAGCTTTTGTGCTCCTGAGATGCTGCTGGGCCTGCTTTGTTCATCCAGCCTCACAGTTCATTATCTTGGATTCTCCAGCATCTGCAGTTCCCATTACCACCAGAATCTCAAAATTCAGGCAGTAGTTCTGACTTAAAGCATCAAATAAAACATGAGGTAGCCTTAGGTTTTTTTTTACAGATCATGCTGCTTACAAACAGCTGCAGAGAATCTCTGCAATGTAAGCCAGAAAGCAGTGAAGGAATGCTTAGGTAGGCAATCTAACAGAGTATCACACTTTATTATGGCCAGGTAGCAATCTCCTGTATCTATGTAGTAACCTGGAGACTTGGCTGATTGAAACTGTTTCTCATGGGCTTACATCTGTTGTCATATGAGCCTATGCATAAAATTCCATGTCTCCCTTTAGAGTTTCAATTCATTGGATAACAAGTAATTCAAAGCTCCGGGAAAATCCAAAGTCCAGCACGGTTTTGTTGCGAAGAGTGCTGTCTTTCAGACATCGCTTCGAGATTACTGTTACCACCATTTCAGAAGGTGTTGTAAAATGGTCCTATTGCAGTATTTGGTTTGACTTAATATAAAGAGGTGCCACAGAATTCTAGGATTACTGCTTCTGGTTTCAAATATTAAAATCTGTTTTTCAAGACAGTTACTTTTGTTTGAAAGCAACAGCATTGGACCAGTTACTACATAGATGCAAAACAGAAAAAAACTTAGAAATATGCCTTACACCTTCATAACAAGGAACCACAAATGTGCAATGAAAATTTATGAATTTATGTCATTATTGGGTTGAACGCTCAACATCACTGTTTATTTGTTGATGGTTTTTTAACGGGTCTGTAATTTCTTAAACAACCAAGACCGTTTTCTTTAATCTGCCTCATTTTTTTCATTTATAGTTCATGCTTTAGAAATATCCACCACCAAAGAAGATTTCCAACTGTGAGGCCTCCACTATTTATAGAACGAAATCAGTGTATGTCTGCGTAGGTGAAAAAAAACATGTTCATAAACAACAAGATGCACACAAAATCAGGCTGGTCCAATTCAACCCAGCCGAAAAGAGGTTAAATGTCTTGGCACCAATATGGGAATTGTGAAAAGATTCTCCTTTGCTTTCCTAATTGAAACCACATGCTGGGTTACCTCCCATCGTTTGTTCTATTGCCATGAGGAATTTATGTTGCAAGTGATAGACTCAAGGTCATACATCAGTTATATAGAATTCAGAGAAGATAGCAAGAACTGCAGATGCTGGAGTCAGAGTCAATACAGTGTGGAACTGGAGGAACACAGCAGGTCAGGCAGCATCAGAGGAGCAGGAAAGTTGATGTTTCAGGCCTAGGTCCTTCATCAGGACTGTACACAGTGTTCCACACTACATTGAATTGAGAGAACTTAGCTTTACCACAAGTTAGACTACCATAACTCATCTAATCATGTCATATTTGCAAAGAGGGGAGATTGAAGTTGGGACTGTTCTCCTTGGAGAGAAGGATGCGAAGAGGAAGTGCAAGAGAGGCTTTCAAAATCATGAGTGGGTTCGATAGATTAGAGATGGAGAAGCTGTTCCCACTCCTAAAAGGAAAATGAACATGACGGCATAGATTCAAAGTGATGTGCAAGTGAAGAAAGGGCAATCTGAGGAAAAATCTTTTCACGCGGTGAGTCGCTGGGTCTGAAATGCATGGTTTGTAAATGTGGCGGAGAAAATTCAGTTGAGGCATTCAAGAGGACACTAGATGATTATTTGGGTAGAAAAGGTGTGCAGGGATATGGGGAAAAGGCAGGAGAATGGCACTTATGAATAGAACTGGTGCTGGCATGATGGGCTGAATGGCCTCCTCCCTCATTGTAACAATTCTGTGATTCTATTTCTTCCTGTCCTGTGTGTCTATCTCATTCTCCTCTAATTTATCTGTGCTATTTACTCTAACCACTCCAATCTGTACCGATTTCCACATTCTGAACTTTTTCTACTGTATAGAGAATTGCCTATTGGATTGGTTAGTGGCTTTTGTTTTAATTCATTCACTGAGCCAGCGTTTATTGTCTATCTCTGGTTCCTCAGAGGCTAATTAAAAGTCAACCACATTGCTGTGCATCTGGAGTCACATATAGGACAGGTAAGGATGTAAGTTTCCTTCCTTTCTGGGCATTAGCCAACCAGATGGATTCTTTTCTGACAATTATTTCATTGTCATCATTAGATGCCTGATTCCAGATTTTTAATGAATTTGGAACCCAGGTTACCCAGAACATTACCTGGGTCTCTGCATGAATAGTTGAATGATAATACCACTAGGGCTTCACTTCCCATGGTGCACTGGTGTGCCTTGCATTTTGGACACTAAATTTCCAAAAAGGAAAGAAACATTTCTCATCATCTACCCGTTCAATGTCCTTCATAGTTTTAAAGAATTCTATTATCTCATTCATCACCCCGTTCTTTTCGAGAGACAAGAAAAGAGCTTTCAGCAATCTCCGCCCGAAACTCCTGAACATCAAACTTAACCCCAACCATCCGGCCCTTGTTGCCTCTCCATTTCTCTCTGCTCTATCAAGGTACAGGGTAAAACCCAGCTCTTTGACCGAGGTGGACATTTAGCTTATTCTCTTTGTAGAACCACTAAGTCTTTTCTCCGTCCAGTCACCAAATCTGTTTATCCCTGAAGAAGTCACACCTCCTTAAGTCCCAGATATGTGAAAGTTCCTTTTGTACCATACATTTCTAATAATGTCTTCTCCAGGCTCTTTATTTCATTAAAATGATTCCAGTTCCCCTGCATCATTATTTGTGATAATGCTACATCCAGTCTTTAACTGAGCCAGAGTTTGAATGGATCTCACTTCTACAAGGTTACAATCACTCCTTCATGCCTGTACAGCTCACCTCTGTAAAGTTGTGTTGAAGTTTTTGGACTTTATGAATTTACAGTTCATGGGAGGTCATGCCCTTTATCCAAGACCATCAATAAAAAGCAGATTGCCTAAACATTATTCCAATAACAGCGAACAAACATCAAAAATGTCTACTTGGCTGTAATGCTCTTTGATGCAAGTGTTGTACATAAATTGATCTATCTTTCTGTCTTTCGCTGGTTGAAGAGCAGCCGGTCATAGATTATGAATCCGGAGTAGCTTGATATTTCCACAATCTCCTTGCTGTAAAATCCCAGGTCTTCCACACGCACAGCAAGACTGGCATTCCACAATAACTTTAAGCAGTGGTTATAATCAAGAGTGCTATCGCCACCAGCCTGTTTTCTCAGCAAAGGTACTCATTGTCAGAAACCAAGCTGTATTTTTGTTTTATTTCTATCATATTGGTTCACAGCTGTGAAATGTGAGCTGGGAGCTCAAGATGACCTTTGGACTGTGGGCAGCAGATTGTGTTAGAAAAAAGAGAGAAAAAATAATTCGACATTTATGAGGCTGGGCATGCAAGTTAACTACAGGTGGTTAGTCAGAACTGTAGATGCTGGAGTTAGAAATAACAGTGTGGAATTGGAAGAATTCAGCAGGCCAGCAGTATCAGACAAGCTGGGAAGTTGACATTTCGTGCCAGGACCCAAAACACTGACTTTCTTGCTCCTTTAACTACAGTTGGCTTCTTGTTCAAAGAACTCCAAAGATAGTGTGACTCTGCAGAGGCACTGTGCTCAAACAGATGGCAGACATTTGGATATTAATTGGGATCTCACAGGGAGACCAGTGTGCACTCGTCTCACAAAGAGTATCGAGTTTGAACTATATTTAAGTCAGAAGGATTGTGGCTGCCAAAGCTCCAGGCATGAGACCTGACTGCTCCTTGGCTATCATCCCATTATTAATTTGGTAAATAAAGTCTCAGTTATAAGAATTAACTGAATATTCCTCACAGCTGACTCAAAGCTATTTGCATTTACTGGTGATTTTAGAAATCAAGGAAGATACAAACCCCTGTGCCTGTGTTAGTACTTATCATGGAAACTACCAATAAGGACTAAAATAACCCACATCACCACATCACCACATCACCACATCACCACATCACCACATCACCACATCACCACATGGCAAGGCCTTGACATTAATCCAGCTCTCAGAGTGAGCAGAACCTCTGACACTCCTGTTTATATCTGTCAGCTGGGGCTCCCTGATTAGACCAGATTAACAATCCCAATCAGAGGAACTCATATTCTATAATGTCCAGCTGGCTGACCTCGTTACAGTGTTTGTGTGTTCTTTGACAACTTTCTTGTCGCAAAGCAGCAAGACTCATTTACTGTCTCAGAGACAATAGGAACTGCAGATGCTGGAGAATCTGAGATAACAAGGTGTAGAGCTGGATGAACACAGCAGGCCAAGCAGCTTCATAGGAGCAGGAGAGCTGACATTTCGGGCCTAAATTCATGTCACTCAGCACCAATGGATGGGTCAATGGGGTGCAGGTATTTGTGTCTCTCCATCAGACTCTGAGGGGAGCTGGACCTGATTCTCCATGGCAACTCCCACCCAGTCCATGGAGGCTGCAAGATAGTCACAGGATTTGCTGCAGTCTCATACATCATTGCACCCCAAACGTGTCACTTGTGTTCTTCCCTGTGCATATCAACAAAGTCCCTGACAGGGTCCTCCCCTGCCTGTGTCTGAGCATTTTCCTGATCTTCAGCTGTCCTCCAAGTGCCAGTGGTCTGGGCCATTTCTATTGTTAAGCTGTTGGCCTTTCGGTGCTCGTCAGATTGTGCTCCCAAACAATCAAAGCCAAGATGCCCACCAAAGTGTCAGTATCTGAGCTGGAGGGGGGCTGTGGGAGTCAGCCCTGCTAATGTTTCCTCTAGGACTCAGAACTCCCATCCTCAGAGAGTGAAGAGGTGGTTTCTGGGGGAACTGCGCAATTCTCAAAGACACAGTAGGCATGGTGGTGGGGCCTGCAAGATAAAAGAGAGTGAAGACAGTGCAGTCATCAGTTTGAATCAGTGAGCAGTGGATGACATTGATGGCAGGGTCAGATTGAGGGTTGAACTGAAACAAAAAATTAGGTGAACTTGTTTGGCGGATCATGAATATCACAGCCTCACTGCAGGAGAAGTCCCAGCGCTCTCCTAGAACAGCCTGGATTCTCTCCCCATATTGGGCGAGGAGTCTCATGTCAGGCACCTCTCCATCAGTGGGGGCGCTCTCACGCCTGGTGTAGCATGCCTTCTCCTGGGATGAGAGAGACACGTAAGATGAAAGATGGTGCAGCTATTAGTCCTGGTGAAGGCAATTGAAAAGTGCTAAGCTGGTCTGAGGTAGTGATGTGGCAGTGCAGAGGGCAATGCAGGATAAGTGGCGTGACAGATATGTGTGACAATCAGTTCAGGAAGATGCTACAGGCAACAGTGAGAGTGGTAGAGCATGAACCCTCCTGGGAGCTGGAGCAGAGATAGAATGAGTGTGAGGTATGGGATAGAGGAGGGTAACACCAATGCTGTGCAACACAGAAAACGTTGATGATTTTCTCCCTGCACTGCCAGCTGTCCCTCTGGGCCATGATGACTTAGGACCAGTCTGCCCAGTGTCCAGTGGCACAGCCTTTTCTGAGAAGTGGACCTTTGTCCCAAATCCAGCCCGGACTTCCAGTCCCCTGTTGGAGTATCACAGTGCCATCTTCCCCTTGTCCAGCATGTTCGCAATCTCTGTCCTTGTTGTGTCCGAGCCAGATTCGGAATGACAGTAAGCACCTGGGATCACATCAGCCTTTTGTAGATGGCATGAGGAACGCCAGTCTATTGACCCAGTACATGGTAAGATTGGGCTGGAATCAGATGTATCAAATGTCATGGGTTGGTTTAGTAGTTAATGAGGCAAGGGTTGGTAATAAATAGTGAGAAAACCCAATGCAGCAGAAATCTCTTCAACAAAGTTCAACATAACTCAGCTTCAGAAAAGAAAGCATAAGATTCAGCCCAATGTCTCCAATTTACATACACTGATCGGTGGATTAACCTTCAGTGAGTGGAGCATGTCCTGCTTTGTGCTATAAAATGTACAGTAGGAATCAAGGTGACATTGGCAAGGAGGTCCTACAGACAATGTCCATTAGCACTACCTGTGAGATCCTTTATGAGTGCCTGGTCAGTCTGTGCACCACACACTTCCCTTAGAGCAGCTGTGGGAATGTACAGAGACAACAAGGTGTAGAGCTGGATGAACACAGCAGGCCAAGCAGCATCAGAGGAGCAGGAAGGCTGACAATTTGGGCCTAGGCCCTCCTTCTGATGAAGGGTCTAGGCCCGAAATGCCAGCTTTCCTGCTCCTCTGATGCTGCTTGGCCTGCTGTGTTCATCCAGCTCTACACCTTGTTATCTCAGATTCTCCAGCATCTGCAGTTCCTACCATCTCTGCAGAAGTGTACAGACTGTCACACGTCTCCTGCTGGAAAATGTCTTTGCAAAGGAAGTCTGGAGAAAGACGCAGTGGCTTTTGTTAAGGTTTGTCCCAAGCAGCTCTGTGACGCGGGACTCTGCGCTGTACGGTCTGTTCCCAGGACGCACACCGAGACAAATATTGACTACACCTGGAAGACCACCAACTTGGTGAAAGATTCACTTTGCTCTGCCTGAAACTTGTTGATCTTCCAGAACAAGGAGTTGACCTGGACCAAGTGTTGAGACTGGCACATTTCAAGCTCCAGGACTATGTGCTGAGAGATGCATTAAAGCTTGGGGCAGCTGCTGCCCGGGTGCAGTGGGGAAAGACTACTGTCTGAGGTCTTTCTGCTGAAGATAAATGGATGTCCATTCAGTTATTGGACACTCCCAGTGCCTCAAATGTATGTAAATTTTAGTATTGTCGACATAAGAGAGGCCTGTGGTTTTTTTTGGAAAGCCAAAATCGAACGTTTTGTTTGTTTACCTGATATACAACTGTACAGAACTGAACTGCATTTGTGACTATATATCTATGAATAAGTATATTTTTGCAATAAAACATTTGTGAGGAAGAGAAAGGCTTAGAGGAGAACATTTACTCCCACTATTAATGTCGATCACTCCTTCCCCTGGATCTGGTGAAAGTTTCACAAAGCTGCTGTCGAGATAAAGCAGGTGGGTTTGATAATGGATGTACAGGTAGATGAGCTCCCAGTCTCAAGTCTCCTGCTATCCAAAGGGAACAAGCTTCTTCCCATTTGAAGCAGCTGCATTCGCAGTTTGTTACACGTCCAGAGATTGTAGGCAATAGTATGGGTGGCAGGAGCTGAAATGAAATTATCAGTCAGAACAAACTCAATTTAAAAAGTGCCCAATGAGAAACGTAACAAATTAAAAATGAATTCTGTAAAATTCTATGTCTCAGTAAATGGTGGCAAGAGATAAACTTTTGTATTTAGCACAGGGAAAGCTGATTTGTATCTCTTCTAACATGGCATTTTTGTTTGGATACGTTTTCAATTTGAATTAACATAGCCCAAAACATTTATGCTTTTCCATTTGATCCCATTAAATTCTTTCCTCCTGCCACTTTTCAGTGTTTCATGCCAGTTCTTACATCTTGTTGCGGGCACACCAGGCAGCTCATCCCTTCACTGTCATTTTCCTGCATCACTGACTGGCAGCTGCTATCTGTAAATGGGGAATGTAATTAAAATCTCCCCACAGCAGTTGCTGTACAAGGTGACTGACAGTCACCATCTAAATGGGGAAATCATTCATTCTGAATGGAAAAACAAAATGATATTAGATGGGGACCTTGTGATTACCATCTTGATACCTTACTGAATTCGCAAACTTCCATTGACAGTTACAGGAATCCATTGAGTAAGAGCCTTTTCCACCCTATCATGTGTACTGTGGTTTTGCTTCAACTAGTGTACAGGTAATGAGTTCAGTGTGAGGCTGATGGAGTACAGAATAAAGGCAAAATACTGCAGATGCTGGAAATCTGAAATATAAACTGAAAAGTGCTGGAGACATTTAGCAGGCCTGGCAGCATCTGTGGAAAGACAAATAGAGTTCACGTTTTGAGTCCAGTTTGATTTCTTCAGAACTCATTGGGCTTCTCCAGAACTTTCTGTTTGTATTAAGATGGAATTCAGGCTTCGGTATTACATGTAGCACTTTGAGATGCTGACACATTGAAGAAAGTATGTACCTTTACATACAACCTTCCACAACCTCAAAACATTCTAAATTGTTTTATTAAGCACTTCTGAAGCATAGTCACCATTAATGTAAGAATTGCAGTAGATAATTTGCAGACACTAATCTTTCACTAATAACAATGGGATACATGAGGTGGAGGTGCCGGTGTTGGACGGGGGTGGACAAAGTCAGAAGTCACACGACACCAGGTTACAGTCCAACAGGTTTATTTGAAATCATAAGCTTTCGGAGCTCTTCGACTATAACCTGGTGTCGTGTGACTTCTAACAATGGGATAATGTTTGGATAAGCCATTTTTAAAATGTTTTTTGTGGGATAAATATTAATGCTGGGTTCTGACAGTTACATGTCTCCATTTTGTTTCAGACCTACAGAAGCTGACAAAGGGTTGGAACGCTGATGAAACTCTCTGAAGGCTTTCTGATTCTGTTGTCAACAAACAAAGTTGACATAACACCACAAGACAGAGGAGCAGAAATTAGGCCATTTGGCCCATCAAGTCTGCTTCACCATTCAATCATGGCTGATAAGTTTCTCAACCCCATTCTCCTGCTTTCTCCCCATAACCCATGATCTCCTTGAAAACCAAGAGCCTACCTATCTCAGTCTTAAATGTACTCAATGACCTGGCCTCCACAGCCTTCTGTGGCAGTGAATTCCATGGATTCATCACTCTCTGGCTGAAAAAGTGTCTCCTTATCTCCATTCTAGAGGTCTTCCCTTTACTCTAAGGCTGTGCCCTCCGGTCCGAGCTCTCCTACCAATGGAAACATCTTCCCACTTTGATCAGGCCATTCAATATTTTAAAAGTATCAATTAGATCCCTCCTCATCCTTCTAAACTTCAATGAGCATAGTCCCAGAGTCCTCAAACTTTCCTCATATGTTAAGCTATCCATTCCTGAGAACATTCTTGTGATCCTCCTCTGAACCTGCTCCAGGGCCAGCACATCCTTCTTGAGATATGGGCCCATAACTGTACACAATACTCCAAATGTGGCCTGACCAGAGCCTTGTAGAGCCTCAGAAGTACATCCCTGCTTTTATATTCAAGTCCTCTCAAAATAAATGCCAACATTGCATTTGCCTTCCTGGCTACTGACTCAATCTGCAAGTTTACCTTGAGAGAATCCTAGATTAGAACTCCCAAGACTCTTTGCATTTCAGACTTCTAATTTTTCTCCCCATTTAGAAAATAGTCCATACTTTTATTCTTCTTACCAAAGTGCATGACCTCATGCTTTCCAACGTTCTACTCCATCTGCCACTTCTTTGCTCATTCTCCGAACCTGTCCAAGTCCTTCTGCAGCCTCGCCACCTCCTTAATACTACCTGTCCCTCCATCTATCTCTGTATCATCTGCAAAGTTAGCCAGAATGCCCGCAGTCTCTTCATCTCGATCATTAATATACAAAGTGAAAAGTTGTGGTCCAAGCACTGATCTTTGTGGAACACCACTTGTCACTGACCGCCAACCTGAGAAAGACCCCTTTATCCCCACTCTCTGCTTTCTGACAGACAGCCAATCTTCTATCCATGCTAGCACCTTGCCTCTAACACCATTAGCCCTTATGTTACTCAGTAGCTTCCTGTGTGGCACCTTATCAAAGGCCTTCTTGAAGCCCAGATAGATAACATCCATTGGCTCTCATTGGTCTACCTTACTCGTTACTTTCTCAAACAATTCTAGCAGATTTGTCAGGCCTGATCTCCCCTTAATGACACCATGCTGACTTTGCCCTGTTTTACTGCACACTTCCAAATATTCAGAAATCTCATCCTTTACAAGGGACTCCAAAATCTTGCCCATATCTGAAGTTAGGCTAATGGGCCTGTAATTTGAGATAACAAGGTGTAGAGCTGGATGAGCGCAGCAGGCAAAGCAGCATCAGAGGAGCAAGAAAGCTGATGTTTCAGGCTTAGACTCTTCTTCAGAAATAGGGGAGGGGAAGAGGATTCTGAAATAATAGGGAGGGAGTGGGAGGTGGATAAAAGATAGATGAAGGACAAGATAGGTGGAGAGGAGACGACAGATCAAAGAAGCAGCGGTGGAGCCAGTAAGGGTGAGTCTAGGTGTAGAGTTAGGGACTGGATAGGACAGTCCAGGGTGGACGGACAGTTCAAGAGGTTGGGAAGAGGCTAGTAGGTAGGAGATGGGGGTGGGGCTTAAGGTTGGAGGAGGGGATAGGTGTGAGGAAGGAAAGATTAGGGAGGTGGGGACTAGCTGGGCTGGTTTTGGGATGTGGTAGGGGAGGGGAAATTTTGAAGCTTGTGAAATCCATATTGACCATTGGACTGCCGGGTTCCAAAGTAAAATATGAGGTGCTGTTCCTACAACGTTCGGGTTATGAGGTGCTGTTATTTGCTGTTTTTTGCCTCACTTCCTTCTTAAACAGGGGTGTCACTTTAGCAATTTTCCTGGGACCCTCCCTAACTCTAGTTATTCCTGAATGATCACCACTATCACTTCAGATATCTCCTTTAGAGCTGTGGGTTGTAGTCCATCTGGTCCAAGTGATTTGTCCACCTTCAGGCCAATTGGTTTTACTGACCATACTCAGCTCTGCCCCTGACCTTCTTAAATTTTTGGGAGATTACTCGTGTCTTCCACCATGAAGGTTGGCACAGAGTAATTATTCGGTTTCTCAGCCATTTCCTTGTTCCCCACTATTATCTCTCCACCATTGTTTTCCAATGGTCCAATGTCCACTTTTGCCTCTCTTTTGCCCTGTATATACCCAAAGAAACTTTTACGGTCTTTATTTCTATCACTGGCTAGCTTACGCTCATATTTAATCTTCTCCCTCCTTATTCCTTTTATTTTGTTGTCCTCTGTTGGTCTTTATAAATTTCCCAGCCCCCTGGTTTCCCACTGTCCTTCACCACATTATATGCTTTCTCTTTTGCTTTTATGCTATCCCTGACTTCCTCAGTCAGCCATGGTTGCCTCATCCTCCCGGTACCATGCTTCTTTTGCCCAGGGATGAATTTTTGCTGTGTCTCCTGTATTACTCCTAGAAACTCCTGCCATTGCTGTTCTACTGTCTTTCCTGCTGGGCTCCTCTTCCAGTCAATTCTGCCCAGCTCCTCCCTCATACCTTTGTAGTCACCTTTATTCAGCTGCAATACTGTTACCTCTGATTCTATCTTCTCCCTCCCAAATTGCAGAGTAAATTCTATCATCTTACGATCCCTGCCCGCTAAGGGTTCCTTTACCTTAAGCTCCCTTATCAAGTCTACTTCATTACACAACACTAAATCCAGTATTGCCTGTTCCCTTGGAGGCTCTACCACGAGCTGCTCCAAAAAGCCATCTCGTAGACCTTCCACAAACTCCTTTTCTTGCAATCCACTACCAACATGATTTTCCCAGTCCATCTGCATATTGAAATGCCCCATCATCACTGTGACTTTGTCTTTCTTACACACCTTTTCTATCTCCTGGTATATAGAACATAGAACATAGAACAAAACAGGGCAGAACAGGCCCTTCGGTATATCTTGCGCCCCAGCTCCTGACTACTGTTTGGAGGCCTGTACACAACCCCAACTATGTTTTCTTTTACCTTTGCAGCTCGTCACTTCCACTTGAATCATCCTCAAGCTCTCCTGTGACTATTCCAACCCATGATCACGGTAAGATGTGAGAACTCACTGGCAAACAGAACTGGTTGACATTCTCAGACCTCTCAGGTTGCGAGAAATTAAATCGCTTCTTCCCCCGAGCTGCAACATCTCCCATCTATATGCTGTTTCCAGCAAAGCTGATTACTTATTCTTATTAGCATTTTCAGCAGCAGTTCTGTTGATTAATATCTAATATTGCCCAAAGGCTGCAAGACCCATGATGCCTGAACGAAAGGAAATATTTGCAAGTGTGATTTGTCATCTACGCCTGAAATACTGTTTCCACACATCATCAATTCTGAGTTATTAAGATATTGATATCAAAAAATTTAAGAGTAGCAACAATTATATCTACAGCATAACCATACATCATATGTAGGTCTAATATGCTTTTCTTTTGCTAAGTCTATGTGTTATGATAGATTGTAGTCGTGTTTTGTAAGTCCTTTTAGATGGCACAGTGGCTCAGTGGTTAGCACTGCAGCCTCACATCATCAGGGACCCAGGTTTGATTCCAGCCTCAGGTCACTGTCTGTGTGGAGTTTGCACATTCTCCCTGTGTCTGCGTGGTTTCCTCCGAGTGCTCCGGTTTCCTCTCACAGTCCAAAAATGTGCAGGCTAGGTGGATTGGCCATGCTAAATTGCCCATAGTGTTCAGGGGTGTGTGGGTTATAGGGGATTGGGTCTGGGTGAGATGCTTCAAGGGGCGGTGTGGACTTGTTGGGCCAAAGGGCCTGTTTCCACACCACAGGGAATCTAATCTAATGCCATTACTTTTCTCTTTTATACAGGAATCAGAAGAGATTGGTTTTTATAGGCAATTGTTCTTTCCAATTATTTCAGATCATCGATTAACTTTGTGCAACTTCAGTCAGGAAACTTGGGGCTGTAGCAGCTCTGAAAGGAAAGGCACGGAGTAAAAGTGTCTCTGTGTAGCTCACCTCTGTCCACAGTGTGCAAGCCCCATTAAAGCTGAAAGTCATGTGCTTCTGTCCCTCGATCTGGGATTTTGTTTTTAATTCACTTGTGGGACATAGGTGTCGTTGGCTGGGCCAGCATTTATTGCATGTCCCCAGTTGCCTATGAGAAGGTGGTGGTGAGCTGCCTCCCTGAACTGCTGCTGTCCAT
The DNA here is from genome assembly GCF_030684315.1 of Stegostoma tigrinum. Classification (NCBI taxonomy): domain Eukaryota; kingdom Metazoa; phylum Chordata; class Chondrichthyes; order Orectolobiformes; family Stegostomatidae; genus Stegostoma; species Stegostoma tigrinum. The sequence continues at coordinate 36,014,242 of NC_081377.1, read as the reverse complement.
GTGCTGTAGGCTGACCCATAATGCCCTAAGGGAGGGAATTCCAAGATTTTGGTCAAGTGACAGGGAAGGAACGGCGACATACTTCCAAGTCAGGATAGTGAGTGGCTTGAAGAGGAACTTGCAGGGGTTGATGTTGCCATGTACTTGCTGCCCTTGTCCTTCAAAATGGAAGTCTCATTGATTTGGAAGGTGCTGTCAAAGAATCTTTGGTGAATTTCTGCACTGCATCTTGTAGACAGTACACACTGCTGCTCCTGAGCGTCGGTGGTAGAGGGAGTGGGGGAGAGCTGTTGGTTCTATGAGAGCTTTGGGATCCTGTTGAAACAATAGCAACTCCTCCTTGGGGGCTGTGTAAACCAGCTGTCCAAATGTCTAGCTCTTCCCTTCCATAACCTCTCTCCTTCAATCTCCATATTTTAAAACGTCCCTTAAATTCAACCCCTTTGACCAAGCTTTTGGTCGTTTGGCCAGTGGGCAGGATTTTCTGAGCTAGTAGGAACTGCAGATGCTGGAGAATCTGAGATAACAAGGTGTTGAGTTGGAAGAACACAGCAGGCCAAGCAGTGTCAGAGGAGCAGGAAGGCTGACGTTTTGGGCCTAGACCCTTTTTCCGTTTGGTTTGAGACTCCTCCATTGACATCAAGTGCAGGGACTGATGGGTAAGAAATAGCAACATAACTTTGATTAGCATTCGATTGTTCAATAGTAGCCAAAACGATAGTGACAGAATTAAGAAGGCTGGTATAATCTCACAGCTGAGAGGTGAATGGGAGATCCTCCAGCATGGAAGGAACAAAAAATGGACAAGTCACTGCAACAACACTTGACCATAGAGCTGCTCAGTTATGAGAGAGAGAGGCCTGGTATTGGTTTAACTTGAGGGTCACTACATCTCAGGAGGAGAGACAGGTTGAGAAGGAAGGTCATCCTTCAAGATCAGGGAAGTCTGAGAGAGGGCCGCTTGCTGCACGATAGGGATTCTATGATTTTAGGACATTCAGGAAAGGGAGATTGTTAGGTCATTCTAAATAACCAGGCTCAGAGACATGCTTAGGTGATCTGATAGCTATGTGAAAACAACTCAAACAGAAACATATTGAAAATCAAGTGACAGTGCCCACACCTTTCCACACACACTCACAGTAAAGGTAGAGCTGTTTTCTAAGACACAGGGACAGAGCAAAAGGAATTGCTGATGTGTGGAGAAGCAAAACAGCTATTACTTTGTGAAAAGCAATAGGCAGTTTTATGACTGTTTTATTTTAATACGGCATGAGATACAAAGGTAGATTATCCAGCCCTTCAAGTTCAATTTTAGAAGAATTTTGACACTAAGGTCAGTTTTGACAGGGTCAATCTAAAATGTTGATTCTTCTGCAAAAGAGACACAATTAATTCAACGGCTAATGTGAAAGATGCCAGATTTCCTCCACATAACAAATCAAAAACTGCACATTGATCATATTGTGTTTTCGTTTACATGATGAAATCTGCACAGTATTTGCCGTGAACTAGTTTGTGGTTGTGTCATAGAACACAGAACACACAACAGTACAGCACAGTACAGCCCCTTGGCCTATGATGTTGTGCTGCCCTCTTACCCTGAACCTAAAGACTATCTAATTTCCACCACTATCTTATCCTATCATTCACATGCCTATCTAACAGATGCTTAAATGCCCCTAATAAGGCCAACTCCACTACAACATGCTTTCCAGCTTCCAGAGAAACATCCAACATGGTATTTATCACCAGGTAAATCCAAGAAAAATGTAAAGAGCAACACCAGGAACTCTTCATTGCAGCCATAGGGCTGATCAAAGCATTTGATTCAATAAATCGCAAGGCTCTGTGGATTGTTCTCCAGAGATGTTCGTATCCAACGTATCTCATCACAATCCTGAAACTGCTTCAGGATGAAATGACTGAAGCTGTCTTGAACTAAGGAGGAAAGTTTAAGGGACATATGCATGGAAAGTTCTTTACACAGAGGAGGTTGCCAGCGGAGGTGGTAGACGCAGACACGTTGGCATCTTTTAAGATATATTTGGACAGGCACATGGATGGGCAGGGAGCAAATGGACACAGACTGGACGCAGACCGTTAGAAAATAGATGACAGGTTAGACAGAGGATCTTGATCGGCGCAGGCTTGGAGGGCTGAAGGGCCTGTTCCTGTGCTGTAGGTTTCTTTGTTCTTTGTTCTTTGTAATGAACTGAAAAAGCCTTCAAACTCCAGACATGCATCAGTCAAGGCTGTATCATAGCCCCTTTCCTTTTTACAGTCTACCTGATAGTGATTTTTCACCTCAAAGATCAACTGCTCTCAAGTGTGGGAGTATTAAACACTGCCAAGAAGGAAAATTGTAATTTCAGTCAATTTCGAGCCAAAGCTAAACAAACAATGATGGACATACCTGAAGTATAGTTGAAGTGTTTTCGTTCACTTTCCACCAGACTTGTAAGCATACAAGAGATAGAGCCTGTCATCGAATTTTACAAATCAAATCTTGCATGTCAACCCAGACCTAGTCAGTCAAATATTCTACCTCCCTCATATGTTCAAGGAATGTTTCTGGAATATGTTGAGCACTTCCCATTCCTTGGCATTGATTTATTTCAAGAGTAGAGAGATCCCTATCAATGTACCAGCCTTGTGCTAATTAAGACACGAGTGTTTGACAACAAAGACAGCAAAATGACTTGAGATCAAGTAAGCCAAAAGTCTTAATGCACAGAGTTGTTGCGGGCATCACAATGCTACACTGCAATGAGACCTGGACATTGTATCTGTGATCCATAAGAGAACACAGTGAGAGAAATTCTTTCAGCAATATCTCTGTCACATTTCCTAGATTCAATAGGAGGGTTGTCGAACAAATGTACGTGTCCTTCAAACAGCATTTAGCCAAAACTATCGCTAAATTAATCTACAACGTACTGGGCACTGAGTTTGGGCAGCTGAGAAGAATTTCCAGTGCCAGGTCCTGTTTCGCCACCTCTTAGATGGCCAAGGGTGTGGAAAGAAAACATTACACTGACACCCCAAAGCTCACCACCAGTAGATTTGACTTTATTTTACTGAACTAGCTACCACTCATTAAGGGCGGCGTTAATTTGACCCTGAAACTGTATCACAAAGTCTGAACTCCTCAATGTTGAAACAGAGTGATGGTAGAGAAGGAAAGAAAAGGACAGAAATTCAACTCTCCGGCCCCACTACCTCATGCCATGTACTGCACCACATATACAAAAAAACCCGCTGGGTCGAGAATTGGTCTGTCGGTCATATGAAGACCCTTGGAAGAAACCTGTAACCTTAAGTAGGTGTCATGTTCAAATCAAAGGTCAGATAACCTTGACAACCCATCTGAACCTGACACTGTGTCATTTAAAGAGAGATTAGGACCAGTGACCAAAAGCTTTTTCCAGGGAGATAGCTTTTAAAAACTGTCCTCAATAAGCAACACGTTAAAATGGTGGACAGTCTAAGAAGAGAATTCCAGAATTTAGGGCCTAGTCTCTAAAGACATGGCCATGAGTGCTGGAGTAAGTAATGTCAGAGTTGAGCAAGGGCAGAACAAAAGATGCATAGATATCTCAGAGACCTGTGAGCTTGGAGGAGATTACAGATGTTACAATAGCCGCCTACATCTGTTAAAACTTTCTGATCATCCCTAATTACTACATCATTTATACGTTGTTCAAAATATTTGTTTCCTAGTTTGAAAAAGTATAAAGATGGAATGGGGATGGGTCTGATTTTAATTCTGAGTGGCTCTTGGTTGAGTGAGGAAATTGGTTTTTAGCCTCTGTAAAGTTAAGAAGTCATTGACAACTTGACTTGGTGCAGGCCAATGCAGAGGATGAGCATTCAGGACAGCCTTATGAAACGGAAGAAGGGGAGTCCCTGGAGATGAGAGAGCAATAGCACTACATCTGAAGCCTAGAGAAAAAGTTCTGTCTTTCTTTGACTGCAAGGAAAGTACCAAAACAAACCTTAAATCATCTATTATGGTCCTGCATATTCCTCATACTCGACTTTACTAGGCCAACCACTGAGATCAATATCAGAATCCAATGATATCAACTGGACTCAGAGCTGCGTAGGTCAAGATAGACTGCACCAACAGCCACCTGATTCCTGCACCAACTGTCCCGAACAGGCCAGAGACAACATTATGGATTGTGTGATCTAGAGTTGCGTTTCCTCCTGGGTGTTTTATTTAATCATTTGTTTCCACGGAGTGGTAAATTTAAAATCTACTCCCAGTGGTGAGTGTCTCAAATGTGCAGACAAACTCTGGGAGGAAACATCCCGCAGACCACTTACTTACTTAACGTTGACCACTTACTTAACCTTTGAATGAACTGAGCACAGATTTTAGTGTTTACGTAGACGTTTTGGTTTTATTAAGTCTATCTGTCTCCACCTTGTCCACCCAGCATTTGAGCAAGAGCCTTTTGTCATCTGGTGCAGAGATTTGGGTAGCATCAGTAGTGGGAGGTGGGGGCCTAGTGGAAATATCATGAGAATTAACCATGCAGAACCCCAGGCTAATCTTCTGAGGACACAGATTCAATGACAGATACTGAAATCTGATTTCAATAATAAATAAAAAACTAATCAATGGCAACCATGACACTATTTTCATTTCTGTCTCAATGAGAGGAAATCCACCATCACTACTTGGCCTGACCTACATGGTTCTCCAAACCCACAGCAATGTGTCTGATTCTCAACTGCTCTCTGGGCAATTAGGGATGAACAATAAATGCTAGGTCTAGCCATCAATGCCCTTGTCCCATGAACAAATGAGCTGTTTGCAAAGTTTGACATATACAATGAAACTTTGAGGTGTGCCTGTGCTGATGTTAATGACAGGGTATACTCCATTCACCATGGAAGCAAACTGCTTTGATACATTTTTCAAACTAAATAACAGAGGCAATATTTGTTTGCATCCTTGGTCTCCCATTCAATCCCAATGTGAGCTTCCATTAGAGCGTTCGCTAAAATTGACTTTCCATCCCTGTAATTTGGTCAACTGAACATCTCTTTCAGCTCATCTGTTGCTCAAATTCTCAACCAGGCCTTTACATCCAGACTGAAATGTTCTGACATTGCTGGCTTCACTCCTACATTCTCGCTTCCGTAAACACGCTGCTATTCAAAACTGTGCTGCACATGCCTGCGCACACTGTAAATTCCATTTCACCCTCACCATTACATTCACTGACCTACATTGGATTCCGAAGCAAGAAATGTTTTGCTTCACTTTCTTAAAGATAGCTTCTTTATTCCTTGTCCTTTCAACTGCTGGCTTTCTCTCGTAAAGCTGCAGAGTTGCTTTCAATGAGTTTTTTTTTTCACTGTTTTGACTCAAAGGGACTTGGATTAGAAAAGAAAATTGATTTTAAGTGACTTCTTCTGATCCTGCACCCTGTTTTCACTTAACTTTCCCTGGCCTGTGCATTTAGCTTTACTTCATAATGTCACAGACTTTAGTTTATTTTACTTCAATTTAGTGAATGGAATGCAGGGTCGGTGAATATTTTAAGGCAGAGGTAGGCGCGATATTCACTAACAAGGAAATCAAAAGGCATTGGGTCAAGAAAGAATGTGGAGTTAATGGCACAACAAGATCAGCCACAATTTCATCAAATGGTGAACCAGGCCTGAGGGGCCGAATGGCCTACCCCCATTCTAATTCATATCTTTGTATGTATGTTAACTTGATTAATCTGGGGAATGCACTTGCCTGGACACAATTGCCATCCGTAGTATTTCAATAGTGTACAAGTGTTAGATTATAAACTCTGCATGATCACTAAAGAGGTTAAGGAAATTTCAATAATTCTGCAACCTCAGTGCTGCTTTTACAACATGGTCAACAATCCAGATTACATCTGGATATCAGAAACATATTTTGTTAATCACTGCTAAGTGGGTTTTCGTAGACGTAATTATGACACTTGCTTTTATCTGACAGCCATCTCTCTGGTCGTGCAAATTAGCATTATTCGCATTATTTTAATTGAAGTGAATTTGCATTGCCATGGAACTGAGAATTTGATGTACAGTAATGACAGTGTGCTCCTTGATACAGTCTATGATCTCAGTTTGAAGGTTTTGACTCAGCTCACTAGCCTTTGCTCTAAGACAGTGTCACTCTTTCGGCATCTCACCCAAGTAGACATTCTTCAGTAGGATTATCTCTTCCAGCTCCTGGTGGAAACTGAATGGAATTGGGTTAAAATACTACAATACACTCTCACAGCTGCGTTAACATCAACTCACTGAGAGACACTCCTCTTAAATAGACTCAATCCGGGGGTGGGGTGCGTTCTCAGGGCACAAGAACAGTGCTCCAGCCTCTGGGTCAGAAGGTCTGGTTTCAAGCACAATCCTGGAGCCATGCCTGGACAGGTTGATTTAAAAACAAGTAGATGCATTTGTTGTATCGGCCAAATCTGAAATGGAATCTTTCCAGAGTGAATGAGGCTTTGGACTGAACTGACCCTAATTTCCTTCCATAACACTCTCCTGAAACCATTTCGCCATCAGCTACCCAAGTGCGCCCAGGCAGACTCTAGGGCACCCAATCTGCATTGGTTGACTTTTGCTGGCTCCATCGTTGTACCTGCACTCACAGAGCAAAGACGTTCTGGCTCCTCCTATACATGACCAGACTGACTACAGTGTAGAGGCAAACACAGAGAAAGCTACAGAAACTTAGAAGACCTGACAAGCATCTGTGGAGAGAGAAACAGAGTTAGCATTTTGAGCCCAATATAACTTTTCTTCATAAGACTCTTCCCCCAACACACATCCCCCCCAACCCCCCACAGACCTGCTGGGTTACTCCCGCATTCTCTGCGCTTGTTTCAGATTTCCAAAATTCCAAGGTACTTTGGTTTTATAGAACAATAAGGGGGCAGCCTGAAGGCATGGAAACTGGTACAGTTCCTGCTGCATGCACCCTAAGGAGACATCTGTTGAAGTTTGTTTTACTCTGACTAGTTCATTAGCTGGGTCAATTGCCAAATATTCACGCACAACATTCTTTCAATTGGCAACCTAAAAAGATGCTTGATCACAGCTTTAAACTTCTGAGGGGGTGTAAAGCAGCTGATAAATTGGCCACCCATGATCGGTAACTACCCAGTTTCCTACTCACTGACTGGATTCAGATATCTGGAAGGATGAGTTAAAGGATCTTGATCCCTTTCACATTGGTACAGATATAAAAATGATTGGTTTTGATTGTTCCATGTTTAGAAACATAAATATGCTGTACCACTCCAAGAGGCTTAGAAGCATGGCCATTAGGAGCAAGAGTAGGTCATTTGACCTATCAAGCCTGTTCTGCCATTCAGGTAAATTATGGTTGATCTTTTATTTCAGTGCTATTTTCCTGTACAATTCCATATAGAGTTATACAGCACGGAATCAAATCCTTCAGTCCAACCCATCCTTGCCAACCAGATATCCTGACTGACATAGTCCCATTTGTTAGCAAATGGCCCATATTACTCTAAATTTTTTAATGTTGTATTTGTACCCACATCCACCACTTCCTCTAGCAGCTCGTTCCATACATGCACCACCCTCTATGTGAAAAACGTACCCTTTAGGTCCTTTGATCTCTGTTATGAACATACCCAATACACTGGGATCACCTGGGATTCAGAGTGAGCTTTCTAATTGCATAAAAGATTTGGTTCACAGGGGGAGACAGAGGGGGATGGTGGAGGATTGTTCACCAGGCCTGTGACCAGTGATATTCCACAGGGAGCAGCACTGGGTCCACTTTTGTTTATCATGTATATAAATAATTTGGATGACAATAAAGGAAGCATGGTTAGTAATGTGTAGATGAAACCAAAATTGATAGTATATTGGACTGTGAAAAAGGTGATCTAAGGTTACAAAGAGATCTCGATCAATTGGGCCAATGGGCTGAGGAGTGGCAGATGGAGTTTAATTGGGATGAATTCAAAGTAATGCATTTTGGTAAAAGAAACAGGGGCAGGATTTATACAATTAATGTTCGGGTCTTGGGTAGTGTTGTAGAGCAGAGAGATCTAGGGGTTCAGGTACATAATTCTTTGAAATTTGCATCAAAGGTAGATGGGGTGGTTAAGAAGGCATTTAGTATGCTTGCCATCATTGCCTAGACCTTTGAGTGTAGCAGTTGGGATGTCATGTAGAGGTTGTACTTGGCACTGGTGAGGCCTCTTCTAGAGTACTGTGTGCAGTTCTGGTCACACTGTTATAGGACATTATTAAACTGGAAAGGGTTCAGAAGAGATTTACCGGAATGTTGCAGGGATTGGAGCATTTGAGGTATGAGAATAGGCTGGATAGGCCAGGACATTTTTTCACTAGAGCACAAGAGGTCGAGGGGTTACCTTATTGAGGTTTATAGAATCGTGAGGGCCATAGATAAGGTGAATAGCAATGGTCTTTTTGCTAAGCTGGGGGAGTTCAAAACTAAGGGACATACTTTTAAAATGAATGGAGAAAGATTTAAAAAGAGCATGAGAGGCACCTTTTTTTTACATGGAGAGTGATTAGTGTGTGGAATGAATTGACAGATAAAGTGGTGGATGCAGACAAAGTTACAAGTTTTAAAAGACATTTGGATAATTACATGAATTGGAAAGCGTTGGCAGGATATGGGCCAAATGCAGGCAAGTGGGATTAGTTTAGTTTGGGAAAGCGGTTGGTATGGACTAGTTGGACTGAAGGGTCTGTTTTGGTGCTCTAAGACCCTATGACTCTCTGACTAAACTTCCATAGCACCCTGGGATACAGAATTCCAAAGATTCACCATCTTCTGAGTGAAGACATTCCTCCTCATCCCAGTCCTAAATGTCTTTTCTCTTATTCCGAAGCACAACATCCTTCCTGCATCTGCCCTGTTAAGCTGTGAAAGAGTTTTGCATGATTCATTAAGATTCCTTTTCATTCTCCCAAAGGAAGGTGATGCCCTAGTGATATTGTCGCTAGACTGTTAATGCAGAGAACCAGATAACATTCTGGGTTTGAATACCACCAGGGCAGATGGTGAAGTTTTAATTCAACAAAAAATCCGGAATTTAAGAATCTAATGATGACCACAAATCAATTGTCAGGAAAAACCCATCTGGTTCACTAATGTCCTTTCGGGAAGGAAACTGCCATCTTTATCTGGTCTACATGTGACTCCAGACCCACAGTAGTGTGGGTGACTCTGGACTGCCCTTTGGGCAGTTAGGGATGGACAATAAATTCTGCCCGGTCGCGACGCCCTTACCCCATTAATGAATAAAGGGGAAAAAAAACGCTGTCGGGGAATATAGACTCAATTTCCTCAATCATTCTGCAACCTGCTATCTTAACAGACCTCATTCCTTTCTAAAGCACTTGCTTCCTTCCTTAGATAAGATGGCCAACATTTTACATGATATCTTGAAGTTGATCTGCTGTTCAGTAAAATTTTAATTGATCTACTTCAGCTTCATTTTTCATTCATTACCTGTGAATCCTACTTTCCAAAAATCCATTGATCTTAGTTGTGAATATACTTGATGATGGAGACTTTGGACTATGGGAAAAATTTAGTTGTGACATGGCAAAAGACAATGATACGTGAGTGTTCTTCTACCAAACTAAAGGACAAAGTTGCCATATCTTAGCAGATCAAAGGCCTCTTCATTCATTAAAGAGAGAGATAACTGAAGGCAGTTTAACATGTGGGTCACCACATCTCAGGCAAGGGTAGAGGTTGAGAAGGAGAATCCTTCATTTCGATGACAGCTGATGTGGGAATTGGACCCATGTTGTTGGCATCAGTCTGCAATACAAACCAGCTGGTCCAGCCAAATGAGCTAACCAAGCTGCTGCAGCCCAGTGTATGGCCCAACAGTATAACACTTTACTGAGTGATAATGGGAACTGCAGATGCTGGAGAATCCAAGATAATAAAATGTGAAGCTGGATAAACACAGCAGGCCCAGCAGCTTCTCAGGAGCACAGAAGCTGACGTTTCGGGCCTAGACCCTGATGAAGGGTCTAGGCCCAAAACGTCAGCTTTTGTGCTCCTGAGATGCTGCTGGGCCTGCTGCATTCATCCAGCCTCACATTTTATTATCTAACACTTTACTGAACTAGTAATTGATCCACTCACTGGAGGGGATAGATTTCATCCATTTACTCCGTTATAAATATATAAACATTCTTTTCTGCCTGTCTTTAATGTACATTTTGGGTATCAATTTCAGATCAAGGGGAGAAAAAAAGGTTGCATTTCTGGATTTCAATGGAAAGATTTTGGTCTTCTGTCTCCTGGCTGAGATGCAGTAGCAAAGCTGTAATCTTCCTGAACTAGTAATCTAAATCATCTGGAGGAGTGAGTTCAAGTCCCACAATGATGGTTGGGGCATTTATATTCAATTAATTAGATCTGGAATCAAACAATTCCCCTCAGTGGAGTCACTGCAACATTAAGCCCACTAAACTCTCTGTAGAATAATCCTATCAGTCCTATTTTGTCACTCTATCACTGTAATCCTGTTTATCTCTTTCAAGTGTTCACCCAACTTCCTGTTGAAATCTTTGATTTTATTCATTTTTACCATCCACATAGACATAAAGTTTACTCCCATCCAGAGGTTGGGTCATGAATGTCCACAGGGTTAGCCCACACTTATTGGCAAAGTACTGCAGTGCTTTGACAATGCTTTCTGCAGGATGGCTGAACAGAAGGCTCTCCCACTCTCACAAACTGCCTTCAGGTATGTTCAAAGAATTTACAGGCTGATGGTCTAATTGTTTGTCCACTGCATAGATGCACTTCTCAGGGCCACCTTTTGCTTCATGCTAATTTTTAAAAATTATTTATTCATTCATGGGAGGATTACATCACTGGCTTGGCCAGCAGTTACTAGCCATCCCTAATTGCCCAGAGGGCAATCAACCACATCGCTGTGGGCCTGGAGTTACATGTAGGCCCGACCAGGCAAGTTCGGTAGTTTCCCTCCCTAAAGAACAGAGATGAACCATATGGGCTTTTCCAACAATCGGCAATGGTCATCATTCGATATTTCATTGCAGATTTTTTTTCCTTGAATTCAAACCCCGCCAAGGCAGGATTTGAACTTGGCTCGCCAGGACATTACCTGGGTTAACAGTCTAGCAACGATACTGCCAGGCTTTCACCATCAGAGCCTGCCCACCCAACGCCACACCACCCCTCCTCCCCCGCACCCATACCCATTCCCCCCAGTGAAAAACAATTTATCATTTTTAAAATTTAAGTACTTACTTCTTTGGCTGTAATGTAATAGTTTGTGTTATATCCTTGTCCTACCGTTTTCACTTACAAGTATATAAGTATGATACAGTTATAGTACTGTACTGTAAATCTTTAAACCATACACTGATAGCAGACATACCTGAAATCAAGACGCTTTTACCTTTTGCTGCTGAATGCATTTAGAAGTCTGATACATTAGGAAGAACCCAATTATATGAAACAGTTAACAAGCATGGCAGAAAACCTGAGTTATAGCCACCAGTTTTATTAAGAGTTTCCTGTATTTAATGTCTAGCATCAAAGGTATGCAGGTTCATCCTTGATTAAGAGCATTAAAACTAAAACTATTTTATATCCTTCTCCTCTGCAAACTGCTCATTCAATATTCCATAACCCACATCTTGAGCCATCTGCAAAATCCTTGGAACATTCCACTCTGTCACAGTGAATTGATTTTAATGGTTCTCATCCTCACTTTTAAATCCCTCAAACACTTTGCTCAAGCCTCTCTGTAATGCCCTGCAGTAATATTGTGCTTCTCTGACACAAGTTAGCCAATATTTTCCACTACCCTAACTCGACTGTCAGTGGTTGTAACTTCTGTCATTTCCCTCTGGATTTATCTCTCTAAATGCCACATTCTTGTCACCTCCCTCTCTGTTGCTCAACGTCCACTCTCTCTCGGTCAAATACATTAAAAAGACTTTCTGAGCATGAAGTATACAACAAGCGATAGCAGTTAGGCACCCCATTTCGCTTTAGCATGAATCCGACCTGAAGAATTTCTGTAACCATCTTAAACAAACTTGTTTTGGAGATGACAGGACATGGAAGGAAAGAACTATTTTACATGCGTACACATTGCAACAGGTAGGGGAAGGTGCTGGGATAAATATTCCTTCTTTTCCTCACTTTGACTATTTGCAACAAGATGTGCAATTTGGAGACAGTACTTTAAAACACATTAAGAGTTGCAACTTTAAAGGACAAAGAGGTTTTCTGGGAACAAGAGATAAAAATTTAATCTTACAATACCCCAGATGTAAACACACTTCCATAAACACATAGACAGACATGTTGGAAAAGATGAGTTCTAAAGATGACATATGCACCTATATTATTCATAGATTAACAAGAAAATAATCACATGTTCCTAATAAGTCTTTTAATATGACAATGTTGCAAGCCTAATAGGTGCCTTCTCTTGGTTCTTTGAAGATAAGTGGATGTTGCAAGCCCATTCGTTTTCATGCAAAGTTCTGGCTGGGATTTATAGGAAAGGGACATATCATCGTAGGTGGAAACAAATTAGCCTCTCTTGCTCTACATGAAGTAGCTGTCTGTTTAGGTTGGGGTCTGTGCTTCTTCTGGACGATGATCCCCTCTGTGCTGTCTGTCACAGATCTACCATTGCAACCATCGTAATATGTTACCACATGTCAGTTACGATCTGATGGCCCCAGAAGCAAAATTTCCAATAACCACAAAAAATAATACAGTATTAGAAGCCACAATGAATGAATAGTGGATGTTCATACCTGCCTATGATAAGAATGTTATCTCAATGTACTTTTGTTGATTTTTGCATTTTATTTCATCATAGTGGAGTAGTGCACTGGAAATCAAGCCTTACTATTCCCAGAGTCATCAAAATGGGAAAACTTTAATCAACCTATCCAAAGTCCCCAGTTTACCTGACTGACAAACACAGGCCAAAAGAAACCACTCAATCTCTGTACTTAAGAAGAAAATAACTATTTATGACACAGTTTGTTTTTAATCAGTGGTAGGTAGGAAATATGAATCACAAACCTGTAACTCTGTTTCACTTTAAACTTATAGCTTAAACTCTCCCCCTTTTAAACCCGCTGTTTCACACTCAGACAGACACACAAAGGCAGACGGGGCATGAATATTAAAGGTGGGAAACGTAGAAGAGAATAAGGGAACATACTGTTCATGAGTACCAATCTGGATCATAGGATTCAATGAATTGAATTCTTTTTCTCTATTCCTTACTTTTTTTTGCTGATGAGATGGGGCTTTTTTTGTACACTGATGCTGTCTTTCATTTGTGGTTGAAAATTTGATGCTTCACAGTTCCTTGATGGTGTTTTATTCGTCCTTTAACGGGGGGTTATAGAGAAAGATGAATGGAAGACATCTGGCTGATGCTTGAGACTTTATTGTACATCCACACACGGACGGAAACATGGAGAGAGATTTCTAGATGCTTTCTTTTTGCATGATAGATATTTTTCTACTACCCTGGCCACACACAAGCCACGGTCACCTTGTCAGCAGCCAATAAGAAGACACTGTCAAGAAATTGTCCCCGTCACTCAGAACCCATCACTTCATGGTGTGTGTTTTTAATCTGCTTTTCTGGGGAAAGCAACACGGAGGTATAACTGCAAAAATTTCTGGAAACATTCATCAGGTCTGGTAGCATCTCTGAGGAATTTCTGAGGAAACTCTGTTTTTATTTCCAATTTACAGCATCGTCACTTCTTCTGATTTTTACTGAATACAACTGATATTTAAAACTACAGTCATTTCCTTACATAGTTTCCTTGGTTTGAAGCTGTATTTTCCTTTTTACTCCACTCTCTATAAATAACGAAATTAAAAGCATGTGATCTTTACAGTTTTCAGACCCTGAATCTGAAGGGGCTTCGTAATCGAGTTCCTATAAAGAGTTGGCCAACAGAAGTCTAAATTCCACGATCTTCCATTCCAAATGCCTTTCCAAGGATCTTCCACCTGCACATTCACATTTTGGAACATTTCCATGGACATGAGTTATTCCCTGTCTGTGCAGAAATCCCACAAAAAAAAATCACCTGACCCCCCTGGGCTCCATCTTTGGTCAAGATAAATTGTCCATGCTCTATGCTGTTTCCAAAACATTCCAAACACACCATTGTCTTCATACGCTCACAGACACATCACGTCAGCTTGGCAACACACATTCACACTGTGGGTTCACTTTTGGTGGTTCATCTACATCATCTTGAGAGCAGTTAGGGACCGGCAATAAATGCCAAAGATGCCAGTGATACTCACATCCCAATGAATGAATTTAGAAAAGACACACACAAAGAAACTTGGAGAAATGTCGGCAGAAGTGACAATTATCAAAGAGTCCATGTGATTACAATGGTCAGGTAATTTGACCACATTGTATTTCCTCTGTGAAGGATGTGTCTGAATTCAATATGGATACCTTTATCTCAGTGTTTTTGTGAAGTAGTTCAAGTTTCAGAACAAGATAGACTTGATTGCCTTCAATATATGCTTTTCTCTTCTTTCTCAGTATTAGCTACTATACTCAACATTTCCAAACATTAAGCTTAGAATTGCATCTGAGGTTAATTAGATATCAATTTGGACTCCAAATTAAACCATCCAAGCACTTCAGAATCAATCCTATTTATTGCATGGCTCAAAATTAAATGATGATGGATTGCTGTCAATTCATTTTCCAATGATTAATGTGTGCAAGGGTCACATAGAGATAGGAGAATGTCCAGAAACCCATTTCGATTCTAACCCAAAAAGCAGCTCCAATCCACTCTGTTTTTCTGCCTTGGAACAATCAAGAGATATTTGTTTTACAGCCTATTTTAACATTTTGTTTCAAACTGTAATTATCTGCAGCAATTGAGTCTAATCAGCTTAGTGTGAATAAGAAATTATTATGATGTAAGCTGAAACTTGAAGTCAATCTTCAGGCAGGGCTGGTATTTCCAGCCAGAGTGTTTAGGATGGGGCAACATAGGTGAAATTGGGTCCTATCGATCGGCTTTAATACTTTGACATTTCAATAGGGAAGAAATTGAATGCATACCGATGCACAGAGAGGGACAAATCAGCACATCTGAAGTGAAGCAAATGGGGTATTATTGTTATATTATTGACCAAAAACACAGGTAATGTTCTAAATGCTGCCCCTCCACACTTCACATCAGCTCTGATGAAATGTCACCTCAACTCAAAATGTTAGCATGCTCTCTCTCCACAGATACAGCCTGACCCACAGTGATTTACAAAATTTTTCTGGGTGCTTGTGCTCAAATCCCACCATTTGAATTCCGTCAGATAAAATCTAGTGTTAAGAGTCTAATGATGATAATGAATTAATTGTCAAGAAAAATCCCATCTGGTTCACTAATGTCCTTTAGGGAGGGAAACTGCCCTTCTTAGCCAGCGTGGCCTTCATGTGACTCCAGACCACAGTCATGTGACTGGATTTTCGCTCTGGGAAATTAGGGGTAACTAATCATCCCATGAATAAATTTTTAAAAACTAGACTGTACAGTCTCTCAAACCTGCTCCATAATTCGATAGGATCATGGCTCATCTTCTATATCAATTTTACTTTGTACCAAAACCCTCTAGCCCTCAATTCCCTTAATGCCTAAAGATCTATCAATTTCAGCCTTGAATACATTCAATAATCAAACAACTAGAGCCCCTGGGGGACAGAATTCCAAAGATTCAGAACTCTCTAAGAGAAAAAAATTCTCATTTCAGTTCTAAAAAAACCCCCACTAACCCAAGGCTATAATGCTTAATTCTAGGCCATTTCGCTAGATGTAACAGTTCTCAGTGTTCACCTGCTAAGAATTTTATATAAAATTACATGTGACATAATCGATCCCAACCTTGGGCGACTGTCTGTGTGGGGTTTGCACATTCTCCATGTGCCTGTATGGAAACTGGCCCTTTGGCCCATCAAGTCCACACCAGCCCTCAGAGTATCCCACCCAGAGTCATCCCCGTATAACCCAATTAATCTGCACATCTCTGGACGCTATGGGGAAGTTAGCATGGCCAATCCACTTAGCCTGCGCATCTTTGGACTGTGGGAGGAAACCGGAGCACCCGGAGAAAACCCACACAAACAGTCACCCAAGGGTGGAATCAAACTCAGGTCCCTGGCACTGTGAGGCAGCAGTGCTAACCACTGAGCCACCGTGCTGCCCCTAATTTAATTGCAGATTTTTAAAAAAGCTTAACAAATTTGAATGCAGTGGTGGGATTTGAACCCATCTCCCCAAAGCCTTAGCCCGGAGCTCTGGGCTAACAATATTACCACTATACTACTACCTCCCCAGTGACCATACTAGAGTAATTATACTGATTTTGGGGTGTTCACTTCCATCTGTGAAAGTAAAGTCACCCCAGTCCTGTTCTCCCATTAGGCAGCAATGACTGGTGGTGGCTTAACCTGACAGTCACCATGTCTCAAGAATAGAGGCAAAGAAGGAAGATCCTTCATTGTAACCTCAGCCTGTGCAGAAGTTGAACCCACACTGTTGGCACTGGTAACCAGATATCCAGCCAACTGAGCTAACTAAACCTCTAACAAAAAAAAACTGACAGCAGTAAGGTACTCTGTAACAGCAAAGCTTGTAGCTTTAACCATTACAGATACGATTTTACAATAGTATTGATTTGAGACTGTGTGTTTCTTTATTCACCTTTATTAATTATTAATTTATTCAGTATTTGCCTGTTTAGTAGAACACAGCGGCGCACATTGGCAAAGGCAAATGGACCTTTACAAATATAATATGCTTTCTATACGTCATTAAACAAATTCTGCCATTTATTTATATCTGCAGTATTTCCCATAATTTTAACTTGCGAAGATTTATAATCGTTTCTCACGTAACAGATGAAATGTGAACAGCAATTGTGAACTGAATGCTAAAAGAACATCACTTGCCAGGATGGTGCTATTGGTTAATCTTCTTCTGCCTGGCAGAACTCACTGGTATGATCAGATCACCATTTGTTTCACAGGTTGGTAATTTTATCACTTCAGCAGAATAAGATGTTTGGCTGCAGAAACAATCTTCCAAAGAGGCAGACATGGCTAAAGATAGCCATTCAGCTCATCTCAGGTCTTCAATGCAAAGACATCCTGCTGTTTCCCTTTCTGAAGAAGGGTCCCGACCTGAAACATCAAACTTGTCTGCTGATCTGATGCTGCTTGGCCTGCTGTGTTCATCCAGCTTCACAGCGTGTTATCTGCTGTTTCCCTTCCCTATATCCACTGTGCCTTGGATGATTCAAGGGTTACCTCCTCAGCCTGAGCCAAATTGTTTGCCAACTTCTGCCCCACTATCTGTGTGAAGGAGAAAGCCAGGAGAACTGTCCTAACATTTCCCATTCACTGTCCCATCCTTCTTAAATTTATGGAGACTTTTTATTCGAAATATCTTCACTCAAGCGTTTATTTTCTTATCCATTGCCTCTAAACGTGAGTAGCCCATGTTCTTTCAAACCACAGTTAAACCTAAAATGCTCCACCGCTACATTGCAGTTTTCCACTCAACTACCCTTTTAATTCTTTTATTTTCAGTGAAGCAGCTGTAGTTTACTCATGAATGCAGAACAGTACAGAAGGATTTGCACTCCCATATATAATGCGTTTGACACCAACGACAGAAAGTCTTCAGCCATTTAAGAGAACAAGAATGTTCAGACTAAGAATGACTCAAAATTAAATCGAATTCCAGTCAGGTTACAACCAGAAATGGGATTCTGGATGTGAGTTTGCTCGCTGAGCTGGAAGGTTAGATGATGTTACCTAGAATGGTGACGAAACGTCTGCAAACTAACCTTCCAGCTCAGCGAGCAAAATCACATCCAGAACCTCAACCTGAGCTACAAATCTTCTCAAAACTTGCTAGAAATGGGATTATTTACTAGCCCTGGTATCTCACCTTGAATTGCACAGTGATATGAATTTGTGTTAATATATCTTCTATCTGGTCTAGAGCTTCTGCATGTCTGGTCCGGGAGGACATCAATATAGCTTCTGTGTTTCCTGTTTTACTGTAAAATGAGCAGAAATTGGAGTCTCAATATCCCACGCTGATACAGGTTGAGTGCGGATTGTTTTTGTTGTTTAATAGCAACTTCAGCAAGCAGTGAGAGGTGTTATATAGTATTTATAACACCAGGAGCAGGTCTTTTCATACAACTGGCCCTTATTCATGTTTATGCACATCACAAGTCACCCCCTACCATTACTGTATCTAATTCTAACAATGTAGATTTCCACCCCTATTGTCATTACGTACTTAACCAGCTTCTCCTTGAGTGCGTTGATGCTCTTTGTGGAATCACAAGTTCTACATTGCACTCGCTGCCCAAGTCCAAGCTATCCAGTCTATGTGAGTCCCAATACATTGACTGCAGAGGAATTGCTCAGGAAGTTTGCAGAACCTGCTCCCTAGTTGTTCAGTCCTCACTGATCATTATAATCTCCCAGTTCTGGTATTGTGCTTGTATATTCTATTTATTTCCTCATCTTCTGCAGGATCTCAGTATCTTCTTTGCACTGTGGCACTGAAAATCAAACATAGTAATCCAAGTGAGTTTTGAGAAGATTTGCAGCTCAGTTTGAGGTTCTGGATGTAAGTTTGCTCGCTGAGCTGGAAGGTTCGTTTTCAGACGTTTCGTCACCATTCTAGGTAACATCATCAGTGAGCCACCGGTGAAGTGCTGGTGTTATGTCTCGCTTTCTATTTATGTGTTTAGGTTTCCTTGGGTTGGTGATGTCATTTCCTCTGTTGATGCCATTTCCTGTGTTAGTGATGTCATTTCCTGTTCTTTTTTCAGAGGGTGGTAGATGGGCTCCAAATCAATGTGTTTGTTGATGGAGTTCTGGTTGGAATGCCATGCTTCTAGGAATTCTCGTGCGTGTCTCTGTTTGGCTTGTCCTAGGATGGATGTGTTGTCCCAATCAAAGTGGTGTCCTTCCTCATCTGTATGTAAGGATACGAGTGATAGTGGGTCATGTCGTTTTGTGGCTAGTTGATGTTCATGTGTCCTGGTGGCTAGCTTTCTGCCTGTTTGTCCAGTGTAGTGTTTGTCACAGTTCTTGCAAGGTATTTTGTAGATGATGTTCATTTTATCTGTTGTCTGTATAGGGTCTTTTAAGTTCATTATCTGCTGCTTTAGTATGTTGGTGGGTTTGTGGGCTACCCTGATGCCAAGAGGTCAGAGTAGTCTGGCAGTCATTTCGGAAATGTCTTTGATGTGGGGGAGAGTGGTTATGGTTTCTGAGCCCGTTTTGTCTGTTTGTTTGGGTTTATTGCTGAGGAATCGGCAGACTGTGTTCATAGGGTACCCATTCTTTTTGGATACGCTGTATAGGTGATTTTCTTCTGCTCTGTGTAGTTCCTCTGTGCTGCAGTGTGTGCTGGCTCGTTGGAATAATGTTCTAATGCAGCTTCGTTTGTGGGTGTTGGGATGGTTGCTCCTGTAGTTCAGTATTTGGTCTGTATGTGTTGTTTTCCTGTAGACGCTGGTTTGAAGTTCCCCATTGACTGTTCGCTCAACTGTGACATCTAGGAATGGCAGCTTGTTATTGTTTTCCTCCTCTTTTGTGAATGTTATGCCAGTAAGGGTATTATTGATGGTCTTGAAGGTTTCCTCTAATTTGTTTTGTTTAGTGATGACGAAGGTATCATCCACATAGCGGACCCAAAGTTTGTGTTGGATGATTGGCAGAGCTGTTTGTTCGAGTCTCTGCATTACTGCCTCTGCTAAGAACCCTGATATCGGAGATCCCATGGGTGTACCGTTGGTTTGTCTGTAGGTTTTGTTATTGAAAGTGAAGTGGGTGGTGAGGCATAGGTCCACTAGCTTGATGATGCTGTCCTTGCTGATGGGGTTGGTGGTGTCTGGTGTATGTGTCTTCGGTTCTTCTAATAGTGCAGTCAGTGTTTCTTTGGCCAGGTTGATGTTGATGGATGTGAACAGGGCTGTTACGTCAAAGGAGACCATTATTTCATCCTCTTCTATCTTGGTGTCTTTGATGGTGTTCAGGAATTCTTGGGTGGAGTGAATGTAGTGGCGCGAGTCTTCTACTAGATGTTTTGGGCTTTGGTGTAATTTCTTGGCCAATTGTAAACAATTGCAGAAAATAAGTTTGGATTAAATATTCTTGGTGGAAACAGCAATGTGGTAAGTGCTCCGATTCACAGGAATAAATAAAGCCCCAAAGTGACAATTTGCATTTTGAGAATATTGTCAGGAATTTGCATATAATAAAGATTGCACAAACTTGAACATAATTGCTACAAGCTTCATGGGAACTGACAAAACAGATCACCTCGCAGAGGGGTTTTATCTCCTCTAGATTTCAGCTATATCACTGAATGCAAATTCTGATTTCAATTGCTGATTACAATGCTTTCCATTGGGAACAGAGGGAGCTTATTATAACAAATAATACTTGTAATTACGAGCTGTGCTACACACACGCTCACACACACACACAGACATGCACGCACAAACACAAACACACACACAGATACGCACATGCATGTGCACGCACACAGACAGACAGACACAAGCATGCATGTGCAACACACACACATAGACAGACACAGATACACACACACACACACAGGCGCACACACACAGGCGCACACACACAGACTGCACACACACGCACACACATAACATAAACTTACAGGAATTGTTGTAATCTGTATGTTTTAACTATTCATGGAATATGGTGTATTGTCCAGCATTCAGTGCCCTCGAGAAGGTCGTGATAAGCTGCCTGCTCTATGTGGTACGGTCCACCCACAAAGCTCTTGTCCCTCATGTATAGTGGGCACACCAATAATTCCCCGCATTGGGGCAGCCTCCAGTCCACCAGGAAAACTGAAAAGATAAGTCTCACTGATGGTGTTAAAGTCAATATATTTCCCTGAACATAGACATGACAGTGATAAAGCGTGGACAGCTTTTCTCAAAATTCACTATTGGGATCTGGGCATTGCTAGCTGAGACAGCATTTATTGCCCATCCCTAACTGCCCTCAAGTGGTGAGTTGCCATCTTGAACCATTGCTGTCTACGTGGTTTATTACCTAGGTTGTTGAGTTCTTCTCAAAGTTATACCCTTTTTTAAGCTCATTCACAGGTTGTAAGCATTTTTATTCTTTACAAATTTGTTTATGTCAAGTACTCTCTCCTGTTTCTCCAGACCAGTTGTGACCGTCAACTGTTATTGTGCTTCCAAACCTGCGGAGATGCTGCTCCAACCACCTCTGCCACAGTAAAGGTCGTATCCAGCCCCCAGTTAGTTTCATCTGATCACAATAAAGCTGGAACTGGGCATTTAGCAAAATCATAGGGTGAGTGGGCGTTGGAGGGAAACGGGGGGGGGGGGGGTGATGCTGGAGGGGAGAGGGGGAAGTTGGCCAGGAGGGGCAAAGCAGGGTAGTGGAGAATGGGGGGGGGGGAAGAGAAGAGGGGTTATGGGAGAAGAGAAGGGGTGGGACGGGAGAAGAGAAGAGGGGAGGGGAGAAGAAAAGGGATGAGGGGAGAAGACAGGGGAGAAGAGAAGGGGGGAGGGAGAAAGAAGAGACGGTGGAGGGAGAGAAAGGAAAAGAAAGAAGGAAAAAGGAGGAAGGGAGAAAGGAAAAGAGGAGGGAGGAAAGGTGACACAGGAGCAGGGGAAGGGGGAGGGGAGAAGAGAAGGGGAGGAGAGGAGAGAACGGGGAGGGGAGGAGCGAAGAGGAGGGGAGGAGAAGAGAAGGTGTAAGAGAGAAAGGAAAGGGGAGACGGAAAAAGGAGGAAGGGAGAAAGGAGAAGGAGAGGGAGAAAAGGTGAGACAAGAGAAAGGGTAGGGAGAAGGGGGAAGACGAGGGAGAAAGGAGAATGGGGAAGGGGACGAGGGGCCGGGGTGGGGAGAAATGTGTGGGAATAAAGGAAGAAGGGGGAAGGAAAGGGGGGGGAAGGGAGAAGCGATAAGGAGGTAAGGGGATAAGGAAGGAAAATGAGGAAGGGGGAGAAGAGAGGGAAGGGGAGAATCGGGTGTAGGAACCAGAGGGGTTAGGATTTGAATCTCCACCGTATTACCAGTGGTCAGGCATGCTTGCTCTCCAGTGAACTAGTCAGTTCTCTATTCCTTGCTTTCCTTCTTCCATTCAGCTGCCAATCTATCTCATTCTAACCTACACCAGGGTTCCACAGGCATCGCCAGCCCGAGATCCTTTGTCCAATGTTCATGTGTGAGCCTCCTGAACAAGTGTCAGTCTCTGGCTGCACTGTTGACTGTATCGTATTGTAGGATGAGCCTGTGTCCTGTAGGATCCAGCTGGAAGCGCTTCTGTGGCATTAACAACCTCAGAAACTCTGGTATGCATTGCCCCCTTGCCTGAAAGCAACTGAGTTCATGACAGGCAATGCTATTCCCCCTGCTCCACTTACTCCTGTTGCCTCAGCTCAGTAACACCTTATAGTCCAGGGTGATCAAAACTCAATGTTCTGCTGTCTCCAGCTGTGTCCACACTAATACATTAAGTTGTTGCTTTGTAAGAACCACTATTTTCCAAAGAAAGGAATCTATTTGCTGAAATTCAATTATCCTAATCCCAGACAAAATATGCAAAACAATGCTTAATTATGAATCAGAGGCTAAAGTATGAAACAAGGCAGATCTGTCTGATTCAAGAATTGACACAACGGAGCTAAACAGCACACTTATTAACGTATGCATAATAAAGCATGTAATAAAAACATTTTAGGAGAGAAATATAACTTTCATTGCATCTATTGTTTCTTCCAGCCTAACGAGTTTACAAAGTTACTTTGCAATTTGGATCCACTTACCAACAGTTAAATATGTTTGTTTTTGCACAGGAAGCAGGTAAGTATTCAGCTTGAGTACAAGCACAATCAATGATGAAATCTCCTATAGCATTGAAACACATTAACAAACTATTATCGCAGAGCTTGCCTTGTGCTTAAAGTTACATTAAAATTCAGAGAACGCGTATGATTGTCACACTCTAAGTTTGTAGTCAATCAGTGCATATCATAAAAAGGAATTTGTTTAGGAAACCAAACCTGAGGGAATTTGCCAAATTGCAAACATCAACTTTCTCTCATTTATATAAGATTATATTTTTGTCATTACGCTAAAATTAATAGGCCTTCTGTTTATTCTTTTCATATATCAGACCATTCCTTCAATGGCACAGCAAGCTGGTGTCTTATGTTATTTCACAGCTTCGAAGCCTCTGTAAGGAGAGGCTAATTCCAAAGAATGATTTGCAGGTTTCATATTTTTCAGCACTTCAGCACTTGCAATCAAAAATTGAAATTGCATTGTTTAATACAAATAATATGCAAGATAAATTGCACTGAGGATTTTTTTTTCCATCTGCTATCACCGGTTAGTTAAGAAATGGGTCAGTTGTTTTCTTAATGAGGTCAACATAGAAATTTCCGATGTATGTATTAAAGTGGCTGTAGCTATTATTATGCAGCTTTTGGAGACAACAGACTAGGCTTTCAGTCCAGGGAGTGGAACAAAGACCAGAGCTGCCTCTGTTATATAAGGGTATTGAGATCCTGGAGCAACCTTATAATGATTTCATGGAGCTGCAAACGACTAAAATTAAATACCATTGTGTGGGCAGAGTTAGGCACTCTGGAAGCTTACTGGGAAAACACATCTTGGGAACATGGAAATGAGCACACGAAGAAGATAAATTATTTCTTATTTACTGCTACTAGAAGTTCAGAGGGTCTGGAATATCTATGATAACCATATGCAGTTGTATTTAGTATTATTATATGATAAATACTTTGAAGTCCAAAACCTGAAGATAATCTTTGACTTTGCCTTGTCTTCAATCAGTTTGTGGTGTTAAACCACACAATATTAGATGGTAGCTGTGATGGGTTTTATTGCCTCGAACATCACAGCAGCGTTGAAGAGCTAGAAACAAACCTGTGATCACCTGAAGTAGAGAAGCATTCAAAACATTTTTTTTCAAAAAAATAGCATCAGCACAGCTAGAAAACCAGTGAGTAATGATGAAGAAATGCTACAGCATTAAAACCCTACTGGATAAATCATCAGAGTGCCGCCAGTCTTGAAAAAGCCTTTTACAGCCAGTAATAGAGGAAATAAACCTTTAAAGATCTTTCGCTCCCCTCTGGTACTTAGCCATAAACCTCTCTGGAATTGACAGTTAGCCGATTTGTCGTACAATTCAGCCCCACACCTCATCATAGGCTTTCCTGACTCATCTATCAACATGGAATCAATCAATTCAAAAACGTGGGGAGAAGTGGGAGAGATATGGAAAATCGCATACTAAAACTTGTAAAACAACATAATCGAGGTATGTGTTTGTTTATACACAAATATATAAAACTGTTAATCAATGTCTGCAACAAGCAGATAAATGCCAGGGGAGGGGATTGTACAAGGGCATTGGAAGCCTGGAGCTGCCTGTGTTGATGCCATGGAACTACACATCAAAAAGTGTCAATAGCAGAGAGTGAGCGGAAGTAGAACCCACTAAAAGTTTAGAAACACTAAAAGCAAACCACAGGCTCTGTCAGGAAGACACTCCAAGGGCATATAGGCATGAAGAAAGTAGATTAGTCAGAGCCTATTATACTTAAGATTGCGCTCATCCTGTCTCTATCTCTCTATTTCTCTCTGTTCCTCTCTCTCTCTCACTCTCTGTCTGTCTCTCTCTCTCTGTCTGTCTATCTGTCTGTCTATCCCTCTCTACCTGTCTGTCTGTCTGTCCCTCTCTCTCTCTCTCTCTTTCTCTCTCTGTCCCCCTCTCTCTCTCTGTCTGTCCCTCTCTCTCTCTGACTTAGCTTTCTCCCTCAGCCAGTTTGCCCTGAACCAGAACTCAATATGGCAACAAACCACACAATAAAACAGTTTCCTGCTGTTCACACTTTGTTATCTTGGATCCTCCTGTTGAACACCACCCCAGGAGTGAAAAAGAGAATCACTTACGACAGTAAATTAACTGTCACTCTTAGCTGTCCAATGTCAACACCACTGAAGAATGGTGGGAGAACTGTTGACACTAGACAGCCAAAAAAAGGCCTTCCAGCCACATTGGAAACATCGAAAGTTGCAATGGAGGGTCAGTGAGAAAGATGGTGCTTCAAAATGGACGCATCCTTCCCCCACTATTTAAAATGTTTAATTAAGTAAACGGTTCTTGGAACAAAGTCACATTGTCGGAGAGGGGGTATGGTGGTGGGTAAATGGAGTTGGTGTAAATACCCTTTTAGAGGGCAGCCTATGCCCATTTCTGCACTCAGGTCAGAAGAGTTTCCAGCCCTATATAAATTCCTGGGCCCTGAGTCTCTCACCAAGACGCTGCCTCCTGACAATAAACTGCCTACTCCATGCACAGGACCCTGGGGTCTGACCGGAATATTTCATCAGGCCTCCTTCAATTTGTCTCAGCTCGGTTCGGGAACATCCTGATTGGATACTCACCTCACGGGAACAAGCCATCACCACACTGCGATCCTGCCCAAAGGTGGGACAGGGCAGGGAAAGTGGAGGAGAGCAAGGAAAGCAGAGAGGAAGGTGGGAAGGAGTGGGAATTTGGGATGAAGTCGGCATGGGCTGCAAGTCATATGATGAAACTGCCAAGAAAACCAGGGTTGTCAACCTCACTGATTGGCACCTTTCATTAGCAAATGCTGGTATGGAGCCACGGAACATAAACTGAAAGGAGAGGATGCCTATGTCAGGATGTGGTTTTGTGCATAAGAAATTGCATCACACAAATTTGATTGGGTGTTTTGAGGAGGTCACTGAGAAGACAGATAAAGGCAAAGTGGTAGACATTGTCTACATGGACTTTAGCAAGACCCTTGACAAGGTAAATTTAGATCACATGGGACCGGGACAGTTAGCCAGTTGGATGCAAAATTGACTGGATGAGTTGGAGACAGAGGGTGGTGGTAGAGAGTTGTTTTTCAGACTGGAAGCCTATGACCAGCGGTGCGCCACAAGGATTGGTGCTGCGTCCATTGTTATTTGTCATTTTTATAAATGATTTGGATGACAATATAGGAGGCATGGTTAATACAAATGAAGATGACATCAAAATTGTTGGTATACTGGACAGTGAAGAAGATTATCTAAGAGTACAATGGGCCAGTGGGCTGACGAATGGTGGGTGGGCTTAGTTTAGATAAATGCAAGTTGAGAAGCAATGGCCTGATGGTGTTAACGCTGGACTGTTAATCCAGAGACCCAGATAATGTTCTGGGCACCTGGGTTCGATTCCTGCCATGGCACATGGTGGAATATGAATTCAATAAATATCTGAAATTAACAGTCTAATGATGGCCATGAATCTGTTATCGATTGTCAGGGAAAACCCATCTGATTCACTAATGCCCTGTCAGGAAGGAAACTGCCATCCTTATCTGGTCTGACTCCAGACCCACAGCAATGTGGCTGACTCTTAACTGCCCCCTAGGCAAATAAGGATGGGCAATAAATGCTGCCTGGTCAGCAACCCCCTCAGCCCGTGAATGAATAAAGGGAAAAAAAACTTTGGTCAGACAAACCAGGGCAGGACTTCCACAGTTAATGGTAAGGCCCTGGGAAGTCTTGTCAGACAGAGAGACCCGAAGGCTCAGGAGCACAAAAATCAAAGCTGACACTGTAGGGCTGTACTGAAAGTGTGCCGTGTTTATGAAAATGCCATCTTTTGGATGTGTTGTTAATTTAAGATCCCATTTGCCTATTCAATGTATGAAAGAGATCCCAAGGCACCATTTTGATGGGGTGTTCAGCCAATTCTCCTGCTCAATATTTATTCTCAATCAACATTAGACAAGATTGATTGGGATCACATCCACAAATTCCCTGAAAAGCGTGTACTATCTACAAATGCACCACAGAAATTCACTCAAGATTTTCAGACAGCGCCTTCCACACTCATGTCTACTTCCATGTAGAAAGACAAGGGTAGCAGATATGTGGGAACACCACCACCCTTAAGTTCCCCTTCCTGACTTGGAAACATATCTCTGTTTATTCAGTATCGCCTGGTCAAAATCCAGGAATTCCCTCTCTAATGGCATTGTGGGTCAACCAGGTGGACTGCAGCAGTTCAAGAAGGCAGCTCACCCCCACCTTCTCAAGGACAACCAGGGATGAGCAATAAATCCTGACCAGCCAGTGATGCCCAAATATCAGGCAGATGATATGATCCCTGGAATGGTAGGCTTAACGTATGATGAAAGGCTAAGGATCCTGGGATTGTATTCATTAGAGTTTAGAATGTTGAGGGGAGATCTAATAGAAACTTACAAGATAATGTATGGTTTAGAAGGGGTGGACACTGGGAAGTTGTTTCCATTAGGTGGGGAGACTAGGACCCGTGAGCACAGCCTCAAAATTAGAGGGGGTAAATTTAAAACGGAAATGAGGCATCATTTCTTCAGCTAGAGAGTGGTGGGCCTGTGGAATTCATTGCCACAGAGTGCAGTGGAGGCCAGGACGTTGGATGCCTTCAAGGTAGAGATCGACAAATTCTTGATCTCGCAAGGAATCAAGGGCTACGGGGAGAGTGCAGGGAAGTGGTGTTGAAATGCCCATCAGCCATGATTTAAATGGCGGAGTGGACTTGATGGGCCGAATGACCTTACTTCCACTCCTATGTCTTATGGTCTTATGGAATTTAAAATAAAGAAAAAGGAATGATTAACCATTCACCACATTGCTGTTACTGAGAGTTTGCTGGGACATACTGACTGCCAATTCCACATGACAACAGAGATTGCACATCAAAAAGTGCGTTATTGGATCTAAAACACTTTGATATGCCTAACAGTCACAAAAAAGTTATATAAATGCTTGTTCTTTTCTTCTAGTTTTGTTTTTGAAGCTATGTCTGACAAAGTGCTTTGTGCTTTTATCATCCTTTTACACATATTTCCTATTTAAGCTGCAGAATGCTAAATCCATGAGAAATGTCACCATATCATGAAGGAACTTACAGCAGGCAGCAATCCCGCAAGAAATCACCCTCAAAAAATTGCTGGTCGTCTGTGAGAGGACTGACAATGTAATTCTTCATAATTCCAGAGGAAATGCGAGGACTTGTTTTTGATGTCTTTTGATTTCTCTTCTCTCCTGTCTTATGCTGAAACGGATGGCTCATGCTGGAAATCTAAACGTCCCCAGTGCATTTGCGAGAGCAGCAGCAAGCGATTTAATTCAGCCCAAAGTCAGCAGCACACCAGTGCTCGGAGACGTTTCATCGTTGTTTAAACACTCAAAAATTCCTACAGGCTGTCAATTCATATTTCAAGTGAAAATATGCTTAAATTCTCAGAAATATTGGTCTGTTAAAGCAGGCAAAATGTTGCCTTCATTTAGAAACCTACCAAGCTGGGTTGACACGCACATCAAGTAAGGAGCCTGGGCGTTTTTAATCCGGAATTTTACATCAGACAGGACCATGTAACCATTTAGCTTCCTACTCCATATGAGAATGAAATGAGGCTGATTCCCACAGCACATTGATGGGAATTGATATAGATCGGACAGTTTGTAAATTAATTCCAGAGCTAGGTCATGGTTTGGCACATGCGAGTAAGCAATCCAGTCAGCACTGCTACAGAGAGCGAGAGAGAGATAGAGAGAGAGAGAGATGAACCAGCATGTGATCAGCATATAGTAATTGAAGCCCTGCATAAATATTTTGTAGGGCCATTGGGACAGGAGCCAGAGAATGAAGCAAACTGTATTGCTCTTTGACAGACCTGGAACAGCTTATTATGTCTCTAACTGCCTGTGTGAGCAACAATAATGATTCCTCATGGGAAATGCAGAGAAAACAGGAACAGGAGTGTGTTGTGCTTATGAAAATAAGTCTCTGGTGTGAGCTGCCTTCCAGTCGCCAGCGGATAGCCATTGGTCTGGGTTTTCCGGTGGTCAGGTGGTCTCTCCTGCAGTTTAGTTGGGAGTTGTGCACGGGATCCTGCAGAATCCCTGAAGTTCTAGGCTGTGAGGGAACTGCCTGGGAAATTGAACATTCTGCTGGGCAACACCCCCCCCATGCCTGGAGCCTACCAAAAGTATCTATTTAACCCAGAGAAGTTGAGGGGGGGGGTTTCTGTTCCAGTTAGTTACTGGATACTTACCCAAGACAGCATTAAATACTTAGTCTAACTCCTGAGTAAATTTTTAATGGACCTGCAAGTTACCTCATGCATCCGCGCTACATATCCCCTCTCGCCCAACACTCCACACCCTGACCTGTCTCAGATCCAATACTCCGTCCCTCACCAGCCCCTCTCCCATGCCCATCCCGACACTGGGCTTTGCCTCCCTCTTTACTCCCCAAGGATCCAAACGGACACTCTCTCTCTCAGGACCCGGCTTCCCTGCTGCCAGAACTGTACACCCCCTTCCTGGCCCTGATTCCCTCTCTGGGCTAAAAGTCCTGTTCATATGCTGTGAACTGAGCAGCCATGCCCTGCTGCCAAATCAAAGCCTCCAGCTTCCCTCACCCCAGGATCTAATTCCTTCTGTTCCAGAAACAACACATTCTGCCCTGCCATCAGACCAGAACATATGGCACCCAGCTCCCTGACCCTGTCATTTCAAGACCTGACACCCCGATCTTCCCCACGCTCTGCTAAATTGACATCTCCCAGCTTCCTGGACACATCCTAAAGTCTCCATCACTTATCTGGCTCCAGCACCCTATCCCTCAGTACCCTGACACCAACTTAAGTTGCACCCTATCTCCTCTCTCCGGCCACCCTTCTTACCTGATACCCTAACCTCACATTAACTTTATGCACTTACCACTTGTCAGCAGTCGTCAAAATTGCTGTCTGTAAGCCTGAGGCAATTTACTGCTGTGCAAAAGGGGGCATGGTTTGTTCTCTAATGCGAGGGACCTCTCAGAATGGAAGTTTGGCTCTGCATTCCTGAAGGAGACCGGAGCCAAAACCCCCTCTCAGAAATGCCAAGCTCACATGTGACCTGAATATGATGGAGTGGAGTAACATTCAGTGTGAGCTTTCCAGTCCATGGAAAATCCATTTTATTATCCAGTGCCTGGAGCTACATAGAAACAGGTAGAAGTCATTTGGCCCTTTTTGAAATTATGGTCGAAATATTTTTTTAATTCCATCTACTCAGGCGTTGGATCTATCAATCCTAATATTATCGGCCAGGAAAACAAATCTATCAATTTCAGTTCCTAAGTTTTCATTTGAATGCTAAACATGACATTTTCTAAGGGAGGGAATTCTAGATTTCCACTTCATTATGTCTCCTGAAGTCAGCGCTGAATTGGCTAGTCCAACTTATGAGGATATTCTCCTTTTTCTTGTCATTCATTCATCGGACGTGGGCTGACCAGCATTTATTGGCCATCCCTACTTGCCCTTGAGAAGGTGGTGAGCCACCTTCCTGAATCGTTGAAGTCCATATGCTGTGGATAGACCTACAATGCTTATAGGGAGGGAGTTCAAAGGGTTTTGACCCAGCGACACTGAAGAAACAGCAATACATTTCCAAGCCAGATGGCAAGTGACTTCAAGGGGAACTTGAAGATGGTGGTGTTCCCATGTATCAGTACCCTGGTCCTTCCAGATGGTAGTGGTCGGTGGGTTTGGAAGGTGCTTTCCGAGGATCTTTGGTGAATTTCTGCAGTGCATGTTGTAGATAGTACACACTGCTGCTACTGAGCATCAGTTTGGATTGCTTTCTGTTTTATTAGGTTTTCACCATTGTTTTGACATCCTAATGCCACCATGGATTGGTACACACTTCTCTGTATCAGTGGACGTTGGGTGTCTGACATTCACTCTTTAAGACTGCTCCCTTTTTACTAGGTTGCCAATCTTTTGGGTCTCCACCGTCCCTAATTCTCCTCTGATCCCACAATAAGGCTCTCTCACTCTCTTGAACATTGTAACACTCTTCATTCACATTTATACCGTTGCATGTTACTAAATACTACACGACTGAGAATGTAGTTTCTAAATGTTGCTGGTTACATACTGCTGACTGGCCCTTTTTTCTGCTGTACTCCGCTCTGCTTGAGCCTTCATAACTTGCAAATCCATTACAGCACATTTTAACTGGTGATTTCCTAGATGACCACTCTCCTGAGACTTCATGGTATTTCCCACTTCTGACAGCCTGTGGCACTCAGCAAAAGTTGTTCAAGGTCAATCGCTGTCACCAATTTGTCTGGGCCTTGCCTAGTGATTACTGGTAGAGATAGCCCACCATACAGTAGCTACAGAAGAGGCACTATTCAGAGATAACAAGAAGGTTTATTACATGATAATAATAAGTGCATCTTATTTGATCAGGTGTAACTATGAGGACATTAGGGAGTTGGTACAGATTCAACTGCTCCCTCTAAAAGCAAGAGTAGAACTCCTACGGGCAGTGTGTGACATCAGTAGAATGGGTGGAGAAAATATAGCATGAACATTAACCCCATCAGAACCATTCCCTTACACAATACTCTCCCAAGAGGATAAATATAGAAAAACAATTTCATATCAAATTGTTTATTTAAAAATATGAATCAAATTATCCTTTAATCTCTTTTATTTAGGGACATACAAGCCTAATCTCCTAAACCAGTCCTCTTAATTAAATCCTTTCAGCAAACATCATTCTGATGAATCCTTACTGCACACTGCGCTGGGTATTCAAATCCTTCCCAAGATGTGGTGCCCAGAATGGAACTCAATATTCAATATCCAAAGCAAAAAGCTTTAAACAATTATACATCCCTTATGTGTGAAGACAACCATCTTGGACAAGTTACATGAAGATAATGGAAATATGTCCCAGTTGGGGTTGGAGGTGGGAGAGGCTCTCAATACCTGGACATCAGCAACATGAGGCACAGATGACTCCACCTGGATATCACTGGTCAACTCTCCAGCTCCAAATGGCATTAAGTGGCATCCAACCCCTAGAAGACTTTCAAGTGAGAACGCTTCCAGCTGGAATTGCCTCCATAATGCAACTTGGAAGAGTAGTGGGTGGTGTTGAGAGGAATCTGACAAGGGGGAGGTGGGGGAATGGACACCTGGATCAGGGAAGGCTCACACATTCCTTTTAGAACCAGGAAGAGCATTTCTACTGCTCCTCGTCCCACATGGGAATGTTCATGAGAGTCATAACACTGCCCAGTGTGAGCCTTGTCTTCCTGTTGTCTTCATCTGGAAATAAAGCTGCAACAGTTTCCCCTTTAAATGCCAGGTTAAAATTGCAGTTGGTTCCCCACTGTAGTTGGAATTCAAAAAAGGTCCTATGTCATTTGGGGCGTCCTCCTGCTGCAGACTCAAGACAAAAAAAACACTTTAAAATAGCAGGCAACAAGATGATCATCTGGCTGTTTTAAACTGCTCACCTTCTTGCTTTCCTCTGCGTGCATAGGGTTAAAGTTGATATCAAAATGGAGCATGAGTCAAGTAATATTGTGAGAGCTTCGTATCCTGCTTCATATGAATGATCTGCCATAGTGTGTAAACCTGGTAAGAGAGTTAAATCTCGGGAAAGGTATACTATTTACATCATGTCATTGGCATGGTCTGTGCCCTCATTATTAAACACAGGCTATTATGGGAATAGCAATATTTATATAATGCTCTAGCAACCATCCCTAATTAATAGTCAATGAAAATCTGAACGGACTGAATACATTGACACTTAATTAAATAAATCTGTTGGTAGACACATTCTAATAGGTATTTAGAATTGGGCAGGAAAAGCAATTAGACTGTTTTATTAGATCATTTTTTCGCACATTTCCTATCACTTGTGTTCTCTTTGCCTTGAGCTAAGGACTGTAGATGCTAGAAATCAAACACAAACAGAAAATGTTAGACAAATTCAACAGGTCTGGTAACATCAGAAACAGAACAAATCGTTCTGGCGAAAGATGATTGGCTTGAGATGTTAACTTAGCTCCTCTTGGCACAAATGCTGCCAGACCTGCTGAGTATTTCCACATATTCTGCCTCTGTTTGCTTGAAGACATTTGGTTTTGTCTAGGCTCAGTTTTGTGTTCCTGTAGCTCATGTCGACCCATGTTCTCACTGCCTGCCTCTCTCAGGAATTCTGAGATGTTGTATATTCTCCGTTACAGGTTGACAAACAAGTAGGTCGCTCTCAAAACTCTGTTTGATTAAACCAAAAAGGTATTGGATTCTGGTTTGTCTACTAGGCAGCTTGATAGAACATGTTAACAAGGTGTGGAGCTGGACAAGCACAGCAGGACAAGTAGCATCTTAGGAGCAGGAAAGCTGACGTTTCAGGCCTAAATCCTTCATCAGAAATGAGGGAGGGGAAGAGGGTTCTGAAATAAATTGGGAGAGAGGGGGAGGCGGATCAAAGATGGATAGAGGAGAAGATAGGTGGAGAGGAGACAGACAAGTCCCTGAAACAACAGCTTTCCTGCTCCTAAGATGCTGCTTGACCTGCTGTGTTTGTCCAGCTCCACACCTTGTTATCTCGGATTCTCTAGAATCTGCAGTTCCTATTATCTTTGATAGAACATGTTGGCGCCTCTTAGATAACTGCAGTAGGCTGGGTATTCTTTCACAAAACCTTTTCATTTACAGGCTAACACAACATGCAGTCACAAGTGTGTACAAGCTCAAGGTATCTCCGATGTAAGTTCTCACTCTAGCACTCACTCTCAGTCATGTGATATTATTTCATCATTCCATCATGATCCCATAGGCTCAAACTGTTAATCCCATTACTCCATAACTAACCCCAAGTCTCTCTTTCCATTATTCACAAGGTACCTTCAATCTTCTCACAAAATCTCAAACACTGCAGGGCCAGTTTTTTTTTGCTGGTTTCACAACACTCACCAATCTGGTTAAGATTTGTTCTCAGGTTGATAGTCATGTGCACTCTCTCTTTGTGTGACTTGAGTGATTTCTCCTTGGCTACGCAGAGCTTGCAGTGGTTCCTCTGTTTCATATAGAATCGAAGTGGTACAGCCAAGTTTGTACTGATGACCTGTTGAAGAAATTCAAGGGTCTTCAATCTCTTGTTATAATACATAATGATGTTTCCACCAAATATGATCTCGGCTGCTGCATTTTTTCAACAGTAATGTGTTCTTGCAGTCAGTCTCACATCCTTCTTCTGATTGGAGAATTGACAATTCTCTTCCTCAATGAGGTCCCTGGTTTATTTCTGTCTTTGGATTTTTCCACATCGTCTCACTCTATCATGGTATTCTGTGGTAATATGAGATGTTAATCTTTGGGACAGTGATGGAAGCTACATTTGCAAACCTCTCCCCATTAACTGTTCTGCTACTGCTAGCCCATCTTGCAATGGTGATGACCTATAAGCCAACTCAGTCAAATCAATATCGTTGATCTTCTTCAGAAATTTGTTAATGGTTCTGACTCATCATTCTGCTTCACATTCAGTTGTGGGTAACGAGATGGACTTGTTACATGAATGAATCTAATTTCTCATAGCAAATCCTGTAATTGCTCCTTTGTAGAACTGTAGTCCACATTATGACCATGTCATAACATTGAGTATAGGAGTTGGGATATCAGGTTATGGTTGTACAAGAGATTGGTGAGGCTGCTTTTGGAATACGGCATACAATTCAGGTCACCCTTCTATAGGAAGAATGTTGTTAAACTTGAGACGGTGCACAAAAGATTTACAAGGATGTTGGGGGCATTGGAGGGTTTGAGCTATAGGGAGAGGCTGAATAGTCTGGGACTTTTCTCCCTGGAGCGTCAGATACTGAGGGGTGACCTTATAGAGATTTATCAAATCATGAGGGACATGGATAGGGTGAATAGCCAAGGTCTTTTTCCTAGCTTGGGAGAATCCAAAACTAGAGGGCATAGGTTTAAGGTGAGAGGGGAAAGATTTATAAAGGACCTGAGAGAAAACCTTTTCACGCAGATGATGCAGCGTGTTTGGAATGAGCTGCCAGAAGGAACGATGTAGGCAGGTACAATTACCTCAACATGTAAAAGGATCTTGGAGGGCATACAAACCAGGAAGATTTAGAGAGATATGGGCCAATGGGATTAGGTCAGACTGGGATATCTGGTCAGCACAGATGAGTTAGACCAAAGGGTTTGTTTCTGTGCTGTATAACTCTACAACTGCATGTCTGGAATACCATGAGCTGAAGAAACTTGTTCCAGTGCTTTTATTGCCATATTTGCTGTGGTGCTGCGGTTGAATAGATTAGGATTATTTTCATTAGAAAGACGGAGATTGAGGGGGGACTTGATTGAGGTCTACAAAATCATGAGGGGTATAGACAGGGTGGAGAGCAAGAAGTTTTTCCCAGAGTGGGGGACTCAGTTACTAGGGGTCATGAGTTCAAAGTGAGAGGAGGAAAGTTTAATGGAGATATGCGTGGAAAGTTCTTTACACAGAGGGTGGTGGGCACCTGGAAGGCGTTGCCAGCGGAGCTGGTAGACACAGACACGTTAGCGTCTTTTAAGATATATTTGGACAGGTACATGGATGGGCAGGGAGCAAATGGACACAGACCGTTAGAAAATAGATGACAGGTTAGACAGAGGATCTTGATCGGCGCAGGCTTGGAGGGCCGAAGGGCCTGTTCCTGTGCTGTAGGTTTCTTTGCTGCATCAGTATTAGTAAAATGAAATGATACGAATTGGACGAGTGGGTGATGACTCTAAAATGAAAATGGTCCAGGGGATGCGAGACATCACTTAGTTTATTGATAATGATTTTATGTTTCAATTCTTTTGAACTTCATTTCTCGGCTAGTCATTTCCTTTGCTTGATGAATCAGGCTGTGTTTCAGAACATAAAATAAAGTAAAACAAAAGCCTGAGCTATTTCCGAATCAATGTGGGAAACAGTTCTATGTGTCCCTTCTTTGATTAATGCTGTGATTTTAACAAATAGCCCTCTTATCAGTCTTGGTCCCAATAGCCTCCTGATCCACACACTCAACTGGTAAGTCTCACACTCAACAAATTGTCTAATGACGTATCTCATAAAGGTATCAAGTGTGGTTTTCTAGAGCTGCTGTTTACCCAAATTTAGGTCAAAGCTCTGATGTAGACTGCAACTGATAGTATGCTGTAAAATTCTCCAACTGTTTTCAATGGGAGCATTGCCTTGCCAGATTTTTTGAATGATCAAATTTATTTCCTTTCGGGATAACCCAAACCCATAGGTTAAAGCTCAAGCGGCTATTGGCCAACTGCTTTCATTGTGTTGATGAGAGAGAGCAGAGCAAATCAGGACAGGAAGAACATCTGGTAAACCACAAGGAAATCTTACAGTACTAATCGAAATCGCATTTTCACTCGACTCAAGGTTCTCAGCATTTAGTTACACAGGAGATTCTGAATCAATCCAGGGTAAAATCCTTGCTGAATTTACACAGTATTTCTAATGCAACTAACATCTTGGTCTGATTGTGCTGCTCAGGAACATTATTTGAAAGAAAACCAGAATCTTGTGCTCCTGGGATTGGTACATTTCGAGTCAGGAAGGACTATTAACTAGGCAGGGTGATGGTGTAGCCAAATCTCACCATTGGTTAACCAGCTTCCTGCACCAATGCCAGTTGAGGCTATTTAGTGGCCACATAAGCAGCATTTAAGGCCTCAATCTGGCTTCACTGGGATTAAGGACCCCTCGGGTATGTCATGTGACATGCCTGTGCAGGCTCCCATCCATTTTTGGATGGGCCTTCAATCAAAAACAATCGATACTTGGTCGAGGCACTAGACAGAGGGCAGGGGCTGCCTGTTGAAATCCAGCCCCAATTGAATTGCTTCCAATTGTCCTCTTCCTGACCTCCCCCTTTCACAGGAAGAGGACACCACTGGTGGCGTCCTCAAAGTATAAATGCTAGTATCTTCTCTGCCCTACTTCACTGTATCCACCAGAAGTACTTTTGGCATTGAGCAATGAATCTGTGCACTTTTCAATAACAAAAAAAGAGCCACAGATGCTGGAAATCTGAAACAAAAACAGAAGTTGCTGGAGAAGCCCAGCAGCGTCTGTGGAGGGAAAAATACAGCTAACATTTTGAATCTGGTGACCCTTTCCTCAGAACTGACAAAGAGTGACTGCACTCAAAACATGCACTTTTCATCACTGTCGCAACTCTTGAATTTTCTCCTCCATTAATCCCTCTAACAAGAAGTCGCAAAAGAAATTAAAATATTGGTCTTCAATGTGACCCTCTGTTTGTAAAGACTGGATAAATTCATGCTCATTTATCAAGTTCAATTGGCCTTTTCCTGTCCCTTTATCAGAATTAACAAAATCTTTGATCCAATGCTACGTGTGGCAAAATGATCAACAATTTTCTCAGCATGTCATTATTCATTACTCACATCCACTTTTTCCACAGGAATGTTGGCCCTCAATGTTCTTTCAAGGACTAAGCTGCTCTATTCCTCAAACTCGGCCAGGACGAGGGCAACCACCTGATCGTTACTGTCTCAAGATCCTCGAAAGCCACTCCCTACCCTAAGTTGGACATCCAGTGGGATTCCTTCCAAACTCAGCAACTGGAAATTGCTTTCATGGCAAAGTGTTGTCACAAAATGGTCTACAGTGGTTCACAGTGAAACACCTACTCACATTTGAAACTACCCTAAACAGAGGTCACACGTCTAGTGAGATTGTTCAGAAATTACAGAATGGGCCGGATAAAATGTGTGCGCGCACGGAGCAGTAACAGATGAAACGTAGTGCAGACAAGTGGTGCACATAGAAAGGTGAAAAAAATTACCAACGCACTTCACAAGTTGAAAGTGGCTCCAAAACTTTAACAGACTCACCTCTCATCTTGGAAAGGAGGCACTGAAGGAGTGGTCTCACAACGCACAATTATCTTGGATCGCAGGGTGTATCATAGCAGTTCTTTTCAGATTCAATTAAATGTAGTTAAGAAAAGACTCAACAATAGCAATTTGCTTAAATATGAACATTTATTGAGTAATAATAAAAGATGAAAAAGGAACAGGACATTTACTAAGTAATTAAAAAAATGAAAAAGAGAAGAAGAATAAATAAGGGGCCTCACGACCTTCTGCCCATCGGGGACCCCTGGATCGTTGGCTGGTCTGGAGGCTGATGTTGTTCCTGGCCCCATTCGCGATCCTGGTCTGAGGCGAAGTCCAGGGACTTAGAACAAAACACTTTCTCGTATACAGTGTAACAAACAGTCAGCACAGAAAGACAACTACAGAAAAACGCATTGATTGTGTTGGATCAGCACGTACAGGAATATGCACAGGACTCATTCACAGGACTCAATGGAGCTGTTGAATATTGTCAACAGGTTTAGGCCTTCAGCCCATCCTATACAACAATAAAATGGTGAGAGAAACAGAAATCGAGAGTAGGACAAGATGAGACAAACTCCAACCTTTAAAAGGTATTCTGTCAGGATGGTCCTCATTGCACGTGGATAGTCCATCTCAGCGTCTTCTTGAAGAGCCCACTGTTTTATAATACGATGGTGTTGGCATGGTTAATGTTGGAGATTCCACTATACTCCACCGAATCTGATGATATGTTCATGACTTGAGCAAGGACATCAGGGGAATTGTTCTGGATCTCAACTGGGACAAATGTACCATTTGTGTCACCCACAAACTTAGGAACAATGTTACAGCATGAGCCTCTCCTTGTTCAGAGTCAGTTTCCCACTGTAGATTTTAAGGTCCAATCAAGGAAAGAGGCATCATTCTATCTACAAGTACCACCTCCAGTACTGCAGATGCCAACCTTTGGCCAATTTGATTCCTGCCATCTGAGGCAGCAATGTGGCTCAGTGGTTAGCCCTGCTGCCTCACAGCGCCAGGGGCTCGGGTTCGATTCCACTTTCAGGCAACTGTCTGTGCGGAGTTTGCGCATTCTCCCCGTGTCTGCGTGGGTTTCCTCTGGGTGCTCCAGTTTCCTCCCACAGTTCAAAGATGTGCAGGTTAGGCGGATTAGGCTAAACTGCACAATGCGTCCAAGGATGTGCAGGCCAGGCGGGTTCACCATGGGAAATGCGGGGCTGCAGGTCTAGAGTAGGGGAGTGGGTTTGGATGGAATGCTCTTTGGAGGGTTGGTGTGGACTCAATGGGCCGGATGGCCAGATTCCATGTTGTAGGGATTCTATGATCAACAAATGGTTGAGTGTGTTGGTTACAGCAAAGGCTCTAGGTCTCAATAGCCTAGCAGTTCATGAGAGGCCCTGTGCTCCAGAGCTAGCCTTTCCTCCAGACAAGCTGTCCTAATGTAATATTACTAGCACATTCCAGGTGTTTTTAAGAATACTTTCTTGGGATGTGAGCTGCAGTGGGAGGCCAACATTTCTTATTCATCCTGAATTGAGCAGGTGGCTCTGAGCTACCTTCTTAACTGTTGCAATGTAGAACATTTCCCCCAGTTATATCCTGCACATAAAAAGAAGGGCAAGTCAAATGCAAATGTATCAATCTAACTCCTAGTCTAACTCCTAAAGGGGTGGAAGATATCAGTGGCACTAACCAATAACCTGCTTACTGATGCTCAGCTGAGGCTTCACCAAAGCCACCTGGCCGAGGTTAAGGAATAGAGCAGCTTAGGCCTTGAAAGAACGTTGAAGGTCAACACTCCTGTGAAGAAAGTGGATGTGAGTAATGAATAATGACATGCTGAGAGAATTGTTGATCATTTTGCCACATGTAGCATTGGATCAAGAATTTTGTTAATTCTGATAAAGGGACAGGAAAAGGCCAATTGAACTTGATAAATGACCATGAATTTATTCAGTCTTTACAAATAGAGGGTCACATTGAAGGCCAATATTTTATTTCTTCCCTTTGCAATATGATCAACCCTAAGTGCCCTTCAATCAACTTCCTGGGCTGGGGTTATCATTGACTAGAAGCTGACCTAGACAGACCAGGCAAATCCTATGGCTGCAACTGTCATTAGTGGGAATAATGGAAGGGAAAATTCAAATTAGAAAGCACTTAGCTTGAGTCTGACAGAGGGTCACCAGATTTGAAACATTAACTCAACTTTTCTCTCTGCAGTTTCCTGAGATTCTCCTGGAATTTCTGTTTTTGTTTCCAATCTCATTAGTCTTGAACCAAACCGAGGTTCAAAAAGTTCTGAACTCTCGAGGTGAGGTGAGGTGACTGCTTTTAACATCAAGGCAGTATTGACTGAGTGTGACTTCAAGGAGCCCCAGTAAGTTTGAAATCAATGGGAATCAGGGGAAAGCTCTCCATTGCTGGGAATCATACCTGGCACAAGGGAAGATTGTGATTGTTGGAGGCCAATCATCCCAGCCCCAGGACATCCCTGCAGGAGTTCTTCAGATAGTGTTTGCGGTCCAACCATCCTAAGTTCTTCAGAAACAGCCTTCTCGCCATTTAAAGGAATTGGCTACATATCCAAGGCAGAAATCAGTAGGACATAGGGGAAACAGCAAGTAAGTGGGACTAACGGGAAAATTCTTCAAAAGGATCAGTGCAGAACCACTGTGAACCCCCTTTAGTACTGTACTATTCTAGCTCTCTATAAAATCAAAAGCAAAGGTGTTCAATGATGTTTGCAGAGTGTTTAGTTTCAAATGAGAAATTCCTCAGATACCATATAGCCTAATCTGTGCCCTCGAGCAAAACAATTTGGACCACATTCAAGTTTGAGCTGATAAATGTAACAAATAACATTTAGACCAATCAATTTCCACACAGGTGAAATTTTCACCTGATGAAGGGGCAATGGTCCAAAAGCTTGTGATTTCAAATAAACCTGTTGGAGTATAACCTGATGTACTGTGACTTCTGACTTAGCCCACAGATGTGCAGATTGGGTGGATTGGCCATGGTAAATTTCCCATTGTGGCCAGGAATGTGCTGGATAGGTGGATTGGGGATGGGGAATGCAGGGTTACAGGAATAGGTTATTGGGCTGGGTCTGGATGGGACGGTCCTCAGAGGGTCAGTGTAGACTCAATAGCTAAATGCGCCTGCTTCCACACTGTAGGGATTCTGTGATTCAATGATCAGCCTGTTCATTTCCTGTAAATAGGATGTCATACAGAATCCTATGTATTTCTCACCACCAGCATCTTGGTGGGTCACCACTGAGCATAAACAATACTGGACTATCCACATAAGTATTATTGCTAAAAGACCAAATCAGAGGCTGGGAATTCACACAATTTAAAACCATCAAGAATAACAGTCCTGCACAAAGATATAACCCAGATATTATACAACACCCTAACATACTATCTACAATTAGGCAGCAACCTCACAGCTCCTTGATTTCTAAATTATACATTTAATATCACGGTTAAGATGATTCAACAGGACATTTTGTGATTTTTTCTTGTTTGTTTGTGGGATGATAGTGGTTGCTGGCTGGGCCAACATTTGTTAATCATCATAACTGCATCTGACAATGTTGGGGCGAACTGTCTTGCTGGAAGGAAGACCCAGGATTTTGACTCAGTAACTGTGAAAGAAGTGATATAGCTCCAAGTCAGGATGGTAAGCGACTTGAAGGGGGACTTAGGGATGGTGATACTTCTGCTGCCCTTGTCCTTCTAGGTGGTAGACATCACACATTTAGAAGCTGTAGTTGAGGGAATGTTGGTGAGTTGCTGTAACCTACCTTTGGGGCAGTACATACCACTGCTTCTGAGCATCAGTAGTGGGGGAAGTAAATGTTGAAAGGGTTAAATGTGGTGTCAGTCAGGCGGGGGCTGCTTTGTCCTGGATGCTGCTGAGCTTCCTGAGTGTTGTTGGAGCTGCCCTCATCCAGGCAAGTGGTGAGTATTCCATCACACTCCTGACTTATACCTTGGAGCAAAACCAAATTTGCTGGAAAAGCTCAGCAGGTCTGGCAGGATCTGTGAAGGAAAAGACAGAGTTAACATTTCAGGTCTGGTGACTCTTCTTCAGAACTGATGGTGGTTGGGAAAACGTCAGTTTACATGCAAAAAATGGGGAGGTGGGTGGGGTAGGGAGTAAACAATAGGATAGGGCCCAAAGTGAGAGAAAGACAGTTGGACAGACATTATACCTTGGAGGGCTTGGAGAGCCAGGAAATGGCTTACTTAGCACAGAATTTCTAGCTTTAGACTTGCTCTTGTGGCCGTAGGATTTACATGGTATGTCCGGGTCAGTTTCTGGTCAATGGTAACCCCAACCCAGGAAGTTGATCGCAGGGTACTTAGTAATGATAATATTGAAAAGGGGAGATAAGCTCTCTCTTGTCAGTGATAGTCATTGCCTGGCACTTGTGGCTTGGAGCAAAATCTAAAGCTTACTGTCAGTAATGCAATGTCAATACCATGGTTTTACACTTTCATGGAATGTGGGCATCATTGCCTAGGCCAGGAACTGTTGCCCATCCCAAATTTCCCTTGGAGGAGTAGTGGTGAGTTAGGGTAAAGATACAGTATTACTGGGAAAGGATTCCCAGGAGGCTCAATCCACGACAGTGAGGGATTAGCAATAAGCTTCCGAGCCAGGACAGAATGTGATTGGGAGGAAAATGACAGGGACAGAATAAAA
Source organism: Stegostoma tigrinum (assembly GCF_030684315.1). Lineage (NCBI taxonomy): Eukaryota > Metazoa > Chordata > Chondrichthyes > Orectolobiformes > Stegostomatidae > Stegostoma > Stegostoma tigrinum. Next base: position 35,971,558 of record NC_081377.1, on the reverse strand, counting down.
TCTTGCAAGGAACTTCTCGGGCATTAAAACATCTCTGTAACAAAATTGTTTGTCCCACTTACAATCCTTCCTTAGGTAACTAACCAAGCCCTGGTTGCTTGTTCAAACTGTTTAACTGGGTGAGATGGATTTGACTGCACTGTGATATTTAAGTCTTTCAACATGAATTAAGCAGCATCGGAACTCATTACTGAACCTGGATATAGTTTACTGATTGCCAGAACCACACAGACTCTGCTCAGCTCCAACACAGCATCATTGGTGCGAAGGTAAGAGAATGAAATATGAGAAATATATCAGCCATGATCGAATGAGATAGCAGACTCAATGGGCCAAATGGCCTAATTCTGCTCCTCTATCTTATGCTCTTATGGTTCATTAGTTGCAGTGGACAGTGTGTCAAAGAAAGAGAGAAATGAGGACACTTAATCATGAGGCACAGTGTTCAGGAATGAATGAGGGACAAAGTTACAATTTGGGAGGTAGGGCAATATGAGTACTGAACTGAGAAGGGGAGAGATGGAGAGAACACACGGTCATTCGGAGTGTATTCAGAGAGCTGGCTGCAATGACAGCGAGTGACAGAAGAATGAGTTCTGAGGCTCAGTTTGCAGCATGAATCACGATGGTCAAGGGAGACAAAGGTAGGTGCTGGCCATGGTCTCAGGTTCCCATGAACACCCCTGGTTCTGGTAGGTTTCACCAATGCCTGAGAAATGACTTGATCGAATAATGATGCCAGTTGTCAAAGACTGTTAAAGAGCTATTGAGAGTTTGTTGAGAATCATGCTCACATCCACTCCCTCCACCACTGATGTTCAGTGGAAGCAGTATGTACTGTCTACAAAATGCACCGCAGAAATATGCCAGACTTCCTCAGATAGCACCTTCCAAACCAATGATCACTTCCATCTAGATGTACAAGGGCAGCAGACCCATAGGAACATCATCACCTTCAAGTTCCCCTCCAAGCCACTCACCATCCTGGCTTGGAAATATATCACCGTTCCTTCACTGTCATTGGGTCAAAATCCTGGAATTCCCTCCCTAATAGCATTCAGGGTGTCCCAGCCCTACATGGCCTGTAAGGAGGCAGTTTGCCACCACATCCAGGACAATTGGGGACCAGCAATCAGCCATCATTTTCCAAAATGGCAGCAGCACAGTAGGTAGCATCCAGGCTTCTGTGCCTGGGGCTCTTCCATTCCATCTGCATTTTCTTATCTTTTCCCTCCCCTCATATTTTTATTTTATCTTCTGGGGACAGCTCAGTCATGTTGGCATTGGCGGTGATGGCACCGACGAGGAAGGCGGAGGGCACCAGGAGGGAGGTTTTTGTCAGGGTCCGCAGTGTGGCATTATCTGGTGAGCCCAGAGCGGGACTCTGGCTGCGGTGTCAAGGAGGAGGCTGCCAGAGTGGCGATACAGGGCCCGGTGCCAGGTGCTACATTGGCGGAGGTAACGTTGGCCGGATAGGCCCAGCGGCAAAAGATGGCAGCTGAGGAATGCCAGCCTTGGCATTGGTGGAACCATTTCTGTAGGCAGCAACGTGGTGGCAGAAGCTTATGGGCTCTCTTTAAGCTATATCTTTTTATTCTTAAGTTTTATTCTTAAACTTTTCAAAATTGTGCCCGAACACTGGCATCCGTGGAAGGTTTTCACTGCAAAATACATGTGACAATAAAATCATTCATAAAAATCGATAAATGATGGCCTAACCAGTTAAGCCCACAGTCCAGGAAAAAGCCAATTAAAAAACCACAAGCAGCAATGAGAAATCTCGCCGATGGGTCTGTTTTACTGATGTGTGATAAAAAAACATGGATTGACTAGGAGAGGAAGGAGGAAGCAGTTTCTTTGAAGAGTGGCACCAAATTTTTATTTTATGAACAGCCAGAGGGGACCACAATGTGATATTTCCACTACCGTGGGCACCATCAGAAACATAGTGCTCTTTTGCTGCTGCTTTGCAACATCAGCCTCGATCCAGTCCAAAGGATTGAGTTTTCACTCTGCAGTTAGGAATCCCATAAGCACATCCTGGTAATCATGGGGAAGAAGAAAGTTTGGCCATTGCACTAATGTACATTTCACATACTCCGGCAAGAACAATCTCTTGGAATTGCAAGCTTCTGTTGGAAAGGGAAAGCTATTTTTACTTGGAAGTTGCAATTACAGATTTGTCTGGATGCCCCAATGACTTAGGGTCAATGTATTTTTAATCCTAAGATCTGGAACATAATTTGGTGGCATCACTCAGTTAAAGAGAGTTAAACATTTCTCTAAAACAATTGAGTCCATATGGGCAAATGAAATTTGCTTGCATCTGTAAACAGGGATATAATCAAATGCATGTAGTGAATTACTACTTTACTAGTGGATTACGACTAAATTCAAATAACTGTCTTCAGCAAGAATTGCTACTGAATGCCCTGATGCAGTGTCCACCTTGTTTATTTGTCAAGGTACATCACGGGTTTTCAGTTTTGTTGCATTCTTATTAAGCCTTGGTTTAATCCAACAAGGTCTGAAACCAGACAACCCTACACGTAAAGCAGAAGTCAGCAGCGTGTGCCCGGGGAGGAAGCACGAGGGGAAGAATGAGGTCAACACAGGTGAGAGTGAGCCCAGCGCAGGGGAGAACGAGTCCAGTGCAGCAGAGAGAGCGAGCCCAGTGAGGGAAGAGAGCGAGCCCAGTGAGGGAAGAGAGCGAGCCCAGTGCGGGGGAGAGCGAGCCCAGTGCGGGGGAGAGTGAGCCCCACATCGGGGAGAGTGAGCCCAATGTCGGGGACAGTGAGCCCAACATGGGGGAGAGTGAGCCCAATGTTGGAGAGAGTGAGCCCAATGTCGGGGAGAGTGAGCCCATTGCAGAGAGAGAGTGAGCCCATTGCAGAGAGAGAGTGAATACAATGTCGGGGAGAGTGAGTCCAATGTCGGGGACAGTGAGCCCAACATGGGAGAGAGTGAGCCCAATGTTGGGGAGAGTGAGCCCAATGTCGGGGAGAGTGAGCCCATTGCAGAGAGAGAGTGAGCCCATTGCAGAGAGAGAGTGAATACAATGTCGGGGAGAGTGAGCCCATTGCAGAGAGAGAGTGAGCCCATTGCAGAGAGAGAGTGAATACAATGTCGGGGAGAGTGAGCCCAATGTCAGGGAGAGTGAGCCCAGAATGGGGGGGAGTAAGCCCAGTGCAGGGTAGAAGGAGCCCAGTGCAGGGACAGTGAGCCCAGTGCAGGGGTAGAGAAGCCCAGAATGGGGGGGAGTGAGCCCTTAGGGGGAAACACCGATATGGAAAGTCTGCAGGCCTATGGCTTAAGACAGGACTGTACTATTTAACTTTTAACTTGATTTCTTTATTTTTCCCCTTTTTGACTAACTTGAACAGTAGTGTTGAATTTTTTCAACTTATTTCTTTACTTTTCCACGTGAGACGTTGTACCTGGGAGCCTTGGTGTGCTTACAATGGTGCCAGGAATGGCTGCATGGTACACTTTTCACTGTGCTCCTGTACCCCTGTAATGGGGTACATTTGACAATAAAACCGAAATCTAACTCTTCCCATTCACGTTACAAGCCTTCAGAACTAAACAAAGGCCCCTCCACACAATCCCCCAGACTACTACTCTCACACCTGCTCACAAGTTTGCCCCAATATATTCCATGCATTGGGTGAGATTCTCATCTTGACACCCCAGACCAAGATCCTCAGCCTTAAACCACACAATAACCCAGCAGCTGCCTCCTTCTCCTCATATCGTCTGTAGTTCCTGATACGTCAGTGCCTTCTTAATCTCAAAATAATACCTGGGAGGCCCAAAGGATGTAAAAAGTGTTATGTAAATTCTCATACTTTCTGTGCAAAGTGCAAAGGGATTTTTTTAAGCTTAATTATTGCTGTTAACATTCAAAGATAAGGAAAAGAGGTGGGAAAACTATTAGTTCAAGTGGCTTATTGATTGTTCATCATGAACTCATCGTGATTCACCATGAGCATTTGTGTACACCCAAATACACACATGCACAATACAATGTACACAGTGCGAATATGTACACCCATGCGGGGAAGGACTTCTGTCTTCAATCAGCATGTAAAACAGGCAATATTACCCACCTTCTCTTCCACTGAGACCAGGCTGGGGAATAATTAATCATGGCTTTGAGGCCACTGTGAGCTTTGCATGATCAGGGGTTCTCACAAAAAATAACAATGGTTGTAGAGAAACAGTGAAAATCGCACAGAGAGAAAAACAAATGAACTGGCATTTAATTAACTCTTCTCACTATCTCTGTGTGTTCCAGACAGTGAATTGCGAGATGCCGCTCAATAGCAGGAAACGCTGCATTCAAACATTGCACAGCAAGATCCCACAAACCACAATGTGACAATAACTGGATTGATGATGTTGATCGAAGGGTGACAGGACAGGACCTCCGGGAGATGTCCCCTGCTTTCTTTTGATAATACCATGGGATCAATTTCGCCTCCACTTGAGAGGCTAGACCAGGCTTTGTTTTAACATCTCATCCAAAAGATGACATCTCCAACAGTGCAGCTCAGCCTCCGCCGTGTATTAGATTGTGGACTGGGAATTATAACCATAGCCATCTAACTTAGAGTGATCCCAACATCACCATAGCTAACATCATATGATACACAATAGACTGCATTTTACAGACACACTCGGGCAGACTGCCCCTTCCTCTCACACCCCTTCCCCTGCACTGACATACAGCGAAATGTTGTTTGAGCAGCATTCTGATATCAAGCCACCCATACCTGCATCCACCATTATCTCTGGCAGTTCATTCCATACACGAACCACCCTCTGTGCATAAGAGTTTCCCCTCATGTCCTTTTTAAATCTTTCCCGTCTCACCTTAAAGAGACAGCCACTAGAACACAGAACATAGAACACAGAACATAGAACATTACAGCACAGTACAGGCCCTTCGGCCCTCGATGTTGAGCCGACCTGTTATACCAATCTCAAGCCCACCTAACCTACACTATTCCATGTATGTCCATATGCTTATCCAATGACGACTTAAATGTACCTAAAGTTGGTGAATCTACTACCGTTGCAGGCAAAGCGTTCCATTCCCTTACTACTCTCTGAGTAAAGAAACTACCTCTGACATCTGTCCTATATCTTTCAACCCTCAATTTAAAGCATTGCCCCCTCGTGCTCGCCGTCACCATCCTAGGAAAAAGGCTCTCCCTATCCACCCTATCTAACCCTCTGATTATTTTATATGTTTCAATTAAGTCACCTCTCAACCTTCTTCTCTCTAATGAAAACAGTCTCAAGTCCCTCAGCCTTTTCTCGTAAGACCTTCCCTCCATACCAGGCAACATCCTAGTAAATCTCCTCTGCACCCTTTCCAAAGCTTCCACATCCTTCTTATAATGCGGTGACCAGAACTGTACACAATACTCCAAGTGCGGCCGCACCAGAGTTTTGTACAGATTCACCATAACCTCTTGGTTCCGGAACTCGATCCCTCTATTAATAAAAGCTAAAACACTGTATGCCTTCTTAACAGCCCTGTCAACCTGGGTGGCAACTTTCAAGCATCTGTGTACATGGACACCGAGATCTCTCTGCTCATCTACACTTAGTACTAAGAATCTTACCATTAGCTTTGTACTTTGCCTTCCGGTTACTCCTACCAAAGTGCATCACCTCACACTTGTCTGCATTAAACTCCATTTTCCACCTCTCAGCCCAGCTCTGCAGCTTATCTATGTCTCTCTGCAACCTACAGCATCCTTCGTCACTGTCCACAACTCCACCGACCTTAGTGTCGTCTGCAAATTTACTAACCCATCCTTCTACGCCCTCATCCAGGTCATTTATAAAAATGACAAACAGCAGTGGACCCAACACCGACCCTTGCGGTACACCACTAGTAACTGGTCTCCAGGATGAACATTTCCCATCAACTACCACCCTCTGTCTTCTTTCAGCAAGCCAAATTCCGATCCAAACTGCTATATCTCCCACAATTCCATTCCGCTGCATTTTGTACAATAGCCTATTGTGGGGAACCTTATCGAACACCTTGCCGAAATCCATATACACCACATCAACCGGTTTACTCTCAGCTACCTGTTTGGTCAACTTCTCAAAGAACTCAATAAGGTTTGTGAGGCACAACCTTCCCTACACAAAACCGTGCTGACTATCCCTAATCAATTTATTCTTTTCTAGATAATTATAAATCCTATCCCTTATAACCTTCTCCAACACTTTACCAACAACTGAGGTAAGGCTCACTGGTCCATAATTACCAGGGTTGTCTCTACTCCCCTTCTTGAACAGGGGAACCACATTTGCTATCCTCCAGTCATCTGGCACTATTCCTGTAGACAATGACGAGTTAAAGATCAATGCCAAAGGCTCGGCAATCTCCTCCCTGGCTTCCAAGAGGATCCTAGAATAATCCCATCCGGCCCAGGGGACTTATCTGTCTTCACCCTCTGAAGGATTTCTAATACCTCTTCCTTGTGAACCTCAATCCCACCTAATCTAGTAGCCTATATCTCAGTATTCTCCTCGACAATGTTGTCGTTTTCTAGAGTGAAAACTGTTGAAAAATATTCATTTAGCACTTCCCCTATCTCATCTGACTCCACACACAACTTACCACTACTATCCTTGATTGGGCCTAATCTTACTTTTGTCATTCTTTTATTCCTTAAATACCTATAGAAAGCCTTAGGGTTTACTCTGATCCTATCCGCCAACAACTTCTCATGTCTCCTCCTGGCTCTTCTGAGCTCTCTCTTTAGGTCTTTCCTGGCTACCTCGTAGCCCTCAAGTGCCCTAACTGAGCCTTCACATCTCATCCTAACATAAGCATTCTTCTTCCTCTTGACCAGAGATTCCACCTCCCTCGTAAACCACAGCTCCCGCACTCTACAGCTTCCTCCCTGCCTGACAGGTACATACTTATCTAGGACACACAGGAGCTTTTCCTTGAATAAGCTCCACATTTCTAATGTGCCCATCCCCTGCAGTTTCCTTCCCCATCCTATGCTCCCTAAATCTTGCCTCATCTCATCGTAATTGCCTTTCCCCCAGCTATAACTCTTGCCCAGTGGTATACACCTATCCCTTTCCATCACTGAAGTAAACATAACAGAATTGTGATCACTATCACCAAAGTGCTCACCTACTTCCAAGTCTAACACCTGGCCAGGCTCATTACCCAGTACCAAATCTAATGTGGCTTCGTCCCTTGTTGGCCTATCTACATACTATGTAAGGAAGCCCTCCTGCACACACTGGACAAAAACTGACCCGTCTGTAGTACTCGAACTATAGTGTTCCCAGTCAATATTTGGAAAGGTGAAGTCCCCCATGACAACTACCCTGTCTCTCTCACTCCTATCGAGAATCATCTTTGCTATTCTTTCCTCTACATTTCTGCAGCTATTCGAAGACCTATAGAAAACTCCCAAGTGGGTGACCTCTCCTTTCCTGTTTCTAACCTCAGCCCATACTACCTCAGTTGATGAGTCCCCAAACATCCTTTCTGCAACTGTAATACTGTCCTTGACCAACAATGCCACACCTCCCCCTCTTTTACCATCTTCTCTGTTCTTACTGAAGCATCTAAATCCCGGAACCTGCAACAATCATTCCTGTCCCTGCTCTATCCATGTCTCCGAAATGGCCACAACATCGAAGTCCCAGGTACCAACCCATGCTGCAAGTTCACCCACCTTATTCCGGACGCTCCTGGCATTGAAGTAGGCAGACTTCAACCAGCTTCTTGCTTGCCGGTGCCATCTTGCGTCCCTGAAACTTTATTTCAGACCACCCTACTCTCAACCTTTTCTATAGTCGAACTACAATTTTGGTGCCCATCCCCCTGCTGAATTTTTTTAAACCCACCCGAATAGCCTTAGCAAATTTCCCCCCCAGGATATTGGTACCCCTCTGGTTCAGGTGAAGACCATCTTGCTTGTAGAGGTCCCACCTACCCAAGAAAGAGCCCCAATTATCCAAGAATCCAAAACCCCCCCTCCTGCACCATCCCTATATCCACGTGTTCAGCACGTGGCATAGGCAACAAACTAGAGACAACAACTCTGTTCATCCTAGCTCTCAGCTTCCATCCTAGCTCCCTGAATTTCTGCCTTAAATCCCCATCTCTCTTCCTACCTATGTTGTTGGTGCCAATGCAGACCACGGCTTGGGGCTGCTCCCCCTCCCCCTTAAGGATCCCAAAAACACAATCAGAGACATCACGTACCCTGGCACCTGGGAGGCAACACACCAACCGTGAGTCTCTCTCGTCCCCACAGAACCTCCTATCTCTCCCCCTAACTATGGAGTCCCCAATGACTACTGCTCTGCTCCTCTTCCCCCTTCCCTTCTGAGCAGCAGGGACAGTCTCTGTGCCAGAGACCTGTGCCCCACTGCTTTCCCCTGGTAAGTCGTCCCCCCACAACAGTATCCAAAACTGTATACTTATTGTTGAGGGGAATGGCCACAGGGGATCCCTGCACTGCCTGCCGGTTCCCTTTCCGTCCCCTGACCGTAACCCATCTGCCTTTTTCCTGTACTTGAGGAGTGACTACCTCCCTGTAACTCCTCTCAATAACCCCCTCTGCCTCCCGAATGATCCGAAGTTCATCCAGCTCCAGCTCCAGTTCCCTAATGTGGTTTTCAAGGAGCTGGAGTTGGGTGCACTCCCCGCAGATGTAGTCAGCAGGGACACTAGTGGTGACCCTTACCTCCCACATTCTGCAGGAGGAACATTCAACTGCCCCGACCTCCATTCCCATTATTCTAAATTCCCAAGACTTAAAAAATAAAGAATAAAAAATAAACTTGTTACCTTACCAATCAGGCACACAGAACCTTTTTTTTGGTTAGAGGAGGAGGATGGGTGGGATACACTACCCGAGTAGTGTTTCGGGTAACGCAACCACACAAATATATTACCTTACTCACTCACCGGTCCCGTGTCTGCTCCTGCTCAGCGTACCTCCGCCTATTCACGAGGCAAGCTTTTTATAAATTCAATAACAGTGACTCACCGGCTTCCCGACAGGCTCCTGCTCCAAGCTCCCGCTCGTGCTGCCGCTGCAACCAGAAATGGGCTTAAACCACTAGTTTAAAACTTCCTCAGCATTGGGAAAAGACCTTTGCTATTCACCCTATCTATGCCCCTCATGATCATATAAATCTGTATAAGGTCACCACTCAACTTCCTACCCTCCAGTGAAAATTGTCTAAGCCTGCCCAGCCTAATTTTATAACTCAAACCATCCATTCCAAGCAACAAAGTATGGACCTGGATGAACACAGCAGGCCAAGCAGCATCTTAGGAGCACAAAAGCTGACGTTTCGGGCCTAGACCCATCACCATTTTTCTGATGAAGGGTCTCGGCCCGAAACTTCAGCTTTCCTGCACGTAAGATGCTGCTGGGCCTGCTGTGTTCATCCAGGACCATACTTTGTTATCTCGGATTCTCCAGCCTCTGCAGTTCCCATTATCTCTGATTCCAAGCAACATCCTGGTAAATATTTTCTGAGCCTTTTCCAACTTAATAACATCCTTCTTATAACTTGGCGACCAGAACTGTACTGAATACTCCAGAAGCAGCCTAACCAGCGTCCTATACAACCTCTACATAACGTCCCAATTCCTATACTCAATGGCTTGAGCAACAAAGGCAAGCATGCTAAAAGCTTTCTTAACCACCCTGTCTATCAGTGATGCAAATTTCAAAAGAATTATGTACCTGAACCCCCAAGGTCTCTCTGTTCTACAGCACTACCTCGGGCCCAACCATTAATTGTATAAATCCTGCCCCTGTTTGTTTTACCAAAATGCAGGTCCTCACATTTGTCCAAATTAATGTCTATCTGCCACGTCTCAGTCCATTGACCAATTGATTAAGATCGCTTCATAATCTTAGATACCCTTCTTCACTGTCAACTATACCATTAATTTTGGTGTCATCCACAAACTTACTAACCATGCTTCCCATATTGTCATTTATATAAATGATAAATTAAGGTGAACCCAGTACCGATCCCTGTGGAACACAACTGATCACAGGCCTCCAGACCGAAAAAACCATCTTCCACCACCACTCTCTGTTTCCTACTATAAAGCCAATTTTGTATCCAATTGGCATGCTCACCCTGAATCCCCAAAGATCTAACTTTACTAATTAGTCAAAGATTTTACTAAAATCTATGTAAATAACATCTACTGCTCTACCCTCACAGTCTTTTTTGTTACTTCCTCAAAAAACTCAATCAAGTTTGTGCAACTTGATTTCTCTCACTCAAAATCATGCTGACTATCCTTAATCAGTCTTTGTCTCTTCAAAAGCATGTAAATCCTTTCTTTCAGAATCATCTACAACAACTTATAGAACAGCAATGTCAGACTCACAGGTCTGTAGTTCCCACACTTCTCTTTACAGCTTTTCTTAAATAATGGCAAAACATAGCACCCTCCAGTCCTCTGGCACCTCACCTGTGGTTGTAGATGATACAAATATTTCTGCTAGGGGCCCTTCAATTTCCTCCTTAACTTCCCGCTCCATCCTGGCACACCATTGATGAGGAGATTTATGCACGGTAATGTTTTCTAAGATTTCCAGAACTTCCTCTTCTGTAATGTGAACTGTTTTAAAAAACATCAATATTTATTTCATTGAGTTCTCTGCCATCCATTTCTTACTCTACAGTAAAAACTGACACAAGATATAAACTTAATATCTCTCCCATCTCCTGAGCTTCAACACAAAAATGACCTTGTTGATCTTTAAGGGATCCTACTCTCTCTGTAGTTGTTGTTTTGTTCTTAATGTACTTGTAGAATCTCTTTGGATTAACTTTAACCTTATCTGCCAGGGCTGCTTCATATTCACTTTTTGGCCTCCTGATTTCCCTCTTAAGAATACTCCTACACTCTTCAAGAGGTTTATTTATCCCAGTTGTCTTTGTCTCACATGTTTTTTTTATTCTTGTTTAGAACCTCCATATCTTTATTCATCATTGCTTTCTAATCTTACCAGCCTTACGTTTCACTCTAACAGGAACATAATGCCTCTGAATACTCATTATCATGCTTTTGCAATCCTCCCACTCATCAGTCATCCCTTTACCTGTGAGCAGTCTACTCCAATCAACTTCTGAAAGTTCTTGCTTTGAACCATTAAAATTTGCCTTAATCCAACTGAGAACTTTAACTTTTCATTCATTAATCTATATCAGGAAAAACAAGGCTCCCAAAACCTATCCCTGGAAAACTCCACTACAAACCTCCATTAAACCTGAAAAATACCCATTAACCACTGCTCTCTGTTTGCCATCACTCAGCCAAGCTCGTACCATGTTTCAATGTCCCTTTTATTCTGTGACCTATAATTTTCTTCACGTCAGTATATTAGACACCACCCTCAAGACCATTACCCTCACCAAGCCTTTCAGACACCTCTTTACAAAACTCCACAATTTCCCATTTTGAAATCTGTGCTGACTGTTCCTAATCAACTCAGCTTTTTCATAGAATCCCTACAGTGTGGAATCAGGCTATTTGGCCCATTGAGTCCAAACTGACCCTCCAAAGAGCATCCCATCCAAACTCACCCCATCCCTGCATTTCCCATGGTTAATCCACTTAACCCAAAAATGCTTGGACTCCATTGGCAATTTGCCTAATCTGAATATCTTTGGACTGTGGGAGGAAACTGGAGCACCCCAAGGAAACCCGTGTAGTCAGAGGGAGAATGAGCAACTCCACATAGACAGTTGCCCGAGGGTGGAATCAAATCTGGGTTCTTGGTGCTGTGAGGCAGCGGTGCTAGTCACCGAGGAACCGTTTGTTGGTGACTGCTAATTCTATCCCAAGTAATCATTTCTAGAAGCTTTCCCAGTTTTTGTTGGTTGATTTAACAAGTGAACGAGAAAGGGAGTGGGATGGTGGCTTTTACATTGGTGGCTAAAGCCAAATTCCGGTTCTCGGGTTAACCCCTCTCCTGCTAGTCACCCCACTCTAGAAAGCCCATTGTGTGTGAACCCTCCTTTACAATGACAACTAGCTGGGTGTTCCTGCTAGATAGTTCCTCATTGCCTGGCCAACACTTGGCTCATTGAGCTGAAAAGGCAGTGGTTAGAAGCAAGTGGACCTGTTGCTCCTGTTCTGCTCTTTCTACCCAGAACAAGTTGTAAAATGCAGCCCGATACTATTCTAAAAGCAGGGAATGTTAAGAGTTCCAAATATTCAACACACAGCATTTGAATGCATCTTCCTTACCGTACCTTGCCTCATAGTGTAATTACAGAGGTAAGCAGTTCTGCGAAACAGAGATACTGAAAACATCCAATTATTACTCATAGTCATCAGGTTAGATTGGCGCGAGTTGGTAAATATTCTACAATGAAACAATTTTTCCAGAAGTGTAACAAATACCAATCTACTTCTGAACAATTTTAATTGGAGTCAGGAGGACAAAGCAACAACTTGACTGTGCAATAGATTTCAATGTCAATGGTCTCTGGAACTTTGCACATTGCACATTGAATATTGTATAGCTGTCAGCAATGCTGGAGAATGTTACAGCATACGTTATTGGCTTTATTGAGTAATGGGCATATTAAGTCAGCACTATAAAATGTAACAGTGAAATACTGTGGTGCTAGAAAATTGAAATAAGAACATAAAATATTGAAATAGTGGAGAGAAAACCAGAATTCATGTTTCTGGTTGATAACAGCAGAGATAATTCTAAATCAAGGAAAAAATAGTTAGTAGGATTCAACAGTATTTAAGTTCATTCTGGTATTCTCTCAAACAACCTTCTGTGCAGCATTTTCCTTCCACTGTTCTGCCTCAACATCTTCAGTCAGCAAGAGGATGTAGGATCAACATTTTGATCCTAGATTCCCAGATTCCAGGATTTCCTCTTCAATGGTGGAAATTTAGCAACAATCAAGCTTCTAGTTACACTCTAGTTTGAGAAAGACAATTTAGAAAGGATCAGTGAAGGAGAGGTAATCAGAGTGAAGACAGTCACAGACAAATGGAGGTAGATGTTGGGAGGTAAGGATTGGTCAGCCCCCTGATCAGGAAATAGCCAAGCACTCTGAGACCTCCTGGTAGGGGATAGAGATTCAGTTTGACATCTATAGTGAAGAAGGGAGATAACAAGGTGTGGAGCTGGATGAACACAGCAGTCCAAGCAGCATCTCAGGAGCAGGAAAGCTGCATACCCGCCTCTTTAACTTGTGCGTCTCCTCTCCATCCGTCTTCTCCTCTATCCATCTTTGATCCGCCTCCCCTTCTCTCCCTATTTATTTCAGAACCCTCTTCTACTCCCCCATTTCTGATGAAGGGTCTCGGTCCGAAACGTCAGCTTTCCTGCTCCTAAGATGCTGCTTGGCCTGCTGTGTTCAAAACTCAAATTCTCAAAAAAGAATTCTGAATGCCTTACAGAGGCCAAACCAAGAAACAGTTGGTAATTCTGTCTGTACGTTAAAGCTTAATGCCTTCTGCATATAGTTGAGTGTGTGGCCTACTGCATTCTCTTCTCAGAATTGTTACAGAGCAGAAAGGAAGCCATTCGGTCTATCAGGCCTGCACTAGATCTTCAAACGAACATCATTAACCAGAGCCAATCTCCTGCTTTCTCCCCATATCTTTGCACACTAATTCTAACTAATCAATCATCCAATGTTGTATTAACTGTCTCAACTGGACCTGCCTCCATTGCATCTCCAGGTAGTGATTTCATATCCTAATCACTCCTTGTGTGAAAAGGTTTTTTCGCATTTCACCGCCATATATAACAATCCCAAGGAGGATAAATTAGACCTAAAACGTATCAGTAATCTCCTAACTGAATCAAACCATGTGAAAACAGGTTAATGATAAATTTCCTGGTTGTGTGGGAAAGTTATTTGACAAATAATCTGTCCTGTAGAGCGTCCAGCTCCCAGTGCTGGTGAGTTTACCCAGTTACATCTGACAGAGCAATAACTTTACAACTCCACATGTTGGACCTTCCCACCTGGGATGGGCATAAGCTTCTGGACAGAGAATAGGATCACAGTCTTGAAAAGGGAATGGATTACACCGCGTGGCTCTCAGTCTTGGCCAGAAACAACTTGGAAGGCAAGCTTGCACTGTCCCTGCCTTGTATTTGTTCTTACTTTGTTGCTTGCTCTGTCAGACACAGGCCTCCTCTCATTTAGTTTACACATTTGAGTCTGAAACACAATCAATGACAGCTTGTCAATGTAAAGCAGCCATTTGTTACCAACAGTTGAGTCTCTCTGTCAAATCATCACATCTTACATGCAGCTATTGGATAAGCAGTGTGTTAGTAGCATGATGGAAAGCAAAGGTTAATCAGTTACTCCTTCACACTCATTTACCTTATTATGTATGTAGCATACACCAGCCTCATTACTAAAGTATCAGTACCAGTGTGTCTTCATAGAGACAAGGGACAGATCACAAAGTATAGTAATTACAGCGCCAGAACATGAAACCCTGAAAATAATAAGTCAGGGAATTGAGGGATGAATTATTAATAACAGGAGAGTCATAAATCATCCAGATAAAAGAAAGGGAAAATATGAAACTGAGGAAAAGCTAGCACAAATTAGCCCAAGCATTTGATTTCATGTTAAAATGAATATGAACAATTAAAATGGAATTCGGTGGAATTAATTTAACGAGAAACACGCTCAGCTAGGGGTAATGATAAAAAATGACAATACACTGGTGAGAAAATTGGATAAAGGTGGATCAAAGTAAACTAAACAGTCAACACAAAGTTTATTCAGCCACAAGTGAGGCTTTGTAATTATCTCCAAATTGGTATAATTTCCTACAGCAATTATTAGACCTGCCCTTAATATTACGCAAGCAATGATGGTGAAAAGGTAACCTCATCACTCATTAGAGAGAGATGGCTGGTGGAGGTTTAAGCTGAAGGTCACCACGTCTCAGATAAGGGAGAGGTTGAGAGATTCTTGGTAACTTCAGCCACTATGAGCCTATAGTAATATCATTCTGCTCTACAAACCAGCCCCTTAAAATCACTATAGCCACAGAGGGCCTGAGGGCTGATCTCTCATTAGACCAAGATGACTGGTGGTGAAATGACAGTATAAACTCAAAAGGACTTGGGATTTAGCAACGGAGCTAAAGTGACTTTGGATATTCAGATGGGGGACGATGTTGTCATGAGGGTATATTATTTTAATTTGGAAGTGGGCCTTAATAAATCATAGGTCTGAAATGCCGAATATACTGTCAAATCTTTATGTCAACTGCAATTTATGACCCAACTCAACCATTGGCCAGTGTGAAGATTGTGCCTAATTGTAAACCCATTCTCGGTTTTTCCAGGTCTTTTCTCATTCACCTGTGGGACATGGGAGTCACTAGCCGGGTCAGCATTTATTACCGGTTCCCAGTTGCCCTTGAGAAGGTGGTGGTGAGCTGCCTTATTGAACCACTGCAGTCCACGTGCTGTAGGCCCACAATCCCTTTAGTGAGGAAGTTCCAGGATTTTGAACTCGTGACAGTGAAGGAATGGTGAGATATTTCCAAGTCAATACTTAGGTTCAAGCTGAAAAGTATCAAGTGACATTTGCATCATACAAATACCAGATAATAATAATCTCCAATAAAACACTATCAATTGATCATTGACACTAAATGATATTACTGTCGTTGAAACCCCACTATCAATATCCTGGTAGTTACCATTGGCCAGAACCTAAACTGGACCATCCATTTAATTACTGTGAATATAAGAGTAGCTCAGAGGCTAGGAATCCTGTCAGCGATGCCCACAGCCCATGAACAGTAAGAAGAGTTATTTGGAATATTCTGAGTGATATACTGCACTAAGTTAGTTGGAGTCTCAGGTTTAGTTAGGAAGTAGTGAGGTTGATAGTGTATGATCTGAGAGCTTTGGAAGTTCTGCAGGGACCCAGGAAAATGCAGTGTTATCACAGAATGACGATGGGTGAAGAACAGTAGGAGGCCATTTGGCCCATCATAACTATCTGAGTGTTTTGGTGGAACTATTCAATTACTCCCACTGCACTGTTCTTCATCCATAGCCTTGTAAAAACCTATTCTTAACGTATATATCCATCTCCCTTTGGAACATTCCTAAGGAAGGTGCTTCCAACTTATGCTGTCCCTTTCACTAGTTCTTTTGCAAATGATCTTCCTTGTGTATTCTGATTATTAATCTTGGTGCCACTAGAAACAACGTTACTGCAGATTCTTCATGATTTTCATCGCCTCTGGAAACAACGGAGGTGGAAATGCTGGGGAGAGGATCTTCTGGATTTGGAGATATTGAGGAAGAGTGAAAGAGTTCTCAATATTTGGGAGCATTATGGCAGACTGCAGGATCAGGGAGTTCTGGGAATATGCGATGGGGATTTGTGAGCATCAGTGGGGAGTCACAAGATAGAATTGGTACGGATGTCGAGAGGAAAAAGGAAGTTAAAAATCGTGGGTATCAAACAGGCTTAAAGGGGATTCTTGAAATACGCCTATGATAAAGTTGTGGGTCGGTCCCCACCAGAGACATGAAACTGCTGTTGGTCCATTTAAAACCATCAGATCGCTTGTCCAATGTGTCCTTGTACTGGGCCATAAGACATAGGAACAGAATAAGGCCATTCAGCCCATTGAGTCTGCTCCACCATTTGACCATGGTTGATATGTTTCTCCTGCCTTCTCCCCTGTAACTCTTGATCCTCTTACTGCTCAAAAACCTTTCTATCTCTGCCTTACCAACAACCTGGCCTTAATAGACCTCTGCAGCAGTGAATTTCACAGATTCACCACACTCTGGCTGAAGAAATTCCTCCTCATCTCAGTTCTAAATGATGGTACCCTCAATCTGAAGCCTTGCCTTTGTGTCCCAGTCTCTCCTACTAGTAGAAACATCATCTATGTCCAAATGTCTCAGTTTAAGTTTCAATCAGATTCCCCCTCATTCTTCTAAACTTCATGGAGTACAGAACCAGAGTCCTCATTTGATAAGCCCTTCATCCCTGGAATCATTCTTGTAGCCTTCTCTGGGTGCCCTCCAAGGCCAGCACATCCTTCCCTGCAATACATGACCCAAAACTGCTCCCAATGTTCCAAACGTGGTCTGATCAGAGCTTTATACAGCCTCAGGAGCACATCTCTGCTCTTGTATTCCAACCCTCTTGAAATTAATGCCAACATTGCATTTGCCTTCCTAACCGCCAAATGAACCAATATGTTAATCTTAAAAGAATCCAGAACTAGGACTCCTAAGTCCCTTTGTGCCTAAGATTTCTGAAGCCTTTCCCTATTTAGAAAGTAGTCCATGCCTCTATTCTTCCTACTGAAGTCTACACCTCACACTTTCCCATATTGTATTCTATCTGCCACTTCTTTACCCACTCTCCTAGCCTGTCAAAGTCCTTCTGCAGTTTCACCACTTCCTCAGCACTATCTGTCCCTCCAACTGTCGTTGCAAAATTAGCAACAATGCCATCAGTTCCTTTGTCCAGATCATTAATGCATAACATGAATGGTTGTGGTCCCAACACTCACCTCTGCGGAATCCACGAGCCACCAGCTGTCATTCTGAATAAGATCCCTTTATTCCTACTCCCTGCCTTCTGCCAGGCAGCCAATCCCCTATCCATGCCAGTACTTTGCTCCTAATAGGTTAGATTAGATTCCCTACAGTGTGGAAACAGGCCCTTCAGCCCACCAAGTCCACACCGCCCCTTGAAGCATCCCACCCAGACCCATCCCCCTATAACCCACACACCCTCTGAACACTAATTTTACGGCCAATCCACCTAGCCTGCACATCTTTAGACTGTGGGAGGAAACCGGAGCACCCAGAGGAAACCCACGCAGACACGGGGAGAGTGTGCAAACTCCACACAGACAGTCGCCTGAGGCAGGAATCAAACCCGGGTCCCTGGCGCTGTGTGGCTGCAGTGTTAACCACTGAGCCACCGTGCCGCCCCTCTGGGCTTTTGTCTTATTTAGCAGCCTCCTGTGTCACACGTTGTCAAAAGGCCTTCTGGAAATAACACATCAGGTATGCCCCACCACAACATCCCCCAAAGATTACTAACCCTTAGTTTCTTACTTTAAAGGATTTAAAGCATAAATTTTCTGTTAGTTAAAACTAAGGAACATAAAGGTTATAAGCTGTGGAAATGCAACTTCCTGGTGAATACCAGCTCTGCTTGGCATGGGGGATCGTATTATTTCTGAATTTGCTGACATACATAATGCTAAATAAACATGATTTCTCATAACCAAGCATAAAAATACTTAGATTCAATATTTATATGATTTTCACTTTTATATCAAAATATTCATTGTCCCAAAAATGGCTTAGATGAGTCTTTTCTCTGTTTCATTAGAACGCAAGCAATGAATAATGAAAAGAAATCAATTTTCTACAAGAGCTTAGTTTTCTTTGCCCAACCAGCAACAAAGAAAGTCTGATAACAAAATGTTGTCAATTCCAGCCTCCCACGCTGCAAGAAATCTTCCTATAGCCATGTGCTGTCTCCCGTAATAATAGCTACTGCTTTCCACTGTGGCTCACTTTAACTAATTCACAATAGAACAGGATTATTTTGACATTGATATAAATTAATCCTTCACCTCAAACAACAGCTTCAACAGCTCGAGTCACCAAGTTTTGCTTTTTAAACAGAAGTTTTCTGGACAAGAGCATCTCTCTGAGGCCCAAAGGGCAACGGGTCAGCAATCAGTTGCTGGCAAGATTTACCCAACAATTGTTTCTGGGATGTGGAGAAACTCTGAACAGACAGGATTGTAAATCTTCTTTCAGCATGTGAGAGAGAGGAAAATCCAAGGGGTTTGAGACAGCAGCAGCTTCAAGTAATAAAGCTAATGTTGCTGTAGTCCCAAGCTGCTCTCTCAGTAGAGCGACAACTGATGGTAAAATTAACCTGAGGGTCACCAATAAGGATCAATGTTGAGAAGGTGAAGCTTTCATTGTAACCTCGGGCAGTACAGAAAATGAATACATGCTCTTAGTAGTACTCTACATTGCAAACCAGCCATCCAGCCAACTGAGCTACCAACCCCCTTTTTTTTGCACTATTAAAAGACAATGCTGCAAACCTAATTTTCAATTCACTTTTGACGTGGCTAATCTCGATACGGTAACTCGCTTTGGATTCTGCAGTTTTTCCATGATTGGGTAAAACTTGAAATTGATCAAAATATATCTTCTCAGCTGACAAACAGTGTGTGGGATTATAACAAATGCCTTGACTGACTGTTACAACCAGGTGAGAAGGAATGAGTGCGATCCCCATTTTGTACCTCCATGAGCTGGTCGCAATAAATACTTCAAGTTTGTTTTAGCATGTGGCTACAATCACAAATCAATCAAAACATAGTTTGCTTGTTGAAAATTAAGGAACCGATTATAGTTTTACTGAATGAAAGAGAAAGGGATTTTTTTTATCACCGACTAACCTGAAGGAAAATAATAAAACATAAATACGCATACAAACATGGGTATAAATTTCATAAATGGGAACAGTGTCAAGTACTGAAAGAAAAACAATTATTCTGCAAAATTTTAAAAAGTCCTGAGACTTTGTGGGATGTTACATTTTAACCCCCTGAGACTACAGATGTATAATTGATGTCTTACTTAAGCATTGGCAGAATAAGTGGCTACCTTTGAGTATTTGGTGATTGGCTCTTTCTCCAATTTGCATTAACACTAGGCATTGTTTGAAAGGTTATAAAAAGAGTGGGGAGAATTTTAATGGTTGGGATTCATGTCCGTTATCAATGAAGGAGGTGCAAATATTTGTTTTTATTCATTTGTAGGATGTGGATATTGCTGGCTGGACCCAGCATTTACTGCCTGTCCCTAGTTGCCCTTGAGACGATGGTGGTGAGCTGCCTCCTTGAACCATTGCAGTCCTCTACAGAGTCGGGATACTTCCTGAGCCAGCAGATGAGCAAAGCCCCAATGTGTCTTGATTTTATTCTAAGGAGGCAAGAGGCTCAAAATAGTCTCAGCCCAATGCCCCCAGCGGTCAGACCTGAGGTGGCAAAAGAAGTGGGTGTATGGTCAAGCTGATACTTTGAAATTTGCATCATATGTAGACTGGGTGGTTAAGAAGGCATTTAGCATACCATCCTTCATTGCTCAGGACTTTATGTATAACAGTTGGAAGATCATGTTGAGGTTGTAAAGGATGTTGGTGAGGCTTCTTCTGGAGCGTTGTGTTCATTTCTGCTTTCCGGATGTAGGAAGGATAGTATTAAACTGGGGAAGGCTCAGTAAACAGTTACCAGGATGTTGCCGGGAATGGAAAGTTTGAGATATAAAAATTGACGGGAAAGACTGGAACTTTTTCATTGGAGTGTAGGAAGGTGAGGGGTGGCCTTATTGAGGTTTATAAAATCACAAGGAGCGTGAATAAGGTGAATGACAAGGGCATTTGCCCTGGGGTGGGGGAGTTCAAAACTAAGGGACACATTTTTAAGGTGAGAGGAGAAAGATCTAAAAAGGACATGAGAGGCAATTATTTTTATGCAGAGAGAATTGCTCATGTGTGGAATGAACTGCCAACGTAATAACATTTAAAGGCATTTGGATAAGTTCATGAATAGGAAAGGTTTGGAGAGATATGGGCCAAGCGCAGGCAGGTGGGACTAGTTTAGTTTGGGATTATGGTAGGTGTGGGAATTTTAGACCAAAGGGTCTGTTTCTGTGCTGTATGACTCTATGACTCTATAACTCTCTGACAGTTAGACAGCCCCATTCACTGGGACATCAACCTGGTTTTAAAAGGTGGAAGTCAAAACTGCAAACTCTCATGCCCCTTGCTTACCCCATGTTCTCTGTCCAAGCATGTATATATTCCTCATGGCCCCCTCACATCCCTTCCATGCCCTGACTGTACCCATACCCCTTTCATAACCACTCACCAATTACCCACGTGGACAAGCCTCAACGGTCAGGGCTTTGAAATGGTGATGAAAAAATTACATCCCAACAATCTAATAGAGCTCTCAATCAATCACAGGATAACAAAGTGTGGAGCTGGATGAACACAGCAGGCCAAGGAGCATCTTAGGAGCACAAAAGCTGACATTTCGGGCCTAGACCCTAAATCACTCACACTGCATTCTGAAAAAAAAACGCTTCTCAAAGAATATTCAAGTGTTAAAAACAAACATCCATTTCACTAAACAAATAAAATCCAGATTATCCTTTTAAACCTTTCAAATGTGTCAAACTCTGAACTTAATGTTCTGCTGGGAGAAGTGGTTCTGGGAGTTGTGAAACTCAGCAAGGCATTCACATTAAGGTCAGATATTGAAATTAAAAGAAAGAGTAGCTTTTTATCTGAAATCGAAACCAGAGAGTATAAGAGAAACTTAGCTGGCCTGGCAGCATCTGTGGAGAGAATAACAGAGTTGATATTTTGAGTCTGACATGGCTCTTCTTTAGAACTGATTGGGGCTGGAAATTTGGTTTTTATGCTGTTGACAGGGGGAAGAAGGAGTGAGTGGAACAAATGGTAGGGATGCCCAGAGCAAAAGGCAATTAAACTGCTAATGGTAGCAAAGGAGTGATTAAGATACAAACTAGGTGATAATAGATGATAATGTGAATAGAACAAGATTGGAGAACTCTTCTGACAATGAGGCCAGGAAATGAAGACACAGGAGATAGAGACAATGATGGACAGTGTCCATGGTCTAACATTATTGAGCTCAATGTTGAGTTTTTTTTTATTATTCATTCATAGGACATAGATGTCATTGTCCGGACCTAGTATTTATTGCCCAATCCTAATTTCCCAGAGGGCAGTTGATATTCAATCACATTGCTGTTAGTCTGGAGGCAGATAATGGCCAGACCAGGCAAAGATGGCAGTTGCCTTCCCTAAAGGACATTAGTGATTCAGATGGGACTTTTTTGACAATTGACAATGGTTTCATGATCATCACTAATCTCTTATTTCCAGTTTGTTTTTATTGAATTCAAATTCCACCATCAGCCATATCAGGATTTGAAAGTGGATCCCCAGGACATTTCCTGTGTCTGGATTAATAGCTCATGATAATTACACTCACCCATCACCTCCACCGAAGGCTGTATCATCCCCATGTGGACAATATTGAGTTGCCCCTCCAGCTTGTGTTGAGCTTCACTGGGACACTGCAGCATGCCTATATGGAAATAGTGGCTTGAAGCCAAAATGATGAATTGAAAAGGCAAGCAAGTAAAAAGCCAGGGTTATTCTGGTGGACAGAGTGAGGTGTTCTGCAAGGCGGTTACCCAGTCTGAATTTGGTCTTACAAATGAGGGGGAGATGGCATTGTGAGCAGAAAATACCATAGTGTAGGTTGAAAGAAAAAAATCTCGCTTCATCTGTAAGGTATGTGTGGGACTTCAATCTTAATGAATGTCAGAGCAAGCTTGAGTTCTGTTCCTATTTCGTATTTTAATATAACTCATCAAGATCGCTGTTCTCAAGCAATTCTGATCTTTTGCACTTCCCAATTATAATCCCTCCAATTTGGACACCATGCATTTAGTCACCTTGGCCCTAAACTCTGGAACTTCCTCCACACATATAATTTCCACCTCCTGCTACCTCCTTTCCCCAGCTGCTTCAAACTGACCTCTTTCCTAGCATTTGGTCACCTACCCTAATGCACCTCATCTGGTTTAGATAGAGTCTTTTTGGTCTATGTTTCAGACATAATACTTAGAGCATACAGTTGTACAGAACAGAAACAGACCTTTTGGTCCAACCAGCCCACGCCAACCATTGTTCCCAAACTAAACCAGTCCCACCTGCATGTGCTTGGCCCATATCCCTCCAAACATTTCCTTGCCGTGTACTTATCCAAATGTCTTTTAAACATTGTAACTGAACCAGCACCCACAACTTCCCATTCCACACAATAACCACTATCTGTGTAAAATAGTTGCCTTTCATGCCTTTATAAATCATTCTCCTCTCACCTTAAAAATATGCCCCCTCGTCTTGAAATCCCCCACGCTAAGGAACAGACACCTGCCATTCACCTTATCAATATCCCTCACATTTAATAAACTTCTACAAGGTCACCCCTCAACCTCCTGTACACCAGTGAAAATACTCCCAGCCTATTTTTATAACTCAAACCCTCCGGCAACATCCTGGTAAATCTTTTCTGAACACACTCCAGTTTAATAACATTCATCCTACAACAGGGTGACCAGAACCACACACAGTATGCCAAAAGAGGCCCCACCAACGTCATGTACAACGTCAACATTACAGCCCAATTCCTATACACTCAGGTGTCAGCATCGAAAGAAAGAGTGCTAAGCACCTTTTCTAACCATTCTGTCTATATATGATGAAAACTTCAAAGATTTATGTACCTGAACCTTAGGTCCCTGTATTCTACAACACTACGCATGTGTAAATGCAAATTGATGTTGCTAAGGAAATTTGTAATTACTTTCCCTCTCAAATCACCGATTTTGTGTAACTTTTTGTTTATACAGCATCAATAACAGAAAATTTTAATTGGTAAATTGCTGCAAATATATCCATAATGCCCTTCACATGCAGTGACAGTGATATTCAAGGACGGTGTAATTAATTCAGTCAACGCTCAGAACAAATTTGCTTGATTTTTTTGCCCCATCAATATAAATTCTAACAACTCTATTGAAAGGAGTTACAAAGTGGATTAATGGAGTAGTTCTAACATTTTCTCCTGGGTATCACAATCAATTCCAAAGCTTGTTTGTGGCATTAACAACCATCACATGGCTGCTTATGTTTTTTTATGATATGAGTTACCAACCCCAATTAGATAGGGCAGTGTGAAAACTGGAAAAGTCACCTAATTCAGCACTTGTGATTTAATCAGACAAAGAATGTAGCCTCCTCAGACACGGAGTTTATCTTTTGCAGAAAATTGTTTCATTCTCAGTCCTGCTCTGCTGAAGCAAATAATTTAG
This sequence comes from Stegostoma tigrinum, assembly GCF_030684315.1. NCBI lineage: Eukaryota > Metazoa > Chordata > Chondrichthyes > Orectolobiformes > Stegostomatidae > Stegostoma > Stegostoma tigrinum. The sequence goes on along the minus strand of NC_081377.1, from coordinate 35,947,517 downwards.
TTGGCAATTAAAGGCAAGAAAGCACAGGATGGGGACAAACAGCTCAAACAGCCTTTACGGTATAAGCAGAGATAGTAAGAGCTGCCAGTGTTGGAGTCAGAGAAATCACAGTGTGGAGCTAGAAAACACAGCAGGCCAGGCAGCATCAGAGGAGCAGGAAAGACGACTTTTCAGCTCGGGGCCCTTCTTCTTCACTTCTGAAGAAGGGCCCTGGCCCAAAACATCAGCTTTCCTGCTCCTCTGATGCTGCCTGGCCTGCTGTTTTACAGTACAAGCAAATGTTTTGGGTTTAGTCTGGTGAAAGGTCAGAATCGAAACACTAACCCATCCTTTCCCCCTCAGGCTCTCCTGTCAATTTCTGTTATCAAGTGTCTCATTTCAGATCCAGTAGACAGGACTGTGATTTTGCACATCGACAACATGGATCTCACATTTCAACACCAGCACAATCTTTGGGTTGGGACCTTTCATTAAGCAAAAATATGAATGTAAGTAACAGGGCTGGGTGGGTGAGGGAGGGGTTTGGTAGACCAGGGGCCATGAGTAGGTATGTGGGTGGCATGGGGAGTAGGTTGGGGGCATAAGGGATGAGGGCCAGAATGCCGAACTGCCTTCAATACATCTGGGGCAAAGTGCTTCAGATTTGTGGCAGGCCTCTGAGCCAAACTGCCTCAGTACCCACTGAACCCCAACGCCAGCTTCACCCCACATCCAGGGTTAGTGAGCTCAACACCATCACACACCAGTTCCTCCCTAATCTGGAGAACAAAGAAATTACAATGATTGGCGAGGACTGCATAACTGACCTGATCAATAAGGCTCAGCAGTAAAATTCTTGGCCTTGGCCTGCATTGAAAATTCTCCCTGTTTTTGTTCTATTTATGGTCTAAGGATTGTAGTTACAGGCCGACCAATTTCAACCTTCTCCTGGCTGCAGTAGAATAGGAAATGATATTGCGTACACCACTGCTCTGAGGCCAGCTCACAATCATCTCGGTGTAATTAAAGACTCAGAGACAGTGCGTATCCAACATTTGCGAGAAAGTACTGAAATTTCCAAAGGAAACAGGGAGTGCTAACATGTTCATGACTCATGGGCATCTGTCTCTAGGATAAAGAGAATTTCCCTGTTTGACCAACTATTTGTTGCACATCTAACTATGAACGCATCCCTTCCCAGGCCTTGGCTCAGATTGGCACTCATAGAATTCCTACAGTCTGCAATCAGACTATTCAGCCCATCTAGTTTTCACTGACTCTCCAAAGAGCATCTCAACCAGGCCCACACCCCTACTCTATCCCTGTAACCCTGCATTTCCTATGGCTAATCCACCTAGCCTGTACACAATGGTCAATTTTGCATGGCCAGCCAACCTAACCTGCACATCTTTGGACTGTGAGAGGAAACTGGAGCACCCAGAGGAAAACCACACAGATGAGGACAGAATGTGCAAACTCCACACAGACAGTTGCCCGAGGCTGGAATTGAACCCGGGTCCCTGGTGCTGTGAGGCTGCAGTGCTAACCACTGAGCCACCGGGCCGCATTTAGAGCACTCCCATGTTGTGAAATTTTGCTTATCCATGTCCCAACTTTTAGAAACAATTTCCTTTTCAGCTGTACTCATATTTGACAGTCTCCAGGGTGTGGAATTATTGTTCTGTGATTTATCCAGGAAAAACTAGCTGCCAGTGTTTTCCATTGGGACACACTTAGGTTGAAGGCTCAGTGAAGTACATAATCTTATCCACAGGGAACATGTAATGATTAATACTGGCAGAATGCATTCAAATGCATTTAAAGCATTATAAAATAAACAGGACTTCAGCAATAAGAAAGCTCTTCACTTGATGAAGGGACAGTTTTCCTTAGCAATTTCAAACTGGGATTCAATAGAAAAAGTAATTTTCTGAAATATATGCCATTAGCAGGTAATGATAAATGTTCAGGATAAACTAGAAAGCTGTAAAGTTATTGATGTATGCTTAAAGAATATTACATTGACACAATGTTTTATTACAGCTCTCCAAAACATCTAAACGTGCTTCACATGTAGTGAATTAATTTGGAGTTGTATAGGTGCATACAGCATTTCAATAGTCTTGTGTAAAATGGCACAGCGAGAATTTGATATGTTTTTGGTGTTGCTTGAGGCTGCAGGAATAGCTGGGGTACCAGTCGGGCTATTATGGGATCTTTAACATCCAACCAAACAACAAGGAGACTGCAGACAGCACCTAAGTTAACTTCTCATCTGAATGATAGCTTCACTTGCAATGCAGCATCCTTTTCATCCCCACACCAGAAGATGAAAGATTACATGTATCACACCAGAAAAAGAGGCCATTCAGCCCAAACAGTCCATGCTGGTGTTTATACTTGACATGTACCCCTTATTCTACCATTGGAGTGCTCTATTCCCTTCTCCCTCATGTTCATCCAGCTCCACACGTTGTTAACCCTCATTGACTTGTTTAGTTTCTCAATTATTGTGTGGTTTGATGCCATATTATGAGCTCAGGATTTTTTTTTGTTCTGAGTAACACTATTATACATTAATAATAAACACTGATGGACTTGGTAATCACAGATAAAACAGGACCTGATTTTATAGTTTTACAAGGTAAGGATTGTTCTAATGTCTTTGTGTGATCAGATCACTATGCTCATGTAAATCTTCTAGTCTACAGTGGTATTGTAGTGTGTAGACTATATTCCTCCAGGGTTTTGTGACTTCACCACACTGTGACATTTATATTCTGCGATGTGCGGCTCTGTGACATCATCACAAGTTTCTTCCAGGGTCCTGAGCCCTTATGCAATAGTTTGCTAATGGACTGCTTGCTTCAGTTATTTTTTTGTGGCAGGAAATTCTACTTTCACACCACTTGTTGGAAAAAGAAGTTTCCTTTGAATTTCCTATTGAATTTTTTGTGACTATGGTAAATCAATATTATGTAGGCTTCTCTTCACCATCAAGGAGATGTTCTCTCTGCATTTACCTTGTCATAACCTGCTATAATTTTAAAGACCTATATTAGGTAGCCTTCTTTTTCAAAAGTAAAGAGATCAAGTCTAGGGAGAAAGGTCTAGGCCTGAAACGTCAGCCTTCCTGCTCCTCGGCCTGCTGTGTCCATCCAACTCTACACCTTGTTATCTCAGATTCTCCAGCATCTGCAGTTCCTATCATCTCAGGTCCAGTCAGGTTCACTCTGATTACTCTCCAAAGATGCTGCCAGACCTGTTGAGTTTATGCAGCAACTTCTGTTTTAATTTCTGATTTCTAGCATTGTGTTTTATTTAGCGGTCATCTTTTGGAAGGTTTCCTCAGACAGATTAAAATTTGCAACACCTCAGGGCAGCTGCGAGTGACATCCTTCTAATAACCTGTTCTCACTGAATGAAAACTGTGGGAGGTGACACTATGTAAGCTCTACGATGGAACAGGCCAGGTATGGATCCATGGTACGAACCAGCCCGCACAGTCAAAAGGCACTCCCGACAATCTCAAGCCAATGGGAACAGGGTTGGGAATCCGGTCCTCTCTGCTATTTCTAAAGGCCTTTCAAGTTATCCTAAATTGGCAAAACTTCAAGCCTAGAACATTATTTAAAATGGGAATTGGATAAGTACCCGAATGGGAAAGCCTTTAAAAAGAAAGCACACAATAAAATGTCAAGGAAATGGAATTGAAGTATTGGAAAGCTTTCACCAGCACTGACTCAATGGGGCCAGTGGTGTCCAATGTCTCAATATGCTGTAAATTCAATGTGGCTTTACATTTTAGCAAAATATTATTAGCTATGGTTGAATTTCATTGAATGGTTATATTGTTTGCATTGATGGTAATATTAGGCATGGGGCTGGTGCAGAAGATGTGTACCTACAAGTGATCACTGACACAGAACAGAAACATAATGGAATGAACTGATGTTTCTGCCCTCAGTGCAAGTGTAGCCCGCAGAGAAATAGAAAAGCTACAACATGAAGAGGTTACACTCAGCTTTCGTGTCATTGAAAAGCAGCAGCTGGATTTGAAACAAAATGGGGAAGGCCCCCACAGTCAGAACATGTACTGCTTAGAAAGAAGAGTGGTATTAAAACAAGTGTCTGAAATAATCATAGAGCAATCTGGCAAGGACAATCATATCCCAAGTTCAGTAGCCAGAAAGTGTACAGTATCTATATTTACACTCTGCCCAATATTACTGCATCAATAACAGATACTGCTGGAGAAATGCAGCAAGTCTGTCAGCATAAAGAGAAAGAATACAGAGTTGACATTTCAAGTCCAGTGACTATACATCATACTCAGAATAATACTGCATATTGAGTTCAGGGCTTCAGCTCAGGTTGGGGGGCGCCGAACAGGGGGTGCCAGGATATGGGGCATCAGAATAAAAATCAGGAGCTAAAACAGGAATCGAGAGTCAAACGTTTGTGACTGGAGGCTAGAACTGGGGAAAATCCTGTTGCCATTTAAAGCTGAGGTAGCAGTGAGGTCTTATTTACAAATACAAAATGTTTAGCATCTACTTCAGACAAGGGTTAAGGGAATCTGGTGTTTGGCCACATGGAATGTTAGTCCTTCGACTCAGCATAAATGTACCAATGTTATAGCAACAATTAATAGAACAAGGATGTGTGTTTTTTTCATTTGAGGATAAGGATATATAACTATTTGAATGTAATATACTTTATAGTATTTTGGGATGCCACATTGATACATCTGAGCTAAGACTGCTTCCATGTGCTGTCTACAGAGAACATGGGATTATGGAATAAAGTAGATTGTAATGGATACAATTTAAGGTATGCACCCTTTAATGTACATCTTAATATGAATTCCCAATCAGACATGCACACAGGTTTCTTGTCTCCCTTTTTGGAGGCTGTTTAGAGCCTAATAAAGACATCCAATTTAAACACATTTCCCACCCCAATGCAACAGAGACACAGTCCCAGTGAGGAAGAAGTCCTGAAATGATTAGGTAAAATATATGCTGTCCAGTTGTGCAAACATTGACAGGAGGTAGCAATGAAGAGATATGTTGACAGAAGCAAAAAGAAGTAACTTTCTGCTCCGTTTACAAGAAAAAATTTATTGGAAGTCTCAACACCTTAATAATAGAGTGCATGCATGTCTTCCAAAAATTCGTCAAGCTTTAACTTGCAAATTACATCTACTGATGATCAATCATCACAGTAAAACTCTGAACTAGAGTGTTTCACTGGAATAATGACCCATCACCCGCTACAGCGATAATTGTTCCCCAGAAAAAGTCGATGTAAAATTATAGCATCATTTATAGTATAAAATATGATTATTTTCAGTTTAGTTCAAATCCAGTGAACATGAACACATTCAAATCTTTTGTCGACCCTGAGATTCCTTAAATGTGCCTTTGCATTCGTCTGAAGATGTATATCTTATTGTTCCAATTCTGTTTTGTTTGTTTTCAGAAATCTCTGTTACAACATAATAAAGTGTGAAGCTGGATGAACAAAGCAGGCCAAGCAGCATCTCAGGAGCACAAAAGCTGACGTTTCGGGCCTAGACCCTTCATCATCATCTCTCTGATGAAGGGTCCAGGCCCGAAACGTCAGCTTTTGTGCTCCTGAGATGCTGCTTGGCCTGCTGTGTTCATCCAGCCCCACACTTTGTTATCTTGGATTCGCCAGCGTCTGCAGTTCCTATTATCTATGTTACAACATGTCTTTTCTCCAGTGGCTCTGACTCACCGATCCTAAAATAGGCAGCTTACACCAAGCTCTTTACAACTCAAAATGTAACCTGACACAGGAACTGACTCAAATAATTTGCCCTGACATTTGTCTGATCCCGCAGCGCTGGGGTGTAAGACTACAGATTGCCCACCATCATTTTTCAGATCTGCTCCAAAACCCACAAAGTCCTCTCCATCCCATTTCCATAGAGGGAGGGGAAACTGCTCCTTCAGGCCACTCATAAATGTCCTAAGATGCTAACAATGTCTCTGGGACTCGGCATGGTTGGCTGAATTGGATTAGAGCTGGCCAAATTTTCACCTTCTCCTATCTGCCTTGAAATGAAACCTTGGTGATTTAGAAACCTTTCTGCCACAGCTGAGCAGGATAGTGGTTGTTGTTTTCAACTGTTCCCTGTTTGATTAGATAGTCTGTTTACTATTGACACCCACTGGGCTTGATTACTTAAGCCTGGATGTGGACTTGGGGCAAAGTGAATAAACTGTAGAAAAATAACAAAGTGTGGAGCTGGATGAACACGGCAGGCTAAGCAGCATCTCAGGAGCACAAAAGCTGACGTTTCGGGCCTAGACCCTTCATCAGAGAGGGGGATGGGGAGAGGGTTCTGACATAAATAGGGAGAGAGGGGGAGGCAGACCGAAGATGGATAGAAGAGAAGATAGGTGGAGAGGAGAGTATGGGTGGGGAGGTACGGAGGGGATAGGTCAGTCCGGGGAGGACGGACAGGTCAAGGGGGTGGGATGAGGTTAGTAGGTAGGAAATAGAGGTGCGGCTTGAGGTGGGAGGAGGGAATAGGTGAGAGGAAGAACAGGTTAGGCAAGCTGGGACGAGCTGGGCTGGTTTTGGGATGCGGTGGGGGAAGGGGAGATTTTGAAGCTGGTGAAGTCCACATTGATACCACTGGGCTGCAGAACTCCCAAGCGAAATATGAGTTGCTGTTCCTGCAACCTTTGGGTGGCATCATTATGGCACTGCAGGAGGCCCATGATGGACATGTCGTCTGAGGAATGGGAGAGGGAGGTGAAATAGTTTGCAACTGGGAGGTGAAGTTGTTTATTGCGAACCGAGCGGAGGTGTTCTGCAAAGCGGTCCCCAAGCCTCCGCTTGGTTTCCCCAATGTAGAGGAGGCCACACCGTGTACAGCGCATGCAGTATACCACATTGGCAGATGTGCAGGTGAACCTCTGCTTAATGTGGAAAGTCATCTTGGGGCCTGGGATAGGGGTGAGGGAGGAGGTGTGGGGACAAGTGTAGCATTTCCTGCAATTGCAGGGGAAGGTGCCGGGTGTGGTGGGGTTGGAGGGGTGTGTGGAGCGGACAAGGGAGTCCCGGAGAGAGTAAATAGCTGTTTATATTTACAGGCCCTCTGCACTATCCCAAGAAGTAACAAAAGTAATGTATGAGATCTACAAAACTGCTGTGTGTTTACTCACAACAGGATGTCAGGTAAAAGAGACAGCTAAGCAAATGCATGTACTAATAAAAGCCGCAGGATATGAACATCCCTGGAGAAGCCTTTATTTACATACTTCCTGTATATCTGAGTGAGGGTTTGGGCCATTTCAGAGGGCAATTAACAACACTATTGTTATCCTAGAGTCAGGATAGAGCAGGTAAGGTCAGCAGAATTAATTCCCTAAAGCACATCATGGGTTTCTACAAATCCAGTTGTTTCATGGTCACGTTCACTGGAGCAAACCTTTTTTTTTATTTAAGTAACTGAATTTAAATTCTCCAGCTCCTGTGATGGGAATTGAATTCCTGTCCTGTATCAGGCCTCTGAGGGTATTAGTTCCAGCAACACAACCATTGTGGAATGCCCATATGCTCAAGAAGATGAGATAAGGTGCAGAGATGCAGTGGAGAGGATTCGAAAAAGAAGGAAGGTCATTTTGAAGTAGATTCATTGAGTCAGGAGTACAGACATAGTGGCCCAGTAAATGTTTGATAAACCAGTTATCAAAATAATTAAATTGTGGAGCTGAATAGAGCTAAACGTAAGGGTGAATATTGGACCGCAAATAGGAAAATACACCTTCAGCAATTGAGTGGAAAAGGGACAAATGCACAGCTCTCGATTAAACAGTATTTTTGGCTTGGGAATCCAATAATGAAACCTACAGCCTGGAACAGTTAGGCAACTTGATTGTGTCAGGATTGGAAACATTTTGAAATAAATCCACAGAGGCTAGTATCCTTTCACCAAGTCACACTTTACTTACACACACAAAAACAGAAATTGCTGGAAAGGCTGAGCAGGTCTGGCAGCACCTGTGGAGAGAAATCACAGTTAACGTTTTGGGTCCAGTGACCCTTCCTCAGTTACAGACATGTAACCCTGTAAATGCCAAAAGAGATTTTCAACATGCCACAGTGTATTAAACCATTAACTGTGGATTAGACTTGAGAATACAACAGTATACAGATAGGTTTAAAATAGCGTGGAGCTGGAGGAACACAGCAGGCCAGTCAGCATCAAAGGAGCAGGAAAGCTGACATTTTGAGTCAGGACCCTTCTTCAGAAATTTTCTGAAGGGTACTGACCGGAAACGTTAGCTTTCCTGCTCCTCTGATCGTGCCTGGCCTGCTGTGTTCCTCCAGCTCCACACTGCGTTATCGCTGACTCCAGCATCATCAGTTCTTACTGTCTCTACATACAGGTTTAGGTGGTTTTCCTAAAGAATGTCATCTCAAAGTAGATGGGGACATAGGGGCAGATATGGACCATTCAGCCCATGGAGTCTGCTGCACCATTCAATATGGTCATGGTTCATCACACACTTCAATGCATTTTACTCTACATTATCTTCATATTCTTTTATATCAATTGGTATTTGGAAATCTGTCAATCTCTACTTTATACATACTGAAAAGACTGAGCTTCTGTAGCCCTTTGGAGTAAAGAATTACAAAGATTTACAAGTCTCTGTGTAAAGAAATTTTCCTTCATCTCAGTGTTTCTTTCTTTCTCCCTTTCCTTGTCATTATATTCCCAGTTCTATTTTCCTCAGCCAGGGAAAACATCTTACCTTCACCTACACTGAGGAATTTTGTAAGTTTCAATCAGATCATCTTTATCACAGACCCAGTTTGTCCCACCTCTTTCATAAGGCTGTCCTGCCATTCCAGGAACAAATCTGATGAAGCTTCATAGCACTCCCTCCTTGGCAATAATATCTTTCCCAAGATCAGGAGACCTAGCCTACCCATATTACTCCAGATGCTGTCTAACTAAGCATTTGTACAATTGAAATGAGACTTCATTGCTCCTGTTCTCAAATCCTCTTGCAATAAAGGCTAACATTCCCTCACCCTTCCTTACAGCTTGCTGTTACCTGCATGTTAACCTTCAGGAACTTATTGATGAGAACGCACAGGTCCCTTTTCAGATCTACACTTCCTAACCCCTTACCATTTAAAACATATACTTCACATCTGGTCATCCCACCAAAGTGGAGAGCTTCACATTTTTTCATATTATGTTCCATCTGCCGTATTCTTGTCCATTCATTAAGTCTGTCTCTTGAAGCAACTTCCCATCTTCCTCACAACACACATTTCCACCTAGTTTTTGTCTCATCTGTGAACTTGGAAAAATAACATTGAGTCTCTATGTCCAAATTATTGACACAGAATGTGAACAGCTAGGGTCAAAGTATTGATTTTTGTACAATGACCCCCAGATCATGCTGCACATTCCCCTCTATCCATTTTCAAGCTGATTAGCATCTGAATGGCTTTCTGTGTTTGGTACCAAGGTGGATAATCACAGCTTTATTTTATTACACTGCCAATGTTTGCTACCCCTTACTGTTTCTTAGCTCAATCCAAACATATGCCACAATTTGTTCTTCCAATTGGAGATCCTCCCTTATTAATGAACTGAGAGGGTCAGACCAACAAAACACCTGCTGAGGGAAGTACCAGCTGCAAGGAATCTTCAAAAGAAAAGAGGAATAATCAAGTAAATGATGACACCTGCAAAAAAAAGTTCACAGCGCGTTAACGGTGAAACAATCTGGCAAGCTGAGAATGTGCATTAATGCAAGGGATTTAAATAAAGCTCTACAAAGATCTCATGACCCTATGCCAATCATCAAATGAATCATGCCACCACCCAGAAAGGCAAGAAATCTTCACCACCCAACATGTGAAGGATGGTCACTGGCAAACGAAGTTGGGTAGAATTTGCAGTTTGCTAATTGCGTTCTGGATGCCACTTGGATAAAGATGGTTGTACGTCTCATATAGCCTTTCCATGGCTGCCAAAGAGTATCCATGCAATTGGCATGTGAAAGTTCATGATCATTCCGGGTTAGAAGCTACAGTGGGTGGTCTGATAGTTTATGGATGCAGATACTCAATGGAAAAAGCCATTCTGACATGCTCAAAATCTAGTGCAATGGCTTTACAGAGCTCACCAAATGAACATGAATCTCAACAAGAACAAAATTCCAACTGCAATGATGCCCAAAGTCAAGTACATTGGTCATGGACTGACAGCAAAATGTTTTTGCTCAGTTCTGAAAAATTGGAAATGTAGCAGAGACACATCAACAACTTGAAATGAAAGCGGTGCTATAATTTGTTGGGTTTATCAGTTACTTGGTAACGTTCTTGTCCAATTTGTTGGTGTAAACCTTTATTCCAATTCAGTGCAAAGCACATAGATCAGTGTTGGCACACAGAAGCAGCATTGACAAAAATAAAGTGAAGTGATGGCAAAGCTGCGGCTGAAATAATGTGACATAATTAAGTCCGCCTACAGTGTTGTGAGACTTACCGAAACTATCATCCAGACAAAAGAATTGGTTAAATTTATAGAGCAGAAATCTCAGAAGAATTGTAGGCCAAGACTCAGAAAGGATGAGCTCTCCAGATTTGGCCTGAAGCTGGAATCTTCAGACTGGGTAATGGGCAGATAATGTTAGCAACAGAGCAGTAAGGGATCAGAGGGATGATTTTGGTATTGGGATGGAGACATGCAGTCTTGGAACTGCATAACAGGAACTTTATTCTGCATCTAATATTTGGTACCCTGGAAGTGATTCATGATGACACAGAGAGCGTTCAAAATAGAAGATGCTCAACATTGCCAACAGGCCCCAAAAGGTCAAATTAAATATAGACAGAATCTTATAGGGGTCAGAGGGAGGTGGGCTATGGCACGGTGTGTGCTAGAACTGGGTGATTAATGCAGCTAGGCCCCTCTCCATGTCAGGAGCAATCTGCACCATCTCTTACGCTTTTCACAAGAAACATGGTGAGATTTCTACAGGGCAGAGCAAGACGTCAACAGACAGGGATTAACTCTTGTTAAATGCTCTGATAAAGGCACAATTCATCACATTGAAAATCAACTTTCCAACCTGAGCAAACAAGCTCAAGATCAGGAAAACTCAACAAGGAGACCAGCGTAGGGAGCTGGCAAATTGAGCTGGTCACACACTACTGAATGATCTCCATGTGGGAAACCAGTCGTCAAAATCTCAGGCCACTCCTTAAGGTCACTGCCCACACAGGGCTCAGGACCATTGACACTGGCATCCTACATGTATCAACCTTAAGAGCCCATATGGCACATTTCCAATCCACTTACAGGACACTCCTGAATTCAATGCTACACATCAGTCTGCACCAGTAACTCTCATTGTAATGCTGTAATGATACAGTGCACTTAGAGACATACACACCCAGCTCATTGACTTGTGCTGACAGCATCTCCAGGCTCTAAGCTCATTAGTTTATTGCTTACTCACTCTGACCTGATGTGGATTCTCACAACATCCCTGCTTAGCATTGTTGTGCCTTTTCACACTTCACCTCCACCAGATATACCAGGGTCATAGTAATGGTATCTTGAGATACTGTTTTTATGGACATAAAGCCAGGAAGCCTGTCGTAGCTGTTCGGTCATGGGGATTAGCATGTCCTCAGGAAGTCAAAGGCAGCTTTCAATAGCAGTCCAGGCCTGGCTCAGCGTGGTCAGGGTCAAGATACTCTCATCACAAGGTCCAGGAGCAGAATGATGGGCAGCACACCAGCCACCTAGACTCTTTCTGTTGTTGGCTGCTTTGCTCAAGGATTGAGAGAGAGGCTGGTATTAATGGAAATCAGAGTAGGTGGCAGAGCCATTACTACTGGTGCAGCTGGGGAGGTGCCCCGAGTAAGTGAATAGGGCAATATAGAAGATGCTGCAGGCAATAGTGAGAGCGGTAGAGCATGAGCCTTGGTGGGAAATGGGTACTGTAGCAGAGATAGAGTGAGTGGAAGAATCGGAGAGAATCTGGTGGAATTTCTGAAGAAGGGTCTAGGCCTGAAATGTGAGCCTTCCTGCTTCTCTGATGCTGCTTGCCCTGCTGTGTTCATCCAGCTCTACACCTTGTTATCTCAGATTCTCCAGCATCTGCAGTTCCTACTGTCTCTTCTTCCCTACTGAGTGTATATTCCTCCAGACACCTGGGTGGCCATACTGGGATGTGGCCTCCGCAGCTAGCCCTGGGGATGGCTCAGTTGTTACCATTGCTGCCTCACAGACCCTGGTTCGATTCCAACCTGTGTGCAGTTTGCACATTTTCCCCATGCCTGCACGAGTTTCTGCCGAGTGCTCCAACTTTGTCCCACAGTCCAAAGATGTGCTGGTTAGATGGATTAACCATGATAACTGTGGGGTTGTGGGGATAGGGTGGGGGTGGATCTGGTTGGAACGTTCTTTGGAGGATCAGTACAGACTTAACGGGCTGGATTGCCTCTCTCCACACTGTAGGGATTCAATAACTCTAAGAGAAAGTCTGATGTTGGCATCACATCATCTGGCAGGACCTCCAGGACACTGCTGACTATTCAAGGCAGCGATTTCCCCCCTGCCTGCCACGTTTGGGGAAAATCAGGAACTGTGCGGAGCTGACCTGGACTGCCAGCGCTTATCCAGATGCATAGCTGTCATCTAAAAAGGACGTGGCTGCAAGTGAGGCTGGTGAATTCTGGGATATCTGCCGAATGGCACGCTGTTCCAGGAACACTGTTGGGAAAGAAATCGAATGTGAGAGACACATTGGGATGTAGGAAGCAATTAATGAGATGAGCTTGAGAACATAACAGTGAGAGAACTTGGTAGGTCTCACAGTGGCAGCCACCCTCCACAATAAAAACTAGGTGTAACTCAGACACAGCAACCTAAGATTCAGTCCACTGAAGGCCTGGTATGACGGTCAAGGAGACATAGCGTGTATAAGGGTCATCTAGATGACCAGTGCTAATGCTGCGCTCGTCATGAATTTGCCGTAGTTTCATGTTGTGATATTCAGTATAAAATCTGCAGATGAGGAAAAAAGTACAGGAGTCGCATTTACATTAGCAATTGTACCCTACAACCACATGTGGAGAAATCATTTTTCTGTCATTTTAGTACAATGCTTAATTCCTTTCTGACACATCATTACTTATCTATTAGAATTTTGCAATGACCAACGCGAATTATTGGACAAGATTCCACTGAAATTCTGAAAGCAATTAACTTGGTTCTGGATGACTCCTTGGCCCCAGTCCAGTGAAGCTGAAAATAGTGCAGTTTTATCTGGTTCCTGTTTAATCAGATTGGGCCTGATTGTAACTAACTGCAACGGGATAAATTGGGCAAACTCTTCCTTTTATCTACTCCATTTAATGAAAACAGGCTAATAAATGACTACCTACAATTTCCTGACACTGCTGAAAGGAAAATCAGTCTTCCCAAGTCACTTAAGCCAAATGAAAGCAAAGATAAGCAGAGAGAATACTAAGTAACTGAGACGTGGTGATTGCTGTGGATTTCACCGTCACTACAGAGAGCCTGCGGTATTGGATTCAAGTCCCACTCGGGGGCTTCAGCACAATAATCCCAGCTGATGCTCCAGTGACATTCCAGAGATGCTGGCTTTAAGGTCAGATGTTGACCTAAGGCCCTGTCTGCCCTCTGCTATGTTGCAGAACAGCTCAATTTATTCCAAGTGGCCAAGATTTATCCCTCAGCTAACAGTGCAAAACTGAATGGTCTGGTCTAGTTTACTGAGGTTTGTGCAGGGCAAATTAGACGCTACATTTTGGCAGTGACTATTGGGTGGGTAGGCCAGTGCATCGCACATGATGAAGGTTGCTACTACAATCCTCTTTAAGAAACAACAAAGTCTGCTTTAGTGTGGGTGAGCAAAACCACTTCCTGATCTAACTAGAAGAGTCTCTAGCAGTTAACAAGATACAATTGCTTGCATGGCAACAACTGAATTAGACCATAAGACCATACAACCATAAGACATAGGAGTGGAAGTAAGGCCATTCGGCCCATCAAGTCCACTCCGCCATTTAAATCATGGCTGATGGGCATTTCAACTCCACTTCCCTGCACTCTCCCCGTAGCCTTGATTCCTTCTGAGATCGAGAATTTGTCGATCTCTGCCTTGAAGGCATCCAACGTCCCGGCCTCCACTGCACTCTGCGGCAATGAATTCCACAAGCCCACCAGAATTAGAAGGTATATTGATAAGAAGAACATTGTTTGAAGAGGACCAGATGCTAGGTCTCACTTCTTTGAGATTGTTAGCTGTTTGTGCCCAAGTCTACATGCCTTCATCAGAATGCTTACGGTATGCATAGAATCATACAGCACAGAAACAGATCCTTCAGTCCAACCAGTCCATGCCAGCCATAATCCCAATCTAAACTAGTTCCACCTGCCTGCTCCTGGCTGATATCCCTCCAAAACATCCCTATTTATGTACTTATCCAAATGTCTTTTAAACATTGTATTGTACCCACATCCAGCACTTTCCCTGGAAGTTCATTCCACACACAAACTACTTTCTGTGTTAAAACACTTCTCCTTTCAGATCCATGCACAACAGTGACTACACTTCAGAAGCATTTTATTGCTCATGAAATTTGCAATACAAATGTAAGTTTATTTTTGAATATTTAAAATAAAAATTAATGACTGGCGACCGGTTACAAGGGGCACAACATGAGCTGGAAGTTTGGTGGAGATGGCAGAGGGAAACATGTCTAGATAAAATATTGTTTATTGGTATTCCATGGCTGAACCAATTCTAAATCAAACCAGTGCGGTGAGCCAATTGGTGATCCTTGATTAACAGTCACTCACAAACGATGGAAAATGGGAAGAAAAAGAGAGAGCTCATCAAGGAATAAACAGAGCAAAAACAAGCATATAAATGATAAAGTGCAGGCAGTTCATGAGAGCTGAGATAAATGCTTTCATTTCACAATTTGCTCACCAGGTAACCTCCACTTCAAATAGCCAGAAGAATTTGGTGGAAAAAAAATAGATTTAAAGAAAGATTTAAAATTGCTTAGGGTAGGACAAGAAGGGCAGAGTAAATCATCGAAATTCAACGAGTGGGGAAGCCTCCGATGTTATGAAACTTTTACAACTGCCTGAACACCACCAGTGAAATTATAAACAGTTCAGAATAAAATGGAAAAGCATTCTTTGTTGACCTGTACCCACCAGATTATTGTGGAACTATAATACAAGTGACTGCGTTAAAAGATTTTGTCTTACTGAAAAATCCTTTGAGACAGATCATATGTGTCTACTAGACCATAAACATTTGACCAATTGCTTCGTGGAATTCCAAACATCAGCCAATGTCTTATAAAATTTTCGTCTGCAATTTTTCATGTGGCAGGGACAAGCCAGTTGTAAGCAATCTCCTTGTTACGACTTCAGTGTCAGGACAGACTGGAGCAAATTGAAACTTCCAAGCAAAGATTAATTCACATGCGAATGGCAATTTGCAAAAATATTCCAGCCACATCAGGCTGCAGACAGACGAAGCCAACTTTAAGATGAGATCTGTAAGCTGATTATTTAACAGTTTGGTGTGATGACTAGCAAATCAAAACTGAATAGCAGACTGTTATCAAGATAGATGACAAGTCAAAAGTATTCATCTAGTGAATCCCATTTCAACACAGTCTAAGTCCCATGGTCAAAGCAAATGCAGAAATCAGAATCCATAAACTACAAAGAGTAGGTTAAAACCTAACGACAGCAACTGCTGTTCAGTAAGAGAGAGAAAAAAAGTGAAGTGGAACAGAAGGAAAAAGGGAGGGTGGGAGAGGGAGATGGAAAAAAGAAATGGCGTGAGAGATGAAATAACTCCACAGAGGCTGGTATCCTGTCACTAATTCATCTTCTATTTACACATAGGAAGTTCTTGACTGTGGTACAGCCTCATCAGAGACAGCAACGAGAATGTCTGACACTCCTCTTTTTATCTGTCAGCCAGGACTTCCTGATTTGACCAAACTAACAGCCCCAAGCAAGGAACTCATATTCTATGAGGTCCAGTTGGCTACTTACAATCACTACAAAAGAGAGAAGAAAAGAGGAAGTGGATAAAGATAAAGGGAAGAGGGAGGATGGAAAAAAAAGGGAGGCCATGAAAGTATATTACATTTATCTAATCCTTTGACATCCTCAAAATGCATTTCACAGACAATGAACCGTTTCACAGTGTAATTACTGTTATAATTTGAAGAAACGTGCCAGATAATCCACACACAGCAAGGTCCTAAATGAGGCAATGATCAGATAATCCCATTCGCACTCAGTTGGAAGATAACTGGGACGCCAGGAGATCTCTCCAACTCTTCAATTAAGAAAACACCAGTGATACTTGGGTTTGTAAGCAGGAACACTGGAGACAAAAGAAAATAAGACTGCCATGTGAACCTTTACAAACCTCTTGGTTAGAGCATATTGTATAATTCTGAACACTGAACTTTGGAAAGGATGTTAAGGTTTTGGGTAGAAAGAATGGTTTTTTCAAAATTATACTAGAGTTGAGGGTCTTCAATCATTTGGAGAGACTTAAGCAAATGGGATTATTCTGCTTGAGCAGAGAATGCCACTGGGACAACTTATGGCGGAATTAGATACAGAGGAATTTTGATGAACTCTTCCAATTTGCTCTGTCTTGTCCAGCATGCAATTAATTACTGAGAGATCATTGATTGAAAATGATTGTCAAAAGAATTAGAGGGGAAATTAAAAGTTATTTTGCTCACAGAGGATCAAGATTAGGAATGCACTGCCTGAAAATGCAGTGCTACCGGGCTCCACAAGAATCTTAAAAAAAGTTAACTGGGCATGAATGTAAAGAGAGTCAGTTATGAGGAAGATACTGGGGTGAGATATTAAGTTGAAGAGCTGTCTCAAAAAGCCGGCCCAGACACAATAGACTGAATGGTCTCTTTCTGCACCGTTGTATTCATTCAATTATTTGCCCAGTCTACCTGAGACAGCAGGCTGAAACTATACCTCATTGACAGCACCTTAGATAATGCTGCTCCCATATGACACTGCACTAGTGTGTTAACCCAAATTATGTGTGCTTTGATCTGAAGAATAAGGCTTCTACTCTTTCCCATTTGTCACGAGGCTCCCTCCAACACTGTAGCTACAATAACATTCTTTAGCAAGTTTACCCACAGGAAGCATTAGGCGTCCTTGTGACACAATGGTAGTATCCCTACTTCTGATCCAGACACCTGGGTTCAGAAGTGTGCCATAACAACTGCTCCAGAGGTGTGTCACACTGCATACATAGGTTGGATAAAATAACTACCCATAGGGAGCCTTTCCTGTATAGGTTCATTGTGATGGGCCTGGTCTTGGGTAGCTCATGACTGGGTCAATCATTTGACTGTCTTGGAAAATTAAACTGAAACTGGAGCCTTGGGGGATGATAAGTTACTCCCTTTGTTCTAAAATGAACAGTGGAAACCAGAAAGAGGGAAATGAAACTACTTCAAAGTTAGTTTTAGAAGGTCAATACAATTGGAATGGATAGATTAGGCTGGGGAAAAATTGACAAGAGTAATATGTGCAACAATAGATTTTTTAATTCATTTGCAGGATGTGGTGTTCACTAGGTAATCAATATTTATTCTTGTCCCTAAATGTTCTTGAGAAGGTGGCATTGAGCTGTCCTCTTGAACACTGTGTGTTGTAGGAAGGCCGAGATGCCATTAGGCAGGAAGTTCTAGGATTTTGATTCAATGACACTGAAGGAATTGTATATTTCCAAATCAGAACAGTGAGTGCAGGCGAAATTGCAGATAATGGTGGTGTTCCCATGTATCTTCTGCTGCCCTTATGCTCCTAGATGGAAGTGGTCTTAGGTTTTGAAGGTGGAATCTGAGGAGCTTTGGTGAATTTCGGCAATGGGTCTTGAGAGGCGACCTGATAGAATTTAATAAAATAATAAGATGTATAGATGGAGTTAATGGCTGTTAACTTTTCCCGAGGATGGGGGATTTCAAGATTAAGGTGCACATTTTTAAAATGAGAGCAGAGAGATTAAAAAAAGACTTAATAGTCTATTTTTCACACAGTGGGTGGTTCACATGTGGAATGAGGAAGTGGTGGATGGGAGTACAATTACAACATTTAAAAGATATTGGGATAAGTATATTAATGGGAAAGGTTTGGATGGATATGGGCCAGGACTAGGCAGGTGGGACTAGTTTAGTTTGGGAATATGTTCAGCATGGACTGGTTGGACCAAAGGATCTGTTTCTGTGCTGTACGACTCTATGGGTATGAGTCAATGAGATAGTACGTACTGCTGCTAATGAGCATCAATGGTGGAGGGAGTGAATGTTTGTGGATGAGGTGCCATTCGAGTGTGAGTGATACTGGGAACTGCAGATGCGGGAGAATCCAAGATAACAAAGTGTGGAGCTAGATGAACACAGCAGGCCAAGCAGCATCTCAGGAGCACAAATGCTGACGTTTTGGGCCTAGACCCTTCATCAGAGAGGGGGATGGGAGAGGGAACTGGAATAAATAGGGAGAGAGGGGGAGGCGGATCAAAGATGGAGAGAAAACAAGATAGGTAGAGAGGAGAGTATAGGTGAGGAGGTAGGGAGGGGATAGGTCAGTCCAGGGAAGATGGACAGGTCAAGGAGGCGGGATGAGGTGGTAGGTAGGAAATGGAGGTGCGGCTTGAGGTGGGAGGAAGGGATGGGTGAGAGGGAGAACAGGTTAGGGAAGCAGAGACAGGCTGGGCTGGTTTTGGGATGCTGTGCGAGGAGGGGATGAGCCGGGCTGGTTTTGGGATGCAGTGGGGGAAGGGGAGATTTTGAAGCTGGTGAAGTCCACATTGATACCATTGGGCTGCAGGGTTCCCAAGCAGAATATGAGTTGCTGTTCCTGCAACCTTCGGGTGGCATCATTGTGGCACTGCAGGAGGCCCATGATGGACATGTCGTCTGAGGAATGGTAGGGGGAGTTGAAATAGTTTGCGACTGGGAGGTGCAGTTGTTTGTTGCGAACCGAGCAGAAGTGTTCTGCAAAGCGGTCCCCAAGCCTCCGCTTGGTTTCCCCGATGTAGAGGAAGCCACATCGGGTGCAATGGATACAGTATACCACATTGGCAGATGTGTAGGTGAACATCTGCTTGATATGGAATATCGCTCTCCCTCTCCCCATTCCCCTCTCTGATGAAGGGTCTAGGCCCGAAACATCAGCTTTTGTGCTCCTGAGATGCTGCTTGGCCTGCTGTGTTCATCCAGCTCCACACTTTATTATCTGCCATTTGAGTGTGTTGTCTTGTCCTGGATGGTGTCGAGCTTCTTGAGTGTTGCTGGGTCTGCACCCATCCAGGCAAGTGGGGAGTATTCCATCACACTCCTGACTTGTGCCTTGTAGATCATGACTGGTTTTGGGAATTAGGAGGTGAGTTACTCGCTGCAGTATTCCTAGCTTCTGACCTATCCCTGTACCTACAATAATTTTTGACTTTATTTCAATGTGTGTACGTATTTTCATACAGCGATATTCAACAATACAGAATAATAGTACAGAAATATGGAGTAATATTAGTGAAATAAGGCCATTCTGGCATCATGCAACTCTGTACCTTAATATCGATGTCAGCTTCAAAGTGCACAAAAAATCCATCATATGGGAGAATGGGAACTTTCATGTCCTTCAGTGAATTCAGGTTAAAACATCCTATTTTACAAAAAAAACTTTTTTTTTTCACTTTTTGACAACTATTTCATAAACTATAAGCATTGCCATATAATTATCATGCAAGTGATGCATCAGGCTTGTTTTGCAACAAAAATCACATTGCTGGGCACGATGAAGTTTAAAATTGCATTGACAATGAAATTCACGGTCAGGGAAATAAGGTAAACCAAACACTTTCAGAGGATGAAATGAATGTAGTACAAACTACAGAATATTAAAGTCAGTCATTCACTTAATGATCCATCAGCCTCGCAAATATGCGAAATGTGGAGTTTTGCTGCCCACATCCTGTTGGACATCAAGTTTCATTCACCAATGTCCCCGTTGACCTCCACCTACTCTGCAGCCTCAACACATTCATTACTGTGAGTCCTGATCTTCATTTATAAATCTCTGCACATCTCATCCAATCCACAACTGCAGCCTCTGTTAGCTCAAACAGCCCACTTACCTGACTCGGTCCAGCTCTTGTCTCTGGATTCTGCTCTTCCTACTGATCAGACTCCTGCAAGACTCCATGAAGCATCTTACTTTTTTACTAGGTGAAAGGTTTTGAACAAGTTGTAGGAGTTGGAGTTAGCCACTCAGCCTTTCAATTCAATTCTATCATAATTGATTTTCCTTAACTCTACTTACCACACTTTCCCCATAACCCCTCTTCCCTCAGCACTCCAAAGTCTACTGATTGATCCTGGTCTCGAACACCATCAACAACTGATCATTCACTGCTTTCTGGTGATGAGAATTACAGAGGGTACAACCCATTGAGTGAAGAAACCTCCCCTAATCTGTGTCCTAAATGACTAACACTTGATTCTGGAACTCTGTGTTGCCCTGTTTTACAGGTTCCCCAGACACAGGGGAACAGCACTTACCCTGTCAAGCCTCTTAAGAATTTTAGATGGAGAATCGTTTGACGTGAGTATTGTTGAGAAAAGACACATCTTGTCAAAATTTTTTGCCTTGAGTCACAAGAAAGGCCAATGTAAGGGGGTAGGGTAAGTAACATTTTATACTGTATGAGAACTGAGTGCTCAAAGGAAACAGAGATTTTACCGGTAAGCAGTGTCATCCAGGAATGAACAGCTAACACTCTCAGCTCAAAACATAAAGTTTAATGTTCAAGTCTAACTCCACAGACATGAGCAGAAGGATTGAGAATTACACTCTGGTATAGTGCTATAGGAGTGCTGAACTATCACAGGTGCTGTATTTAAGATGAACTGTTTAGCAGACACCATTTCTGCTCTATGGATGGGTGTCAGCAATCCGATGACTCTATTCTGAAGGTGGGCTGGCAAGGTCCTTCATTGGCAGCTTGAGAAATATGTATTCCTCAATCACTAAAGAACAGATTCTCAGGATTGCATTTTTTGTGGGAGCTTTCTGTGCACAAAGTGGCTGCTGCATTTTCTACATTGCAACGGCATAGACACTTTAAAAACTCTTCAAAAGCTGTTGAACACTTTATGTCGTCCAGGTGACATTTTCTATAAAATGCAAGTCTTTCCTTCTTTCTTTAAGTCGTGTTGCTCTAAACTGCCGAATGGCTGAGATAGTATCTATTTGTTTCAGTGATCTGGATTTGTTCCATGTTTTTACTAAGACGACACAGACTCCACAAGACTACATGCTCCTGCCAAATCTAATGTTCAAGAACTTGGTTCATAATGAGTCCACATTTAATTACTACCCTATGCTGCAGTTTTGTGAAGGGCCAAAATGCTAGATTTTCTGGAATCAAAGCTGACTTCACACTGAGGTTTTGGTATTCATCCTCAGACCCATTGTCGTTGCTATTCTATTAATTCCCACAGCATGCCCACTGGAGCCGGTCATTTGTCTAAAACAAGAACATTTACAGGCAATGCCAGCCCTGCACCAAGCTCATCAAATATTGAAAATTAGGCTGTGTTACAACAATATTAGCGCTAGCCTCAGAATTGTAATATTTGCATTACGGTATCCTTTAACACCTCTTGTTACTTGATGAAATGGGATCTGGCTGTTTTACATCCACGAGCCGCCTCCTCTAATTAACACTGACTTTCCTGGGAACAGCAGACTGCAGAATAAGTGTTGAAAGGCATTTTATTGTGCTGTGGGATAAGGAATGAATATTGTAATGAATTGCTTGAAACTCACACCATTGTCCTCATTCCTTCTCCGTGGCCTATTCGAGGGAAGTCATGAAACAAATTTTCACCTTCAAGGGAAATGCATCAGTCTTTAAATTGGAATTGGATGCATTTTACAAAACTAAAACCCAATCAATGCACTTTCACTCAGCAACTGTAAAACTGTGGAGAAAGATATATCACTTACATCTCCACACTAAAACTAAAGATAATGGCTAAAATAAGGAGTTGTAGAATGCTTCAGGAATGGCATCAGAGCATTATAGCCAAGTTTTTCTAAATTGCCAAGTTTTCCCTAAGGAGATGGAGCAGTAAATAAGGTTAAACTGCAAACGCACTGAAATTCTTGGCCTAAAATGTTCCTTCAGATGCCCTGACCATTCTGATTTTAAATAACTGGCCTACTTTATTGGACAAGGTTAAAAAGTGAGACATAAGTCTTAGAATTTGAGAACATATAGGTTCAGAATTATGCAGATCAATCCCATCACTGAAAGGTTGCTCACCACTGTAGTCAGGAACACATGTACATGTGCAACTCAATGTATTGAACCACAAATGCAAGATGTGAATTACTGATTGCCTGAAATAATGGCCCAAAGCTTCTGGGGGGACTGACCATCACCATCAGGTTAGTGCTGTGCTTCTATATTGTTACAGCTTGATGGAGTTTCACATTTCTGGCCTGTGCCTCTGAAATCTAATTGTATACCTAATAATGAAATCCTGCATTCCCTCACACAGCTAATTTCCCCTTTAGCAGAGGTCTAGAATTGTTGGGGAACCCAGACCACAGGTGAGGGAGGTCGAGTTGGAGGGAGGTGGAGAAGTGGAATGTTTCATCAGGAGGGGCCTTTTGGTGGTGATACCATCCCTTCCCAATGGGAGGTCCTGGCTCAGGCAGCCAATGTCTTTGAATGGGGGAACCCCTTTTTGTATAAGGTATTGGCTCTGAGAGGGTTACAGCTGGAGCCTGCATTAAACTCCACCCAATCTCATGATGTCAAACAGTCTTGGGTTGGGAAAGTCAACAGAATAGCTCTGAATCTTAAAGGGGAAAGAAAAGGCATCTGTTTCTTAGAAATAATGTCTAACTAGTCGATTTAAGTTATCAATTGCTATCATGCAACAAATTAAGACAAGAGCCTTTTGTTAAGACTCACTAGAGGTTATTGCTTTCCCATTGTAAACCTTAAAAAAACCCCTTAGGTTCATTCAGGGAAAGAGGTCAGTAGTGACATCCTCCTGGCTATGAATACATCACAGATCTTCCCACAAAAGCCTGTTTGTCCACTTTAGGGCCTCAACCAGCAGTGGGGCAAATCGTTACCCACTATAATCCTGCCAAACTCATTTCTGGGTAGGAACTAAATTCTGCTCTGACTGTGCAAATCATCATCAAATCCCTACAGCGTGGAAACGACCCTTTGGCCCAACAAGTCCTGACTGAGTTCCACAGTATCCCACCCTAACCCATCCCCCACAACTCGCCTAAACTACACAGCCCTGAACACGACAGGCAATTTAGCCTGGCCAACCCACCTAGCCTGCACATCTTTGGACTGTGGGAGGAAACCGGAGCACCCAAAGGAAACCCACGCAGACACGGGGAGAATGTGTAAACTCCACACAGACAGTCGCCTGAGGCTGGAATCGAACCCAGGTCCCTAGCACTTGTGAGACAGCAATGCTAACCACTGAGCCTCTGTGTCACCCCATACTA
This sequence comes from Stegostoma tigrinum, assembly GCF_030684315.1. Classification (NCBI taxonomy): domain Eukaryota; kingdom Metazoa; phylum Chordata; class Chondrichthyes; order Orectolobiformes; family Stegostomatidae; genus Stegostoma; species Stegostoma tigrinum. The sequence continues at coordinate 35,923,867 of NC_081377.1, read as the reverse complement.
ACACACACTATTAACAAAAATACCAAGTAGAAACCTGACATTTCGGAATAGGGAGGCATTGAAAAGCTAACAGGTAATACAGATAAGGATGAGATAAACTTTAACTTTCAAGATATTACCTTTGTAGAATTGAAATGTCAGAACACTAGGAAAGCTTAGAATAAGACAAGGATCAAAGAAATTTTAAACCATGAAGAAAGGAAGAATCTAGCTTTTGTTTTTAAAAGTAAGTAATAAGCATAAACAAGATTTTATTGTACAAATAGAAAAAAGTTTGTTCCAAATACTTGGTAACTAATGGCAAAGTGGACTTAGGCCATCACAAGAAGAACAGAGGGTGAAAATCGTACAATTTCATTCAAGCAAGCTGGTATTAGAATGTTTTACCACAAGAGCCACGGTAGAATAATGATAAGAGAGAAGAATTTGACAGGAAAGAAGACATATAAGTTTGGAAAAGCTCAGGGATTTTAGAGTTAGAGTGGATTAGCACCAACAACCTGACTGGAATGAACTAGTATATGACAAAGCTTTGAATATATAATTGAATGACTTACTTTGATAACAATTGTCAGTGACAGAGTAGACTGATTGAATTTTGCTTCTTTAACATCATTATTGCTTTTGTTTTAGTGGCAGGTAATTGGCAGATTAATTCCAGGGAGGTGAAAGGAACTCTGAGCCAGTTTTCTTCCTGTGATACCAGTGAACATGTGTGTGTAGCGAGAAAGCTCCAGTTTTTTTTTGATAGCTTGCGGAACGCACAGACACACAAAATTTATAAGGATTATAATGTGCAATTGATTCAAAATTGCACTATGCCACTATTGTGCAAATCCAAGTATCACTTCTTCCCCCCTTGTTTTTATTGTTCAAGTGTTTCTTTCTTGATACCACAGGCAAATAGTTGAATATTATATGGTTATTAACAAAAGTAATTCTGTCATTTCCTTTCATCTACCATAATGTATTTCATCTAGAGGTGAAGGATCAATGATCTCACTCACTGCTCCATATCAATCACTTAACTACTTTGATACATAGTTTAGCGTTCAACAGTTCTTCCAACCTTTACCACTTAATTGAAGCTGCTGGCTTTTCAAACTGGAGTGATTAATGCATAAAATTAGGGTAATAGGACATAAAAGATGTCAGCTTACAAGCTTAATGGAGATGAAGCAGGATGCAAGGTTAATAAGCATTATCTCTCCAGCCAAGCATGAAGGGCTTTCAGGGAGGAACGGCCTTTAAGTAAATAAATCATTGGGTTAAACTTTTGTGTAGGGGTCACAGTCAGGCTAACAGCTCTTACTGTTATTTGTACACAAAACAAGCAGGAACCACTGCTGGGCACATATGTAACAGAGCACTGAAATCTACATGTTACTGATCGAGATGCACAGTTTTTCATTAGCTCACCTTATTGAACAACCTGAAGGTCTTGTGCTGACATCAGAAGAATGACAGTAGACGTTATTGAAACACATGATTCTCAGGGGACTTGATAGGTTAGAGGTGGAAAGTTTGCTTCCTCTTGTGGAAGAGTCTTGGCCCAGAGGCCATAACCTCAGAGTAAGCTGTTACCCATTTAAGACAGAGATAAGGAGGAATGTCTTCCCTCGGGGATGGTATTTCTGTGGAATTTTTTACTGTGGAGACCGTTGAGTTTCGATCGTTAAGTATATTCAAGGCAGAGGCGGATTTTTAATGGTAAGAGAATCAACAGTTATGAGGAAAAGGCAGGAAAGTGGGGTTTGGGATTATTAGATCAGTCATAGCGGCACGGGTTCAATGGGCTGAATGACCTACTTCTGTTCCTATGTCTTATAGACACAGACTAATTCATTCCAGCAAATGTTACGTGGTAAATCTTGGTTAGTGCCAAACGGACATCCTAAGATTGTAAATTAACCTTCACAAGCATGGGGTCTCATTCCTCTGTCTTATAAGCATTGCTGGAAATCATGCGATTTATAAAAAGTATAACTTCTGTAAACATTTTCTGACTTTCTAAATCCAATCTTTTTTCCCTCTTTTTAGTACTGGAAGGGTTTCTTCTCCTGCACTTGGTTTTTAAAGAAAAACCTCTCCACCTCCCTGAACTAAAGAAGTTGACTCTCTCATCAAATATTGCGTACAGTTCTGGTTGCCGTATTATAGGAAGGATGTGGAAGCATTAGAAAGGGCGCAGAGGAGATTTACCAGGATGTTGCTTGATATGGAGGGAAGGTCTTACGAGGAAAGGCTGAGGGACTTGAGGCTGTTTTCATTAGAGAAAAGAAGGTTAAGAGGTGACTTAATGGAGACATCCAAGATGATCAGAGGATTAGATAGGGTGAACAGTAAGAGCCTTTTTCCTCGAATGATGATGGCTAGCATGAGGGGACATAGCTTTAAATTGAGGGGTTATAGATATTGGACAGATGTCAGAGGTAGGTTCTTTACTTAGAGAGTAGTAAAGAGTGGAATGCCCTACCTACAACAGTAGTAGACTCGCCAACGTTAAGGGCATTTAAATGGTCATTGGATATACATATGGATGATAATGGAATAGTGTAGGTTAGATGGGCTTCAGAATGGTTTCACAGGTCTGTGCAACATCAAGGGCCGAAAGGCCTGTATTGCGCTGTAATGTTCTATGTTCTATGATTTGATTTAATTTGATTTATTATTGTCAAACTTACTGAGACAAAGTGAAAAGTATTGTTTTGCATGCTAACCAGACAAATCATATTTTATGTAATACATCAGGGTGGTAGAACAGGATGTAGAATATAGTGTCACTGTTTCAGAGAAGATGCAGAGAAAGATCAACTCTAACATATGAGAGGTCTGTTCATAAGTCTGATAACAGCAGGGAAGTGGCTGTTCTTCAATCTGTTGATCCTGCTTCAGATTCTGTCTCTGCCCCTGTTGTGAGCACCTTATCTGGTGATATTGCTGAGTTCCCAGTATTCTGATTATGCTAGCTAGCCAGGGGACAGTCGACAGCAACTGTGATCCTTTTTCCTGCTCCCTGCCAAATTGTAGTTGCGACCAATGCTGGGGGTCCCTGATCTCTCCAGAAAATCCTAGCCTTTATTTTACCCCCTGCAGCAAATTTGGCTTTGAATTCACCGTGGCACGTTATATTTCCTGGTGCCAACTCTGCCCTGTTCATCCAGGATTCTTCAATCACATTGCTTAAGGAGGTATATAATTATTTCACCCAGACCGCAGAAGATTTGGAAAGGGCACTGTGCTTTCTTTTGTGGATGGCTTCCTTGGGTGGACACAAGTCTATTTGCACACAATTCAGTAAAATGTAACTTATTAAATTGCTTAAATAACAATAATTGCAAGAAAGTAAAATTTGCCATATAAGCTTCATTTAGATAATCAACTAGAATGGCTGAAACATTTCTGGAATATTTTATCAAACAGAATACTATAGACATGAACCAATGCAGCTGAATTCTCTCATAGAATTCCTCAAGTATGATGCAGGGCCCATCAACCCTCTGAAGATCATCCCACCCAGATTCACGCATACCCATAACCCCACATTTCCCATGCCTAACCCACTTAACCTACACATTGTTGGACACTACGGGTAACTTAACACGGCCAATCCACCTAACCTGCACGTCTTTGGATTATGAGAGGAAACCGGAAACCGGGGCACTCGGATGAAACACACGCAGACACGGGGAGAATGTGCAGACTCCACACAGACAGTCACCTGTGGCTGGAATCAAACCCGAGACCCTGGTGCTGTGAGGCAGCATTGCTAACCACTGAGAGAGGGTTCACCTCCTATTACTGATTTTAGCATAAGTTCTTTGAGTATTCAAACAAGTCATCTTTGACGAACCTTCTTCTGGATTAAATTCTCATCAGGTGCATCAGTCACTATTCAGTCCTATCTGTGTTTAAGTATTAATTCTCTCACAAGGTCTGTCCACCATTCATATTCATGGATCGATTTTCTCAATCATCACTGCAGTTTATCTGAGTGCACATATCTTCCCAAGCTGGCAATACCAGATGTTCTTGAAAATGTAATACATCCAGTTCACAGCACATAATTACACAATATCAACGAAGGCAAGGAAAAAGAGAAACACAGATTAGTTTTCTTCTTTGCATGAAGAATTCAATTTATGTGAACCAGCATCCTAAGCTCTTTATGTTTCTACTTCTGAGTCCCTGCTGCTCCTCATGGAGATGTTAACTCACTAGAACGACGAGCTTCAGTGACCAATTGAACCATCACAACACACACCTCTCTCTGTGTGAATAGCTATATCTATTCATTTTATTGGATTGGAAGTAGAATTATCATTTAATTGAAAAAGAAACCTCACACCAATTGACTATGGATGGTGGCCAGATCTTGTGTGAGAATTAATATTCAACACAGACAGGACTGAATAGACATCTGATGAGGACTTAATCCAGAAAACGGTTCATCAAAGAGGACCTGTTTGCATACTCAAAGAATTTAGCTAAAATGAGTAATAAGAGGCGAAACCACTCCCAGCACAAAAGTAAATCAGAAAAAAATACATTGATAATTGAACAAATTCAAACAGTGGTAATTATACTAATAAACAATTAACTAGAAACCCTTATTTAATTATTCACTAACCCTACACAGGAGTGTCAGAAAGAAAAATTAAAAGAAAGCAAAAGAACTCAGCATACATAAACACTGCCTGCTTAAATATAGGACATCCAGCCTGCCCTATCGCAATATTTTAACAGCTGCATTATCTTTTTTCCATGCAAATGTAGCATAATCACTTGTCTTTTAAATGAAGGCTTCTACAAAAGGCATCATGAGAGTTCTAGAGATAGCAAGAAGTGCAGGTGCTGAAGTCAGGGATAACACAATGTGGAGCTGGAAGAACACAGCAGGCCAGCCAGCATCAAGCAAGCAAGCCCTCAGAATGGTTTCACAGTTCAGCGCAACATCGAGGGCCAAAGGGCCTGTGTTGCACAGTAATGTTCTATGTTCTATGATTTGATTTAATTTGATTTATTATTGTCAAATTTACTGAGACAAAGTGAAAAGTATTGTTTTGCATGCTAACCAGACAAATCATATTTTACATAATACATCAGGGTTGACGTTATTCAGAATTTTCTGAAGAAGGGTCCCGACCTGAAACATCAACTTTCCTGCTTGTCTGATGCTGCCTGTCCTGCCGCGTTCCTCTAGCTCCACACTATCATGAGAGTTTAACTGTCTCTACTTCCCAATCAGTGAAATTGATCTTTCCGTGCAAAAGCATTTGACAAGTGGACTGAAAGAAAATGTTTAAAATTAATGAGATTAAGCAGTATCAGGGGACAGGATAATGCAGTCACTTAAGCCTCTGAGCCTGTGTTAAAATCCTGTAAATATTAATGGGATGAAGATTTCCTTTGGTTGTTTATTTAAGGCTCTTATGTGAAGCTACTTTTGAAAATTTCAATTGAGTCACCAGTTTGTCAAGCGATACACAGTTTTCGTGTAGATGTTGTTTTGTATTCCACTGTTTTTAAATATCCATTTGTACTGTGTAAGTCAGCAAACAATGAATTTGATAAACAGTATGTCCCACTGCTGTCTGCTGTGTTCTGTTCTGCCTCATTATAGTGGCAACATTTTCAGTAAGTCATACAAAACAGTTCCAGGGATGTTGCATAGTTAGTTTCAGAGTTTGTCAGAGCTGACAAGGTGCTGAAGAAAAGAACAGTTACCACGAATACTGTCACCAGACTCCAAGTAATAGGGACTCAGGAGTAAACACGGAGAGCTTCAGATGCTTTGAAATCAGAAACAAAAACAGAAATTACTGGAAAAGCTCAGCATCTATGTAGAAAGTTAACATTTCAGGTCCAATGGTCCTTCCTCAGCCCCTTTTAGGAACTCAGAAGCACTGGGAGCCTTCGGGGCTTGAAAGAAATCTGTGATCATCAACACTGTAGTGCAGCTGAGAATGAAAGCAAAGTAAGTTCCCAAACATGACTTGCTCAGTGTAATGAGCAAACATCAGGGTCCAAAGAAATCCAGGGGTTATCAGCAGACAGCCTAGAATCATATCGTTTTGTAGCATTTGGGCTTCAGTTTCCACAATCCAGGGTAATATAGTCCCAGGAAAGGAAAGTAAACAATCAGAACATGAGCGGTCATTTAGTCAGTACATGAGAGAATGGCTTTTGGGGGAACATCAAAGCTGGGTTAATGAGAGAGAAGGGTTGGAATCCCTTGTTTTATTTTATTCACTAATGTGGTCTGGGCAACACAGTCCGGGTCAGGATTTATTTTGTATGCGTAGTTATCCTTTAGAAGGTGGTTGGTGAGCTGCTTTCTTGAGCCAGCACAATCCAGATCGCCATTAGGGACCGAGTTCCAAACTTTTGGCTCAGCAACACTGTAGGAACGGTGATATATTTCCAAGTCTGTACAGTGATAGACTCGGAGAGGAACCTGTAGGTGCTGGTATTTCCTTCCTTGCCCTTCTGGATGGAAGTGCTTTTGGGTTAGGAAGATGCAATGCATCGTGTAGATCATACGCACTGTTGCTACAGTGTGACAGTGGTGGAGGAGTGGGTGTTTGTGGAAATGATGCAAGGCAAGTGGTTGCCTTGTCCTAAACAGCAAACATTTTGATGAGATTTAAACACCCACTGTGTCATTAATGTGCAAAGGTTGTTGTTGCTGAGAAATCTGTTGGATCTGCCTTGACCACATTAGCAATTTGATATGCCCTATGAGCTGTTCAACCGCAGGCGGTCTCTTATCCATGTTTGCCTCATTTTACTTCTGGGTTCTAGAATTTAAGTTTTGTATATTTGTATACGTACAATTTTTGTCAACAATCTTTGCTTTAGTAAGTGTTATTTGTAACAAGTTGGTTACTTTTGCAGCCTCAGGAATGACCTGTTTTCAGTGCTGGATTAAATGTATCTGTACAGTTGGCAACATCACTACTCTTTTTAAATGCAAGTTTGAACTATGCCCAGTGGAGTCAGTTCATCTTCAACTTCGGTCAACCTGTACACAAAATCCAGACAAGTGGAGTAATGATGCAAAAACATCATTTATTGTAGACTCTAGCATTATCCCTCCTACTTATATTAGACTAAGTGGTCTGTCATTCTCTGTGCTTTCTCTGCTTCCCTTTTTGAATAGTGCGTTTGCAATTGCCATTTTCAATCTTTCGAAACTGCTCCAAAGTCTACAGAATTTTGGAAGAGGTGGGTCAGGGGCCAGGATGCAATCATATGGCCAGAGAGAGGAGCTGGATGTCTGTCCCTAAGCTCAGCACAGTGGCAGCAGCACAGTATCACCCTAGCCCAAGCGTGAGTCTAGGGATTAAGGTTTGGTTGAGTTTTAGCTGTAAAAATCCACAAGGGACCTTCAAGTAAACATAATTAACAATTTGTGTTACATAGACGTAGTGCGGGAATCCCTACATCCTCTCAATATTGTCCAAAGGTTCTGGTTGTCTATCACAATCTGAGCACCTATCACAATTCCAGCAATAACAGTGAAGACTTGTTCTCCAGAACTTACCAGTCCCCTAGCCAAGCTGTTCCTGTACAGTTAAAACACTTGCATCTAACCAACAATATGGGAATTTACCCAGGTATGCCCTGTCCACCAAAAGCAGGCCACGTCCAACCCGGCCAATTACCACCCAATTGGTCTACTCTCAACCATCAGTAAAGTGATAGAAGGTGTTAACAATAACACAATCAAGCAGTGCCTGCTCAATAATAACCTGCTCGGTGACACCCAGTTTGGGTTCCAATAGGGCCATTCGTTACAGCCTTGATTCAAACATAGACAAAAGACCTGAATTCCAGTGGGCCACCACCTCACCAAGGGCAACTAAGGATTGGCAATAATTGCTGGCCCAGCGACTGATGACCACAGATATGGGGCAAGTGCAGGAAATTAGTATTAGCGCAGACAATGCATTGTATATCATAACTAATCATAAAGGGAAAGGGATTCTTCTTACTTCACTCTCGCTTCTTTCACTTTAAATTTGTGCTCTCTCATTCTGGTTCTTTTTTTTCTGAGCAGGAGTAATATCTCTCTATCCAAAATATCAATGAACTTGAAAATGTCCATCAGATCTCCTCATGGCCTTCTTCTCTCCAAGGAAAATAGTCCCAACGTTTTCAATCCATCGTCATAACTAAATCATACGATCCCTGCAGTGTGGAAACAGGCCCTTCAGCCCAACACGTCCACACTGAACATCGATGCACACCCAGACTTAATCTACACATCCCTATTTGCAATTTAGCATGGCCAATTCACCTAGCCTGCACATCTTTGGACTGTGTGGCTCAATGGTTAGCACTGCTGCCTTACAGCACCGGGAACCCAGGTTCGATTCCACCCTTGGACAACTGTCTGTGTGGAGTTTGCACATTCTCCCTGTGTTTGTGTGGGTTTGTTCCGGTTTCCTTCCAAAGTTCAAAGATGCGCAGGTTAGGTGGATTGGCCATGCTAAATTGCCCATAGTATTCAAGGGATGCCTAGATTAGGAGCAGTTAAAGGGGGATGGATCTGGGTGGGATGCTCTGAGGGTCGGTGTGGACTTGTTGGGCTGAAGGGCCTGTTTCCACGCTGTAGGGGTTCTTTGAAACTGGAGCACCTGGAGGAAACCCACACAGATACACGGAGAATGTGCAAACTCCACACAGCCTAAGGGTGGAATTGAACCCAGGTCCCTAGCACTGTGTGGCAGCAGTGGTAACCACTGGGCCACTGTGTCGCCCCAAAGTTCTACATCTATGGAACTATTCTCGTAAACTGCTTCCATACTCTCAGTAATGTGTTCGCATCCTTCCTCCAATATGACACCCAGAACTGTACATGATACTCCAGCTGAGCTCTGACAAGCATCCTGTATAAATTTGACCAACAGCTCCTTGCACTTGTACGCAATGCTCCTTTTAATACAGCTTAGGGTGTCAAATGCTGTATACATCTCAGATTTCTTCTGAATGCTGCAAAGCTATATGTCACACTAAGGGACACACCTCCCACCAGTTTGCCGATTGTTCAAAAGAGAAACAAATCTCATCAGATTTCTCCATTAGACTCAAAAAAGAAGTGGCCATGAGCCCAAGGCCAAGAACCAAAATGACAGTTCTGATTGCCAACACCATAACTCTTCACCAGGTGAAACATAAAAATAACCCCAAAACATCTGAACAACAGTAGAAATCATTAAGCGGCCAAAGTCAGCAACAACTTAGATTACTTTTGCCAAAAACAATCTGATAAATAAGTAATAGGTATGCTCGTTTTGTTTATGGCTCAGTGGTAGAAATAACAGCAGGTTCATGAATCAAGTAGTGCATTATTGAACAACATTCATCTTTGAGGCTTAAATGTACTGCCTTATGACAACCATTTCATTAACTATTGAACAATTCAGCACAGATCAGTGCTGACTTTTGGGTTTTCCTGCTTTAAAAAAAACAACCAAAGAGTTTCTTCAGCAGATGGCTCTTTATCAATAATTATGAAGCCATTTTTGACAAATGCAAACTCCATATAAAATGTGGAGTAACTTTCACAAATGATTAAACATACCATTGATAGAAGACTTGTTGTCTTAAAATTGAATGTTTAAACAAATACTTGTTGTCCGTTCTCTTGAATCCAGAAAGATCAAATCATTTCCAACTTACTTATTTAATATTTGTTGCAGTTTATACTTCTGTCGCAGTTTAAAGTACAAGAGACAGAAATATTGACTCATGATTATTTCAAACTGATTCTTGACATTCACTAATCCAAAATTTGGAAACCTCAAATCATGCTTTCAGCTTTTTCACTCTGCATTCAGTGGCTGATTAATGCTTTCAGCATTGTTAAGTGTTTCAAATTTTTATGGATGCAGTATTATACAGAAGGCAATGTTCATAAAATTCTGTTGCCAAGAGTACATGAATACAGCAACACAAATAATATTGTGCTGCTAAATTAAACAATTGATGCAATTCTGTAGAATATGACAAGGACAAAACACAGCCTAATTTTCAATTTGTAAAGAAACAATATGTTTTTCTTTTACAACATATCATGCTTTTAACATTGGCAAAGGCTCCCAATTAACTTCAGAAGTATGTGGAAAATAAAGGGCCAAAAAGAAAACTTTTTGCGGATAGAACAATTTGGGTTTTATACAAAGTCTTGAAATGGTAGTGAGGTAACTGAGTAACAGGGAGATCAAAAGTAGGTCAGGAACACCAGATAGCCAAAACCTACTTATTTCCCTGTATCAATTTTATTTTTAATTTGGAACATTAGGGATAATTTTGATGGAAGTCTATTTGACACAGTGGTGTCATAGTTGAACTCAATTCAGTCCTGACATAAATGTTCACATACATGTGTTTCTAGCAGAAGAAACTGTCAAAACCAACTGTTCCTGATCCAGGATAACTAGGTTTGCAGTGTCCATCCCACTGCCCAGCATGAGAACAACAAACCCAGCACAGATCAGCACAAATCAAACCCACCACCATGAGCTAGGGAGGCTTCATCAGATCTCAAAAACAAAGTTGCTGGAAAAGCTCATCGGGTCTGGCAGCATCTGTGAAGGAAAAAACAGAATTAGTGTTTCGGGTCAGGTGACCCTTCCTTCTGAGGAAATGTTAACTCTGGTTTTTCCTTCACAGGTGCTGCCAGACCCACTGAGCTTTTCCAGCAACTTTGATTTTGTTCCTGATTTACAGCATCCGCAGTTCTTTCATTTTTTGTCAGGTATCTCGAATCATTTCCGGATTTGCTGTCTGCTTTTTTTTTAACATAATTTCTTCTGTAGGATTTTCCAAATGGTGGAGTGAAAGGGGAAAGCTTTCAGCTTGGCCCATGTAGAAATATTTTATAATCCCACCAGGAGGTAGAGGATTGAATACACTCAACATGAATACACTCAACATCATCAAAGGACCAACACTTCCGTGCAGTACTGAAGGAGGACAGCATTGTTTGAGGCACCCACCACCGTTTCAGAAAATTAACCATGGCTTAGTCCATCTGTTCAAGCTATAGAGTTCAAACAGTGAGGAAAAGGCCCTTCAGCCTATCGTGTCAGTGCTGGTCATCAGTGCTATTTCCTAGCACTCGGCCCATAGCCTTGATGATTCAGAGAAAAATAGGGTGATCCCCTGAGTTTCTTGCCAATGTTCAGTCAAACCACCCTTGAAAATACTGAATGGATTAATTACGCATTCATTTTATTGCTGGTTATGAAATCTGTTGAGTGAACTGGCTGTATTACTCTAATCACCTGAAATGAAAATAGTTAGTAATCTGAAAATCTCACATGAATCAGACTGACTTAGTGAAATAAAATACAAATTAAGAGCATGAATTTTCGCTTTGAAAAATATTGGATTGCTGGCGAGTTCTTTTTTGTGGTAACAGATTGGGGGAATTTTGACTGCAAGGGAAATGTAGTGGAGTGAAGTTAATCTACTGGTAAATACGTGTTACAGTAAATGAGTTTATTACATTGAAATGAATATAATTCTCTCAGTAACATTTCTATTTCTTTATTTCATTTAATGCATTTTTTCTTCTTAAGGAATGGTGTTGGTTCACAAGGGTAATACAGCATAAAATTCAAGATTGCCATGTAATTCAATATCATCTGTAAGAATGTGATTGCAAATGTGATGGCAGCAAAGAAATGTGCCTGTGACTGTGAAAGGTGCCAGCTGTCATTGGTATTAGAAACCTTCACTGTTTCCCTAGCATCATCAGAAATGAAAATAGGTACAGGAGGAGCTCATTGAGCTCTTAAACATATTCTGGTCAATCAATGAGCTATCAGTTGATATATCTCAAATTCCGATCCTTTAATTCCCATTGATAGGTTGGATAGCAGCAGCAGCCTTAGATTTACAATCAATTGACCTGGCATCTGCACCTTTCAGTTTAAAAGAGTCCCCACATTTCTACCGCACTTCTTATGAAGAAGCCTTTCCAATTTCTCTCCTGAGCTATTTCACTCCGATTATAAGGTTATGTGCTTTCATTCTGGACCTCACCCATCAGTAGAAAGGTTGTGTACCTCATCAGTTCCATTCAAAAAGACCTCAAAATAATCAATATGTCCTTAACCTCCTACATTCCAAGGAGTACAAGGTGAATTAATGCAACCTCTCAGAGGCTGATGCGATCACAACCAGGTGTTTTATTACAAAGAATCAAAATGCAAGTTAGAGGCAGCATCAGTACAAAAGCCACTAGTTAATGTCCGTTCCCCGGGCAAATGAAAAGGCATTATCAAAAATTCTAATCTCCTCTTGTCCCATAGACATTACACCCAACTTGCTGAATACTTCAATATCGACTTTATACTTTGTTTCTTGATCCCATTTCCAGATGAGAAATCTTTGTTCATAATTATCAAATCCCCAGTGGACAGGAAAGGATATTGGAGATGGGATGGAGTGGTTTACAAGGACAGAGGCATCAAGTGTCGTCTTTTTGAGCAGAGGAATGATGATGAAAACTTTTAAATGGGGAGCTCCCCCACCCCTGCACCAATCCCATCTGCACCCTATTCTGAGGCAGTGAGTTGCAAACTCACACGACCCTTTGAGAGAAAGCTCCTCATTTCATTTTAAAGGACAACACCTAATTTTTTAAAACATTCCCACACGAAAGGAAACATCCTTTCCAGGTCTGCCATGGCAAGACTGTTCAGGATCTTATCAAGTCACCAGAGGAAACAAGCCCCATCTGTCCAATCTATCTTCATAAAAATATGTACTCATTCAAGGAATCAGTCTATTTATCTCCCATGAACTTCCGCCAATCCTTCCTTAAATAAGATCAAAACTGTCCACAGTATTTGAGATGTGGCTCACCAATGCCTTATATAACTGAAGCATAACATCCTTAGTAGAATGTGTTATTCTTCTTGTAATAAAGCTTAGATTTCCATTGGCCTTCCTGATTATTTGCAATACCTGCACATCAAGTTTGTGTGACTCCGCACTAAAACACCTAGACCCCTCTGCATCTCAGAATTCTACAATCACTCTCTCAATCACCAACCAAAAACCAAAAGAAAGATTGCAAATGGCACGTCTGTTTCCCAGATGTTTATTATCACAAAAGTTCTGGACTTACAAAGGCAAACTGATGCCAAAGTAGTTCTTGATGGGTATGTGCTCTGTCATGCATTTTGTCAAGAGGATTAATCCTGTCATGAAAGGTCACCTAACATAAGAATGGCAAATAATCTGATCTCTTTTAGTGCCATGCATTTATACAATGTTTTCTCACAGAGGATGTCTCCATCACTAATAATTTAACCAGTTTAATGTTGTAAATAACTTTGATCTTAATGTATTCCATTCCATTTATTAACGCTCAATTGTTAATTCAATATGCAGAAAGTTCACCATTGTTAGTTTGTGTTAGTTCAAGCTGGCTAGCCTAAAAATAGAAACTACAAAACTGTCAAACAAAGACATTCCAGAATTTAGAAAAATAATCAGATTTAAAAGCCAATTTTGGACAAACACATTGGCTTTTCTTCCTCGGGGTGATTATGAAATAATGTGGATACAGCTAAAGATCTTACATGTATCTGGCTCTTCATCAAATCTCAAAAAAAGAAAAAGAGGACTACATTTGAAGCACAGCTGCTACATTCATAACCTGTGAAGACAGCACCAGAAAGATTGTATAAAAAAAAACAGGCTGGAAGATGACCCAAATACATAGAGAGGTCTCTGTTGTTTCTCAAATGGTGCAAAGGGATCATTAGCATTAACCATCAGGTGGGATCTAGAACATACCTTCTAAAAAGACAGTAACTGGAACTAGATGTCCAGTGTCAGGCTAGAGTGTAAATTCAGGCTTCATGATACATTAGCCTTGAACCCATTGTGGGACATGTAGAGGCATAGAGTCAGAGGGATATACGGCATGGATATAGACTCTTTGACCCATCTCACCCATACCAACACATATCCTATTTAAAACTTGTCTCGTTTTCCAGTATTTGGCCCGAATCCCTCGAAACCCTTCCTGTTCATATACCCATCCAGATGCCTTTTAAATGTTGTAATTTTAACCACTTCCTCTGACAGGTCATTCCATACACACACCACCCTCTGCATGAAGAAGTTGCCCCTTAGGCTCCTTTTATATCTTTCCCCTCTCACCTTAAACCCATGCCCTCTAGTTTTGGACTCCCCCACCCCAGGGAAAAGACCTCGCCTATTTACCCTATCCATGCCCCTCACGATTTTAAAAACAGTTGTTGCTTTCTCACTTGAAAAGTGAAAGCTTTGAAGCAGGAAATATGGTATAACCACCCAAATAGTATGATAATCTTGGTCTCTTTGTCCAGTTAGAGAGTCTACTGAGTTCAGGAAAACATTAATTTTATTTAGGAAACATCCCACACCACAATGGTTTCATCTTGACATGAGGTAGCAAGAGAAAGTAAGATTGTGTAATGGTACCTCACTTGCAATAGGCTTAACTCCACATACAACAAATGGGGATGGCAGCGTCATGGTGTAATTACTGGGCTGGTAATCAAGAGGGCTGGAATATACTCTGGAGACATGAAATCAAACCCTACCATGGCAGCCACGGAAATTGAATTAACTCATGCAATGATGCAAGTAACAAAAATAACCATGCGGTTGATTCAGAGATAATGGGAACTGCAGATGCTGGAGAATCCAAGACAACAAAATGTGAGGCTGGATGAACACAGCAGGCCAAGCAGCATCTCAGGAGCACAAAAGCTGACGTTTCGGGCCTAGACCCTTCATCAGAGAGCTGTGATGAAGGGTCTAGGCCCGAAACGTCAGCTTTTGTGCTCCTGAGATGCTGCTTGGCCTGCTGTGTTCATCCAGCCTCACATTTTGTTGTCATGCGGTTGATTCATGCGCTTTGGGACAGGGAATATGCCTCTTCAACCATTTTGGCAAGCATGTGACCTCACACCCGCAGCAATGTATTGGACTCTGAACTGGCCTCAGCAGTGACCTGGGAAGCTGCTCCATTATAGGCAGTGTGCTACCACTCAGGGTCAATTAGGGCTCGGCAATAATCACTGGCTTTGGTCACAGCACTTGCGTCCCAGTAACAAATATTAGAAATCCAATTTGAGGATGATCTATAAATAAGTACTATCATTGTTGCTGCCCAAAGCAGGCAGGAGGGTGGTTAGATTTGCACATTTGGGCTCCATGCCAATTGTGGCACCTTCATCACCACTTTCGAAGAAATTTGGGCAAACTATGCTATCCCACTCCATCAGATATTGAGAAACCTAACCAGAAATATTTGCAAGATAATAAAGTGTGAAGCTGGATGAACACAGCAGGCCAAGCAGCATCTCATCCAGCTTCACACTTTATTATCTGGGATTCTCCAGCGTCTGCAGTTCCCGTCATCTCAGAAATACTTGCAAGTGCTAGCAGAGGCCATTCCCAAAAAGGTAAGATTCTTATGGGTGGTAGACGCAGGAGTGGGCTATCGGTTATAAGAAAGAAGGGATTTTGCAGCGGCCTGTCAAATCACATAAGACTTAATGGATTGGAGAATTATACTGAGGATTTGAACTGAGAGGATCAACTGTTTCCTTTGAAATTTCGACAGGTTTGTCTTATTCAATTTTCTGCGATAGAACAAGCACCAGGCTTTGAACTGCAAGGGTTGAAGGATAATATTTATACGGAGTTTTGGCGTTAAATAAAGTAAACAACGTTATTCTACTTTTTTTGTCATTTAATGCCATGCCTCTTAATGTTTAATGTTGTTCAACATACAGCAGAACAATTAGTCACAGTCTTGAACTAAATAACTGCACTGCATACAGTAATATTTAATATCTCTACATAATCTCACATTCCTCACACTGTGATCAATAACAGCTTCCAATGGAATAATTTAAACTCTTAAAACATAATTGGGATTAACTATGTTGCAGATAATATTTTTTAAAATAGGAATGAGCATTTATGAATCTTTAAGGATAACTGAAGCACTGACACTCATTCAAAATTTTAATCTACCTTCGTGTAACAAGTTGTCTAAATTGTGTAGTTAGTATTCAGAAATTTACAATCCCTTGGAAATGTTCATTTAATTAAATCGAGCCAACTTACCAGAACTCATCAATCTTTCATTATTGGATTGTGAAAAATCCTCAGCTTGCCCAGTAAATTTATGTGCAAGGATTCTGTGAAATTAATGAGGCATTTTGTAAATATGTATTACAAGTGTTTTGATACTTAGAAAATGAGAAATTCATAACATATTTGTAGGAGGTAAAACTGTGAATTTTAAAATATTGAAGAAACCATAAGAGCCAACAATTCTGAGCAACTATCTTGATTTTCAAGTAGTAATTGAAAAGGGCAAGCATTCATATAGCCAATGAAATGAGACCTTTCCTTTCAGATTTTTAAAATATTAGAAATTGTAGCATAGGAGCAGGGGACGACTGCAGGCAGTGGGCAGGAAGCTGTCCTTAAATCTGCTGGTACATGTTTTCAAACTTTTGTATCTTCTGCCAATTGGAAGAGAGTGGAGGAGAGTATAACCATAATAATGTACATTTCATTTGTACCCATTCCAATCCCAGAACTCTGTACTCCATTGGCAACCAAAAATCTACCAATCTCTATCTCAAACATACTCAAGGACTCAGCTTCCACAGCCCTCTATGATGGAGAATTCCATCAGTTGACAACCTGATGAATCAAAACAAAAGGCTCGTTATCTCCAATCTAACTAGCATCCCTTTTATTTTTAAACTGGATCACCTGGTTCTCAACTCTCCTGTCAGGTGAATCATCTTTCCTGCATCCACCCTGTCTATCCCTTGAAGCATTTTGTAAATTTCAATGCAATTGCCTCTCATTCTTAATACAGACTCAGTTTGTTCAATCTCTCTTTGTAAGACATCCACCATCTCAGGAACAACTCTGGTAAACCTTTATTATGCTCTCTCTATGTCACACTATCTTTCCTGAGGTAAGGTGGTGAAAACTATAAACCAGACTCCCTTCCCTGTTTCTGAAGAAGGGTCAGCCTTCCTGCTCCTCTCATGCTGTATTCATCCAGCTCTAGATTTGTTTAATTTTGCATCTCTCCTGGTTTTATTTTGGTCTTATATTAACAAGGTAAAAAGACAGTTCTAAATCTAAAATTTGAAAGAAACAAAACAAATCTTGAAGGTGAAGTAAATTCAATAATAAGAGAATTAGAAAGCTACTTGATGAGGAAAAAGGTTGTTCAATATTGAGGAGGTAGAGATATGTCACCAAATTCTCTAAAAGCTACATAGACATCTCTTGGGGGAGGGCAGTGGGGAATATTTTAAAAACAACCTTCAATGTGCCTTTCATATTCTGCAGATAGAACCCTTAGTGCTTCAACATCAGAGAAGCAGGATCAGTGCACTGCATATAGGAGTTGGGAGGTCGTGTCATGACTGTACAGGACATGAATGGGGCTACTTTTGGAACATTATATTTACTTCTAGTGTCCCTGCTACAGGAAATATGCTGTTAATCTAGAAAGGGTTCGGAAAAGATTTACAAGGATGTTGCTGGTGTTGGATGGATTGAGCTATAAGGAGAGGCTGAATAGGCTGGGGCTGTTTTCCCTGGAGCATTGGAGGTTGAGGGGTGACCTTATAGTGGTTTGTAAAATAATGAGGGGCATGGATACGGTGAATAGCCAAGGTCTCTTTCCCAAGGTGGGGGAGTCCAAAACTAGCAGGCATAGGTTTAAGGTGAGAGGGGAAAGATTGAAAAGGGACCTAAGGGGCAACTTTTTCACACAGAGGGTGGTGTGTGTATGGAATGATCTGCCAGTGGAAGGGGTGGAGGCTGGTACGATATAACATTTAAAAGGCATCTGGATCAGTATATGAATAGAAAGAGTTTAGAGGGATATGGGTCAAATGCCAGAGAATGGGACCAGATTAATTTTAGGATATCTGGTTAACATGGATGAGTTGAAGCGAAGGGTCTGCTTCGGTGCTGTACAACTGTATGACTCTCTAATCAGAACTATTGCTTACCAAACATTTAGGTGTTCAAGCGTGTGTGTGTGTGTGTGTGTGTGTGTGTGTGTGTGTGTGTGTGTGTGTCTGCGTGTGTGTGTCTGTGTGCATGTGTGTGTGTCTGTGTGTGAGTGTGTGTGTGTGTTTGTGTGTGTGTGTGTCAGTGTGTGTGCGTCTGTGTGTGTCTGTGTGTGTGTCTATATGTCTGTGTGTGTGTGTGTGTGTGTGTCTGTGTGTATGTGTGTGAGTGTGTGTGTGTGTCTGTGTGTGTGTGTTTGTGTGTGTCTGTGTGTGTGTCTGTGTGTGTGTGAGTGTGTGTGTGTATCTGTGTGTGTGTGTCTGTGTCTGTGTGTGTCTGTGTGTGTGTCTGCGTGTGTGTGTGTGTGTGTGTGTCAGTGTGTGTGTGTCTGTGTGTGTGTGCATGTATGTGTGTGTCAGTGTATGTGTATGTGTATGTGTGTGTGTATGTGTGTGTGTGTGTGTGTGTGTGTGTGTGTGTGTGTGTGTACGTGAGCGAGAACCTTATATGACAAGAGATAGAAATAATAGGAAGGGATCCAAAGATGGTGTTGCATAATTCTGCATGGATCAGCTTCTGAAATACACCAGTGTCAAGCTCTCAGTCAAAGGTTTGGAATGAAAATCGCTGCTGCAAAGGAGGGTGTATGTTAGACTGGCCACGCTTAATAAAATATCAAAAGGACTGAGGGGCATAGACAGAACCCAGTAGCTGGTGCCCCCCAGCAATCAGAAAAGTAGGAGGTACCCACCCACCCAAACAACAAAGACAAACTGTTCCCAATACAGTGTGTCAACAAACTTTCTTCGCAAGGAAAATTCTGCAATGGAACAAGCTGCCAAAGAAAATAGCCACTGCCCCACCACTTGAAATCTTCCAGGCCCATCTGTAGATTATTTCCATTTAAAGTTCTCATTCTCAGAACAGCCAAGACATTTTTCCATCCCCACCCTTGTCTGCTTTCCAGAGAAACCACTCTCTCCGTGACTCCCTTGTTCGCTCCACACTCCCCTCCAACCCCACCACACCCGGCACCTTCCCCTGCAACCGCAGGAAATGCTACACTTGCCCCCACACCTCCTCCCTCACCCCTATCCCAGGCCCCAAGATGACTTTCCATATTAAGCAGAAGTTCACCTGCACATCTGCCAATGTGGTATACTGCATCCACTGTACCCGGTGTGGCTTCCTCTACTTTGGGGAAACCAAGCGGAGGCTTAGGGACCGCTTTGCAGAACACCTCCGCTCGGTTCGCAATAAACAACTGCACCTCCCAGTCGCAAACCATTTCCACTCCCCCTCCCATCCTCTAGATGACATGTCCATCATGGGCCTCCTGCACTGCCACAATGATGCCACCTGAAGGTTGCAGGAACAGCAACTCATATTCCGCCTGGGAACCCTGCAGCCCAATGGTATCAATGTGGACTTCACCAGCTTCAAAATCTCCCCTTCCCCCCACCGCATCCCAAAACCAGCCCAGTTCGTCCCCTCCCCCCACTGCACCACACAACCAGCCCAGCTCTTCCCCCCCACCCACTGCATCCCAAAACCAGCCCAACCTGTCTCTGCCTCCCTAACCTGTTCTTCCTCTCACCCATCCCTTCCTCCCACCCAAAGCCGCACCTCCATCTCCTACCTACTAACCTCATCCCACCTCCTTGACCTGTCCATCTTCCCTGGACTGACCTATCCCCTCCCTACCTCCCCACCCATACTCTCCTCTCCACCTATCTTATTTTCTCTCCATCTTTGGTCCGCCTCCCCCTCTCTCCCTATTTATTCCAGAACCCTCACCCCATCCCCCTCTCTGATGAAGGGTCTAGGCCCGAAACGTCAGCTTTTGTGCTCCTGAGATGCTGCTTGGCCTGCTGTGTTCATCCAGCCTCACATTTTATTATCTTGGATTCGCCAGCATCTGCAGTTCCCATTATCACAGCCTTGTCAGCAGCTGGTTGAACCCACCCTGCCCACATGAATGTTGGCAGGAAGTGGAACTGAATCTATGGCACCGACAATATCTGCAGCTAAATGAGAAGGAGCAGGTCACTGGAACAATCAGATGACATTTTCAAAGTGTTGGCATCAGCCCGATGGGCCAAATGGCCTGTTCTGGCTCACTCCAATTACAAGATAGCATCATTTCTGAAACTGCAGTGACTGAAGAACTTCTTGCTTTTTTTTTTGAGGGACACCCCTCCCACGTCAGAGTTAACATTTCACTAGCTGTTCAGTCTTTCTCTGGCCCTTCAAGCTCCAGGAGGCTACCCACTGCAGTGCACAACCTATTAACAGCCTGTTATTAGGGCCAGAGGTAATGGGAACTGCAGATGCTGGAGAATCCAAGATAACAAAGTGTGGAGCTGGATGAACACAGCAGGCCAAACAGCATCTCAGGAGCACAAAAGTTGACGTTTCGGGCCTAGACCCTTTATCAGAGAGATGAAGAGTCTGGGCCTGAAACATCAGCTTTTGTGCTCCTGACATGTTAATAGGGCCAGCTGCTTCAAATGGACACGGCTTTTAAGTGATTACCTAGCTGATGCTTGAAGCTCCCCTTTTATGTGTCTCTGCAGAATAACTGAAAATCTGAGCATTGTTTTACTGGGTCTTGTTGCATATGACATCCATTGATGTGCGCGTGTATTCAGATTAAGTGGCTCCTAATAGCAAGACACTTTGCTGAATACGTGCAAGAACACTGTAACCCTCGTAATGGAATTGTACAGTACAGAAGGAGGACACTGAGCCCATCATGTGTTCTGCTAGCTCATTGCTACGTCTCCCTAAATTCACTATTCTCTCCCTGTATTTCTCCAGGTGAGGGGGTGGAATATGCATGAGATAGAATGAAGTAAAAAACAGGAGCACCAGGCCAGGTTAGCATCAACTGCATTTTCAGATAAGATACCAGCCTATTTGACACTACAGACCGAAGTAATCTCACCAATCTCAGGCTTTGCAGGACAACAGCCTGTCCTCCTTCCAGCAGAAAAATACAAGTTTCAACTTGAGCGGTTTTCTAAACTCCTGCTGCTACGAAGGTCAAACCTGCACCAATCAAGGCACAATGTAATCAAGACAGCCAGTCAACTCAGCTTTTGCTTTTTAAACAGGCTGATCAAGCATGATAATCACTCACAAACAAACTCTCGATCTTCCTCTGTTCCCTCAGTACCCAGTGGCTTTAATTACATCATTCATACGTATACATAATGAAAATGAGTTACATTATATACCAATTTAGGTGAATGGAGCCTCCCAGCACGAACCAAAACAGCACAGCAAACATCATTCTTTCTTGGAAACCAATCAAATGGAAAGAAAGAAATTCTGGCAACGGTAGAAAGGTTACATTTCTGCTGTAAGCATACTCAGTACTGCAGTGTGAATTCATTACTTTCGTCACAGTGACCTTGAAAAATTGATCAGCAAGTTGGATTCATGTGTTCAAAGCGATAAATTTCACTTTATTAACTTTATCTCTTAACCTGTTGCAGAATAAAAAGTTGCTGTCTAGTTGCTAATCAATGGTGGATGTATGAAACATCATAGTGATAAACTATAAACTTGGTAAACAATAGCAGTAATATCGCTCACTACTACCAACTCCTACAGGTGCACGAGTGTAAACGTACTGTCCGGGTGCATAACGGCCTGGTACAGCAACTGCTCTGCCCAGGGCGGTAAGAAACTACAGGAGGTGGTGAGCACAGCTCAAGCCATCATGGAAGCCAACCTTCCATCCATGGACTCTATTTACACAGCTCACTGCCACAGAAAGGCAGCCAACATCATCAAAGACCCATCACACCCTCGTAATGATCTCCTACAACCTCTTCTGTCAGGCAGAAGGTACAGAAGCCTGAACACACACACAACAGGTTCAGGAACAGCTTCTTTCCATCCATTATCAGACTGGTGAATGGATTCTAGTCTGAAATAATGTAACCGGTATGCCTCTAAGTCTTTTTGATGTATATGTCCTTTGCTTGCTGCGATCTGCCTGCTCTGCTCGTAAACAAAGCTTTTCACTGTATTTGGGAGCACGTGACAATCAAATCAATCTTGTCAATCAAAGTAATCAGTTTAGGATTCACACAATCACCACCTACAGAAAGGAATTCCACGCAGACACATGTATTACCAGTGTCACCCACCAGCTCTGAAATTACAGGTATGGTTTGGGACAGCCCACACAAGTTGCAAATGAGCATTTTGGATGTCAATGTTTTCACCACCCATGTGGCCAACAGCCAGGAACACCAAATCCTGGCTGCCTAGCAACACTTTAAAAGTCTCAACAGCAAAAATTCAAAATGACGAGCAGCTCAAGGAGTCACTTTTGATCAGGTAAAGTGCAAAGAGTTGACAGCAGCCAACTTAGGGCTGAGTGAGGTAATTGCTGCATTACTAATAGAAGACGCTTTACCTACTGTGAGGAAGTGGTGGTGAGAATTTCAAAAATAAGAAGCGAGGGAGTTGTTTTGAGACCTGTCACCCGAATTATATTTCCATATGGAGCTGCCTGAAAAAAGGAATCCTTGGGTGAAGCTTCATTTCAGTAGAATTTCAATACTTCCAAAAACTTCACACAGATTCCTTACCCTACCTTTCACAATTGGAACTCACTGTGTTGACTGTATCATCAAATTAATACAGAGCCCTGTTAATTTGTACAGGAGAAACAAAGACAGGCTGGTACCAGAGGAATCCAGTAGCACATTGCTCTTGAATTTCAGGTACCAGACATTTCTTCTGTGTTAATCAGTGAAAATGTTGGACTTACATTGTTGGAGAGAAGTTGGTCATTTGACAACATTTGGAAAAGTACTGTGAAGCCGTGCAGACTAAATAGCCTAATCTCTAATTTGGCTTAAACATCACAGCATGGTAATTGGTTCAACATGTGAAGATTTTATCTTGTAAAGAATTGACTTTGCTAATCGTTAATGTTAACTTGTGTTTCATTGGAAGCTCGATACACAGCATGAGGAAGAAAGAAATGAAAGGATGGAGTCAGATCAAGCAGAATGGGCAGAAGCTTGTATGGAACATAAAATACCAGCAGAGACCATAAGAAGAGTTATAATGAAGTTGAAATGTTAACTCTATTTCTCTCTTACTTGTGCAGTCATAGAGTTGTACAGCATGGAAACAGATCCTCCGGCCCAACTTGCCCATGCTGATCAGATATTCTGAACTATTCTAGTCCCATTTGCCAGTATTTGGCCTATATCCCTCTAAACCCTTCCTATTCATATACCCATCCAGATGCCTTTAAACATTGTATTGTACCAGCCTCCACCACTTTCTCTGGCAGCTCATTGCATACGCACACCACCATCTATGTGAAAAAGTTGCCCCTTAGGTCTCGGTACCAAACCTGCTGAGTTCCTCCAGCATATTCTGTTGTTACTTCAGATCTTCACCAACTGCAGCATTTGGTAGTCAGTTGGGTCAAACAGCCTGTTCCTGTACATTCTCTATGTAATTCTATGGCTCGGTTTTCAGGTAGAAATTATGCTGAAATTGAGGGTATTTGTGAATGCCAAGTGGGTGAAAAACAATTGCCCCTCAACGCCCTCAGAGACAGTATGAGCTGCTA
This sequence comes from Stegostoma tigrinum, assembly GCF_030684315.1. Classification (NCBI taxonomy): domain Eukaryota; kingdom Metazoa; phylum Chordata; class Chondrichthyes; order Orectolobiformes; family Stegostomatidae; genus Stegostoma; species Stegostoma tigrinum. Next base: position 35,900,181 of record NC_081377.1, on the reverse strand, counting down.
ATGCTGGAGTCTGAGATAACAAGGTGTGGAGCTGGAGGATCAAGCAGGCCAGGCAGCATCAAAGGAGCAGGGAAGCTGACATTTTGGGTTGGGACCCTTCTTCAGAAATCATTCTGAAAAAGGGTCCCAACCCAAAACGTCAACTTTCCTGCTCCTCTGATGCTGCCGGGCCTGCTGTGTTCCTCCAGCACCACACATTGTTACACCTCAAGTCCCCTTGAGTCAGTAATGAGTCAGTGATGTGGTAATGCAGTAACATCATCTTCAATTAGTAGTGGATGCAGTAAATCTGAGAGAACTAGGCACTGAGCTATAAATATCGTCAATTATCCCTTGAAAGTGTAGTGGTGTGGGCAGGGACAGATTTTCACCTTCAATGTCCAGTCCCAATAAAGAACTTTAAAGATTCTCTCCTAACATGCAATTCATTTTGTCACTGACCAGAGTCATTGAACATTACAGCACAGTACAGGCCCTTCGGCCCTCGATGTTGTGCCGACCTGTCATACTGATCTGAAGCCCATCTAACCTACACTATTCCACGTATGTCCATATGCTTGTCCAATGATGACTTAAATGTACCTAAAGTTGGCGAATCTACTACCGACTCAAAGTTGGCGAATCTACCACATGTAGTTGTGTCTAGAACAAGTTAAAGATGAGGCCTGTCCCATTTAAGGCAGAAATAAGGAGGAATTTCTTCTCTCGTGCCCATTAGTGTTCAGAATTTGCTTCCACAGGAAGTGGAGGCTGGGCCATTGCCTTTATTCAAGACTGGGCTAGATGAGAGGAAACTATTTTTATTTATTGTTTTCAACCAAGACACTATCTAATTTGGAGATAGCACAGTGTGGAGCTAGAGGATCACAGCAGGCCAGGCAGCATCAGAGAAGCAGGAAAGTTGACATTTTGTTTCAGGAGCCTTCTTCATAAATGAAGATGTTTCTATTCAATTGCCCCCTAACTTTCTCTGAAGAATGCAATCGTGGATTTCCTCACTTCTTCATATGACTGAAGCTGTTTGTGTGGTAGTGTCCATTTCAATTTAATAAGCATGAGATCCCAGAAGTGGAGGGTTAGTGTTGAAATTCAATGTTATCCAACAGTTGAACATTACTGATGAACTGGCAAACTGGGGCTTAAGGGAATTATACCCATTTTACTGAAGAGTTTAGCTCTTAATGTATTGCTCCCAGGGCTCGTCTGGGTCTTTAAACATCAAGCAAACATATAAACAAATTTCCTCTTTAACATTTTGCCAATAAACGGAAATAAAGTATATTTAAAATGAACAAAATTGAGGATTCTTACGGTGCAGTGTGGTGTTCTTACTGCTGTGCCAAGAGACCCAGGCTCAAGGGATTTGTCATACCATCTCTGAACATGATAAATAAAAGAGGAATGAGGGATGTTTCATTAGAGTGGATAACACCCAAATTCTGCTTAATATTAGTTTAAAAATGAATGCAAACTGCACAAACAGAGCAACGCTTACCCTTGTTCAGCCTGGCTAAAAGCTAAGTTCAAGCGCCCCCTTATGGAGCTGCTTGTTAAAACAGGGATTAGAGACAAATAAACTGCAGATTCTGGAAACCAAGGCAGACAAATCTGAATTTCCCAATCTCTCTGTCTCCGTCTCATCTGCTCTGGGCGTTCCACTCCTGAGCTTCCTGGATGTCTGCCTCTTTCAAACAACGTACTTTTGTCCCTTCTGTTATCCAGATAGCGTTCCAACTCGCCTTCTCCATTCCTCACTCCACAGGTCGTAACCATCCCACTTCCTCCAAATGTAATAAAGGTAGAGATAACACAGTGTGGAGCTGGAGGAACACAGCAGGCCGGGCAGCATCAGAGCAGCAGGAAAGTTGACGTTTCGGGTCGGGGCCCTTTTTCAGAAAACCCAGGTCATTGCTGAAGAAGGGTCCCGACCTGAAACATCAGCTATCCTACTCCTCTGATGCTGCCCGGCCTGCTGTGTTCCTCCAGCTCCATACTTTGTTATCTCTGACACCAGCATCTGCACTTCTTGCTATCTCATAATAAAGAAAGGGTCCCTCTTCTCCTCACTCTCCACCCTATCAGCCTCAAACACTTCCGCCAACTCCAATTAGATGCTCCCCCATCTTCCAGTCCCCACCCTCTCTGCCTTCTGTAAGGACCATTCCCTTCACCACTCCTTAGTACACTCCCCGCCAAACACCCCAACCCAACCAGTACCTTCCTCTGAAACCATAAAAGATGCAACGCCTGCCCACACACCACCTCCCTCACCTCCGTCCAGGGCCCTAAACACTCCTTCGTGGTGAGGTAGAGCTTCACCTGCATGTCCTCCAACCCAGTCTACTCCACCCGGTGCTCCCGATGTGATCTTCTCCACATCAATGAGACCAAACATAGACTAGGTGATTGTTTCATCAAGCATCTTTGCTTGGGCCATAACAACCAGACCATCCTCCCGGTCACCGGCCATTTCAACTTGCCGCATCTCCCCCCCCCTCCCCTCCCCCCAACATGTCTGTCCTCAGCCTCCTCCAGTGTTACTGCGATCCAGAATGCAAATTTGAGGAAACTACACCCTATCTTCCGCCTGGGCACCCTTGCAGCCTGGAGGGCTCAAAATCGAGTTCTCTAATTTCAAATAATTTTGCCACCTATCCCTCAGTTCCCTTTCCAGCCCCACCTCCTCCCTTCCTTTCCACCTTCTGACCCTCCCTTCCAGCCACCAATCAGATTTATCCCTCCCATCGACCAAACAGGTCATGCCCACCTATCACCACCATTCCACTGCCCAACTCCCACCTATCCCCTGCACCTCTCCGCCCACAATATCTGCAGCTCCCCATACCTCCACACCCAATCTTAACCAGGGGAATATCCAAAATGTTCACTCCTCCCTTCCTCCAGATGCTGCTTGGCTTGCTGTGTTCTTTCAGCCTCCTGTTTGTCTGCCTTGTTAAAGCAGTGGACAGATTGCCCTCTCCCAGGTCCACCTTGTTAAAGCAGTGAACAGATTGCCCTCTCCCAGGTCTACCTTGTTAAAGCAGTGAACAGATTGCCCTCTCCCAGGTTTCATTGCCTCTGTCTGGTTTGTTGGCCAAGCTGCAAGTAGCAGGAAAGGTGCTATTCTCTTCAGCACCTTGGATTAGGGGGTAGGGTAAAGCGAGGGAGTGAGGGGATGGTGTTGGCTGGGAAATGAGGCACCCCTGGAAAAGTCTTCACCTAATGGTCATCTGCAAGATAGGACTCATGGATTGGAGAGTCAATGATGCTCCTGAATGTGTAATCAATCATTTAACAGGACCTTCCAAACCCACAACCTCCACCTTCTAGGAAAATGAAGATAGCAGATTCATTAATGACGCCATCTGTAAATTCCCTCAGGCCACACGTCTTCTTGAGTTGGAATTTGGTGTTTCTCTGTGTGTAACAGAATTGTATCCGTGCCTCCAGTTTTCACTACAGCTTGGGTTACTTTTACTCAAGTCCACACCCAGACTTAATCAATCATTGCTGTGAGCTTCAACATATACAGACTTGCATAATCAAACATAGAACACCCGACCATGACAGAAATATAATCATCATTCATTCCTGGTCATTGGGACTAAATTCTGTAACTTCCACCTTAACAGCACTATGGGTTTAGCCTGTACAAGTTCAGGAAGACAGCTCAGCACCACCTTCTCTTAGGCAATTAGGATTGGACAATAAATGCTGGACTGGCCAGTCATGCCCGATTTCCAGGAACAATTTTCTTTTCTGAATACTTGCAAATGCAAGGGAACCTCGCAAGGGACAAAATGGAAGCATAGCCACAAGCATTTGACAAAGTAACTGTGTTGTCCCAATGCGGAGCCAATTTAATGCAGCCATATTTATTTAATATTTGCCTTCACTTGCCTCAGATCCATGTGAATTGTGACTGGAGGCCACATTGTAACTGGATCAGCGAGTTAAAGCAACTTTCAACTTCACAAACAACAATGTTTGAAATGAACTTATTTGTTGCAAAAAAATGAACAGAACAGGTGTTCAGGGATGTGGGCGACATCGGTCAAGCTGCATCACTCATCGATCCCCACTTTATCATTGTCACAATGTGTAAAACATGAACGATCAATTTTCAAGTTCCACCAGATTTCAATGCCTGAGACTTTCATGAACTAAAATTATTTTGTAAAGGATGAAGCATGGACCTAAAATGGTTGCAATAATCACCTGACCGCAGATGTGTGACACGTTCAGAAAACCAATATGGAATAAATAAAGTCAACTGAACTGAAGTTACCTGTTTGTTCAGAGTCAAGTATCAGAAAACTTGCATCTCCTGTTTTGATTTACACTTATATGAGACGTTCCACATGTTGGACCTGAACAGGTTACACGCGACGATCCAACTTGGGAAGACAAGGTCAAATTGGGAACACAGAAATGAGCCATATTTCAGTAGCTGTTTGGCCAAGCAGCAGATCAAGAGAAAGAACATTGATTGATAACAGTAAGGACTGGAAGACCTACTCTCTTTTCCTGTTTCCTCCTCAAAACCTCAAAAATCCACAGCAGTAGGAAAGCAAATTGAAGAAACATCAGTTCACTGAGAACAAAGGAATTCTACACATTTTACTACCACTGAGGATATAAGACATAATCTAAACAACTGTGGTCTCAATTCATTTGTATCAACTCAAGGACTCAAAGAATTTTTGGAAACTGCTTATTCTTTAGTACTAGAAACTATCATCTGTTTAAAACTTTGTACCTGTGTTATTGCATGTATTATATTGTGGACTTATTATTTTTCTCAGAGTTAATAAGTAATAAAATTCCCCTTACTTTCATTCAAGAAAACCTTCTATTTGAGTCTTTAATCCTGATATTGTGATGACATTTTAGCTGAAGTGTGACATATCTGTGTCCTAAAAACAAGTTAAACATCTTTTTCTGCAGCCCCTGCAGGGGGTGTGGTTTATAAAGGGGGAAATCCTTGCTCACCTGGTTGTAACAGGATGAAGAGTTTATTACATAGTATGGGCCTGGAATTCCCTTCCGAATGACATTGTGGGTAAACTTACAGCAGGTGGACTGCGGCTGTTCGACAAGGTAGCTCACCATCACCTTCTCAAGGGCATTTACAGACAGACAATAAATGCTGGCCAGCCAGTGATGCCCATATCCCACCGAATGAATTAAGAAAAAATCCTTGTGTGTAGACCAGAAGGATCGGGGGTGCGTGTTCCCTCCCTGAAGGCTGTTGGATGAATCAGGAGCAAGACTAAAGTCACTCCTCAAACTGAGATAATTTCTTCCCACTCTGTTTCGCCTCAGGGAACCTTGGGTTTCAGGTGGCTCCCCAGCTCTGATGCTCTCCCTCTCTTTAATCTCTCTAAGCTCTCAGTTTTGATATATCAGTGATCTGCTCATTCTTGTGCAGTTTCATTCTTTGCACGACTAACTGATATCCAACTAACTGACTAGCGACTAACTGGGAGCAGCAGGGTGGTTAGCCCTGCAGCCTCACAGCACCAGGGACCCAGGTTTGATTCCAGCCTCAGGCGACTGTCTGTGCGGAGTTTGTGCATTCTCCCCGTGTCTGCGTGAGTTTCCTCCGGGTGCTCCAGTTTCCTCCCACAGTCCAAAGATGTGCAGATTAGATGGATTGGTTGTGCTAAGTTTCCCATAGTGTTCAAGGGTGTGTAGATAAGGTGACTTATAGGGAGATGGGTCTGGGTGGAGTGCTCTTTGTGTTGGTGTGGACTTGTGGGCCGAAGGGTCTGTTTCCAAACTGTAGGGATTCTGTGATCCATGCCTACAGTGACCTGGGCTGACAGCTCTAGGATTCTGTCTTTAAAACACTCCATTTTTCTCCTCTCCTGCAAGACATCCCTTTAAACCTATTGCCTTCAGTGAGCTTTCAGTCAGCTTGGTGCCTGGAAGTGATATCCATTTTCATGATGCCTCTGAAGCATCTTGGGTCTTATTACTTTGAAAGATGCTATATAAAAGCAGGTTGTTGTTATCAACTTCTGGGATCTATAAGGATGCAAAACCTGAAGCATAAATTTGTAATTTTTGGTTTTATCATTCTGATGAATGAAGACCATAATGGATCACACTCTCATACACTGGTTGACATTTGAATGTAGAAGGAAGTCTGCGATTTTGTTTTAATTATTCTGTGACCTGCTCAAAAGTGCAAAAGATTGAATTCATGGTCCAGATGTGACATTTAGCATTTCACTTCCCAAGCATCTGTGATGATTGCCAGGGTAGGACCCTTAACTGCATTCCATTTCTGCTGGCAAGCACTTACGTGATAAATCATAACAATCCAACAATTTTTCGAAAAGGAGTCAAAAAGAAAGCAGCAGATTGACCGAGAGTAGACCTGAGGAATTCAGCTAAAAACAGAGTTAAGTGGGTCGTTTGCATTTGATTGTCTTTAGAAGCTCTTTACTTTCATCTACTGTGACACAGAACAGTATTATTAATGACTTGGACGAGGGAATTGAAGGATGGGTCAGCAAGTTTGCAGACGACACAAAGGTCGGAGGTGTCGTTGACAGTGTAGAGGGCTGTTGTAGGCTGCAGCGGGACATTGACAGGATGCAGAGATGGGCTGAGAGGTGGCAGATGGAGTTCAACCTGGATAAATGCGAGGTGATGCATTTTGGAAGGTCGAATTTGAAAGCTGAGTACAGGATTAAGGATAGGATTCTTGGCAGCGTGGAGGAACAGAGGGATCTTGGTGTGCAGATACATAGATCCCTTAAAATGGCCACCCAAGTGGACAGGGTTGTTAAGAAAGCATATGGTGTTTTGGCTTTCATTAACAGGGGGATTGAGTTTAAGAGTCGTGAGATCTTGTTGCAGCTCTATAAAACTTTGGTTAGACCGCACTTGGAATACTGCGTCCAGTTCTGGGCGCCCTATTATAGGAAAGATGTGGATGCTTTGGAGAGGGTTCAGAGGAGGTTTACCAGGATGCTGCCTGGACTGGAGGGCTTATCTTATGAAGAGAGGTTGACTGAGCTCGGTCTCTTTTCATTGGAGAAAAGGAGGAGGAGAGGGGACCTAATTGAGGTATACAAGATAATGAGAGGCATAGATAGAGTTGATAGCCAGAGACTATTTCCCAGGGCAGAAATGGCTAGCACGAGGGGTCATAGTTTTAAGCTGGTTGGTGGAAAGTATAGAGGGGATGTCAGAGGCAGGTTCTTTACGCAGAGAGTTGTGAGAGCATGGAATGCGTTGCCAGCAGCAGTTGTGGAAGCAAGGTCATTGGGGTCATTTAAGAGACTGCTGGACATGCATATGGTCACAGAAATTTGAGGGTGCATACATGAGGATCAATGGTCGGCACAACATTGTGGGCTGAAGGGCCTGTTCTGTGCTGTACTGTTCTATGTTCTATGTCTATGCTCTAACAGGTTGTCAATGGAAAAATAAAATTGACTTTAAAGAAGATCAAGGGGAGGATATTTGCTGAGAGACAAGGCACAACTTAAGGCATTTTACATAATACTTTAACTAGCTGCATGTCATGTTATTATTTTAAAGATTTTCTCCAACCTTTTCTTTTGTGGTGAAAGCTTTTGGTTCTGCCCAGTTGAGTCATAAATGTTTCTTTTATTTTAAGCTGTGAGAATAGGAAACCATTTGGTGAGCTTTTGAAATTGATTGAGAGATTGTAATCTTTTAGATTCAGAAAAATGGCATCTTGGCTAATAGCAGTGTTTATTGCCAATGCCTGTCCCACAACTGCACCATTGTGCCAACTGAAGCAAATACTTACACAGTTAGAGATAGTAGGAACTGCTGATGCTAGAGTCTGGGATAACAAGGTGTAGAGTTGAATGAGCACAGCGAGCCAGGCAGCATCAGAGGAGCAGGAAAGCTGACATTTTGGGTCCAGACGCTTCTTCAGAAAACCAAAACATCAGCTTCCCTGCTCCTCTGATGATGCCTGGCCTGCTATGTTCATCCAGCTCCACACTGTGTTATCTTATACAATCAGATTTCAGAAGTAGTGATTGGATAGTTACACGTTACCATTTGTTTTGATGAAGATGAGAAAACAACACATGTTTTTCTACACTATACTCTTATGACCAAAATGGGAGGATCATCATTCTCCAATGTCACTACTCCAAGGGTCATCACAGCAATTTAATTATTTTCTTCTGTTCTCTACTTCAGACTCAGAACAGAAAGATCCATGAACTGGGTTTCTTTATTAAATGCATTATTAGTCGGCTATAAAACAAAAAAAACCTATTCCATGAAGATACAGAATTCATTAATAGTTTGAAATACAAATACACAACACACACACACACACACACACACACACACATGCACGCACACGCACACACGCAGACACACCTGGGTAAATATTTGAAGGGGAAAAGTCTACAGGATGTCATGCCAATCCCTGTAGAGACTAATAACTTTTAAAAACAAACTCAAACTCATAATTATTGAAGAATCAAGATCAAAATGTCACAATTAACAAACTATAAGATCATTAGAAATGAAAGCAGAAGTAGGCCATTCCGTGAAACAGGCCTGCTGCATTATACCATAGGATCATGGCTGATCCAACATTCCTCACGCCCACTTTCCTGCCCTTTTCCCAATATCCTTGATTCCCTATTGATCAAGAATCTATCTATCTCAGCCTTAAATATACTCAAGAATTCTGCCCCATAACTCTCCGTGGCAAGGAAGACTCACAATCCTCTGAGAGAAAAAATTCCTCCTCATTTCAATCTTAAATTGGTACCCTTTTATTCTGAAACTACAGCCTCTGGTCCTAGATTCTCCCGTCCTCTCGGGGAAACATCATCATAACATGGGGAGGCAAGGGCCTAGTGGTATAATTCCTAGACTGTTAATCCAGGGACTCAGAAACCGTTCTAGCAAACCCAGGTTCAAATCCTGCCATGGCAGATGGTAGAATTTGAATTCAATAAAATTATCTGGAATTGACAGTCTAACAATGACCATGAATCAATTGTCAGGAAAAACCCATCTGGCTCACTAATGTCCTTTAGTAAAGCAAGCTACCATCCTTACCTGGTCCGGCCTACCTATGACTCCAGACCCACAGCAATGTGGTTGACTCTGGGCAATTAGGAGTTTTTAATGAATGCTGCCCAGTCAATGGTACCCTCCTCCCATAAATGAATAAAGGAAAACTAAAATTTACAATGGCAAATCCCTTGATAATATTACAAGTTTCAATGCGATCACCTCTCGTTCTCTCTTCTCCACTAAGTAGTGTCCCAACTTCTTTAAGCTTTGCTCAAACAATAATCCCTCAAAGTCCTCTTGACTCAACACTCTCTTTATGATCGTCCCATATTGTAATCCAGAGAATAGGTAGCACAGTGGCTCAGGGGTTAGCACTACTAGCTCACAGTGCCAGGGACCTGCATTCAATTGCAGCAGTAGGTGACTGCCTGTGTGGAGTTTGCACATTCGCCTTGAGTCTGCATGGATTTTGTCCAGGTGCTCTGTTTCCTCTCACTATCCCAAGATGTGCAGGTTGGGTGGACTGCCATACAAAATTGCCTATAATGTTTAGGAATGTGAAGCCTAGGTGGATTAACCATGGGAAATATAGGGTCGTAGGGTTATGGGGATAGAGTACGGGATTAGGTCTGAATGGGATGTTCTTCAGAGGGTCAGTTGATAATTCTTATTTCTGGACAAATCAAAAGAATGTACTCTATGGCTAATCTAAAGTAATTTGTTCTCTGGAGGGGTTATTCCATTTGTTTGAAAAAAAATATGCTGGCGATCATAGCTACATTCCATTTGTTTTATTTTTCTCAGCCTAGTAAGTTGCAATCTTAGAACTGTCTTTCACAGTGAAGTTTTCTTTTTCCTGGAGACTCCCTACCCTAGCCCAAGCTAGGTGACTCTTCCAGCCTTGTACCAAATTTCCCACAAAATTCTCATCTGAATGCAAGCACACACTCCCATTCCTGCGCAAAGAACCAGAGACGTTTGTCATTTAAGGCTCCTCTGTCTCTCCCAGATTCAAGGAAACCGAAAACTCTTGGAAAGATTTAATCTGATCCTCAAACAGGAGGTTAATGATGTCATATCTGGAGTACAGTATACTGTACAGGTAATCTTACTTAAGGAAGGATGGAAGTGTGTTGGAAGCGATTTAGAGAAGGTTTCAAAAACAAAATTGCTGGAAAAGCTCAGCAGGTCTGGCAGCAACTGTGGAGGAGAAAACAGAGTTAATGTTTCAGGTCCAGTGACCCTTCCTCAGGACTTAGGCCAGCCTAGTATGCAGAAGGAGTGGGGTACCCTGTAAGAAAGAGTTGGGCAGATCAACCCTCTATCCAGTGGGGTTTGGAACAATAAAAAGGAATTGACTAAAACTTACAAAGATCCTTAAGATTTGGAAAGAATGTTCATCAGGAGACCACTGTTTAAAAACCAGGAACCATTTATTTAATAAGGTGATCAAGTGAAGCGTTAACTTATGAAAGGTTCCAAAGCCTTTGGAACTCTCTTCCTCAAAAGATGGCGATGGGAGACTCAATGGGAATGGTAGATAAGGGATTGAAAGTTCACTCAGGCATAGTTGCAAATTTAGATTTGAGATTACAAAACAAACCAACTATGGTCTCACTGAATGACAGAGGAGGCCAGAAGGTCTGAATGACCTACCCCAGTACCTTTCGAACTGCTTCTGCCATCTCTTTCTCCACGACAACATGAATCACATAGGCCCTTGTATCCAGGTCAAAAATGCTAATTAGTTCAACCTGTTTCATCTTGGAACTCAGCTAACATTTTAAGGTGCAACTGTTTACACTCTAGGACAGTTTTCAACCCTTTTCTGGGATTTTGGTGGTCTCCAAGTGTTAAGTCACAAGCTTATCTCGAAGCACACATACCCCGCACTCTCTTCCCGGTAAAATAATCGGAACTTCCACAGTTGCTTATCCAGGTGCACCGTCCGATAGGCTTCAGAAAAAACTCACAACCACCTCAAATCCCTCTGCCCAGCGTAGAAATCTGTCAGTGGCCCAGAGTGGCATTCTTCAGCCTGGCATGGTCTCAACATGGACTTCTAGCCTTCAGATGATTCCAGAGCGGTCTCCCGGTCTCAAAAGCCACAAGGTAATGTCTGGCACAGTCTAGACTCAAGGCCTGGCACTGACTAGAGGCTAGGAGCCAACATGGGCTGGGTTGGAAGGGCTGTTACTCTGACCTTTTTATTTATTTATGTTTCTAATGCACTCTGTAATGCTAGACTGTTTCTTTCTAATTCTTTTCTCCTGAAGAATTTGTTCTGAAGTATCTGTACTGAGGTACCTTTTACCTAAGATGGCATTGCTAGTAGTGCCCTGTAAATTTTTCACTGTCACTCATTTGAGTACATGTGACAACAAAGCTAATTCTAGTTCTAATTCTAATTTTAAAGATACAGTCACAGAAAAATGTCTATAAATGTTATGACTGTAAAACCAAGGATAAAGGGTAGGGATAAATGGATAACACAGTGTGAAGCTGGATGAAGAAGGGTCTCAACCCGAAACGTCAGCCTTCCTGCTCCTCTGATGCTGCTTGGCCTGCTGTGTTCGTCCAGCTTCGCACCGTGTTATCTCGGATTCTCCAGCATCGGCAGCTCCTACTATCTCAGGGATAAATGGGTAGCTCTTTTGGAGAGCAAACATTGCCACGATGGACTGAATGGTCTTCTTCTGTGCTGAATCATTCTATTCTGAGGACGATCCTTAAACCTTAATGCTCCACAGGCAGTCCCTTCATTAACCAAATTGGTGGGGGGGGGGGGGGGGGTGTGTGGGGGGAGGAGCTCATGTACTTTCCTACTTGTCATGTTAGTGAAACACAACAAACGGACTCTTCTGTGAAACACACAGGCACACGGCTGCTCTGTAATTTTGACATACCAATGTAGTTTAACTTTCTTGCCCCAATTATACCCTCCCGAAGTGCTTCCTCAGTCAGAATCAAAACCGTTGTCCTCAGGTATTCCCTAAATTTAGCGAAACAACTAAACATGGCACCAATTGGGAGCTGAGGAAAATGTTTACCAGCTGGTAATTTACAGCTTTTAATTAGTACTTCGATGCCACATTGTAATTTTTCATGTAGCCCACCTGCAATGAACAATCCCCATTTTATCATATGTAAAGACAAGCACAAGTATACAGAAATAGATTTCAAACCAAGTTTTATGATCTAAGCAAACTCAGTGGGAAAGAGTGTTGATGATACAGGACCAGGAAAAAGAGGAAACAAATTATGCATATATAGATATATTTGTATCAATTCATGGATTGTTTTTGTTTTAGCTGTATTTTAAGGCTTGCAGTAAAGTCAATGATCTTTCTGTTCCATTACATTTCACATTAACATAAACAGAAACTGCTGACTGTCTTAACCCACTGAATGTTAACTGGAGCCCGGAGAATTTTCTGATATTCCATCATTTTATTTTGCTCCATTTCACAGAACGGCCAGTGCCTCTTAAGTGTCAGCTGGAATTTAGGAGGCAGTGAGCGTTGCCCTGGGCAGATTGAAGTCCCACTGACAAAATTTGAATGCTAACAGAAAAGAGCTGCAGATGCTGAAAATCTCAAGCCGGCAGGCCTGGCAGCATCTGTGGGCAGAAAATGGAGTTAATGTTTCAGGTCCAGTGGCCCCTCTTCAGAACTGATAAAGAGTCACCAGACTCGAAATGCTAACTCTGCTTTCTCTCTCTACAGATGCTGCCAAGCTTGTTCAGTTTCTCCAGCAATTTCTATTTTTGTTTGAATACAAGCATCTGGGCTGACACTGCAGGATAGAACTGAAGGAGTGCAGCACTGTTGGAGGGGCTGTCGTTAGGTGAGATGTTGTAAAACCTGGTATACCATATCTGATGGATATATAAGATCCCATGGCATTTGAAGAAGGACATGATTTAACCCATACCCCTGGATGAATGTTTCTCTCGAAATAAACATCACTGTAAACATGTGGTCATTGTCATGTTGCTGCTTTCGTGCATTTGTTGGGTCGTTTTTAATTCATATACAGGGTGAGAGTGTCACTGGTAAGTCCAGCATTTATTGTCCATCCTAATTGGCCTTGGGAAAATGGTGTGTGGAGCTACCATCTTGAACTTGGATTTCCTCAAAGTATCCTCAAAGAGATCAAACCCAATCCTGGGAGGACAAGGAGTAGAGATAATGGGAACTGCAGATGCTGGAGAATCCAAGATAACAAAGTGTGAAGCTGGATGAACACAGCAGGCCAAGCAGCATCTCAGGAGCACAAAAGCTGACGTTTCGGGCCTAGACCCTTCATCAGAAAAGGGGGAGGGGAGAGGATCCTGAAATAAATAGGGAGAGAGGGGGTGGCGGACTGAAGATGGAGAGAAAAGAAGATAGGTGGAGAGAAGAGTATAGGTGGGGAGGTAGGGAGGGGATAGGTCAGTCCAGGGAAGACGGACAGGTCAAAGAGGCGGGATGAGGTTAGTAGGTAGGAAATGGAGGTGCGGCTTGAGGTGGGAGGAAGGGATGGGTGAGAGCAAGAACAGGTTAGGGAGACGGGGACAAGCTCGGCTGGTTTTGGGATGCAGTGGTGGGAGGGGAAGAACTGGGCTGGTTTTGGGATGCAGTGGGGGAGGGGAGATTTTGAAGCTTGTGAAGTCCACATTGATACCATTGGGCTGCAGGGTTCCCAAGCGGAATATGAGTTGCTGTTCCTGCAACCTTCGGGTGGCATCATTGTGGCACTGCAGGAGGCCCATGATGGACATGTCATCTGAGGAATGGGAGGGGGAGTTAAAATGGTTCACGACTGGGAGATGCAGTTGTTTATTGCGAACCGAGCAAGCCTCCGCTTGGTTTCTCCAATGTAGAGGGAAGATGTGCAGGTGAACATCTGCTTAATATGAAAAGTCATCTTGGGGCCTGGGATAGGGGTGAGGGAGGTGGTGTGGGGACAAGTGTAGCCCTTCCTGCAGTTGCAGGGGAAGGTGCCGGGTGTGGTGGGGTTGGAGGGGAGTGTGGAGCGGATAAGGGAGTCACAGAGAGCGTGGACTCTCCGGAAGGCAGACAAGGGTGGGGATGGAAAAATGTCATGGGTGGTGGGGTCGGATTGTAGATGGTGGAAGTGTCGGAGGATGATGCATTGTAGAGAAGAGCTGGATGAACACAGAAGGTCAAGCAGCATCAAAGGAATAGGAAAACTGATGTTTCGGGCCTATACGTCAGCTTTTCTGCTCCTCAGATGCTGCTTTGCCTGCTGTATTCATCCAGCTCTACACCTTGTTATCTCAGATTCTCCAGCATCTGCAGTTCCTACTATCTCTGTACCAATCCTGGGAGGCTCTGGTTTGTGACCAAACAAAATGGAGAAAATTGACTCAAGAAGGCATTAAATACAGACACTTTGTCACAAGCATGCAGATGTGAAGCCAAAGCGCCAGAGTGTGAGAGAAGAGCAAGACAGAGAGAGAGAGAGCAGAAATCTCCAAACACCTTATCTACCCAATCCACAGGTACAATGCTTGGGGCTTACCATTCCTTGACACCAGGTTCTTCCTTATTCCACTGATCAGTTGTGCTAACTGAGCCAACTTCTCCCAGAATGCTCCTTAGTGAAGAAGCAGCATGGTGGCTCAGTAGTTAGCACTGCTGCCTCAAAGCGCCAGGGAGCCAGGTTCGATTCCAGCCTCGAGCAACCGTCTATATGGAGTTTGCACATTCTCTCCATGCCTGTGTGGGATTCCTTCGGGTACTCCGGTTTCATCCCACAGTCCAAAGATGTGCCGGTTAGATGGACCGTGCTAGATTGCCCGTAGTGTCCAGAATGGGAAATGCAGGGATAGGGTAGAGGGTGGCTCTGGGTGGGACAATCTTTGGAAGGTCAATGTGGACTTGATGTGCCGAATGGCCTGCTTCCACACTGCAGGGATTCTCTGTAGACAGAATTGTACATTGAACCTCACTGCCCTCTTAGAATCAAAGTGAAAACAGGTCAACCTTGCTCCCAAAAGACTGCTTAAGGGAGTGGATATGAGCACACACCATTCTACTGGAGGGGAAACTCCAGATTCTGATCCTGTGACAGTGAAGAAATAGCAATACAGTTCAAAGTGGTTACTTAGATAAAACTTGCAACCGGTGATCTTTCTAAACCATTGTCTTTGCCCTCTTGGGCAGCAGAGCCTGCAGCTTT
Source organism: Stegostoma tigrinum (assembly GCF_030684315.1). Classification (NCBI taxonomy): domain Eukaryota; kingdom Metazoa; phylum Chordata; class Chondrichthyes; order Orectolobiformes; family Stegostomatidae; genus Stegostoma; species Stegostoma tigrinum. Next base: position 35,884,962 of record NC_081377.1, on the reverse strand, counting down.
CTGTAAATCAGCTGCCCCATTTCAATACCACAAAAGTGATCCACATCAAATCTACTTACTCTCTAATTTTCCTCTACATAGCCCTCCAAGATCTGTGTGCAGCAGTGACATCCTAAACCAGAAACTAACATTGGGATTGACATGCATAAACCCTTGGAGGGTCTGCACAGCTGTGCCACTTGAAGGGAAGGTTGCTTCAAATATATATTTTGGCCACGGTCAAAAGGACCATGAAGTCACAAGGACATAATAAATCTGGAACTCAAATGATATGGATGGATGCTGCAGCTCGATGTTCATCGTTAACAGCTCTGAATGGACTCCCATCATCAACTATAACATGATCTTAATGAAGATGAGAGCATAGCCAGTGATCAGAGACGACTAATGGATCCAAGGGATATGTGGGCCTCCGGTATTCTGGAATTATTCTTCGTGCTCAGATTGCTCTGTGTAGTTGTTGGCTAAACTGTAATCTGAAGTAAATGGTTCACTGTTGCAATCTGTCCATGCTCCCTAGACTACAGCTATGTTTCACCTGAGCATACAATTTGACTTCAGCAAATGAAACTATCTGCATACACAAGGAATTGTGTTGCACCTCTCAAACCATATGCACAGTTAAATGGAGCTAAACTGGGAGAGTATGTTAACCTGCCACAGTAATAAATACCAATGCCTTGTTATCTGAGCAATTTGTTAACATCACTCTGAACCTTAAAATAACCAACCTATATACTCCAGGAGCTTTTAGATCCTTCAGTGGTCATAGAAATGACCTCTTGGAGACGAGTCACGTTCAATGTCTGTCATCCCTCACAAGAGAATCTGACTATCAGAACAGATCATTTGAGAACACTTTAAGAGGAGCTAAGAGGCGTGGTTGCTGGCACTTCGGTGTAAAGAAGGCCTCAGGCCTAAATTCTAACTGAAGAGTTGCTGTTATTTCCCATCTCCAGTGGAAAAAGTCCTTCAGCGTTCTACATCGTTGGTCACCACCAGTGAACAGCCCAAGTGACAACGTAAGAGTAGGAAGTTAAATGCATATTGAGAATAACACATTGAGAAACAAATGAAAATTATGCAATTGATGGAAAGACTAATTACAGTGGAAAGCAGATACTCTTAATCCTTATTGTAATTCCATGCCATCATAGGAGCAAAGTCAGCATCTGAGGAGCAGGAAAGTCAATGTTTCGGGCCAAAACTCTTCATCTGACCTGCTATGCTTTTCCAGCCTCACAGCTACAGACCAAAGAAACAATCACACCTCCTGCTTAAGGTAAGCTGTAACTTTGTGAACCCATTACAATCTCTGATCAGAAATGTTGGCACTAAGCTTTGTGAAAGGTGCGTTATGTTGGGCACCTCAACATCGCTCAATTGGAGCGCTTAGCGACAAATGGTCAAAACTTCTTCTCAGCTTCACTCCCACTCCTCTGAGAGATGGATAGGAGAGCACAATTCATCAATCTGCCTTACAAGTGGCCATGATGATGTGATGGATGTCTTATAGTGGTTCAGGTGGGAATGTAATGTATAAACATGGCCTCTGTTGCATCAATATACATACAAGGTTAGCGCTGCTACAAACAATCCAAAATACATGCACATCGAAAATGCAAAACCTGCTAAATTCTCAATATCCTTTATTGAAAGGGTTGATGAAATCATAGCAAACTCAGTGCAAATTGGGAGTAAAGCAGATGAAACTAAAATATTATATAAACAGATCAAGCAGGCCTTGTAGATCCCTACTCTGACAGAGGGGGCAGGTGAACCAGCACTTAGTGAGCAATAAGACAGAGTTTTCCTACCACATCACGAGCAGCACTGTGGATCATGCAGAAAACCCTCCTCTGCTTTTCTACAGAAGAACGTTGAGGGATCCTTCATGTCGAGTCAAGGACAAGCAAATAGCACCTCAGTTTAATGTCTCATCTGAAAGGCAACACTCAGTCACAGGTGTTCCTTTCCTCAATGCTGGACTGGAATGTTAATCTGGACTGCCTGTGTTTTGGTCCCAGAGGGGAACTTGAATCCAGATTCTTGTGACTAAGGAGCTAAAGTCCTACTCATTGTAGAGAGTGAAGAAGGTTTTCTAAGATTACAAAGAGATCTTAATCAGTGGCCTACAAACTGGCTGATGGAGTTCATTTTGTATAAATGCAAAGTATTGCATTTTGGTCCAACAAACAGGCATGGAATTATACAATTGATGGTAGGGCCTGGGGTAGTGATGTAGAACTGAGGGACATAGGTGTTTGGGTATATAATTCTTTTAAGTTTATGTCACAGATAGACAGGTGGATAAAAAGGTGCTTAGCATGCTTGTCTTAATTGCTCAGTCCTTCGAGTATAGCAGTTGGGAAGTCATTTTGATGTTATACAGAACATTGGTGAGGCCTCTTCTGGAGTGCTATGTCCAGTTCTGGTCAGCCTGTTATAGGAAGGATATTATTAAACTAGAGAGGGTTAAGAAGAGATTTACCAGGATGTTGTCGGGTAGAGAAGGTTTGAGTCATAAAGAAAGGCTGGGTAGGCTGGAAGTTTATTCATTGGAGGGTAGAAGGTTGAGAGGCGACCTTGTAGAAAGTTATAAAATCATGACAGGCATAGATAGGGTTAGTGATAGATCTCTTTTCCCTAGGATGGGGGGATTTCAGGAGTGTGGAGCATATTTTTAAGACGAGAGGAGAGAGATTTAACAAAGACATGAGGAGCAAATTTTCACACAGAGGGAGGTTCAGGTGTGGCATAAATCTACTAATAAGGCACCTCACACCCCACCCACCCCCGTAGCTGTCCTTTCAATAGGATGTATATCCTTGGATATTTAGTTCCCAGCCCTGATGTCCTTGTAATCATGTCTCAGTCAAATCCACAACATCGTAGCTGCCAGTTTCAATCTGTGCTACAAGCTCATTTACCTTGTTACACATACCGCGTGCATTTGAGTACAATACCCTCAGTCCTGTGTTGACTGCCCCCTTCTCATAGTTATCCCCTTATCCCCTTATCTGCTCTGCCTGAAGTTAGCTTCCTAACCCTTTCCAGATTCTTTCCCCTACCCTGAGGAAGGGTCACCCAATCCAAAACGTTATCCCTGTTTTTGCCTTCACAGATGCTGTCAGACCTGCTGAGCTTTTCCAGCAACTTTGTTTTTGTCTCTGTCCTACAACTTGACCTTGAACTTTAATAACTTCTCCTGAGCACTCACCCAACTTTAACTTCTTCCATGATTTTCAAGCAACTGCACCCACCTCTCCACTAATTAATTTAAAGTCCTATCCACAATCCTAGTTATGTAATTCACCAGAACTCTACTTCCAGCATGATTCATGTGTAGCCTGTCTCACTGGAACAGCTCTGTCCTTCCCCAGTACTGGTGAAAACATCCCATGAATTCAAAGCCGTTTCTCCCACGCGAATCTTTGAGCCACACCTTTACCTCTTTAATCTTGTTGACCCTGCACCAATTTGCTTGTGGCTCAGACAGCAACCTGGAGATGATCATCTTTTTGGTTCTGCTTTATACTTTAGCCCCTCATTGCTCATATTCCCTCAGCAGAACCTCTTCCTTTGTTTTGTCTGTATCGTTAGCTACATGGGGCACGACAACTGGATCTTTCCCCATCTACCCCAAGTTCCTCTGTAGCCCAGATGAGATATGCTGAACCTTGGCACCAGGGAGACACTCAATCTGGGCCATAGAGAGCACTGTCTATGCCTCTGACTATACTGTCTCTGATTACAACTACATTTCTCTTGTCACTCCTGTCTTGAATGGCTCCCTGTACCACAGTGTTTTGGTCACTTTGCTCATCCTCCATACAGACCCTACTCTTATCCACACTGGGAGCAAGGATCTCAAATCTGTTACATAGGCTCAGGGGCTGGGGACCCTTCAGCACTACCTCCTGTATTCCTCCATCTACCTTGGTTATAGTCACACACTCCTGTCCCTGACCACTGACTGAACTTGAGGTAGTTAATCTAGAGGGCTGGATTGCCTCCTAAAACATAGACTCCAGGTAACTCTTCCCCTCCCTGACATGTGGCAATGCTCAAAGCTCAGATCCAGCTCATCAACTCTCAGATGCAGTTCCTCAAGCGATCAACACTTGCAACAGAATGCGCTCACTACGAACCACAGTGGGTTTCACCAGCTCCCATATCATGCAGGTACTTCACATCGGCTGGTCCTACATTTCTATTTTGATTACTTTGCTCTTAATTTGATTTTAAAAAATTTCACACTGGTCTTTTAGTTTGTAGCTTGTAAATCATTCCCCTATTTACCCTCAATCTGGAAGTAACCTATAACAGACAATCAAATTAGTAGCTATCAACAATAAATGAATTTCTGTCACTCTTTTGAGCTGAGACCCCTGATCCTGGGCTTCAATTTATCATGTTAAAAACAGCTTACAAAATATAAGCCAAAAAACGCAAGCAGAAAGCGACTCTTCACCTCTCAGTGAATTCCCACACTACCTCCAAATTCCCCAAACTATACACACCCTCGGGGGTATGTTTTACTCTGGATGTGATCGCTCCTTCCTGAATGTACAAAGCTTACTGATTTGCTAGTTTAAGCTGATAAATTCATTTATTAGTTTGCGTATGTCTTTAATATATATTTATTCGTTTAAGCGAATAAATTTGCTTCATATTGAAGGGCACGGATCTTCTGTTATTAATTTTCATCAGGCCTTAAAGAACCTGTTAGGTACTTTCAGCCTAGCAATACACAATTGGGGAAGGAGGTAATTAATGAGACAAGGCAATGGGAGACACTTAAGGAGCAAATCAAGAATCCAGAAACCACTTCATAGCCAATAGGCATATGCAACGTTTATCTCCCATCACCATTCCTCAGATATTAAAGCAGCCTGTGCCCACCAGCAGCAAGAGTTAGACCCTTACTTTGGCAAAGAAATCCATGGGGGAAAGAGCTGGCAGGAAGAAGAGAGTCAGTCTGCAGGAAGCGGAAAGAATCGGATTCTTTGGCCAAAGGTCACAACATCAACTATTACTAGTGTATATGTGCTACTGTGGTTAGAGGAGCAGGTCAAAGGCAGGGAATTCTGCAAACAGTAACTCACCTTCTGACTCCCTAAAACCTGTACAACATCTATAAGGCACTCACATTAGCAGCATCCAAATACCAGGGGATGACAATCTCCAGAGCAGAGAATCTAACCATCATCCCTTGATATTCAATGGTATCAGGGTCATTGTATCCCTTGCTGTCTATATCGGGGGAAGTTACCATTGACCAGAAACTGAACTGGACTAGTAAAATACATACTGTGACTACAAGAGCAGGTCAGAGGGTAGGAATACTGCGGTGAGTAACTCACCCCCTGACTCCCCAAACTCTGTCCACCATCTACAAGGCACAAGTCAGCAGTGTGATGGGATACTCCCCACTTGCCCCAATAACACTCAAGAAGCTTCACATCATCCAGGACAAAGCAACTGGTTTGATTGGTATCACATCCACAAATGTCACTTCCTCCTTCATTGACATCAGTAGCAGTGGTGTGAGTCACCTACACAGTGAACTGCAGAAATTCACTTGGGGTGCCTTAGATATCACAATCAAATCCAGGACCATTACCATCTAGAAGGACAAGGGTCAACAGATATATGGGGACACCACTATCTGCAATATCCCCTCCAAACTACTCACCATTCTGGTTTGGAAATGTATTGCTGTTCCTTCATTGTCACGGGGTCAAAATCCTGGAATTCCCTCCCTAACAGTATTGTAGATCTACCTACGCCCCAGGGACTGCAATGTCTCAAGAAAACAGCTCCCCATCATTTTTCAAATTAGGAATGGGCAATAAATCTGCATCAGCCAGCAAAACCCACATCCTGTTAATTAATGAAAAAAAAAGTCAGGAATATAATGACAATCTCCAGAGCAGAGAATCCAACAACATTCAAGAAGCTCAACATTATTAATTGGCTTTTAAGAATGGTCATTTAATAATGCTGATATTGCCAACAACACCCGGGTCCCATGGACAAACAAAAACTGCTGAGAAGCATTCTAGGAGGATGACTTTGAATGGGCAAGTAAATTAACAGCTAAAAGTCACAAGTACGTAAGCCACCAGATAGATAGATGACTGTCAGTATTTAGGCATTCTCTACAGGATTCTTCAGAAACATTGATTGCTGCTGGCTGTTTGCAGTGCCAGCTATAATTCTTTGACAGTGCTGACACATGATGTGTTAAATATGACTTGTCAGAATTGCCATCCCATTTGTGCACTCTGATTTCTTGCCATGAAGGAGAACAAATGTTCTCTCCTGTTAATAAAAATGCATGTGGCACACTAAGCATGTTAAACTTATTCAAGTTGTCTTAACTCCATCGTAAGTCAATCAACTATAAAGGCACAGTGCACATCACTGAAAATGTCTAATCTGCCCTGCTTGAGGCCACATTAGTGCTGGAGTCATTGGAATACAGCTCCTCTGTGCTTTGCAGGGCCTGGATTTAATCTGCAAAATTATCAAGGCACAAAATTGATCAGGCCGTGTGCTGAGCACAATTTGTGGCCTGGTGTAGGGAACAGATCAGGTGCTGCTGTCTCACAGGCCTGACTGCAGATACTTTCCCAAATCAATCCACTCAGAGACATTATTACACACCTCAGGAGCAGGTGGGAATTGAAGCTGGGTCTCCTAGCTCAGAGGTAAGTGCACTACTGCTGCATCACAAGAGCCCAGGCTTACCAAATTGGAGCCTTGGTACATGCAGGTTCCATATTACCTGCATTTCAGACAATCTAGTCGACTGCATTCGCTGTTCCCATCTGGGGAGACAAAGTGTAGACTGGGTGACCACGTTTCAACACCAATATTTTGTCTGCAGAAAAGACCCTGAGCTTCCAATTGCCTGCCACTTTAACAAACCACATTGTTCGCTGGCCAACATCTCTGTCTCAGCTCATTAGAAAGTTCCAGCAAAGCTCAGCGCAAACTGGAGAACAAGACCTCATTCTCTGCTTGGGGACCCTGCAGCCTTCCAGACTCAATATCGAGTTCAATAATGTGGGGCTTGAGCTCTCCCATGTCCTTACCCCACACACCATGCCTGTTATCACATAGTCTCCTTTTACACACTGCCTATTGTTAGCCACTAACAGCCTCCATTAACAGCTATTCATCCTCCTATCCAGATTGTTTTCCAATCCTTTAACTGTCCAGTTGTTCTCCTCTCTCTTTGGGCTCTATCTCCACCTAATGTTTACTCCTTACGTGCTCCCCTCCACCCTCTCCTCTCCTCATTCACACTAACATTTTCCTAGCTATCATCAATTCTGAGGAAGGGTCACTCAACCCGAAAAGTTAACTCTGATTTGCCTCCACAGAGCTGCTGAGCTTTTCCAGCGATTTCTGTTTTTGTGTCTGTACTACTGGTTGCTTGACTAGTCATCAGGGAGTGCTTTGCTGCGGCCAGAGAGATGTAGACATGATGTAGCACCTAAAGAGGTGTCGCCTTCATTTGAAGACAGAGGTATCTGTTGCTGCACAGATGGAGCAACAGAGAAGGCAGAGGCTCACTGTTCTTGCTCTGGAACATCTGTGGTGGAAATACACAGGGGGGAAAGGCACCAATCTTCCACAGAGACGCAACTTCAGAAGGTTAGCTATCAGGGTCTAGGCTCAAGGATCCCCTAAAAATGCCACAAGAAACCTAATAAGCTCACACGGACCAGTGAATGCAGCTTTCCATTTTTTCTTCCACCCATCACACAACAAATGCCCCACATTGGCCAATGCACCCAAGCAGCAATCCATAACGCTCAGGCCTGAGGTTGAACATTCAGACACTCTCCCTTACTCTCTCATTAAGCTGCCAAATTCTGCTGCTTCCTCATAGCTCCAGCTATTCAACTAATACTGGTACATCCCCAAAAACAGTACCACACCATCGCTAGCCTCTGACTTTCTCTCTCTTGCAGAAGGTGGCAGAGCAGAAACTCTGGGAGACAAGGCTATCTGTATCTCCTGAGGAACAGTGTGTAACACTACAGAAATTCACCAAGGATCCTCAGACAGCCCAAACCCACATCGCTGTCATGTAGAAGAACAAGGACAGCAGATACAGGAGGATATCACCATCTGCAAGTTCCTCTCCAAGCCACTCACCATCCTGACTTGGAAATATATCATTGTTTATCTCACTGAATCTGAATCCTGGAATTCTCTCCCGAACAGCACCCAGGGTTTACCTACAGCACATGGCTTGCAGTGGTTCAGGAAGGCAGCTCCCCATCACCTTTTCCAGGCAGATAGGAACAGTCAATAAATACTGGCCCAGTCAGTGACACCCCCATCCCCTCCTTCCTGCCTTTTTACCCAAGATGGCGGTATAGTGGGCTTCCCTCATTGTGCATTCTCCAGCAACTTGTATTTTTTTCATTCACGGGATGAGAGTGTCACTGGCCAGGCAGCCTTTACTGCCCATCCCTAATTGCCCAGAGGTCAGTTCAGAGTCAGCCACATTGCTGTGGGTCTGAAGTCACATGCAGGTCAGACCAGTTAAGGATGGCAGTTTCCTTCCCTAAAGCACATTAATGAACCCAGATGGTTTTTTTTTCCTGACAATCGACAATGGATTCACAGTCATCATTAGATTCTTAATTCCAGATATTTTATTGAATTCAAATTCCACCATCTGCTGTGGCGGGATTCGAACCCAGGTCTCCAGAACGTTATCTGGGTCTCCGGAATAACAATTCAGCAATAATACCACTAGGCCATCACCTTCCATCATCATGGCACAGGAGGAATGGTGTCCTTAACTCACTATCAGTGAATACAGCACAACAGGCCTAAGGACTGATAAGCTGTTACATTACCACTGTATTATGGGAGACCTCTTGGAGGCTAGCAGGAAACAGTGGGTTAGTAGATGTCCTATTCTATATGCTACCCTGACTTCCCTCGGGACCCCTCACTACTTCAAATACGCAGCTGGAATGCCAGAAAGCATCCGTTTCACTCATGTGATGCACCCACTACCACCCCTAATTTTAATTTCACATCACCTTAAGCCTCAGGTTTTTGATCCTTCATCAATGGGAACAGTCTCTCTCAGTCTACAATGATCTTTATTGAATCCCTTCTGCTCCCCCTACCCCAAAACAAAAGCAACCCCAGTTAATTCCATCTGTCCATGTAGCTGCATCCCCTCAACACTAGAACCATTTCTGTGAATCTCTTCAGTACTCACTTTAAAGATTTTTACTGTGAAGCAAATCTGTCTTGCTACATTTTGCTGAAATTGAAACCTAACTGCTAGGTGACCAGGGCACTGGCCATGCAAGCAGAGGGCCAACAACATAACTCAGCTCCTCCTCTCTGATGAAGGGCCTGGGCCCGACACGTCAGCTTTTGTGCTCCTGAGATGCTGCTTGGCCTGCTGCGTTCATCCAGCTCCACACTTTGTTATCTGGGATTCTCCAGCATCTGCAGTTCCCATTATCTCTGATAGAATTATAACTCAGCTCCTGCTGGCTGCACTTGGCACTCCAGGGCTGCTGGAAATGCAATGCAATCAAACTCTTACATTGTTTTCATTTGCAATGGGAGACAGTCATGACACAAGGCTTTGAGGTGCTGTAGCACAGCATATTAATCAGTTTCTAATGGCAGGATAAGAAGCCTGTAAATGCTGAACTGATCTGGTTCTTACTGTATCTTTAATTACCTACCAAATACTGAAATGGAATCCCTAGGAACTCATTTCAATTCTGCAACCTGCTCTGATATTAAGTTTAAGGGACAAACTAATAAATATAATGACAATGGGCTGTAGGTTGATATATGAAAATCTGAAGTGAACTCGGCAAGAAATGATTTAAAGGAATGATTCATTGACTCGAGCATACGTTTTATTTACATAAGTACATAAAGCTACATGAAGCTAAATGCAATTATATATTATGTACATATACACGAGTAGTCCAGCAAGCTAGCACATGTGCTTAGCGATGAAGAGTCACATCAGACTCGAAATGTTAGCTCTGTTTCTCTCTCCGCAGACCTGTTGAGTTTCTCCAGCAGCTTCTGTTTTATTTCACATTTTCAGCACTTGCAGCATTTCGCTTTTACAGGGTATCTGTTTGCATTTTATTTATGCAAACAAAGTGTGTGCACTGCACTGGAACTTAGAACATAGAACAAAGAACAGTACAGCACAGAACAGGCCCTTCAGCCCACAATGTTGTGCCGACCATTGATCCACAACTTAAAATGTGTTTTGTTAAAACTAAGATAATAAAATGTGAGGCTGGATGAACACAGCAGGCCAAGCAGCATCTCAGGAGCACAAAAGCTGACGTTTCAGGCCTAGACCCTTCATCAGAGAGGGGGATGGGGTGAGGGTTCTGGAATAAATAGGGAGAGAGGGGGAGGCGGAGCGAAGATGGAGAGAAAAGAAGACAGGTGGAGAGAAGAGTATAGGTGGGGAGGTAGGGGGGGGATAGGTCAGTCCAGGGAAGACGGGCAGGTCAAGGAGGTGGGATGAGGTTAGTAGGTAGGAGATGGAGGTGCGGCTTTGGGTGGGAGGAAGGGATGGGTGAGAGGAAGAACAGGTTAGGGAGGCAGAGACAGGCTGGACTGGTTTTGGGATGCAGTGGGTGGAGGGGAAGAGCTGGGCTGGTTGTGTGGTGCAGTGGGGGGAGGGGACGAACTGGGCTGGTTTAGGGATGCGGTGGGGGAAGGGGAGATTTTGAAGCTGGTGAAGACCACATTGATACCATTGGGCTGCAGGGTTCCCAAGCGGAATATGAGTTGCTGTTCCTGCAACCTTTGGGTGGCATCATTGTGGCACTGCAGGAGGCCCATGATGGACATGTCATTTAAAGAATGGGAGGGGGAGTGGAAATGGTTTGCGACTGGGAGGAGCAGTTGCTTATTGCGAACCGAGCGGAGGTGTTCTGCAAAGCGGTCCCCAAGCTTCCACTTGGTTTCCCCAATGTAGAGGAAGCCACACCGGGTACAATGGATGCGGTATACCACATTGGCAGATGTGCAGGTGAACCTCTGCTTAATATGGAAAGTCATCTTGGGGCCTGGGATAGGGGTGAGGGAGGAGGTGTGGGGGCAAGTGTAGCATTTCCTGCAGTTGTAGGGGAAGGTGCCGGGTGTGGTGGGGTTGGAGGGCAGTGTGGAGTGAACAAGGGAGTCACGGAGAGAGTGGTCTCTCCGGAAAGCAGACAAGGGTGGGGATGGAAAAATGTCTTGGGTGGTGGGGTCGGATTGTAGATGGCGAAAGTGTCGGAGGATGATGCGTTGTATCCGGAGGTTGTTGGGGTGGCGTGTGAGAACGAGGGGGATCCTCTTTGGGCGGTTGTGGCGTGGGGCCGGGTGTGAGGGATGTGTTGCGGGAAATGCGGGAGACGCGGTCAAGGGCGTTCTCAACCATTGTGCTGGGAAAGTTGCGGTCCTTGAAGAACTTGGACATCTGGGATGTGTGGGAGTGGAATGCCTCATCATGGGAGCAGATGCGGCGGAGGCGGAGGAATTGGGAATAGGGGATGGAATTTTTGCAGGAGGGTGGGTGGGAGGAGGTGTATTCTAGGTAGCTGTGGGAGTCAGTGAGCTTGAAATGGACATCAGTTACAAGCTGGTTGCCTGAGATGGAGACTGAGAGGTCCCGGAAGGTGAGGGATGTGCTGGAGATGGCCCAGGTGAACTGAAGGTTGGGGTGGAAGGTGTTGGTGAAGTGGATGAACTGTTCGAGCTCCTCTGGGGAGCAAGAGGCGCGCCAATACAGTCATCAATGTAACGGAGGAAGAGGTGGGGTTTGGGGTCTGTGTAGGTGCGGAAGAGGGACTGTTCCACGTAACCTACAAAGGGGCAGGCATAGCTGGGGCCCATGCGGGTGCCCATGGCCACCCCCTTTGTCTGTAGGAAGTGGGAGGAATCGAAAGAGAAGTTGTTGAGGGTGAGGATGAGTTCGGCTAGGCGGATGAGGGTGTCGGTGGAGGCGGACTGGTCGGGCCTGCGGGACAGGAAGAAGTGGAGGGCCTTGAGGCCATCTGCATGCGGAATACAGGTGTATAGGGACTGGACGTCCATGTTGAAATTGAGGTGTTGGGGGCCAGGGAATTGGAAGTCCTGGAGGAGGTGGAGGGCGTGGGTGGTGTCACGGGCGTAGGTAGGGAGTTCCTGGACCAAAGGGGAGAAAATGGAGTCCAGATAGGTGGAGATGAGTTCGGTGGGGCAGGAAAAGGCTGAGACAATGGGTCGACCAGGGCAGGCAGGTTTGTGGATTTTGGGAAGGAGATAGAAACGGGCCATGCGGGGTTGGGGAACAATGAGGTTGGAGCCTGGCATGCAGATGGCCTCAAGGCCCTCCTCTGCTTCTCCCTGTCCCGCAGGCCCGACCAATCCCCCTCCACCGACACCCTCATCCGCCTAGCCAAACGCGTCCTCACCCTCAACAACTTCTCTTTCAATTCCTCCTACTTCCTACAGACAAAGGGGGTGGCCATGGGCACCCACATGGGCCCCAGCTATGCCTGCCTCTTTGTAGGTTACGTGGACATCCGTTACATTGATGATTGTATTGGCGCCGCCTCTTGCTCCCCAGAGGAGGTCGAACAGTTTATCCACTTCACCAACACCTTCCACCCCAACCTTCAGTTCACCTGGGCCATCTCCAGCACATCCCTCACCTTCCTGGACCTCTCAGTCTCCGTCTCAGGCAACCAGCTTGTAACTGATGTCCATTTCAAGCCCACCGACTCCCACAGCTACCTAGAATACACCTCCTCCCACCCACCCTCCTGCAAAAATTCCATCCCCTATTCCCAATTCCTCCGCCTCCGCCGCATCTGCTCCCGCGATGAGGCATTCCACTCCCACACATCCCAGGTGTCCAAGTTCTTCAAGGACCGCAACTTTCCCCCCACAATGGTCGAGAACGCCCTTGACCGCGTCTCCCGCATTTCCCGAAACACATCCCTCATTCCCGGCCCCACGCCACAACCGCCCAAAGAGGATCCCCCTCGTTCTCACAAACCACACCACCAACCTCCGGATACAACGAAACATCATCCTCCCACACTTCCGCCATCTACAATCCGACCCCACCACCCAAGACATTTTTCCATCCCCACCCTTGTCTGTTTTCCGGAGAGACCACTCTCTCCGTGACTCCCTTGTTCGCTCCACACTGCCCTCCAACCCCACCACACCCGGCACCTTCCCCTGCAACCGCAGGAAATGCTACACTTGCCCCCACACCTCCTCCCTCACCCCTATCCCAGGCCCCAAGATGACTTTCCATATTAAGCAGAGGTTCACCTGCACATCTGCCAATGTGGTATACTGCATCCATTGTACCCGGTGTGGCTTTCTCTACATTGGGGAAACCAAGCGGAGGCTTGGGGACCGCTTTGCAGAACACCTCCGCTCGGTTCGCAATAAGCAACTGCACCTCCCAGTCGCAAACCATTTCCACTCCCCCTCCCATTCTTTAGATGACATGTCCATCATGGACCTCCTGCAGTGCCACAATTATGCCACCCGAAGGTAGCAGGAACAGCAACTCATATTCCGCTTGGGAACCCTGCAGCCCAATGGTACCAATGTGGACTTCACCAGCTTCAAAATCTCCCCTTCCCCCACCGCATCCCAAAACCAGCCCAGTTCGTCCCCTCCCCCGACTGCACCACACAACCAGCTCAGCTCTTCCCCTTCACCCACTGCATCCCAAAACCAGTCCAGCCTGTCTCTGCCTCCCTAACCTGTTCTTCCTCTCACCCATCCCTTCCTCCCACTCCAAGCCGCACCTCCATCTCCTACCTACTAACCTCATCCCACTTCCTTGACCTGTCCGTCTTCCCTGGACTGACCTATCCCCTCCCTATCTCCCCACCTATACTCTCCTCTCCACCTATCTTCTTTTCTCTCCATCTTCAGTCTGCCTCCCCCTCTCTCCCTATTTATTCCAGTTCCCTCTCCCCATCCCCCTCTCTGATGAAGGGTCTAGGCCCGAAATGTCAGCTTTTGTGCTCCTGAGATGCTGCTTGGCCTGCTGTGTTCATCCAGCCTCACATTTTATTATCTTGGATTCTCCAGCATCTGCAGTTCCCATTATCACTGATACAATTTTGTTAAAACTAAACTGGGCACAATTAACTTGACCTTGTGTAAGCAAGTCTCTCTCATAATTATAGACAAAAGTCATCAATTAATATCAAAAAAATTTCAAGACAACCCAAAATGAAGCAAACTCTCAACTGTGCATTTAAATATTCAGATTCTCTGAGCCCAAACTGATTTGGAACTCCTTAGCCACATGTAGGGACATCTTCTTTCAACTGCCTGGAGAGGTACGAAATGGTCACACTGTGAAAATTGCAGGGAGGTAGCAAGTTCTTCAATGGAGATGTCACTTTAATCTGTTCCATATGGAATTTACCCCCTTAGCGTTCATGCCAGACTCAATAAAACCATCAGAAGCAAAGATGTCAGAATGCCTCTGTCAAAGTAGGAAGTGGGTGAGTGTTGCAGATAATTTAAATACAGCTATCAGTGAAGGACATGGAGTACATTGACTTCTATTAACAGTCACTAAATCAATGAACCTCTTGGGTCCATTCTATCATTCAATTTGATCACGGCTGATCCTTATCATAAATCCATGCAACAGCCTTTGATCCATGTTTGTTAATTCCCCCTGCCCACTCAATAAGATTGTGACATTCTCAACCTTGATAATTTTATTCCATAGCCAGAATTTACACCTTTCCGTGTTTGATTTACTGTCATCACATATACCGAGATACATTGAATAGAGTTGTTTTGCATGCTTTGCAGGCAGATCGCACCATACAAAGTGCATCAGGGTAGCAGAACAGTGTGCAGAATACAGTGTTACAATCACAAAGAAGGGGCAGAGAGAGAGATTATCATTAAAGAGGTCCATCCAAAAGTCTGATAACAGCAGGGAAGAAGCTGTTCTTGAATCTGTTCATACATTTATTCAAATTTTTATATTTTTGCCAATGGAAAAGGGTGGAAAAGAGTGTAACCAATGTGGGAGGGGTCTTTGATTCAGTTGGTTTCATTCCTGAAGCAGTGGGAAGTATAATTGGATTCAACGGATGGAAGGCTGGTTTGTGTGATGATCTGGGCTGTGCTCATGACTCTCTGTAGTTTCTTTCAGTTTCAGGAAGAAACCATGCTGTGACTTCTGTTTTCCTTCCTAAATGAACTATCTTTAAAACAATGTTCTGGACTCCCTCACCAGACAAAGTAATTTTATATACTGAAACCCTTTGTCATTTTAAACATCTCAATCAGACTACTCGCAAGCTTCTAAACACAAGGCAATACATGCTTCATGAAACCTGTTTTGGTCAGGTGAGGAAGATTCCTGCCTCCCTTCCTTTCTAACCTCCTCTTAGTCAGTCATAGCAAATTTCTTTTTACTTCTTCCTTTCTCGAATATAGCTACCACACTTCAATAAAACTTAATTAATCAGATCATAAATGAAGAAGAGTGAGTTCTGAGGTTTCCTTATGAAAGAAGGCTTAATTAGAAGATGCTTAATTACTTGAAGAAATAGTAAAAGATGATAAACACACGTGCACACACACACACACACACACACACACACGTGTACGCATGCACACATACATGCACATGCACATGAACACACAGATCCACAGACAGACACATAGACATGTACAGGTAATGAGCTGACAAAGGTGGTCACAAGAGAGGAATACCTAGTATAGACAGGAAGGTAAGGGCAGTTGAAGATGGCTGTTTTTAAGGATCTTTGAGTTGACAGTGAAACCTGTACCCTACTGCTTAGCTGTTATTTCCCACTTCCTTAGAAGCTGCAAAGTTGACAGATATCCGTGACTTCACAGCCAATGGCAGATTTTCCAAGTTTTCTTTTCAGAGGTGCCTGTTTGTTGATTTTGAGACGAAGATAGAGACAGAGGAAGAGAGGAGATTTCTGTATCCTTGCTATATTTAGTTCACCTCCTTTTCTGTCTCTTTTGTTGCTCAAAGCAAGCTACCAAAATATTTCAAGTCCAGCTCCATTGTCACATCCAAAGTGTATACATCACAGGTAAACTTCCTTCTTTCAATTTGTGAAATTATTACATAAGCATGAGTATAACAAAATATGCAAATTTCTTGATACCTCAACGAATTTCAGGTATTCTTGATTAAAATGGTAAGTTTGAGTCAGCTGTTTTTTAGATGTTCCATGTGGGTTCACTGAAATTGTCAGGTGATCATAGCAACCATTTTAGGTCACCAGTGTGCTTCCTTTGTGAAACAAAATTATTCAATCTGTGAAATGCGTCGGTACTAAACTCCAGTGATGAAAATTGAATATTAATCAGCCATTTCCATTAAATTATAACAATCTTGCCCTAATAATTTAATCATTTGAAGCTAAATGTCTTGCTCTCCTCTTCCCACAAGCCCTTCCTTCACCACCCACCCTAGCATGCAGACCCCTCCCAGCCACAACCCTATCCTCAGCACAACTCCATCCTCAACACAATGCCTTTCTCACTATAGCCCGCTTCCCCACCACAATCTCTGCCCCGCAGACCTCTCCTCACCACAGCCCCCTCCCAGCCACAACCCTATCCTCAGCACAACTCCATTCTCATCACAACCCTCTTACCCAGCACAAACCTTTCCCCACAGCTCCCTCCTGAACACAATCGTATCCCCTCCACAAAGCTCTCCCGACTGCAATCCCTTCCCCTCCAAAATCACCTCCCCACAGCCCTCTCCACAACACAATCCCTTCCTGAACACCCTCCCTCCCCACCAGAACCAGCACAGTCCCTCCCACTATGATAACTTTCTTGCTATATATAGCATTATATTATATATCTCATTGTATAAAAAGAAGTAGATTAACCAGTCGGCAAGGATCTGGGGAACCTTTCATTGTTCATTCTGTGAATAATGACTTTGTACCTGAAAAATACAGCCTGCTGTGATTTAATGACCAGCTCAAGCCTGACACTGTGATCTCCTCATGGGAGCAGTAACTGTGAGTGCCTACTCAGCTTCAGAGCTCAGACTCAGGAGCCAGCACTCAGAACTGTGTGAGACACAGTTTCATGCCATTTTCAGAGAAACAAGCTTTTTCTGATATCCTTATAGTAACCTTGAAGTCACTGAACAAGAATACACAATGGGATGGAAAGTGCTCACCAAGAGACACTGAATGTGTAATTGTGATTAATGGTGTTTGACTGTGACACTTCCTTTGTTTATATTGCTTGCTGTGTGACAAATTAAAACTGAGAGTAAGGGACTCTATGCTTTTCCCTTACCTTTCTGAAGTCCCTGGATGACATACTGACGAAATTGTTCAAGGCATGCCATTGTTGGCCAGCTTTTAACAAGTATGTTCTTTTCAATTTTATTTTAATTTCATGGCATGTCATCAGCAAAGCCCGTATTTGTTGTCCATCCCTGATTGTCCTGTGGGTGAGTTGCTAAACCACTTTCAGAGCAGTTGTGAGTCAATCACATTGCTATGAGTTTGGAGTTATATGTGGAGACCAAATAATAATGGTACATTTTGTTCCCTAAATGGGTTTTACAACAATCGGTGCATTTTAACTCATTAACTTATTCAGTTATGGGATGTGGTTACTACTGGCTGGGACAGCATTCATTGCCAATTCTTAGTTGCCCTTGGTGGAGAGCTGCCTTCTTGAACCAATGTTGTCTGTGTGCTGTAGGTAGAGCTGCAATACCCCATTCAGAGAGAAATTCCAGGATTATGACTCAGTCATGCTGTGGAACAGCGAAGTATTTCCAAGTTGGGATGGTGCGAGGCTTGGTCTCTCGTCTCACGGTCACCATTATTGACTGACTTTGAATTCCAGAGTTATTGGTTGTATTCACAATGTCACCACCAAACTCTGGGTCATTCGACAGGGCCTCAGGGTTACTAGTCCAGTGATATTACCACCATGACATTCCCTTTCTTCTGGGGAGATTACCTCCATTTATTGGGATGGATCTTAAGTTCCAGATTGAGTTGACTTCAATGGCCAGTAAACTCAGGAAAGCTGCAAAATTGTCTATTGAAGAATAAATGTTGGTGACTC
Source organism: Stegostoma tigrinum (assembly GCF_030684315.1). Taxonomy (NCBI): domain Eukaryota; kingdom Metazoa; phylum Chordata; class Chondrichthyes; order Orectolobiformes; family Stegostomatidae; genus Stegostoma; species Stegostoma tigrinum. The sequence goes on along the minus strand of NC_081377.1, from coordinate 35,866,812 downwards.
CCACAATCCACAAGTACATAAAAAATAACAAGCTATTCAGGCAAATAGAACATACAAAATAGGAGAAGGCCACTTGACATTTTGAGCTACTCCACCATTCAATATGATCATGGCTGATCATCCAATTCAGTACATCCCACTTTCTTACCTCACTCTTTGAATCCCTTTAGGCCTAAAAACTAAATCTAACTCCTTCATGAAAGCATTCAGTATTTTGCCTTCAACCACTTCGTGTGGAGAAGAAGGTGGTTTCAAAAGCGTCTTAGAGGAGCACAGAAAATCATTCGGGTTTACACAGGGAACTCCAGAAGTTAACACTAAAGTTAATGAAGACATGGCCAGCAACGTTAGAATGATTAAATTCAGGGATGCACAGAAGGCTGCGATAGGGTTAGGGTTAGGGTTAGGGTTAGAGGAATGGAGGAATGCAGAGTATCTCAGGGAGCTGGGGAGATTACAGAGAGGAGGAGTGGGTGAGATTTGTAAGCAAGGATGAGCATCAGCAACCACAGTATTGCAGGAGACTGTGGAAGTAAATGCACAACCCACGAGAATATAAGTTAAAGTTTATAATGCACTGGGGTATGGGACTGAGATGTGAGGAGGAGCCTGCAGCATGCTTGAGATGCCTGGATTTGTCTAAAATAGCTTGGCATGTGTTTGTCACTTTTGATGACTCATGGTAGCCTGAGAAGGGCAAAAAACAGCCTCAGCTGAAAAGAAACATTTGCACAGTATCTTACAGTGCCCCTCTCTTGGAACGACAATGTATCAGCAAAATCCCAAACACAGACATGATCTAATCATTTTACTAGGACATCAGGAGAATTGTGTTCATCTTCAAACAGTGTACATCACAGCATCATGACCCTTGGCTTGATATCTCAATCTCTGACAGTCTGATATTTCGTGACCAGTTTAATGTCTCAATCTCTGACAATCAGACTGTACATCACCAGTTTAATATCTCAATCTCTGACAATCAGACTGTACCAACCAGTTTAATATCTCAATCTCTGACAATGACTGTACCTCACCAGTTTAATATCTCAATCTCTGACAATCAGACTGTACCTCACCAGTTTAATATCTCAATCTCTGACAATCAGACTGTACCTCACCAGTTTAATATCTCAATCTCTGACAATCTAACTATACCTCACCAGTTTAATATTTCAATCTCTGACAATCAGACTGTACCTCACCAGTTTAATATCTCAATCTCTGACAATCAGACTGTCCTCCACTGCTGCATTAAACTGTGTGCTGAGATTATCAGATGGGAGACAAGAAATAACAAAGACGTTGGAGATCTGAATGTCCATTATATCTGGTCAAATTCTTCTTCATCTGCTAACATTTTTTTAAAAGGTAGAGTGAAAATAAGTGACATTATTTTTCTGTTTTTAGAAATTCTACTTTTCATTCTTCATGTTGAGGTTCTACAGGACATTGGTGAGACCTCTTCTGGAGCATTGTGTCCTGTTTGGTCTTCCGGTTCAAGGAAGGATATTATTAAGCTGGAGAGGGTTCAAAAAAGATTTACCAGGATGTTGCCAGGTATAGAAGATTTAAGTTATAAAGAAGGGCTGGATGGGCTGGTGATAATAGAATGAAAAGTAGAATTTCTAAAAACAGAAAAATAATGTCACTTATTTTCACTCTACCTTTTTAAAAAATGTTAGCAGATAAAGAAGAATTTGACCAGATATAATGGACATTCAGATCTCCAACCTCTTTGTTATTTCTTGTCTCCCATCTGATAATCTCAGCACACAGTTTAATGCAGCAGTGGAGGACAGTCTGATTGTCAGAGATTGAGATATTAAACTGGTGAGGTACGGTCTGATTGTCAGAGATTGAAATATTAAACTGGTGAGGTATAGTTAGATTGTCAGAGATTGAGATATTAAACTGGTGAGGTACAGTCTGATTGTCAGAGATTGAAATATTAAACTGGTGAGGTATAGTTAGATTGCCAGAGATTGAGACATTAAACTGGTGAGGTACAGTCTGATTGTCAGAGATTGAGATATTAAACTGGTGAGGTACAGTCTGATTGTCAGAGATTGAGATATTAAACTGGTGAGGTACAGTCTGATTGTCAGAGATTGAAATATTAAACTGGTGAGGTATAGTTAGATTGTCAGAGATTGAGATATTAAACTGGTGAGGTACGGTCTGATTGTCAGAGATTGAGATATTAAACTGGTGAGGTACAGTCTGATTGTCAGAGGTTGAGATATTAAACTGGTGAGGTACAGTCTGATTGTCAGAGATTGAGATATTAAACTGGTCAGGTACAGTCTGATTGTCAGAGATTGAGACATTAAACTGGTGAGGTATAGTTAGATTGTCAGAGATTGAGATATTAAACTGGTGAGGTACGGTCTGATTGTCAGAGATTGAGATATTAAACTGGTGAGGTACAGTCTGATTGTCAGAGATTGAGACATTAAACTGGTGAGGTATAGTTAGATTGTCAGAGATTGAGATATTAAACTGGTGAGGTACAGTCTGATTGTCAGAGATTGAGACATTAAACTGGTGAGGTACAGTCTGATTGTCAGAGATTGAAATATTAAACTGGTGATGTACAGTCATTGTCAGAGATTGAGATATTAAACTGGCGAGGTACAGTCTGATTGTCAGAGATTGAGACATTAAACTGGTGAGGTACAGTCTGATTGTCAGAGATTGAGATATTAAACTGGTGAGATACAGTCTGATTGTCAGAGATTGAGATATTAAACTGGTGAGGTACAGTCTGATTGTCAGAGATTGAGATATTAAACTGGTGAGGTACGGTCTGATTGTCAGAGATTGAGACATTAAACTGGTGAGATACAGTCTGATTGTCAGAGATTGAAATATTAAACTGGTGAGGTATAGTTAGATTGTCAGAGATTGAGATATTAAACTGGTGAGGTACGGTCTGATTGTCAGAGATTGGGATATTAAACTGGTGAGGTACAGTCTGATTGTCAGAGATTGGGATATTAAACTGGTGAGATACAGTCTGATTGTCAGAGATTGAGATATTAAACTGGTGAGGTACAGTCTGATTGTCAGAGATTGAGACATTAAACTGGTGAGATACAGTCTGATTGTCAGAGATTGAGATATTAAACTGGTGAGGTACAGTCTGATTGTCAGAGATTGAGATATTAAACTGGTGAGATACAGTCTGATTGTCAGAGATTGAGATATTAAACTGGTGAGGTACAGTCTGATTGTCAGAGATTGAGATATTAAACTGGTGAGGTACGGTCTGATTGTCAGAGATTGAGACATTAAACTGGTGAGATACAGTCTGATTGTCAGAGATTGAAATATTAAACTGGTGAGGTATAGTTAGATTGTCAGAGATTGAGATATTAAACTGGTGAGGTACGGTCTGATTGTCAGAGATTGGGATATTAAACTGGTGAGGTACAGTCTGATTGTCAGAGATTGGGATATTAAACTGGTGAGATACAGTCTGATTGTCAGAGATTGAGATATTAAACTGGTGAGGTACAGTCTGATTGTCAGAGATTGAGACATTAAACTGGTGAGGTATAGTTAGATTGTCAGAGATTGAGATATTAAACTGGTGAGGTACGGTCTGATTGTCAGAGATTGGGATATTAAACTGGTGAGGTACAGTCTGATTGTCAGAGATTGGGATATTAAACTGGTGAGATACAGTCTGATTGTCAGAGATTGAGATATTAAACTGGTGAGGTACAGTCTGATTGTCAGAGATTGGGATATTAAACTGGTGCAGTTCTCCTGAGATGCTGCTTGGCCTGCTGTGTTCATCCAACTTCACACTTTGTTATCCTGGATGGGCTGGGACTTCTTTCACTGGAGCATTGGAGGTTGAGAGGTGACCTGATAGAAGTTTGTAAAATAATGAAAGGTATAGACAGAGTTAGTGGTAGGTGTCTTTTCTCTAAAATAGGGAATTTCAAGACTAGGAGGCACATTTTTAAGGTGAGAGGAAAGAGATTTAAAAAAGACATGAGGAGCAAATGTTTTACACAGAGGGTGGTTTGTGTGTGGAATGAACTTCCTGAGGAAGTGGTGGCTACCAGTACAATTACAATATTTGAAAGACATTTGGATAGATACAAATATGAAATGTTGAGAGGGATATAGACCAGGAGCAGGCAGGTGGGGCTGGTTTAGTTTGGGATTATGTTCAGCATGGACTGGATGGACCGAAGGGTCTGTTTCCATGCTGTATGACTCTATGTTTGGTAGAAGTCTCAATGGTACATATTGTTATGATGCTGGTTTTCGCAAGTATCTCCTATGGCTCCATGATTTCAGCAAAAAGGATCACTGACTTGAATGATGTTTTCAAATTGTATGAAGGGGTGAATCATAAACTGAAGAGAGCCCATCCTTATTGCTGGCTCTCCCTAACTTTCCTACTCCTGGTCAAAGTGAGGCCCATTGGAAACTCTAAAGTCCCAGAGCTCAGAGAGAACATGAGGACGGCCCACACACACAAATTCGTGAACATCTGAGGCATTGATACCAACAGGATTCAGCATCACCACTGGTGGATGTGATTAGATCATAAATCATAGGATCGCTACAGTGTGGAACAGGCCATTCGACCCAACAAGTCCACACCACCTCTCCAAAGACCAACCCACCCAGGCCCATTCCCCTAATTTCCCATGTCTAATCTACCTAACCTAAGCATCCCTGAACACTACGAGCAATTTAGCACGGCCAATCCACCCTAGTCTGCACGTCTTTGGTCTGTGGGAGGAAACCCACGCAGACACAGGGAGAATGTGCAAACGCCACACAGACAGTCGCCTGAGGGTGGAATCGAACCCGGGTCCCTGGTGCTGTGAGGCAGCAGTACTAGCCACTGATGGCTTACAATACAACTGATCACGCAGCTTCATTCCCAGAGCTTCATTTTGTTTGAAGCCAGTGAGATTAAATACCAAACACATCACTGAAATTGTCAATAGTTAGTTGTCCATGAGCCGACACCCCCCTATTACAGGTAGGCCATTTCTAACCACAGTATTTGTCTCAATAATTCATTTTAGACATGAAACCAATGGAGGAGTTTAGTTGGTGAATTGCTGCAGGAAAAATGATAACGTGTTTTGTCTTTGCTGAAGAAGTGGTGAACAATGGATCACTGCATCAATGGCACTGTGCTAACTAATGGGCAGAGAGGAAGCCCATGGATCACAAGTTGTGTGAGATCAGAGCTATTTAAGGTGACCTTGAAATAATGAGTACATTAAAACACAGTGAAGTCTGGAAAGGACATGATGTTTCCGTAATATGAATCAATCTGTTTGAAGGAAAAAACAGCAACTAAATTTCACAGAATGATTGCAAGCCTCACATTACGAGCGCTAGCAATAGCTTTTGTGTCAACCTTTGATGCATTGTTTTTGTCCTTTTCTTTGTTGGGAAACATAATCCTTCAGACTTGTGAAATAATGATCACATCTGAGAAAATCAAATATTTTGCTGTTGCACTTGTATCTTAACACTTCCTGAAGACTGTCTTATGAAATGCAACACTTCTTCACTTCTTGAAAGCGAAAGAAAGCATTGAAGCTACTTTTGGTAGATGAGCTAACTGTGAACAATTGCAAATTGGACATGGCTGAGCACCAAAGGCTTGAGCGATGAAGCACAGCCAATTCGGAGACTGATTGAAAAACTGAAAGAACTGCGGATGCTGTAAATCAGGAACAAAAAACAGAAGTTGCTGGAAAAGGTCAGCAAGGTCTGGCAGCATCTGTGAAGGGAAAAACAAAGTTAATGTTCTGGGTCCGGTGACAAGGTTGTGAGGAAGGGTCACCAGACCCAGAATGTTAACTCTTTTTTTTTTCCTTCACAGATGCTGCCAGACCTGCTGAGCTTTTCCAGCAACTTTGCTTTTGTTCGGAGACTGATCTCCCTGGCTCCTGATGGCAGCCACCAACCTGTCTATGGTGGCAGACAGTTGGCAGGGCATCTACAACATTGCTACAGTCCTGAAGACATTGTATCAGATTGTCCTGTGTCTCTGAACAACCTGCCTGCTGCTCCAGGGCCTGCTCATGCATTTCAAAAAGTTACGAATTGCTGACCCCATCCTGTGCTGCCTGGGACTGACCATGTCCTGGGCCTCCAGCAATCTGCCAAGTTCAGGGTTTGAGTGAAGATTTGTAGCTCAGGTGCTAGTTGTAGATGTTGCTGTGTTCACCCAGCTGGGAGGTTTGATGGCAGACATTTCATCCCCTTACTAGGTGATATCCTCAGCGCAGTGGAGCCTCCTGTGAAGCACTGTTGTCCTGTGCCGGTTTGAATTTATATGGTCTGGTTTTTGCTGCTTCTGGTAGGTGCCGGTTCTGGCTGTGTGTCACAGTGGTCGGTCTATAAGGTCTAATTCCAAGTGTTTGCTGATGGTGTCTGCAGATGAATGCCAAGCCTCCAAGAATTCCCTGGCTGTCCTCTCTTTGGGTTGTCCAATGATATAGTGTTGTCCCAGTTGAAAGTGTGTTTTTTTTTGTCATCTGTGTGTATTGAAACCGAGGACATTCGGTCAGCGACAAAATGTCTGGTATCAAACCTCCCAGCTGGGTGAACACCAACATCTGCAGTCCCTCCGAGTGCCAGACTCAAATGCAGCTACAATATGCCCTCCCCCAAGAGGTGTCAGTATCTGAGCAGGTGGAGGGGGTGTGCAGGAGACAACCTGGCTGGTAATTCCTCCGAGCTGACTTCCTCAGAGGAGGGGACGTCAAATCACAGAGTCACGGAAATATGCAATCCCTACAGTGCGGAATAATGACTCCCTCTTGGCTGTGGACACTGTGGCAGTGCTCCTGGAGACAGCTCAGAGAAAGTGTCACAGACAACAGGCATGTGGGGGTTAATGGGAGAACAGCAGAGCCATGGACAATGCTTCTTACTTGATTACCAAGACACAGATGATCCTGAGCCTCCGCCAACCTTGTCCTTATGCTGAGGGCCAAGATGCTCTCCTCACAGGGGCTCAGGAGTTAAGCATCAGGCACTTTCGATCCTATTACGGGCCATTCCTCCTGCAGTGTGAGAAAGGGAGGGATTGAGAGGAATGAAATCGGGTGGATCAGCTGTTAATGCGCGTGTGGGTGCAGATGGTGGGTGGGGGATAAGTAGGCAAGTGCCCAGAGTGAGGAAGCAGGCAATGCAGAGGGCATGCTGGGTTAGTGGTGTCGGGGTTTCAGGTTAGCAGCAGAGAGTGAGGGAAGAAATTGCAGGCAATAGAGAGAGCGATTATCGATGAGTCTTGGTGAGTGGTGAGTGCGGTAGCAGAGATAGAGTATGAGGTATCAGAGAGGCGATGGTAACGCTTAACCTCATCGAATAGATATGGACATTAACCTTCCAGCAGCTTTTCTGGGTGGTCCTCCAGAAGATTGAGACTGCACTGACCAAATGGAAATCTCAGGCTGGGCTGGGCTTTGTCTGAGTGTCACTCTGTCCTCTGCTGTTCCTGGGGGGGGGGGGGTGGAGAACATCCTAGCACCACACCCCATCCCACCCACAGGGAGCTTCTGTTTCCTATCCACAAAGCCTTGCGCAAATTTCCTTTGCCTGCCAGGCCCAGGACAAACCTCTCAAACTGTGCAGGGCAACTCCAGGCTATCAGCGCTCGACCAGGTACTCCATATGGCTCCAGCACCAGGGATATTCCAGCTTTAACAAGTGGTATCACCTGTGGGAGAATCAAGGTAACATTGGATCAGAGCAGCACCATAGGGGTGTGGAACCTAGTTAATGGGAACAATGCAATAATACTCACAGAGAGAAATCCTCAATAAAACTGATATTTCGTGGATTTCTGATAAGATTCCACCTTATGTCAATGAACGAAGTTACTCTCACCTCTCAGCATATTCCATAGAACTGGACTTTACTGCAGTGTTTAATGACATGATAACTAATACAATTATTCTGGATGAAGGCTCTGGCATTACCAGTGAGACAATTCACTAAGATTTATTGGCTTTCTGGCTTTGATAATTAAGAATCTTCCACATCAGCAACAACGAGATCAGAGACTAGTACAAAAGCAAAATATTTTGATGCTGTAAATCTGTAATTAGAGTTCAAAAGTTGGAGAAAATCAGCAGATCTGGCAGCAACTGTGGACAGAAACAGAACTAATGTTTAAGGCTGAAATGATCTTCAGAGTTCTGATGAAGTCATCAACATAAAACATCTGTTTCTCACTTCACGGATGCTGCCTGACCTGCTGATATTTTTTAGCTTTTTCTGTTCTTACAAGATTGAAGGTTTTATGTTTTTATCCTTCAATGTTGCGATCTTGTACCTAATGGGACATTAGGGAGTTAATGCCCATGTTGGTAAGAACATTTATTCAAGTTTAGCGAGAAGACATCACATTATTCCACAGAAGAATGATTGTGAAAAATTCCTTTCACTGAATGTTCCTGTCAAAACCTTTTCACAATATTTCAGCGAAAAATGTATCTGGCAAGATTTGATAGTGGAAAATTTCTCCACATTTCTCCTAGAAAAATTTCTTCCAGTTTCAGATACATTGATAGCTTTCCCATGCTGGGCTGGTTTCAGAGAGATGCAATTGTCAACTGTTCAGAGTGAGCTGGTGCCTCTGAGCCGCAAGACTTTGTGGTTAGTCCAGGGCTTGAGCACAAAAATCTCGCCTGACCCTCCATCTGGTGTAGTTCTGAGAAAGTGCAGCTCTTTTGCAGGTGCTGAAACTTAAATAAAACTTTAAACTGAGGCCCCATCAGCCTGCAAGGGCAGATGTGAAAGACCCCATGGCTTCTCATTGCAGAGGAACAGAGGGATGTCCTGGTCAATATTTGTCCCACAATGAACAATCAAAAATAGATGATCTGGTCTTTACTATTCCGCTGCTTTTTGCCTGCAAATTAGTTGCTTCTCTGACATTACAACAGTTGAACACTTCAAAACAACTCCCATCAGCTGTAAAACATACTGAGCTGGAGATGCCTGGCAGTTATTAGAGGAACTCTATAAAGGCAAACCTTTATTTATTTCAGTACCCATATTGTCTGGAAAATTCTAAGTGTGTATTAGAGCACTGTTTAGGAATATTGTAGGGAAAAGTAGGTGTATCAGCATCAAAATGGCTCATGCAGCTAAGTGTAACAACATCTTCAAATACCCTTTAAAATTCTCCAACGCTACATCCCACCCAAACAGCTTTAGATTACTTTACCATCTGCAGACTTGGACAAATTGATTTCAGATTCTCCAGAAATGAAGTACATGATGAGGGAAGCATTTCGATCCAAATTCTGAAATCCCAAGATCAACAAGGTCTGCTCGCAAGTTTTAAATTGGCAGCTTTCACACCTTTTTCCCAGTGTGTCTCATCCGAGAATAACTTCTGTATTTAACTTTGGAACTTTTCCAATATTTCCCTCTGCCTGAGGTTCCCAGCTGGTCACTGTGACCTTATACAGTCAGCTTTGTGAGAAAAGCTTTCACAGTTATGCCTGAGCTCTGACTCCAGAAGGATTCCTCCATTTACACAAGGCTAAAAATGTCCTAAATTACTGCAGTTTTTCAGTTGGGGTTTATACTGTTCATCATGCAAAGCACAGCCAATAGTTGGGTTTGTGAGATGAAAGAGAAATAAATAACTTGCATTTAGATAACACCTCTTATAATCTCGGGAACCAAAGTGCTTATCGAAGTGTAGACACTGTTGCAATCCATGAAATTCAATTGCAAAATTATGCACCTAAGCATCTAAAGCTAGCAATGAGGTAAATGATCGGATAATCTTTATTTTAATGATGTTACCTGAAATTTAAATTTTTGCCACACTAGTAGCTTCAAGTTTTCATGCAACAGTTACTGTGAATAACTCTGAGATCAGATGAAAGCAACCCATTATGCCAGAGTTTTATTGGAGAAAAAAGATTCAGGACAATTACTACCTATTCACAAATGTTGTATTGTTTTTTCCTCTTCTTTTGTCCTGGCTGTCTTTGTCTCCTGGAAACCCTAGTCTCTGTATTTTGATAATCTCACATGAGTTCTGAACTCAGGGTCTCTGAGTGCTTGCAGTGTTCAATGATTTATTTGTTCTGAGTTCCATGATGTATGTCTGGAGCTGTTTTATGCATATTATGTTTGACTGATTAATCCTGATTGTGGATTCAGAGCAAAAGTAAAGAGACACCGCACAGGCCAATAGAAGCTGAGCTGCTAGCGATGACAACAAGGTCAGCCAGGCGGACATCATCGAATATGAATTCCCTGATTGAGGCTGTTGATGTGGTCCAGTCAGGGAGCCCTGGCTGACAGATAAAAGGGGTGAGTGTTAGAGATACTGGTCATCTAGTAGTCGACTCTGAGTGAGGCAGTGCTAAAGTCAAGGCCTGTTAGTGCGTAAACAAGGGGTGACTTGGTAATGGGATACCGGCCTCTGTGGATTTATTTCTGTAAGCATTGGTCCAGGCACTTCATACTTGTGGAAATACTTCATGAGTCTTGCAGGGAACCAGCTGCTTACTTAGAAACTGGTACATTGCCGTATGATACATAAAACATACGATGCTATCCTTCAGGGAAGGAAATCTGCCATCCTTAGCTGTCCTGGCACACATGCAACTCTGGATCCACAGCAATGTAGTTGACACTAAAATGATCTCATTGATGGATGAGCTTATTTGAATTTTTGACAGTGTGCCCCCTAATTTATTGTAGGATTGACATTGGAACAGGTGAGCTGGTGTATGAGACAGCCACAGTACAAGCATCATAGTTAGGAGGGTGTTTCAGTGCAACTTCCAGTCTGTCAGTTGACGAGGCACGAAGATATCTGCTCTATCCAACAAGAAGCCTGTTAAAATTAGGATTTTGCAATACTTTCATTGTGGTGCAAGAAGGCAGCGCGAGTGACTGCCCAGCAACGTCTGATGCTTTCACTGTGCCAGATTTGGCCACTTGGAGCAATGCTGCAATGTAAGATCATCCCAAGAAAGTAACTCAAAAGAGATCACCTACAGACTAAAGGAAAATCCAAGAAATTGAACAAAGGAAAGAAGAGACATGTGGAAATGACCCACTTCCTGGGTCAAGTAAACAATATTGATCCAGTGTCAGAAGATGATGGGCTTGACCAGGATTATTTCTCAGGGACCTTGAAGGATAAGACGTTGGTATGAATTCAGGAACAACTGTTGCGATGCTAGCTAATAATTTAGAATGACTTCATATTGTGCATCCATGACCGTCAAAAATCAAGATCCAGAATCTAGGAGGCTATATCATTTCAGTTAACATTTGTATACAATGGTAAAGTTATTAAGGAGCCCATTTATGCCTTCCAGATTTAGAACAAATCCTTGTTGAGTTGGTACACCTGTGTCCAACCAAAGGTCTTTCCAAACTAGGAAAAGAGACACTGCATCAGCATACTTACTGCATTCCATTGAATAAGGAACTACCCTCAACTTCTCCAGGAAAATGGGCTTAAGTCTATGGAAAATTCTCCACAACATTTTTCGGCCTATTGAACATTCAGACCAAAAGCTTCTCAGCTTTTCCAAGAATTATGATCCTCCTCCTCCAGTCATTTTAGAAAAGGATAAGCCATCTCTCTTCAGAGAATCCTAACCAGGAGACACTTGTACAGCATAAACCGAGAAACCAATAACTGCCATGCCCATGTTGTAATTTCAGGAAGAAAGTCCAATGGTAGCCCATCCTTCAATTACTAATGCAAGGCACCAAGGTCCCCTGATGTTCTCCCTGACCTGAGTAAGCAGCATTCTTCACTGTCTCCTGCGGTGATGCCAGTTCATATGATCGGCAGAGTTAGTAACGAGGTACTTCAAGTGGCTATTGAACATATAAGTTTACAGTATTTTCAGCTCTAGAAAGTGGTCACAATGATCTTTCAACAGGCTACAAACAGAGTGAGGCAGATGGGATTGTACAGGATTGCACAAAACAGCAAAATCTGAATGCGCAGCAAAATCCTTCACCAGAATTGAAGTGTGTGAATGACCACCCAGAACATTTATCTTCATCTAGTATTACTAGCATACTATAACAACTGTAAGTATTTAATTTTGAAGTTCCTCTTATATGGTCTTTTCATGCAGCACGTTTTGTCCTTATAGCAAATCTCCCAGTGTAAGAAGCAGGCTTTGGGGAGTCAGGAGGTGAATTACTCTCTGCAGTATTCCTAGCCTCTGACCTGCTCTTGTAGCCACTGTGTTCATGTGACAAGTCCAGTTGAGTTTCTGGTCAATGGTACCCCTACAATGTTGGTAGTGGGGGTTCAGTGATGGTAGCATCATTGAAGGTCAAGGGACAGAGGTTAGATTATGTCTAATTGATGATGGTTATAGCCTGGCAGTTGTGGAGGCAGGAGTGTTATTTGCCACTGGTCAGCCCAAGCCTGGATATTCTCCAGGGTTTGGTGCATTTCAACCTGGACTGCTTCAGCATCTGAGGACTGCTGAACGTAATGCAATCATTTAGGGGCAATGAAGAGATAGATTTTATTGAATACACAGATGAGCCTTTGAGCTTTCCTATAACGCAGCTGGGATCTCAGTAGTCATGAGATACAACTCTGCTTCAAGGTTAGAGCCTACACAGCTCACAGCATGGAGCTCTGCGGCCTTACTATCACGAACATGTTGTTAATAACACTGCTTAAAAGAAACCTAGAAGTCTGGCCTGAGCTTATGAAAAGAAGAACCCATGTTCAAACTGTAAAACCTGATAACAATTGACCAGAAACTCTACTAGGTAAGTCTCACCAATACTAATTACCAAAGCAGGTCAGAGGTTAGAAATCATGCAGTGAATAACTCATCTCCTGACTTCCCCAAAGCCTGACCACCATCTACAGGATACAAGTAAGGCGTGTGATAGAACACTCTCATTTACCTGAACGCAGATCCATCAAGAAGGTCAACATTATTGACGAGATAAGCCTATGTCCCCAAAATGCACTCCTTCTACCGCGACACTCAGTAGCAACAGTGCATACTGCCATAAAGACACACTGCAGAAGTTCACCAAGGCTCCTTTGACAGCACCTTCCAAACCCATCACTATTGCTGTCCAAAAGGACAAGGACAGCAGATACATGAGAAATACCACAACCTGCAAATTCTTGCCAAGTCACACATACACCACCCTGATTTGGAAAAGTATCACTGTCCTTTTCTGTTGCTAAGTCAAAATCCTGGAAATCCCACCCCCAGGGTATTGTGTGCGTACCTAAAACAAATGGGAGTGCTTAAATGTTCCAAGAGGCAGTTCACCACCACCTCCTCAAGGGCGCTTGGGAATGGACGATAAATGCTGGCCCAGCCAACGTTGCCCACGTCATTCTAATAAATAAAGAACATAAGGACATAAGAAATAGGAGCAGGAATAAATCATTCACCCCCCTCAACATTCTATAAGATCATGGCTAATCTATGTCAGCCTCAGCATCTCTTTCATAGCCCTTAAATCCTCTGTTTGTTAAAAATCCATCTTCCTCCTTTTAAAATACTTTCAGTGATCTAGCCTCCATACCTCTCCAGGATAGTGTAATCCACACGTACACTGCCCCCTCCCTCTTTCACATGTCATTTTCAGATGACAAAGTGTGGATCTGGATGAACACAGCAGGCCAAGCAGCATCTCGGGAGCACAAAAGCTGACATTTCGGGCCGAGACTCTGCTCTGATGAAGAGTCTAGGCCCGAAACGTCAGCTTTTGTGCTCCTAAGATGCTGCTTGTCCTGCTGTGTTCATCCAGCTTCACACTTTATTAACTTGGATTCTCCAGCATCTGCAGTTCCCGTTATCTCAGTTTCAGATGAGTACGTTTTGTGCTTTAACAATGATAGAAGCAGAGTTCCCACCGCAGCGACAAGGGTTTCCTGGAATTGTGTAATTTTAGCCACATTCAGAAGCTACTGCACAACTTAGTAAACTGTGCAGAATATACTTGTTCTAATGCGGTTGCAGTCCACTCCTTTCTCTCCGTTGGAATATTACATCTAACTGGGCTTGCAGCATTGGAGTTGGTGTATTTTTTGAGGGCATGGATTCCGACTGCAGTGGGTTTGCAAACTCATATCTAGCAAAAGTAAAAAGATCTTTTACCAAATAAAAGTTGAAAATTGTTGTTTTCATCAAATCTGAATGTCTATTATTCCAGCAAAAGTTATCACAAACTAGCTCTGACTATTCATCAACATATATTTGGCATATCTGGTCATTTGTTGTTAGTTCCACAATTTTATATTGATTCAGCCAAGAAGTGATTTAATTTTTAATTATGCTGCCTCTGCTTTAGTGAAATCTTTGTTTCTGAAGATCTAGCAGATTGCTAATTTTCTTCTATTATGCTCATGAAAGGCCATATATTTTATCACATTGGGCTTCTAACTGAAGACAGAATTTTCACTTCTGCTACTTATTCAGCATGCTGATTGTCATCCACAGCATATGACAATTTCATAGAATAGAACTCTTACAGGATGGAAACAGGCCCTTCAGCCCAACAAGTCCACACCAATCTTTGAAGCATCCCACCCAGACCCGTTCCCTGATAACGCACCCAATCTACACATCCTGAACACTTTGGGAAATTAAGCATGGCCAATCCACCTAACCCACTCATCTTTGCACTGTGGGAGGAAACCCACGCAGACACGGGGAGAATGTGCAAACTCCACACCGACAGTTGCCCGAGGGTGGAATCGAACCCAGGCCCCTGCGCTGTGAGACAGCGATGCTAACCACTGAGCCACCGTGCCACCCCTTAAGCAAAGTTTGCTGACAAGAACAGCAAACTGGGAAGCTCCATCTACGTCCATCCAGAAACATATCATTATAACAAAGGAGCACCACTGTTTCTAGCGGGTTTTGAGAAGATTTGTAGCTCAGGTTGAGCTTCTGGATGTGAGTTTGCTCGCTGAGCTGGAAGGTTAGTTTGACCCACTATCACTCGTATCCTTACATACAGATGAGGAAGGACACCACTTTGATTGGGACAACACATTCATCCTAGGACAAGCCAAACAGAGACCCGCACGAGAATTCCTAGAAGCATGGCATCCCAACTGGAACTCCATCAACAAACACATTGATTTGGAGCCAATCTACCATCCCCTGAGAAAAAGAACAGGAAATGACATCATCAACACAGGAAATGACATCGCCAACCCAAGGAAACCTAAACAGATAAATAGAAAGCGGAACATAACATCAGCGCTTCATCGGAGGCTCACTGATGATGTTACCTAGAATGGTGGTGAAACGTCTGAAAACTAACCTTCCAGCTCAGTGAACCAGCTTACATCCGGAATAAAATAAAGACCCACTCTTTTGTGGACCGAGAAGAGGAGAGCACGACTGTGTTGGAGGTGGAAGGAAGACGCTGGGTTGGCTGTGCACCCTTGCAACCGGTGGATCTTAATGCTGGCTTCGGCCTAACACTGGTTCAGGGGAGCAGCCAACCTGCAACGATGGCTGTGGCGAGTGCTCGTGCCCCAGGTCAGGGGGTCCGGAACACCATCCGCGTGTCCGTGAAGAAGGTGGATGAAGGTGCACCTGTGGACCGCACCTTCTTCGTGAAGAGGGTCCTGTTGGGCTGTTGTGGGTTCGCTGCTGCAGACATTTACTGCCTGCAGGATTTCCCTGGAGGAGGTTTCTATGATGTAACCTTCAGGAGTGCCTAAGCTTTGCGAGTGCTTCCTGCAGGTTTTGAAGGAGAAAGGAGGTGAGGGCCCCCTCTCTGTATTGACCGCTGTCCCGCTGTTCGTGATGCCAGCACAGAGGAGCCGTATGGTGACTGCACACATGTACAATCGCATGTGCCAGCAGTTGATGTCCTGACCTTCCTTGGAAGGTACGTGAAGGTGGAAGGGGACCTAACTGACATCGTGGACCCCTTCGGGATCTGGACCAGTAAGAGACAGGTCAGGGTGACGCTGAGGATGATCGTGGACAGGAACATTGTACACCCACCGTCCAGCACGATCGGCGGGAGCAAGGGCTACCTGACCTATGCAGGGCAACCTAAAGCCTGCCATGCCTGTGGTAGGTCAGGTCACAAGGCGGCCGACTGCAAAGCCACCTTCTGCAGGAACTGCAGGGAGGAGGGACACCTTGCAAAGGATTGCCCAAAAGAAAAAAGCTGCAACCTTTGTGGGGAAGCGGGCCACCTCTATAGGGCATGCCCGCGGCGGGGGGGTCAACCTATGCCAGGTGGCCGGCAGGGGCAATGCGGGAAAGCCCCCCCTGGAGAAGAAGAAGGCACCAAGGCCCTGCAAGGACCCCCCTAATGTGCAGGAGGGCCAGGTCATGCAGGAGGGCCCAGCCCCGCAGGATGGACCCGGGGCCAGCAAATCACCCCTGCAGGCTCCGCTCTCCCCCGACAACCCGGAGTCAATGGAGGAGGCAAGGAGTGACCCAGGGGAGTGGATGACAGTCCGGAAAGCAAGGAGGAAGGCGTGCCGGCGGGCCCAGGCACCGCAACCATCAGGTGGGAACAGGCAGCTACGGGGGGCTATAAGAGCTGCTCTGACAAGGAAGATTCGGAGGAGGCCCGCCCAAAGCAGAAGCTAAAGATCTCAAGAGAGAAGGAAAGCAGCACCCCGCTCCCAAGTGACAGGAGGCATCCTGAGGATCCATCCAACACCCAGCCACGCACCACTGGGGCCCTGGAGGGCCCCCTGGAACTTTCAGGTGGGAAGGAGGAAACAGCGCATCCCCAGCCTGACCCAGAGCCGGACTCTCCTGCCTCCGTACCCCCGACAGGGGGATGCCACCCGGAAGGCAGCACGGACGGTTTCCTCAGCCCGGAGAGCGTCCAGCAGTTAGCCCGGGCAATGGGCATGAAGGGACAGATGGAGGGGCTGGACCTTGGACTTGGGGAGGGTACTGCGGTCACTGCCCACAATGGGGGTACGAATTGCGAGCATTAATGTGCGCAGTGTCAAGTCAACCGCGAGATGTGTGTCCACGTTGGCCTACCTGACCACCGTCAAGGCTGACCTCCTGTTTCTGCAGGAGTGCGGGATACTGCACCTGAGCAGGTACGGGAAATGGTCCGGCGCCTGGACCTGTGGGCCTTCAATCTGGTCGGGGGGTAACGACTGTCGCTCCTTGGGCCTGGCTATTCTGCTGCGGGGGCGCGACTTCACCATCTCTCAAGTTCAGGAGGTGGTGGGGGGGGCGCCTCCTAGTGGCTGATGTCACCTACAGGAACACTCCCCTGAGGCTGATCAACGTGTACGCCCCAGCGGTACGGAGTGAGCGGTTGGCCGTCCTGCAGCGGCTTCCACCCCTGCTGGCTACGTCCAGGCCTGTCATCCTAGGCGGAGACTTCAACTGCATCATTGACGCAGATGGAAGATCCGGCGTGGGGACAGCGGGTGGGGGAGATCAACTGGACGTCACGTCCAGATTCCTGATGGGCACGGTGAAGGACGCCAAGCTGCTCGACGTCTTCAGCACCCCTGCAGACGGAGCGCAGCGGAGATACACCTGGTCGTGGCCAGATGGGTCTATTCGCTCAAGGATAGACTTCCTGTTTGTGTCACGGACGTTCTCGGTCAGGTCCACTGGCGTCGAGCCAGTGTTCTTCTCTGACCACTGCCTCCTGCTGGCCGACTGTCACTTACAGGACGACCAGCCGGCCGGCAAGGGGACGTGGAAGCTCAACATGACTCTGTTGACCCCAGAGAACGTCGAGGAGCTTAAGAGGGAGTACGCTGGTTGGAGAACCGTGAAACCCCTCTTTGAGTATCCGGGCGACTGGTGGGAGACGGTGAATGAGAACATCAAGAGGTTCTTTGTCCTCAAAGGTGTTCGGAAGGCGTGAGAGAGGTGGAGAAAGCTGTCACGACTCCAGAAAAGGGTGCAGAACCTGCTCCTTCTGCAGTTGATGGGGGTTGATGTCACGGAGGACCTCCGCGAGGTACGGGGCCAGCAAGCCTCGGTCTTCACCGCGGAGGCCTCCCGGATAATCTTCCGGTCCAGGGTCCGCTCCGTGGAGCAGGACGAGACGTGCTCGCGTTTCTTCTTTCAGGAGGTGCACAAAGAGAGCTCTGTGCTTAGCCGGCTGAAGGAGGACGACGGCTCGGTGACGTCGTCTCGGCCCGACATTTTGAGGATCAGCAGATCCTTCTATGCCAGACTGTACGATGTGAAGCCCACGGACAGCACAGCCTCCAAGTCGTTCCTGTCGTCTATCACGGAGGTCTTAGACGACGGCACGGGGGAGTGGCTGCACCGGCCGATATCCCTGGACGAGCTGACCAGAGCCCTCAAGTCCTTGGAGAGAAATAAGACTCCCGGGAGCGACGGCTTACCGGTCGAGCTGTATTCCACTCTGTGGGACCTGGTCGGCCAGGACCTGCTGGAGGTGTACAATAGTGCCCTTCGGGAAGGGGAAATGTGCGAGTCCATGAGGAAGGGCATCATCACCCTCATTTACAAGAGGAAGGGGGAGAGGGAAGAAATTAAGAATTGGCGTCCCATTTCACTATTGAACGTGGACTACAAAATCCTGGCCAAGGTCATAGCCAACCGGGTCAGGTCTGTCCTGGAGTCGGTGATTCACCCTGACCAAACCTGTGCTGTGCCGGGCAGGAAGATCACTGAGAGCCTCGCGCTCATCAGGGATACGATCGCCTATATACAGGACAGGCGGGTGGACACCTGCCTTGTCAGCCTGGACCAGGAGAAGGCCTTCGACAGGGTCTCTCATGCTTACATGAGGGACGTCCTCTCCAAATTGGGGTTCGGGGAGGGTATCCGCAATTGGATCCAGCTGCTCTACACCAACATCGTTAGCGCAGTCTCGATCAACGGGTGGGAATCGGACAGTTTTCCCGTCAGATCTGGAGTCAGGCAGGGCTGCCCGCTCTCTCCTGCCTTGTTCGTGTGCTGTGTGGAGCCCTTCACCGCATCCATCAGGAAGGACGTGAGCCTGAAGGGCGTGACTATCCCAGGCAGCGGAGGCCTTCAGGTCAAGACCTCCCTGTACATGGACGATGTCGCCGTCTTCTGCACCGATCGTCGGTCGGTGAGTAGGCTGTTGGACATCTGCGGCCAGTTTGAACTGGCCTCGGGTGCCAAAGTCAATAGGGGTAAGAGCGAGGTCGTGTTCTTCGGGAACTGGGACGACCGCTCCTTCATCCCCTTCACCAGGACAGACTACCTGAAGGTGCTGGGTGTTTGGTTCGGTAGAGCTGGGGCGTGCACTAAGATTTGGGAGGAGCGTATCACCAAACTGAAACAGAAGCTGGGCAGGTGGACACTCCGGTCCCTCTCCATCGCGGGTAAGAACCTGGTTGTCAGGTGTGAGGAGCTTTCGGTACTGTTGTATGTGGCACAGGCCTGGCCTATTCCCTGGACCTGCGCCGCTGCGGTCACCCGGGCCATCTTCCACTTCATTTGGGGGTCGAGGATGGACCGGGTCCACAGGGACTCCATGTACTAAGACCTGGGAAATGGGGGAAAGGGCGTGCCGAACGCCACCCTCGCCCTGACGGCTACCTTTGTGTGTGGCTGCATCAAGCTGTGCGTAGATCCTCAGTACGCAAACACCAAGTGTCACTACTTACTGAGGTTCTACCTGTCCCCGGTGTTGCGAAGGACGGGCCTGGCCTCGTTGCCGCACAATGCTCCGAGTAGTTGGACCGTTCCATACCACCTGTCCTTCGTGGAGAAATTTTTGAAAGGAAACACCTTTGACCACAAGGCCGTCAGGCAGTGGTCAGCGCGTAGTATCCTTGAGACCCTTCGGGAAAAGGAGAGGGTGGATCCCGTCGTGTGGTTCCCCACGCAGACTGCCAAAGTCGTTTGGCAGAATGCTTCATCGCCAGAACTTTCAAACAAGCACAAGGACATTGCTTGGCTGGCGGTGAGAGGGTCTCTGCCAGTGAGATCCTTTATGCATGCCCGGAATCTCTGCGCCACCGCACGCTGCCCTCGAGGTGGCTGCGGGGGGGACGAGACTGTCGATCACCTCCTTCTGGAGTGTGCCTATGTGCAGGAGGTCTGGAGGGGGATGCAGTGGTATTTGTCGAGGTTCGTCCTGAGCAGCTCCGTGACACGGGACTCCGTGCTCTATGGGCTGTTTTCCCGGGACGCACACCGAGACCAACATCAACTGCGCCTGGAGGACCATCAATGCGGTGAAAGACGCTCTTTGGTCTGCCCGCAACTTGCTGGTCTGCCAGCTGAAAGAACTGACCCCAACTGAGTTTTGCAGACTGGCGCACTCCAAGGTCCAGGACTACGTGCTGAGGGACGCGTTAAAGCTTGGGGCAGCCGCCGCCAAGGCGCAGTGGGGAAAGACCACGGTATGAAACCCCTCGTCCAGAATAGAAAAAAGGGCCCTATCTGGTAACTGGGCCCAGCTGGCCCCTTCCCCAACTGGTCAGGGGGCCAGCGGGGACTGTGCGGGGTGACGACTGCCAGGGTGTTTTCTTTGCTTTGTTTTTTTTCTTCATTGTTTTTTTTCCTTTAGTTGGTGTACGTACCCCCTGGGTAACCCGGAGCGGCTTGTATGACTGGGTTGGTGTATAAATGTTTTATTTTTTGTACATCTTATGAATAAAGTATATTTTTTCAAATAAAAAAAAGGTGACGCAAGTCTGAAAAATAACCTTCCAGCTCAGAGAGCAAACTCACATCCAGAACCACTGTTTCTGCCCGGCTATGAACCAGGGACATTTCGCGTGTAGATTATTAAACTACTGGAGCCTTTTTTGTGGCAGAAAGAACTGGGCACAGAGCAAAGGGAGCAAAACCACACTGGTGAACCAAGGGAAGGTCACCGGGCCCAAAACATTAACTTTGATTTTTCTCTTCACTGATGCTGCCAGACCTGCTGAGCTATTCCAGCAACTTCTGTTTTTGTTCCTGATTCACAGCATCCGCAGTTCTTTTGGTTTTTTATTCAGGGAAACTAATTGCTGTACTGTTCCTGCCGTTAGTTTTCTTCATTTATTCACAGGTATGCATTGTCTCCGGCTAGGCCCTCATGGCCCAAGGGACATTTAAGGGGCTGCCACATTGCTGTGGGTCTGGAGTCGCATGTACACCAGACCAAAACATGCTCAATGAGCATTAGAAGACTAAATGTTCCAGCATGCCTGTCACAAATTGCAGTGACAAATTAGTCTGAATCAAAACCAATGAATATTTGAGCATTTCTGAAATCAGAACTTACGATTTCTAAAAACCCAACTGTCAGTGAGGTACACTTTTTAACTCACACATCCAGCATCAGGTCTGAAACATAAACCTCATGTTTGACACCCCAGTGCGATATTAAGAGAGCACTATCAGAGATCTTTCTTTTGTGAGAGACGTTAAATTGAGGCCCAGTCTGCCCTCTCGGATCGATATGAAATATCCTATGGCGCTAGTTCAAAGGGAGTTAGCCCCAGTGTCCAGCCCCACTGGGGGTTTGATTAAACTCAGCAGTGACTTAAAATGTTCCTGCTGAACTCTGGGGACCTCTGAGTTCTGAGGAAGGGTTGCCGGATCCGAAACATTAACTCTGATTTTTCCCTCACAGATGCTGCCAGATCTGCTGAGCTTTTCCAGCAACTTTTGTTTTTGTGCCTGCTGAATTCAGATTTCCTTCACCCAACCCCTTTCCCCTACCAGCACAAATACATTGCTAAAAGGAAACATGAAGATATAGTTGTCTATTGAACAATTAGTGTTAAAAAAAATAGATTACCCTGCTATTTTATTTTGTTGTTGTAGGAGATTGCTATGCACAGAAATAACTGCTACATTTCCGGCGATGACAAAGTGACCAACCCTGAAATAATTCTTCATTGTCTGTAAAGATCTTCTTGATGTCCTGTGGTCATGAGAAGTGCACTATAAGTGCAAGTCTTTCTTCCTTTTCTTTGTTCCCATGGAGAGGGCAGCGAGGAGCTGACACATGGATCAATTGTTGCAAGTGCCGAACACTCCAAGAAGCCAGCACTTTGCCACAACAAACCCTCACATCAGATTCGCTGTCCCATATTCACAGTGGGGAGTAATAATTTCAGAGAGCACAGGTTAGAAAATCGGAGCTATTGTGTTGAAAGCACTGGCTGTCGTCTGCGTTCACTTTACTGCCAGCTTCTTGGCTGGATCTACGCAGTAGTAGGCTGTTGGAATGAGCCCAGTTTCATTTGCTTTGCTTCTTCTGCTGTTTCTTTCACAATATTGATTCCTTACAGGTCAGCTCTGGCACAGTTCCAACGGCAGTCTGAGCTCACCATGAAGGTCCTGGCTTCTCAGCCTTACCTCATGCCTGAGACATGGTGACCCTCAGGTTAAACTCACCACTAGTCATCCTTGTAGTGGCACCGTGGCAATTTGACCATTAGTGCCACATCGCCAACATAACAGCAGTGACTACACTTCACTAAAGTATTTCACTGGCTGTAAAGCACGTCTGAACATTCTAGGTTGTGAAAGATTTTATCTAAGTGCAATTTCTTTTTATTAATTCAGGGAATCTGGATCACTGGCTAGGCTACCATTTGTTATCACCCCTACATGTCCTGGAGAAGGTGGTAGTGAGCTGGCATCTTGAACCCCTGAAGTCCATTTGCTTTAAGTAAAGTGCTGTTAGGAAGGGAGTTCCAGGATTTAAACCCCGCGACACTAAAGGAACAGCAACATATTTCCAAGTCAGGATAGGGATTAACCTGGAGAAGAACCTCCAGTGTTGGTATTCCCACATGTGTTCCATCTTTAGTTTGGCAGATGCTGTCTAAGGAGACTTGGTGAATTTCTGCAGTGCATCTTCTCGACAATAGGAACTGCCGATGCTGGAGTCTGAGATAACACAGTGTGGAGCTGGAGGAACAAGCAGGCCAGGCACCATCAGAGGAGCAGGAAAGCTGATGTTTTGGGTCTGGACCGTCTTTCAGAAAAATGAAGAAGGGTCCAAAGCCGAAACATCAGCTTTCCTCCTTCTAGATAATAAACATTGCTGCTACTGAATGTCAGTGGTGGAAGTGAATTTCTGTGGATGTGGTGCATATCAAGTGGGCTGTTTGGTCCTGGATGTTGTTGGGCTTCTTTATCACATCCAATCTAGAGTAATAATGAATACTAATAATCCACACTCTACTCACAGCCCCATTTGGAAATGCCAACATATCGGTAAGAAATCAAATCTGACCGTAGATATTCTTTGAAAAGGAGAAGCTAAAATGCAGCACTTAGTCACTGCCAACATACACAGCAAGGAAACTAAAAGCCAGCAAAAGTTGACCCAAGTGTTCAAAATAAGTGATTGTTCAAAAGAGCCTGAAACATTGGCTCATTACATAACTTGTAAAAATTGGAGACTGTGACATTTCTCATACCATAAAGCAGCACATAGCAAGCAGATATAGAGAAAATAAACACTTACATAAACCTTTTGCATTTTACCTTCAGTGTCCTCAAAATTCCCTAAAGTAGTTCATAGACAATAAATTCCTTTTCAAATGTATTCATTGTGATGTCTAAAAGGAATGTGGATAGACGGTTGAAAAATAAATATTTCTGAGATATTGGGAAAGAGGGTTGAAGAGCTAGGGGACACAAATTTAAGGTTTCAGAAACCCATTACCCAGGAATGGAGTAGACGCAGAGAATTGAATCATTAAATCCCTGCTGTGTGGACACAGGCCATTCAGCCCAAACCGACACTCCAAAGAGCATCCCACTCAGACCCACTACACAAGCTCTATAACCCTGCATTTCCCAGGGCTAAATCACCCAACCTACACATTCCTGGACACTATGGGTAATTTAGCATGGCCAATCCACCTAGCCTGTACATCTTTGAACTGTGGGAGGAAACGATAGCACCCAGAGGACACCACACAGACAAGGTGAGAATGTGCAAACTCCACACAGACAGTTGCCTGAGGGTGGAATTGAACCTGGGTCTCTAGTGCTGTGAGGCACTGGTACTAACCCTTGAGCCACCGTGACACCCCTGATGATGATTGATTTCAAAAGGAAAGAGGATGGGCACTTTCGGAGATTAAAGTGACATGGTTATAGTGGGTAAAAACCAAAAGAACTGCGGATGCTGTAAATCAGGAACAAAAACAAAGTTGCTGGAGAAGCTCAGCAGGTCTGGCAGCATCTGTGAAGGAAAAAACAGAGTTAATGTTTCGGATCTGGTGACCCTTCCCACTATGGTTATAGTGGGATTGATCGGTTAATCTACAGAGGGTCCACATGAAGCAATTGGGAAGAACAGTCTCCTCCCATGCATGACACCTGGGACTGTGTTGCTGCTAATGAAGCAGGTATTTCAAGTCAGAAAATTTCCCAATTCAACAAACCTACCTCAGTTTATAGAACAATAGAACAATACAGCACAGAACAGGCCCTTTGGCCCTCAATGTTGCACCGACCTGTGAACTAATCTAACCCTATTCCCCTACACTATCCCAGCATGGCTTGATCAAATACAGTCAACACGGCTTTGTGAGGGGTAGGTCATGCCTTACAAACCTTATCGAGTTTTTTGAGGATGTGACTAGAAAGGTTGATGAGGGTCGAGCTGTGGATGTGGTGTATATGGACTTCAGTAAGGCATTTGATAAGGTTCCCCATGGTAGGCTCATTCAGAAGGTCAGGAGGAATGGGATACAGGGGAACTTAGCTGCGTGGATACAGAATTGGCTGGCCAACAGAAGACAGCGAGTGGTAGTAGAAGGAAAATATTCTGCCTGGAAGTCAGTGGTGAGTGAAGTTCCACAGGGCTCTGTCCTTGGGCCTCTACTGTTTGTAATTTTTATTAATGACTTGGACGAGGGAATTGAAGGATGGGTCAGCAAGTTTGCAGACGACACAAAGGTCGGAGGTGTCGTTGACAGTGTAGAGGGCTGTTGTAGGCTGCAGCGGGACATTGACAGGATGCAGAGATGGGCTGAGAGGTGGCAGATGGAGTTCAACCTGGATAAATGCGAGGTGATGCATTTTGGAAGGTCGAATTTGAAAGCTGAGTACAGGATTAAGGATAGGATTCTTGGCAGCGTGGAGGAACAGAGGGATCTTGGTGTGCAGATACACAGATCCCTTAAAATGGCCACCCAAGTGGACAGGGTTGTTAAGAAAGCATATGGTGTTTTGGCTTTCATTAACGGGGGGATTGAGTTTAAGAGTCGTGAGATCTTGTTGCAGCTCTATAAAACTTTGGTTAGACCGCACTTGGAATACTGCGTCCAGTTCTGGGCGCCCTATTATAGGAAAGATGTGGATGCTTTGGAGAGGGTTCAGAGGAGGTTTACCAGGATGCTGCCTGGACTGGAGGGCTTATCTTATGAAGAGAGGTTGACTGAGCTCGGTCTCTTTTCATTGGAGAAAAGGAGGAGGAGAGGGGACCTAATTGAGGTATACAAGATAATGAGAAGCATAGATAGAGTTGATAGCCAGAGACTATTTCCCTGGGCAGAAATGGCTAGCACGAGGGGTCATAGTTTTAAGCTGGTTGGTGGAAAGTATAGAGGGGATGTCAGAGGCAGGTTCTTTACGCAGAGAGTTGTGAGAGCATGGAATGCGTTGCCAGCAGCAGTTGTGGAAGCAAGGTCATTGGGGTCATTTAAGAGACTGCTGGACATGTATATGGTCACAGAAATTTGAGGGTGCTTACATGAGGATCAATGGTCGGCACAACATTGTGGGCTGAAGGGCCTGTTCTGTGCTGTACTGTTCTATGTTCTATGTTCTATGTTCTATTACCCATATGCTTATCCAAGGACTGTTTAAATGTCCCTAATGTGGCCAAGTTAACTACATTGGCAGGCAGGGCGTTTCACGCCCTTACCACTCTGAGTAAAGAACCTGCCTCTGATCTGTCTTAAATCTATCACCCCTCAATTTGTAGTTATTCCCCCTCGTACAAGCTGATGTCATCATCCTCGGAAAAAGACTCTCACTGTCCACCCTATCTAATCCTCTGATCATCTTGTATGTCTCTATTAAATCCCCTCTTAGCCTTCTTCTCTCCGATGAGAACAGACCCAAGTCCCTCAGCCTTTCTTCATAAGGCCTTCACTCCAGACCAGGCAACATCCTGGTAAATCTCCTCTGCACCTTTTCCAATGCTTCCACATCCTTCCTGTAATGGGGCGACCAGAACTGCACGGAATATTCCAAGTGAGGCTGCACTAGCATATTGTACAGTTAAATACCAAGATCTGGCTGGAGACGAGTTTGGCGGGTGACCATCAAGCCAGGCTACCCTCTACCCGTCCATATGTCCCCTCACACCCAAATGTAATTCCTATACCATCATAGTCCCTATGCAACCCAATCTCCCATACCATCTTAAGTGCCCACCCTATGCTGTCTTATATCCCCATTCCAGATCTATAGTCACTTGCTCAGTATCCACCATGAGTCAAAATTTTTGACATAGAATCCCCTATCAAGGCTGCACTGTCCCTCCAGGGACCATCTTACCCAGACCAACCCACACTCCTGTAGCACCACATTTCCCATGGGCAATTAACCTAACCTGCATATCTTTGGACTTGGCGGGGGAGGAAATCCACATAAGCACAGGGAAAACATGCAAACTCCACACAGGCAGTTGGCCAAGGCTGGAATTGAACCCAGGACCCTGTCTCTGTCAGGCAGCAGAGATAACCAATAAGCCACCATGCCACCCACTGTAGGGTTGAAGAAAGGCTTTTGTCTATCTGATACTGCTCGCACTCACAGACACACAATGAAAAAAAATTTAAGAAACTTGTTCAGATCTTTTAATTCTCCTAAACTGCTTATTCTATTACTAGTCATTAAACTTTATTCAGACCCCATATCACAGACAACTGATCCTTTAATAGTTTGAGTAAATTGTCAATCAGTCTGAGAAATCAAAGCTTCCTGCAGCAATAATTGTATATTTTAAGAAAAAAGTGTTTCAGATGGACATAAATAATAGCTATTGGAAAGTGTCAATCGAGTTCTCTTTAAAATTCAAAACTAAAACTAAAATCAGATTGCCGTGTGTGTGATTTATATACATTTCAGTATCATTTATATTAGATCCATGAATTTAGAATGAGTGGCATGTGTAATTTTTCTGAATCTGAAGGGTTTAATGGCTGATTTATAATTATTTCTGTAAACATGGTGGTTTCTTTTAAAATATAACAATAGAGAGAGCCTCCTGGAAGGTAGTGAGTTGTCATTCACATCGGGAGATTCTAATAGTGAACAAAATGGTGTGTTGGCCATACTAAAATTGTCTGTATTGTTCAGTAATGTAGAGGTACGTGGACAAAGTCAAAAGACACACAGCATTAGGTTATAGGCCAACAGGTTTATTTCAAATCACAAGCTTTCAGAGCACTGTTCCTTTGTCAGGCTGACGCTGAAAACTTGTGATTTTAAATTTACCTGTTGGACTATAACCTGGTGTCATGTGACTTCTGACTTTATCCACGTAAGTCCAACAAGAGCATCTCCACATCTAGGCCATATGAATTAGCCACGGTAAAATAAATAGTACGGTGCATTAAGCTTTCAGGTAGAAGATTCTCGAACAGGTTTTTGAGCTTAAGGGAAATGTCTTGCTTGGAAGAAAGCTTTGTAGTTTCAGTTTAAGTATTTTTGCTGAAGTCCTCGATGAAGTTGGATGTGCAAAATGTGCTCCTGAAAAAGGGCCATCATTTAGGATAATTGAGGAATAGGTTACCCCATTAGGAGTTAGTTGAAAAGTTCCAGACCAGAAGTGTTTTGTTACAACCACGAAGGTGTTGTGTGAAGCTAAGAAAGTTTAAGATATCTGCTATGAAGGCTCCAACAAGAGGCTATCAAATTCACAAGATAGGGAATAGAAGCCATGGTTAAATTAAGCTGCATAGATTTGAAAGAACAGGCATTTCTCTCTGACATAAGTGTTGTAAAGAAATGCTTTTGGAATTACTAGATTGTATTTTACCAACTGTTCTGATATCTTTAATTTATGTTATAAGTAAATAGTTCTGTTTATTTTAGTTTGAATTTCATTTCCTGTGCATAATAAATTACTGTTAAAAACAAAGCTGCAGCATGGTGTACTTATGCTTCAGTGAAAGACCACCTAGTTAAAACCAGAGGAAAAATAACGTGATCTATTTAGGCAGATTTCAGTCTGGGATCTGACTCATCCAATCAATAACATCCACTGGGATCATATCAATTACTTTTATAACATAAACTAAATGCCCTGTTAATGAAAGCAGCACAAGAGACAGTTTTTAATCGCTGGCAACTTAAGCCTTTTTTTCTTGTGTTTAAAGGGCAGAGGATTTAAAAACTTCAGATCATGATACTTTCATGAACATTTATTGCCCTTTAATTGCATTTTTAGCTCATTCATCAATTCACAACTCCAACACCATGGGTTAAGGTTTTTGCAGCAGCCAAAATGGAATCTGTTTGAATTCAGCATTAAGTTCAAATGGCCAATTTTTTTACACCTGTATGAATCAAGCCCTGCCACTCTATCCCTGCTGGCAATGGTTGGACATGTCAAAATGGGTTAGGGGGATAGCACTTCTGCATTAACACCCCTTTTGCATCTTCAGAATCTTCTCGATGCTGTAAATATCTGGCCGATTCATTCTAAATGGAAGTAAGTTACTAGCTCTTTCAGAAAGCTGTTACTAGTGATGTAGATTTTTTTTAAACTCCATTCTGTAGCGTAATGCTTTAGCATTCTATCATTTAGTTAATCATTTTTATCATAAGATGGAATAAAGCATTAACAGTAATGGGTTGAGTTCCATTTCCATTTGCTTTCGGGAATGTCTGTTGAATGAACAGTAGTAGGCTTTAATAAATATTTTGTGGTCTGTTTTAAGGAAATAATCTATTTGTGATGCGGTTGTAAATTTCCATCTATTCCTATAGTGGTCGTACCTTATATCAATTATAGTGGATTTTTTGTAAACATTTAATATTCTTTGACTATTACTGGAATATTTTCTATCCGTCATGTCCTTTCTGATATAAAGTAGATAAATCACTCAAGTTGCTTTTATTTATTTTCAGGATATTGGGCAGCCAAGTAGCTGACTCTATCCCAGTATCTGGCATCAGTCTGAGATTAAACTTTGCTCACAACCTTGGTGTCATGTTTATCATCTGACCACATACCCACACCATCACTAAAACTAAATATTTCCATTTCTATGCTACAGCTGAATTTTCATCAGCTTAATTGCTGCTGAAATCCTCATTTGCTGAAACTAGAACTAATGATGCCAATATACTCATGGCAGATCTCCCACATTCTTTTGTAAACTTGAGTCTGTGTTTTGACTCGCACCAACATTGTAATTGCTCCACCATTAATGACCATGTCTTAGTTGCCAAGAACTGAGGGCTAGAATTCCAACCTATCGACTCACCTTCCACCTTTAAGATACATCTTTAAGCCAATTTCTCTGACCAAGCTTTTTATCATCTGACCTACTGTCTCCTGAAGTGCTCAGTGGTCATAATTTGTTTCATTAGTCCTGTGAAGCATCTAGGATATTTCATTATATTAAGGTGCCATATAAACATAAGGTATTGTTTTCAAAAATACTGGCAAAGTAACATTTAATACCTACTTCTAGTTTCACGAGGTGGTGGTGATAAGTCTTTAAACTATAGCAATTCCTGTGCTGACAATGCTCCTGCACAATAGTTTTGCTGGGGATTTTGTACATTATTCATTCTTTAGATGTGTCCATCATTGCCTAGATCCGCATTTATTGTCCATTCCTAATTGCCCTCAAGAAGGTGATGAAGAGCTGCCTTTTTGAACCATTGCTGTTTAGTCATCCTCTCTGCTATTAGGAGGGGACTGCCAGGATTTTGACCCAATGACACTGAAGTCAGGATGATCAGAGACTTGGGGAGAAACTTACAGATAGTGATATTCTCAGGTATCTGATGCCCTTGTTCTACTGGAACGAGAGGTCACAGGTTTAGAAGTTGCTTTTGCAGGAACCTTGGTGAGTTACTGCAGTGCATCTTGTAGATGGTACATACTGTTGACACTGTACATTGGTGGTGAATAGAGTAATTGTCAAAAATGGTAGATGTGGTGTTGATCAAGTGGCCTGCATTGTCCTGGGCAGGTCATGTTGTTTGATTATTGCTAGAGCTTTGAGGAGTTTTTCGCAGCAGGATTCCTAGCCACTGACCTGCCCTTGTAGCCACAGTACAAATCTGCACAAGAGAAAAGGTTGAAGCACTTGCATTTATCTTCAACCAGAAGCACCATGTGGATGATCCATCTCAGCCCTCTTCAGTATATGGCTGATTCAGTTCAGTTTCTGGTCAATGGTAGCCCCATGATATTGATCATGGGGGATTAAATGATGGTAACAACATGGGATGTCGAGGGGAAAAGCGTTAAATGCTCTTTTTTTTAGAAATGGTCTTAGCCTGATACTTGCGCGGTATAAATGTTATTTAACACATGTCAGCTCCAGGCTGGGTGCTGTTCAGGTCTTTCCTAACTGGACACAGGCTGCTTCAGTGTGTGAGGAACCATGAATGGTGCTGAACGTTGTGCAGCCATCGGCAAACATCCCCACTTCTGACCTTATGATGGAGGGAAAGTCATTGATGAAGCAACTGAAGATGGGCCTCAGGCAGCATCGTGAGGAACTCCTGCAGAGATGTCCTGGAGTGGAGACAACTGAACTCTAACAAACACAACCATTTCCAATGTGCCAGCTATGACTTCAAACAACAGGGAGTTTTGACAGGGCTCCTTCAAATCACACTCAGTCAAATGTAATCTTGATATCAAGGGCTGTCACTTTCACCTCACACGTGGAATTTAGCTGTTTTGCCCATGTTTGAATCAAGATTGTAATGAGGTCAAGAGCTGATTGGCCCTGGTGGTACCCAACTTGAGTGTCAGTGAGGAAGTTATCCCTGAACAAGTGAAGCTTGCTAGCATTGTCAATGGGACTTTCTAACACTTTGTTGTTAATGTAAAATATACTGATGGGTGGTAGTTGCCCATGTTGGATTTGACTTGTTTACGTACAGCTCATACCTGGACAATTTCCCACATTGCCAGTGTTGTACTTGTACATGAACAACTTGACTAGGGACATGACTAGTTCTGGAGCACATGTCTTCAGGACCATTGCTGGTTTATTGTGAGGGATCATAGCCTTTGTAGTACGCAGGTGCTTCAGCTGCTTCTTGATATCACTTTGGTGAAACAGTTGTTTGAAATCTGGCATCTAATGATGCTGGTGACCTCTGGTGGAGGTGGGGGGGATGTGGATGGATCATCCACATGTTGCTTCTGGTTGAAGATACATGCAAGTGCTTCGACCTTTTCTCTTGAGTTGATTTGTACGGCTCCCGTCGTTGGGGGTGAAGATATAGCTTTTTTTAAATTGCCCACTACCATTCAGCACTGGATGTGACAAGGCTGCAGAGACTAGATCTGATCCATTAATTGTGGAATCACTTAGCCCTTTCTATTACATGCTGCATATGCTGTTTACTGTATAAATAGTTCAGTATTGTAGATTCTTTAAGTAAATGAAAGGGCATGGACCAGGTGAATAGCCAAGGTCTTTTTCCTAGGGTAGGAGATTCCAAAACTAGAGGGCATAGGTTTAAAATGAGAGGGGAAAGATTTAAAAGGGACCTGAGGGGCAACTTTTTCACACAGAGGGAGGTGCATTTATGGACTGAGCAAACAGAGGAAGTGGAGGAGGCAGGTACAATTACAATATTTAAAAAGGTATCTGGAAGGGTACATGAATAGGAAAGATTTAGAGGGATATGGGACAAATGTTGGCAAATAGGACCAGGTCAGATTGAGATGTCTGGTTGGCACAGATGAGTTGGACTGAAGGAGCTGTAGCCAAGCTATGTGACTCAATGGCAACTTATTTTTAGGTATAAAAGCAAATTACTGTGGATGCTGGGAATCTGAAATAAGCAAAATAAAAAAACGCTGGAGAAACTCAGCAGGTCTGGCTGCATTTGCATAAAGAAGAAAACAGTCCAAGTTTCAAGTCCAATATGACTTCTTTGGAACTAAGCACTCAAACCTGTAACTGTTTAGGTACGTCCTTCTGCACTCTTCATTGAACAGGGCTGATCTCTTTCCTTCATGGGGAATATATTGTGCCAAAGGGGTTAGACTGTATTTGAATACAATACCACTGCTACTGATTGCCCACAGCACCACATGGGTGCCCAGTTTCAAACTGCCAAACCTGTTCGAAGACTGTCTCATTATGTGTCATGTGATAGGGCCAGACATGACGGACTGTATTTGCAATGTGAAGATGGGACTTGGCCTCCACAATGACTATGGGGTGGTCATACCTACCAATGCTGTCATGGACAGATGCATCTGCAGTGGTAGATTGGTTAGGTGTCTGCCGCTGCACCAGTTTAGCAGCGATAAACTTTTAGATCAGCAAGTTAGTCAGTGGGTGTGCTGCTGCCCTGGTGCTAGTGATGGCTATTAAATCTCCTCCAGCCAGAGTACATTCTTGGTCATTGACACCATGTACTTCCTCCAGGTGCTGTTCAATGTAAGGGGGTAGGATTTGGCTGCTGAGAATTACTATGCACTTAAGGGCATCGTTTCATTCCAGTGCCACCATACTGACGCAGTGGTGAGGGGCAGAGTTTCCCTCA
This sequence comes from Stegostoma tigrinum, assembly GCF_030684315.1. Classification (NCBI taxonomy): domain Eukaryota; kingdom Metazoa; phylum Chordata; class Chondrichthyes; order Orectolobiformes; family Stegostomatidae; genus Stegostoma; species Stegostoma tigrinum. Next base: position 35,834,122 of record NC_081377.1, on the reverse strand, counting down.
CAGGAAGCACAATCTCTAACCCTGCATCGAGTGGTTTTAAGGCTTTCAGGAGGTTCAGTTATTGTCAGGCACCACCTCATTGCTGGAAGCAGCATGAGAAACCCCCTTCCCCTGTGAACCCCACCCTGACAAGACCCTTCTGTCTTGTTTATCTCTGGCCTGGGATACGGTGATGGTCCTGAATTGTGAGTGTTGCACTAGCCTTTGCAGTGTTGCCGTATCCATTAGAGCTTATGCCTCCTGACTAGCCACTGGCGCTTAGCAGACAGGGGTTCCACCACCAAAGTGCCTGTGTGACAAGCAACATGGCTGGGCTTTCAGTGCTCTCACTGGTTCTCTATCAGCCAGCTGATGCCCCCATCCCCACCAGCATCTCCGCAAGCTTCAGGTCATCCAAAGTTGATTACAGGATTTCTCAGTTCTCCCTCTCTTAATTAATAGTGATATTTCAGAATTTTACGATCCATACCCTTGTGAATAGAGAACTTTGAAAAATTGTGACCAACACATATGAACTTCCTCTCACTCTTTCCAGACTCTCAGGACAGATAACAATGTGTACAGATTTTATCTCTTTCAAGTCTCATTATTTCATCTGTTACCCTTTATAATGAAAACAAAACCCAATATCTCAATATAAAATCTGGCTCCTATATGCTGAGGAGTTGAATTGGTTAATATTCACATAATATGATTGCTCTGTACACTTCATGTTTATATATTCATCTGAGTGGTATATCTGTTCCGAAAGGTCAATGTGTTTATCACTGGATAATGACCTTGCCGAGGTCTTTTATGTATTTAACCCAATTGGGTCAAGTGACTGAATGGCTTACATCTGTTGCTAAGTTCCTACGATTATATTGATGGGTTCATACCAAAAGGAGCACTGCACCATGGTGAACAGGAGCTTGGGGCAAATTTTAAACCTTCAAGTGAAAAGGGGAAGATTTTCACTACAATCTTATTAACTGCATATCCCAACATGAGCATCACAAGTTACCCAATTGTAAAAGGAAATTTACAAAAGTAAGAGATTGTTACATATTACAAAAAGAGATGGAAACCCCTGCCTCAGTAGACAATATCATTTACATTCAACCTGGATACCCCTGAAGGATTATGCCAGGAGTGAGAAATCAAGAATGATGCCCAAACTAAAACAGGATTCCGGTGGGAATCGAAAACCCTTTAACAAGGTTTTACCAAAGATCCCTAAGGGAAGCAAGAAAGATGAATAAGGCTAAAGATTATTCTGGAAACCATATGAGAAGAAAATTTAAATAATTTGCTGTCCATGGAGGCATCAGAATGCATATAAAAGAGCAGCAGAATCAACTCTCCTGCAATCTAGATCTTGGAATACACCAGTGTTGGAATATATTCCACTGTGTGCAGAAGACCATTCAAAAGTAATGTTTGTAGCTTCTGAGAGAAGTAAGATCAACTTTGGCAGTTTACACAAAGTAGGTTTTAACCTTCCTGCTGCATAGCTAAAGAGATAATTAAAGGGAATTGAGAATTTAAGCTTTTCTTTTCAGCTATCAAATACCATTTTCCTCAAAGCCTTATTTTGCTTATCTAAGGCAATTTGGATATTGCTGGCTAAGCTACCTTTAATTACCCATCTTTAATTGTCCTGGGACTGACATTCTTGGTTATTTCAGGTGGTAGCTAAGAGTCAATTGCATGGATTCGGTTCTGGAGGCAGGCAAGGATGACAGATTTTCTTCTCGAAAGGACTTTTGAAAGAATTCATTAAGAACTATTCCCATGTCCGCTTCAATACACGTTACCTTTTTGGCCACAATAAGTGGCCCTACTATTCCTTACCCTCTTATTCTTTATGTATTTATGAAACAACTTTGGGTTTTCCCTCGCTCTTTTTCTGCATTTTATTTTTCGCCACTTTATTTTTCTCTTTGCTTTTCAAGTTACCTTGTTTAATGTCTGCACCATGTTTCCGGTTATCTTTCCAAAATATTGGGCTCTTTGCCCCTGCCATAAGCATCCCATCTTGTGTTCTGCCATTATGTGCACTTTAACATTCAATAGACTAGGTCTGGGGATAACTATTTATTTGCACCAATACATATTCAATTTTATTCAACCTTTGGTATTAAGAGGTGGAGGGGGGTCACAGCAATAGTATAACTATATAGTGGTAATATCATTGCACTAGTAATATAGGCTAATGCTATGGGGAAGTGTGTTCTAAATCCTACCAATGCAAATGCTGACATATGAATCAATAAAATCTGAAATTAGAAGTTAGCCAAATGTCAATGGTTGTAGAAGTCACTAATATCCTCAACTCTAAATCCATATTACCATGTAGCCCTGATACCTTTCATTCCCTTGCTTAATAAGACTATCCAATCTGCCTTAAAAATGTTCAAAGGGCTTCTACTGCCTTTTGAACAGTTGAAAAGACCCAGCATCCTCTGGGAAATAAAAAAAAAGTCGTCTCATCAGTTTTAAATAAGCCACCTCTTATTTTTAAACAATCACAAGAAACACACTTTTCTGCATGTTCCATTTCAAGACTCTTCAGTACCTTACATGTTTCAATCAAATTGACTTTTGTTTTTCTAAGTCCAGATGATACAAGTCTAGCCTGTCCAACGTTTCCCCAAAAGCTAACCCACCTATCCCAGTTAGCTATTGGTAAACCTTCACTCAATGGCTTCCAATGAATTTACAGCCTCAAATAAGGAACCAATGATACACACAGTAGGGTGCACTGTTTTAATTACTGATTCAATAAATTGGCTTAATAACTATGTCTTTAATTTCCTTCAATCTCATCATCTCAGTATGGGTCAAATAACTTCGACCCAAGGATTAGCATTTTCTTCTCGCACAGCCCAGTTGCTTATTAAAAAGCTTGATATCACTCTCCAGTTAAAACCAAAAAAGATATTAGTCTTCCGGCACACCCCTAGCTATGATCTGGACAGCGAGACAGCAAGCAAGTAATCGTGTGTGAAACTGCAGAGAGGTTGTTGTTTAATTGGTTGATGGCACAAAAGCACAGACCTGAGAGCAGCCTCTACTGACAAGAAAAATCGACTACATCTGATATTCCCAGTTCCTCCATCCACTTAACAAACAGCTCAGCCTCTACTTCAGAGAATAGAGAAGGGACACACTTTTTTAAAAACTATTTATTTAACGTTAAACAATTACCCAATGATCATTCCTTTGTACCATACAATCATTCATTTTCTAGTTTACTTTTTAAACAAAACTACTCATTAAAATACATTAACATTGTTATGTTGTTTCCTTCAATATTAGCTTCAGAAATTAAACATGTCCCCGCAACTTTTGCTCACAAATGTATCAAGAGATATCAGGTCTTAGGCCCACAATTGAAATTCAGCTATATCGCCTTTTCTTCACTGTCACTGGTTCAAAAATCACAGAACTCTCTTTTAACAGCCCTGCAGGTGCTCCTCCACCAGACAGACTGCAAAAGTCAAAAGGTGGCTCACTACGAAGGGGAGTTAGGGATGAGCAATAAATGCGGGCTTTGTCAATGACATTCACACCCCTCAAATGTACGAGTGTTGCTACTGGCACAGTTAAGCACATGGCGAGATAGCCATTTTACTTAAAGGACTCTCAGTTCTACAGTACTCCCTTGCATTGCTTTTCTGCCATGCTTCCAACAGTCCCTTCCTTTCCCTAGTGCTCCACTTTCCATACACACATACGAGCACTGCTACCTTTCATACATTCGTCCTTAAACTTTTATTAACTTCACCATCCGTAACCTCACCCACTGCACATATTTCAAAATAATCAAAGGCAAAACAAAGTTGTTTGTTACCTGTAGCCACAACTTCAAAGGCGGTTTAAAAAAAGCAGGAACAAGCAGCATGAGTAATTTACTAGAGCCAGTAGCAAAGTTTTTTAAAGCTGTTCCACAGTAAGGTTAGAGAACAGCGCCCACCACTGGGGAGAAAAGCCTACAGCACCCAGTAACTGCAGGCTGTTTACTATCTAAATGCTAACGTCTCACAAATTGCAAAATTGGGTGCCCATTTATCGCTTTATGTTGTAATATCATGATTATTTGTTTTGTACCATTCAAATACTCCAGTATTAAATTTTAGCTGCCAATATTAAAATGATTAGTGCGTCATTATACTAAACTTTCAAAAATTATAATTAGGCAGGCTCAAACTAATGTGGCTGCAGGCAATGGTCCCTTGGTTTTTTCTTCACTCGAAGGCTCGAGTTCTATGTTGCATTCTTACCTCACTTATTTCTTCTTCTTCTGTTTAATTATCCTGCATCGCTGTCTTCCTCTCTCTCCCCATGCGCTTAGCCGACCCTATACATAAATTACATAATCTGCCCCTCAATGCCTATTTGACCAGATCTTGAAAACTCCAACAGCTTTGTCATCTTTCAAAGAAACCCTTTTCCCCTGGGTCTCAAAATGCTGGACAAAACAGCCAATTATCCTCTCCTACATTCAACTACTTATTAAAAGTTCAAAACAAAAGCCTGGCCACGCAGCATCAGAGGAGCAGGAAGGCTGACATTTCGGGCCTAGACCCTTCCTCAGAAAAGCCTAACCCTAACCCTATTGTATTTCTGAATAAGGGTCTAGGCCCGAAACATCAGCTTTCCTGCTCCTCTGATGCTGCTTGGCCTGCTGCGTTCATCCAGCTCTACATCTTGTTATCTCAGATTCTGCAGCATCTGCAGTTCCTACTATCTCTCCCACCAGCAAAAGTACGGTGTGTCTGGTTGACAAAAGTGGTCAGCTTTCTCACAAATCCACTAAAGCAGTGCAGCCTTTCTGGCAGGACAACATGACTCACTGAAGTTGCCCAATAGGAGAGCTATTTATTTGATTTAGTGAGCATCACTAGCTAGGCCCACATGTACTGCTCATTTCTCACTGCCTGAGCGGGTGGTGGTGAGCTGCCATTTGAACATTGTGGGTATACCTGTAACACATGGCAATAAGGGTAGGGTTTCTAGGATGCTGACCTAACGACACCAAAGGAACAGTGCTATATTTCCAAACCAGGGTGTGTGTGACTTCAAGGGGACGCATTGGTGTTCCCTGTGTATATGTTGACTTATCCTTACAGATGGCAATAGTTACAGGTTTGTCAAAACAGCCTTGGTGAACTTCTGCAGGGCATCTTAATGATTGTATGCACTGTTGCTACTTAGTGTCAGGGATAGAAGGGTGATATTATGTCAATCAAGCAAGCTGCTTTGAGCTGGATGGTACTAAACTTCTTGAGTGCTGTCAAGAATTGCACTCATTCAGGCAAGTGGAGTTACTCTGCAGAATTCCCTGCCTTTGATCTGATTTTGTAACTAGCATTTATAATGACTAGTAAAGTTGAGTTTCTGGTCAGTAGTTAACATCTAAAAGAAAAACCCAAAAAATATGTTTAACCACAATGATTGATCATTACCTTTGACCATCAGCTGGGAAAACATCACCATCATAGAAATGTTAACATGTACAGCAAACTGTTTTGACCAGCACTTTATGAACAGTACTTGATAAACTGGCAAAAGTTATATACCTCAAAGTTTACTGTAGTTTTCTGTCCAATTATTATAGTTTATAATTTATCTCCATTTAAATGTACTTGTTCAATTGAATGGTCACACAAAATATCAACGATTGATTCAATTTCAAATAAATTTCTCCTCAAATACCACAATGTCTCAGTAGTCAGTTGAGGGTGTGAGTGAGAAGGCTCTCTGCCATTAAGTTTTATTTAAGGCAAAATTGTGTTATTATTTAGTGATTTATGCTTTAAATACATCATAACAGTGATGTCTATACCCCTGCATTATTAACTAGTGTGCGTTTTCATCTTAATTCTAGGGACCTCTTGATTTTCTAGAATATATGATCAATTGGCACATTCCTGGTCCAATAAGTGCCAGATAATAAAAAGTTTACTGTATTTCCAAATACTAATCTAGTTAATTCCTTACTTTAAATATTAATAAGCTATCTTCAAGGCTGCTCATTTACCCCGCCAGTGTAAGAGTAAGAGTATAAGGACAAAGAAAAAAATCACTGATACAAACATTGATCCAAAGAAAAACTGAGGAACTACAGGCAAACAACACTGAAGTGGGACTGGCTAATAGTGCCTGCAAATGCCAGCATGGACTCTTTCAGTGCTCTAACCTATGATTCAAGATCCACTGCTCCTGTTCAAATGTCAACAATGTATATTCAGTAAAGACAGAGCTCAAAGCCAAAGCTAATAGAAAATAAAACATTCACGCTATTAGGCAAAATGTTACTGCTTTATAATGTATAAATAAAAACAATAAAACTATGCCAGAATAGCAACATTTTATTAAAGACAGTACAAAGAATACGTGTTTAAATTTGGTATAACTTAAGCATTAGGTACTAGGAAATAGAATTCTTTCATTAATATCTTTTCTAGAGGACATTTTGATATCAAGTCAAATCACTCTCCCACATCTAAATCTCAAAATTACTGTTTTTTTTATTTATGCAGATTGATACAAATAAGTTCTTCACTTTATCAAATGATCTCATCTTATCTTAGAGTCTGACATACTAGAGCAAATGTCGGAGGAATGAAATCTACCTAATACGTATAAAAGGGAACTTGATGATTAATTCTGAAGGTGAAGCACAAGTTCCTGAAGTGTAAATTTCCTTATGTGAAGAAAACATTTCTAATGGTTCACTTTCTTCAAGACAACGGAGTTGATGAATGCAGACTGCCATCTTGTGGTGAAAATGCTTTACTTCTTGGGCCATGTTTCCTTTCAGCAAGTTGCAATCAGTGCAGCAAGAGCCTAGTTTAGACGCAAGAAATTAGTCATGCGAATAAGGTTAGCTGTAACTTTTCAGTATTGTGAAAACAGAATAAATAGGGAATACTGGCATTAGGCTGTCATAAATAGGCATGGTTAATCTTCATTCTTCTACTCCACAGCAAGGCTAATGTCCTGAACCATTTCCAAACATACAGAATTCAACTCTGCTTGGATTTCACCGTTCCCTCATTAAAGGGCTTATTAAAAGGCTACAGCATCATTCTAGTCATGTGCCATCACTCATGGGACTACTAAGTAAACTTAAATTCAAGTTTTCGACCAGAAACATCTTATACGTTATAAAAACTGGTTTGAATCACGAACTGCAAACTAATACTATGGTTCAGTTGATGTGGTCCTGTGGTGATAAATGAGTTAAAGCAGCTCTTGTCATCTGAAAGTTGTGTAATGAAGAGGATGGATCATCAGGTTGCTCAGGTACATAGAAGTGGCATGAGGGGCCGTATAGCTTTGAAATGATGTTATAAAGTTGGGACCATCAGATCGACTTTATACAAGCCTGTTGTAAAAGATGAAGAGAGGAGATTGCAAATATTATTATTCAGCAAGTTACGATGATCCGAAATGCACTGTTTGAAAAGGGCCAGGGAAGCAGATTCAACAGTGATTTTTAGTAAAGAACTATATTTGTGTAGACTTGAAAAGGAATCATTCACAAGACTGAAGAGGTGACAGATATTAACTGAAGAGATCCTTCAAATAACCTGCACAAGCATAAATGGGCCTCCGTTGAGCTGCACGGTACTACTAGCAGGTACAGAGCAAACTAAAATCGTGTCAAGAGCAAATCTTTCAAATTTTAAATCCTCTCTGGCCATGGAGCGAGTGCCAGAGTGCTGGAGGATGGCAGTTCCACTTTTTAAAGCAGGGTGGTAGAGATAAACCAGGAAATTGCAAACTTTTAGTGGTAGTTATGTTGGCGTAAACTCAATGGGCCAAAAGGGCCTGTTCTGCACTGTGAGAATCTATGAGATCGATTCTAGATTGCGCCAAATCAACCTATCCCAGCTAACAAAGCAAATGGACATATGAGACTAGCAAACAAGCTAGAAGCAGCAGCAGGTCAGTCAGCCCCTCAAATGTACTCTGCCATTCAACAAAATCTTCGCTGATCTAGTCACTCCACATTCCCCACAACTCCCAATGACCTTTATCAAGAATCTGCCTTTATTTAAAAAAAATTTAAAAACTACGCCCATCACCTTTTAGAAAGGGAACTCCAAAGATTCAATTCCTCAAAGGAAAAAAATTCTCTTCATCAGTCTTAACAGCGCAAACATTTATTTTTAAGCAATGATTCCTCGCTCCAGAGTCTCCTAGAACAGGAGAAATCTACACTGTCAAACTCCCTCAAACTTCAGCTTTGATAAAGGCACCTCTTACATTTCGAAACTCCAGCAGATACAAGTCTAGGTTTTCCACCTTTTCCTCATAAGGCAAACCACTCATTCCAGGTAACAGTTTAGTAAAGCTTCTCTGAAATGCTTGAGCTGAACTCTGTACTCTAGACCAAATTTACGGCCTTCCTTAAATAAAGTGACCTATACTGTGCACAATACTCCATACGTGGTCCCACCAATGTCGTGAATAACTGAAGCACAATCTCCCTAATTTTGAATTAAATCCCCGTCACAATGAACATTAGAAAAGCTGTTAGAATGCTAATTACTTGTTGCATCTCTTGCCGTTCAAGTAAAATGCTTCATTTTTTATTCTTCTTGCATACAATTTTGATAAATGTATTATCTAGATTGAGAGATTGCAGAGATTAGAAATGCAGACGGATCTTCTTGCATGAATCTCAAGGTTAGCGTGCAAATAATTAGTAAAATATTTAGCATTTATTGCAAGGGAAACAGACTAGAATAATAATAGGATTAGGCTTCAATTATAAAGGGCACTGGTGAGACTACACCTGGGGTATTATTCATCTTACTTAAGGAAAGATGTAAATGTGTGGGAAGCAGTTTAGGGAACGTTTACTATACTACTTTCTGGGATGGGCGAGTTGTCTTATGAAGAAAGGTTGTTCAGGCTAGGCTTCTATTTGCTAGAGTTTAGAAGAGTAAGGAGTGACTTAACTGAAATATATAAAATCCTGAGTGGACCTGTAAAAGGTAGATGTGGAAAGGATGCCCCTTCTTACAGGAGAACATACAGCCAAGGTCCCACTGTTCAAAAATCAGGAATTAGTTTTATTTTTCCCTGAGGGTCATGAGTCTTTGAAATTTTTAATGAAAAAGGTGATAGAAGCAAAGCCTATGAATTTTTTAAGGCAGGGGTAGCTTCTTGTTAAGCAAGGTGTTGTAAGGTTATCAGGGAGTGGTGGAATGTGGATTTGAGGTTACATTGATCAGTCACGCTCTAATTGTGTAGTGGAACCTTTTGAGGGGCTGAATAGCCCAATTCCAGTTTCTGACTTGCACGTCCTTATCCTTTATTCTTGTCGAAAATGGGTATTTTTCACATTTCTTTCATTTGCCAGATCTTTGCCCACTCACTTAACCTGTCCATAGCCCTATGCATCCATATGTCCTCTTCACAACTTAGTTTCCTGTTTATTTTGTGGTGTCAGGAAATTTAAAAGTCATATTTTTGGTCCCTTCAACAGAATAATTGAATTAAATCATGAAAAGTTGAGGCCCCACCATCGATCCCTGTGGTTCACCCACTGGTTACATTTTGCCAACTAGAAAAGGAGTCAGATTGCTGTTAGATAGCCAATCTTCTGTTCATGCTAACATGCAATGTGAGATTAAAATGTCAAATCTAACTAAGCAGCAAAGAGGGGAGAGAAAATAACTTCTGGACTCCAGCTAAAAGCATCATTCAGGTATTTGAGAATTTCTAAACAGGCAATAGGTTCAATACGTACTTACATCTACGGCAGTGGCAAACAATGCTCACGTAATGACCTAGTCACCTTGCTTGGTGCTGTAATAGATAAACAGTACACTTTTGTTAATATAACTGCAACATAATCCAACGTGTCCATAAATCAAACGCCCAATTTTTAAAGGTCATTAATTTCAAATGAACCATTTGTAGACACTCTGATGTAAGCAAATTTGCTGCATTGAGTTATACTTGTTAATACAGGAAGAAAATTCCCAGATCTGACTGACATTCTTTCTGCGCTGAGTGTGCAGATTTGTCAGAGTGATGATGGGGATACCATCATGATGAACATGCAAAAGATAAGCCATGAGCTGGGTAATTGTCTGGAAACTACAGGATCAAAACTTGGAATCTGTACTCCACCAGAGAGTGATGTTGTTTGTCAACATTATCTACACACGTAAATTAAGAATGACTACTTAGGTTAGATATCAGGTCATATAAAGTATTAAACTTCAGTGGAAGGAGAGAAAAGTGAATTAAATTTATTATTTATTGAAGTTTACTGATCACAAAAGAAGCATATTCCCATAATGTTTGATTTATTACTGTCACGTGTACCAAGGTACAGTGAAAAGTGTTGTCTTAGGTGTTTTGGAGGCAAACTGTTATATACAAGTGCATCAGGGTAACATAAGAATGCAGGATACAATGTTACAATGTCCACAATTTATGTAAGTTATTACTATGCATTCATAAAAGGTAACCAGGTGTAAACTTACCCACTAAGCTCCAAAGAACTGTGTCCACTCTATGGCAACAGTAGGTAATGCAGAATCTGCTTAAACCTGCCAGATATAACTATTTTGTTATAACAAAACCTGACGAATTGTGCAAAAACATAACTTTAAAGCACAACAGAATATGGTTGCAAGTATTCAGTTACTGATTAGGAAGATTTATTAGAAATAAAGCAGTTGGTTCTGTGGGATTTATTCAATTGTGCTGTATACACATTTGAGTCGCACAAAAAAGAGGAACCTAGAGATTTTCAACTTCTGCTCCAAATCTTAGAAAATGTTCGTTTTCAAAAGCAATAATTCAAATTGTGGTTTTGAACGTGAGCATTCAGAGCTTGCCATTATAAGATAAACGGCTTTTCGTATAGAGAGGTATTCTTCAACATGTAGATCCAGATAGAAGTCAAATACTGATCAAGTTTTAAATTTTGACCCTTTATTTGGTGAAAATCTTCAAAATCAGAAGACATTTTCATGAACACTGGATAGATTACAACAAAATTGAAGCACACCTGCATGGTAAAAAGGTTGAGATCGAAGCACTGCCGCTCATTAAGTTACTCGGTCCATTACATCTTTTGGCATATTTGCTTGTTATATGTCCTTCCGAATAAGTTTACAAAACTGAACAAAAGTGCTCGCTCTCCAAGTAAAACTTTTTTTTAAAGTTGAAACCTCCTTGTTCAACATAAATTCAAATTAATACTTGTTCCATAATCAAGTTCTCACTTTTGGCTTTCTTCAATTCAGGAGAACATTATTCTGCATTGAACAGAACTAATTCATTTGTAAATCTTGGCCATACTGCTTCGAACATAGTGACATCAAAGCAATGAAGTTCCAAAGTATGGCCTAATCTTACTGATAATGCAGCTCCGAGAAGGCAAATGCAAGCCTGACTCAGCATATCATTAATTCTCACTAGCTCCTGATCAAAAATGACCTATTGGCAGACTCTGCAGGTACGTATCTCTTTTCATTTAATATCAGTACAATCATTGCTGCTTCATGATCACTTCATGAAATTATTGGATCTAAATGTGTGTTTTATAGTAGGAAATAGAATTAGAATTTATATGTTTTAAAAGATAATTGTTCAACTTTACAAAAAGGAATGCTTGCAAAATTATAGACCAACTCTGTATATGACACGCATGGCCTGCTGCATAGCTTATGTAATACAAGCTTTTCTCAGTTGCAAGTGGCAATGCAAAGGCACATTCACTGCAGCTTGTTTAACTTCCAAGTGCAGCATTAATACACAAATAATCCTCACCTCAGTGGCATTCTACATTTCACATTTATACATGTTAAACAAAACAAGAATACTAACTGTAACCCACAACTAGATCCCTACAAATCAATGCCATTTACCCAGAAATGCCACAATGACGATTAATCATCAAACGTCCAGCTTTGTTTTTGATAAACCAGGAAATTCTGCTCAGAAGGACTTGCTCCTTCATTATTCGCTCCATATTGAATCAGATGCAATTTATCTGAACGCCTCACATACTAAGCTGACCTTATAATACACAATTTAGTAAATCAAATACAGGCAAAATCACAATGCGACTTTTGTGAAACACTTTAATGGAAGATTCAAGATTCTTATACCACTCATTTTCAACATGGAGCCAACAAACTGGAAAACAAAGCAAAAGACAGAAAAGCTCACTCTCACATCTCTTCATAACAATGTCGATTCTGGGAAGAACATGCCTGTTCAAATCTGAGTGTTGGATTTTAGGATAATGGTGTGTCACTGAATATGCAACAGAGGAGATGGACGTCCTAAGTCAGTCTAATCACACCATAAATGTAAGGTATATTTTGTATATCACTGATCGGTATACACCACCTCTACATGCAAGTATAAAATTATGGATTAGGTTTAAAACAAAAAGACAAAACATGTTTTGTGCTGCAATAATCTGGAATGGAAATGGTCACTTAATTGGAACTTGGCTTTAAGAGTTCAACATCAAAGACAGTAACACAACGTATATTAGGTAAGCAGATCCAATAGATTTTATGATGCAGCTTTTCTTCTTAAGAACTGTATTTCAAAATTAGATAAATATTCTGTAGTGGCCAGTCAAACTAAATTTTCAGAATTGGCACTTCCTTTGAAATTGACTATTTGGATGTGTAAATTTCAATAAAAGTCAGAATTATTGGGGGGCTTTTGTTTGCAAGTACGTTAAATGTCTTCTCTCCTAAGCCAGGTGTGGATAATTTCCTGAAATTTTCCCAATTCCCCATCCCAATAGACTGCCAGAAATATCCTTTATCTTACAAATATTTTCTTGCAGACCATACACAACAGAAAACCATCAATGGTCAACAATAATACATTGTAATTGTTGAATGTCCTGTCCGACTTTTAGGGAAAATAATATTGAATATCTTGATGCAAATGGAATTTTTCCTCACTTCGCAAATACATTTGCTCAATTTGTTGGATTTCTTTCAGGAATGCAGAAAGAAAATCAAAACTGATAAATCTAGATGCTTTAAAAAAATTAATTAACAAATCTCAGTTTAAACTATGTTTCTTTTTTCCAAATTTACATATTTGGAATGTTTTATGAATGCAGGTTACGCAAATGAAGCCAAGTTACGATTATCAGCAATTATTAGACAGTCAAGGTGGCAAATCTATTCACTTAAAAAGCAGTTCAGTTTTACTCAAGAATCAATTTCAAAGACATCAAAATGTACCCTCAAAAGCCACCCAGAACATGAGAAATTTCAGCCAAACCATATTTGGGCACAAAGATACAGATAGAAAATAATTTGATGTTTTGTCTGCAAATGTTTAGCAATCGGATCAAGATTTTTTTTTCATGTCCTTTGGGAAGAACTACGCAAATACATTACTAGTTTTCACCAAACTCTGCACAGTATATTAACCAAATAAATGATTACTTAATAAATCTCAGACATAACACAAATTTTTCAATATCTTCAATTTCATCAGATCTCAAGGTGCATTCATTGAACATTTAATAATACTTGCAAAGAAATTAACAGGACAGGATGATAATCATCTACAACATATTTCGTTCTTCCATTCAGTCAGATGGTCCAAAACCAATTCTGAATTTGGTGTTCAGTTTTTTTTGAATTAACATTCAATTTCACCATTCCTCAATACTGGACCACAAATACTGATCTTGAGAAAGTGACGCACAAAATCCATCGATAATCAGAAGTATTTCACACGTAGAAATACAGTTCACACATGCAGTCCAACTCTTGTTCCAAAACTCTGTTTAATAGGGATCCAAATCAATAGACACCAATATTTAGAATAAATTTTCCTCCATTATTCAGTGAAGTAAACTTCATTCAATTAAATAGTGTTCCAAAGAAAATTAAGTCACATTATTTTTAAGATGACTGACTTTTTTAATATTTGAAATGCTGTCTGTGTTAATCAGGCACTAATTCCCAGGTCAGTTTCCAGATGAGATGCCAAAACATATTACGTAGTTTGGGAAAAACTTGGCACAGAAATTGTCTTACCATATAACTCCAACAGCAGCTTCCTGTACAGCCCCCACCTAGGATGTTGGTGTCATGATAACAGGTCAGGGCCAGCCTCAACCACGCTTCCCTGATAGTCAGGTGACAAAAGGATATTTGTTAAAACTTAAGAGACTAGAACAGAAATACAAATCTGTGGCTATTTACCAGAATATTTAGTAACAGCAATACAAAGAAATTTCTCATTGCCTACGCCCTATCATTTACCTTAAAATACAACTCTCCAACTTAAAATATTTTCAGTTTTTTTTTCAAAAAGCTAAAAAGAAAAAGTAAAATGGTTAGAACTGCTCAATCAGTAGGCAATGACAAAGTGCTAGCAGCACAAGCATGCCATATGCTGCATTTATTAATAAATATTGGTTGAGGTAGATAGGTAATCAAGTATATTTTGTCATCTCTTTTGGATAATCTTCAATTTAAAGAAAAAATTCAGAAGTGCCATTCGTGCCATTTTGTTCAAATCGATGAATGTTGTACAGAAATTATACTGTAGTGCCCAACCTTGTAATGGGGATGTCACAAAACTTAAAGAAAGTGTGTTTGTAGCACAATTTACCACAAAAATTAGTGTTATTAATTCTGCATATCAGGTTACACAATAAGGAATCATCTTTCATAGTCAGCATTCGGTGCTTACCACAGGTATGTAAATTTCAAAATGAATGACAGCGAAATAACCAATCTATTGTTACCATCTCAAAAGGCCTTTGAAATACCATGACTGTTTAGGAATGCACCTGGACCCACTACAGTGAAATGTAACTGGCAAAATATTATCTGCATTAACAAGCTGTCCAAAAAAATTTGGCATCCCTATTTGGCCAATTTAACATTGCCAGTATATTTTCAGAGCGTTCAAGACGGGCAGATTCAGAGACCTTTTTAAACTTATGCAGAAAAGAGATTTAAATCCTCTTTGCATGCTGTTATTCTCAGAAGTACATATTTCAGTCGATCAAAACGAAATAGTACTTAGTCATCTTAGCACGTTTATGATCTGAAATCAAAGTCAGAGGATTGAAGGTATCATATTTTAGATATCTTGACATGTTTGATTCAACTACTGTTGAAACCAAATGAGAGGTTTCTTCCAATTACAGATATTCTAGAAAGATCAATTCAAGGATAACCTTCATTCCCACTACCAACAAGCTGAATAAAGACATAAAACTGCTGCGAGTGAGTGATCAAACAAGGCACCTGATTATCTTCAATCTGCAGTTGCAGAAAAAATATAGTTCTCACACCACTTTGGACGCCAGTAATGAATATGTTTTATCCATTTTCCCATGTAAACAATACCATTTTGGGCAATAATCTTTTTAATACTGAAAAGAACTGCACAATGTAATTAATTGGATTCACTTTTGTTTTCAAAAGGCAAGTGCAGCCAACTGAGGGAAAACATTACACAACACACTCAGCAGGTCACCCAGCACAGCAAACAGTGAGAACCAAGACCCACAATCGCAGAATGGGTAGAAGTAATGCTACTGGCATTTAAACATCACTGGTACACGCAATAGTGTGTTAGAGGAGGCTACTGTACAGAGCAGAAACATTTTCTGGTTGCTAAAATAAAAATTGAAACCTCGCTAAAGATCTAAAATTTAAAATAAAAGTTTACACTAATCAAAATTAGTATTCCTACATTTGGCAACAGAACACTTTTTTGGCATATTGATAAGGCACACTGTGTTCTCAAGAACTGGGGCTGTATTTCAGACTGGAGGCCCAAGACTACTGGCATGACCTAACGATCAGTGTTTTTTGTCATTGTTTAAACGATTTGGATGTGAATACAGGAGGTTTTGTCACTAAGTTTGCAGATGAAATCAAATTTGGGGGCCTAGTAGACAGTGAAGGTGGTTATCCAAGAGTACACTGGGGCCTTGGTTAGATGGACCAGTGGGCTGAGGAGCGGCAGATGGAGTTTAAATGCGAGGTGTAGCATTTTGGGAAGGTAAGTCATGGCAGGACTTGCACAGTTAATGGTAGGGCCCTGGCGAGTGCCGTCAAACCAAGATACCTTGTGGTGCAGTTGCATAGTTTTTTGCAAGTGAGATCACTGGAAGACAGCGTGAAGATGGCATTTGGCATGCTTGCCTTCATTGGTCAGCGCATCGAGTATATGAGTTGGGAGATCATGTTTCAGGTGTGCAGGACATTGGTGAGGCCACTTTCAGAATACTGCATTCAATTCTAGTCCCCGTGCTAAATCAAACGTTGTTAAACTTGAAAGGGCTCAGAAAAGACTTACAAAGATATTGCTAGGATTGGACGATTTGGGCCATAGAGACAGACTGAAAACGTTGGGGCTATTTCCTCTGGAGTGTAGGAGGCTGAGTGATGACCTTATAGAGTTTTATAAAATTATAAAGGTGTATGCAGGTCTCCCAAGGTAGGCGAATCCAAAACTTGACGGCGCAGGTTTAAAGAGACAGGGGAAGAGATTTAAAACTGATCTGAGGGACAAACTTTTTCATACAGGTGGTGGTATGTATATGGAATGAGATGCCAGAGGACCAGCACAGCACAGCTACAACATTTAAAACACATCTGGATGGGCCAGTACAAATAGGAAAGGTTTAGGGGGACAGGAACCAAATGCTGGCAAATGGGACGAGATCAGTTTAGGATATCTGGTCAGCATATCGGACTGAAGGGTCTGTTAACACGCACTATGACTCTCAGTCACTTCAAAGAAAGTTTGTCACAATGTTTCCACCACCAAGAAAGGGATCTAGAGACTTCCTAGCCAGCCAGTTAAGTTGTTAGGCTGTACATGATAATACAGATAACTAATAAACTAATAGTTTATTAAACCCTTTCACAAAAAAAACTTCAGCTATTTATTATGTAGCGAATCTTTTCAACCAAATTTTGTCCTATTGAACCAATTTACAAAAAACCTTTTAAATTTTTGTTTCCCAACCTTAATTGCTTGAGTGCCTGAGTAGCATGCTAGTCCGTTTCAGAGACCTGCTAAGAGTCAACCACTTTGCTGGGAGTGTGAAGTCAAATACAAACCAGGCCAGATAAGCATGGCAGATTTCCTTCCTTACAAGACATTAGGAACACGACACTATCTCTAGTCCACCCTATCCTCCAATTCTATTTGCCCTAAAGACTTTTATTTACTCAAAAGGAAAATACTTTTCCCCCTATACACTGAACATCATATACAGAGAAACAAGTAACAGTAGGTCACTCAGCCCGTGGAGTCTGCTCTGCTGTTCAGTATCACAGCTGATCATCCACTGTCCCCATTTTCTCCCCTTACCCTTTGATCCATTTAACCCCAAAAACTATATCTAATACTTTTTTTTGAAAACATTCAATGTTATGGCCTCAACTGCTTTCTGTGGCAGAAAATTCCACAGGCTGACCACACTAAAGATGAAGAAATTTCTTCTCATCTCAATCTTAAATGGTCTACCCCGTATCCTTAAAGTGTGACCCTATTTCTGGACACCTTGGCCACTGAGAACATCCTTCCTGCAATTACCTTATTTGGCTTTAAGAAAAATGTCCAGCAACCCCAAAAATGAATTTTCATTACGCACTTTAGCTAATGTTACAAAAGTGGAAAACAAGATGGACTCATTGGAATATTTCAGTGCAAGGATAAACTTGATAAACAGGTTACAAGTGGACTGGTTCAGTCCCAGAGTTGCCTTTTGATGGGGAATGAATTCTATAGCAGGGACCAAAAGACAATGCAAAACATTCCTCTACTCTCCTAAGACCAAAACTAAATTATACATTAACTATTCATCACTTGCTCTACAACTGCAAAAGCATTTAGTTTGTTTCAACATGAATTTGACAACAAAAGTCCAGTACAAGCTCAAAAAGTAAACTGAGCAAACTTGCTGTGCCCCACACTGATTGTTAATTATTAATCTAGATTATCTCATCTTTCAAAATCCACTAAGAGTGGAAGCCCTGAGAGGATTTGAGTTATATTTTTTAAAAATGTTAATGACAGCTTTCATTGTTGAAAATTTATGGATATGAATACTTTATTTAGGGCACGGATGAATGAAAAATTATTCATTCCAAAACTTTCAATTTCACAGATTTATGACACAAATTCAGTACTCATCTGAAATGATTCATTAATTCCAAGATAATTCCATTTAGTATTTCAGCTAGTGAAAACTGCTTGTTTGGATCTTATTTAAAGCACCCTATATTTAGCATCACAAACACAGGCTAAAATGAGTGCAAGTACAGTCCAACAATCCAATTAAAATGATTCAGAATAAAGGATAGATTATGCAAATACCATTCCCACTTCTAACATCATCGCCTTTCACTACCAGACTTCTTTGCCGTAGATGGTCTTGATGCTAAGTGCTGCACCACTTAACCAAGTAGCCACTAGAGTCTGGAGTCCAACGAAGCATCTTCCACATAACATTTGCAGCACACAAAATTCAGGCAATGACCATTGCAAATGAGGCAAGCAAACTACGCTCTTTGTTATTCAATGATGTTACCAGCACTGAACAACCTATGAGTATCACCAGCTTATGGAATGCCATCGACAAGAAATGCAACTGGACTCTCTCCTTGCTTGCTTTCTCTCTCTCACACAAACACACACACACGCTAAAAGCAGGTTAGAGGCTAGGAACACTGCAGTGAGTAACACATCTCCGGACTCCCCTAAGCCTATCCACAAGCTATAAAGTACAAGTCAACACTGATGGAATATGCTCCATTTGCCTAAATGGATTCAGCTCTAACACCACTCAAACTTGACACCATCCAGGACAAAGAAGCCTGCTTGATTGGAATCACATCCACAAGCATCCATTCCCTCCACCATCAATGCTTAGTAACAGCTGTGTGTACAATCTACAAGCTGCATTGCAGAAATTTGCTAAAGATCCTTTGACAGCATGCTCTAAATGCATTCACCTAGAATGACAAAAGCAGAAGATACTTGGGAACACCACCCTCCAAGTGCCCCTCAGTCACTCAGCATTCTGATTAGGAAATATATTTTTGTTCCTTCACTGGTAGTGGGTCAAAATCCTGGAATTCCCTCCCTAACAGTATTGTAGGTCTAGCATGAACTTCAGCAGTTTAAGGAGGAAGCTCACCATCACAAGGGCAATTAGGAATAGACAAACACCAGCAAGCCAGTGAGACCCATATCCCAGGAGTGAAGAAACAAAAATTCTTTAGTTAGTTCCTTTTTTTCCAATATTACTGGGAGACAAACCTTTCAATCATCATTAAGGTTAAACCTTTTTCAACTTTAAATTCTGCGGGCACGTCACCTGATAAAGGACAGAATCCAGCATAGGGCACAACATTCAGTAACCGACAAGTTTCTCAACAACAAAAAAAGCACTAATTCTAGAACTTGATAACAGCATAATTAATTCAGGGCTCCTAACATTTTGACTGTCCCTGCCTCTTACAAGCAATTCTGAACCACTCACTCAATACATACAAATCAGAGAAGATTCCGATGTATGAAGATTCTTGTGTGTGCATAACTAGTAGATAGGAAAATCTCAAATGAGACAAATCTTGAGAAAGGGATTAGCCTCCACACGTGTGTGTTGGGCAATAGCTCAAGACTTGTCATTTTTAAAAATTCCTGATCAATGCAAAGATGGATGTTTCCCTTTTCTCTAATATCACATCGTCAGTAAGCAGTACATTTATTTCTAGCATTACATCAGCGAAAAAAAAACTGAAGATTGCTTAACGGGTTAACATTAGCTGAAATGGTAAAGAGTAACAACAGCCCAACATTCAATATACAGCAAACAAAAGCAGCAATGCATTCACTTTATGGTCTAATCTTCATCAAATTCAAAACTTCAGAAAATAATCTAGTTTTACTTCATACATGCAAATGCCCTTCAATCAAGTCATAGAATCCCACACAACTTTTTTAAGTTTGGAAAAGGAGTTACTATTAGATTATATCCTAAGAAGCTATGTCTTTAGGCTCAGGTGATGCAACGAGAATTTTTTTTGCACCTGACAATACCATCGTGATGAATAATTACTCTGTGCACTTATCCATTATAGTTAACAGGAGAGCAAACATAAAGCAAATCAGGTAAAAGGTAGACGTGAAAACCATTTACCTACTTCATGTATGTTCTCTAGGTTATTATGGGAATTGGACAATGAAACCCAAGATTTCAGTAAGTAAATAGAAAATGGTTTTTAAAAAGATGTAAAACATGAAAGCTTCCCTAACTATTAGGTTTATCAGTGTTTAAGCACATAGAAAAACCGGAAAAAGAATAAAGATTTATTCCATTTTGATAAAATAACACTCAACCACCTGGTATTTACACAGTTACAATAGTCAATACAGATTTCTCTAGTACCTTCTCACATCTACGGATTTTGTCCAACTTTGCACATTAATTTTCAATTCTGAAATCATTACTTACTATTTTGCATATCTTTAGATCTAGCAAATGGTTTTATCTTTCATGAATCTGAACGTAAGTGAAAGGCATAAGTGCCTCTAACATTGAGGACCATGATTTGTCTGCTCCTACGGTAAGATTTAACAAAGATCTTTGGCTTTTTTTTTGGGGGGGGGGGGCGCGGAGAGAAGAGAGAGGAGAAGAATGTCGTGGCAGCAATCCAGAAATGGATATTACTCATGTGGTCATTATGCTCCAATGAGTGGCCACACTTAACTGTATAATCTTGCTAAAAAAAATGAATATACCTCGTTCCTACTTTCTAACAAATTCTGAGCGAAATGCAGCATTTGCAAAAATCTACAAAATTTGCCTCAGAAATTGAGATTTACTGAAGTAAACCTCTAAGGGAATTGATATTTTCAGAGTAGTCCAATAACAACTGCAAAAGTCAGGAGCAGTAATTAGAAAGAGTAAAATGCAATATATAAATTTGCAAAAGGCAACGTATCAATAAATCCCTGGGTAACTTGAAAACATCAACAAAATAGGGCATTTCTTTCGAGCATAAACAATATTAACGCTGGAGGTGAACTCAGTGTTCATACTATTATATAATGAATGTTGATATTTCATCCACAGTGGTGGGATTCTATAACAAAGGCAACTAAATGATAGCATCTGAAAGCTAGATTTAATAAGCCTCAACTCAAGTGACTGCACAAACCTTCACTTTATTAAAGCTATGATTTCACTGGAACAATCAATAGAAGCTTCACTTATTTTTTTCGTTGAAGGATGGTCAATCAAAAACCTTGAGTTTATCATAAATACAGCTTAGGACAGGAATGTCCCAGATCTGGTTTGATTTGTGCTGTATTGTGTTGATATCAGCCAAACCATTTTCGACAGCACTAGCAAAACCCTGGTTTTAGGAATCAGCCCTCAAAATATTTTCAGTCTAAAGTAAACCAAATTGATTTCATTTACTTTTCTGTTCAATGAGCTTTCTTCAGACTCAAAAAAAACTTGCCAAAGTGCAGCTGGTTATATCTAAATATCCATGATAGTTCTACTCATGTCAATAAAAGCTCCTAAATGTGCTACCTCAAAATATCAACTAGACCACAACTAATGAGCATTCGCAAGTTAAAATTGGCAATTAAAAACATTCCCATGAAAATAAGTGACTGCATATATTTACATGCATAATCATTTTGACAGACAACCTTTACTTTCCAAAGTCCAGATTCATCAGATATAACAAAGGTTAACATAACAAAGCCTCCAGCCACAATCTCAGATAGTATTCACAAATAACATTTTGGATTTCTCAGTAATTTGATCTTCTATGTAAAATTTGTGGCCCGTTGTAGAAATATATGCAATAAAATATTTTCAATCCTAATGAAAATGGTTGCATTAAGTTAATAAATGAAATCAGAACATGCACAGCAACTGCAGAAATCTGTTTTCCCCACAGTCTTGGAAAGAATAAACTTTGGATGAATGTTTGTGTGTTAAATTAAATTTGACAAACAGCATTAAACAATATGGGGGGGAACAATTCTAGGAAATATAAGCTATAAATCACAATCTTTTGTATCTCATCCTTCACATTCACTATCATGAAATATTTCACCTTCAAAAAGAACAAGTGCTTGCTCAAATATTTAAGTAATTGAATTCTTGGTTTCCAAAGAAAATTAAGCTCTGAAATCAACATTTGGGACTAACGCAAAATCTCAGTCAATAATTCAAGACTCATCCCAATTTCTCTTTTTTTAAGTTTAGCAGTGTTTTTGGCAATTTTGTGCACTTTGGAAGCATGAACAGAATAACCTATATTGATTTTGAGGTACTTTTATCTTTTTTACGAAAAGATAATATTGAAAACCTTAATTTTCTTTTTCTAGACATTTAAGCATTAGACTTAATGGAAAACTGGCATATTAACCAAAACAGCATAACTGAGCTGAAATGATAAATCAGAGGTGGCAACCACAGTAACTTCTTTACCTTTTACTATCACTCTGCAACACTTTACACCCACCTGCCCTCACCCCAAAAAAAAACGTTTTTCTAAAAGGATCAGCCCCCCACCCCACCAGGGAACTGGATCTCTGACTGATTTCCTTAACCCAGCGCAGTTCAGGATAATTGTAGCAACTAGACTGTCTTTGCAGCAATGCTCAGTTAACCTATTACAAACTAATGCTGAAGCTCATAGTTCAACTCATCACTGTCCAAGAGTTAACCAGTGGCAAAGGCAGTGGTCATTATTTCAAATTCATTGAACTTAATTAAAATCTAGATACAATAATTTTAAAAGATATTCTCCACTGACGTCATCAGCTCCCATCAGCAATGGTGAATGGATTTTTAGAAGTCTATTAAATATATGTTGTTCAGTGAAGGGTGCTAGAGATGGCGATCCATCCTTGCAAGACAACCATGAGATCATTAACATCTGTCAAGTTGCTACGTACATCGTAGATGCTGCAATTGTCAAGTATACAACAATTGGTTACATCACCCATTTTCAAACTAATCAAGTGTGTAGCAGCTTAGAAACATGCTTTAAAAATAAGTGCTGAAAACTATTAAGCAGACTTAGTCCAAACTGCACAACTAATGGAAAGACCACCTTCCACAAACTCTAGACTTTCCATTCCCTCTTTCTGCAGGTGTAAGACTAGGTTATACAAAAAGTCAAACCATTCATTTGATTGATCACTCACATGAGCAGTTTCTTTTTTCAGGGGAAAAGCTGTTGGTTTGAAGGTAACCACAATTCTAATCAATCAAATTTTCAGGACACAATTGAATTTGAATCATAATTTTTGGATAATATAGTTTTAAGTTTTATTGAAATTTGACATGAACAATAAATTGTAAATACAATCACATCAATGAACAGAACGCCACGGGTTGTACGATTAAGCCAAACCAAATTTTGGGCAGATTCTTAAAGGTGTGAAGCTAACAATTTTTTAAAAACACAATTTACCTACTCTACAAATGCAAAACACACAGTTAAATGTTACTTTCAGTACAAGGAAACTTAAAAATGGTTTTAAACTGCAAGCTCATCTTAAAAACTACTAAGACAAAACACTAGCATTTACTTATATACAGCATACTCCAATGGCAGTCTAATCCCAAAGCCATAAACCAGTGAAACTGTCCAATACCAGTCAATTCTGCAAAACCATGATTGAAAATTGTGCCCAACATCTGAAAGCAAAGTCCAAAGTTTCCTTTCAAACTGCTAAAAAAGTAGCTTAAAAACGAAATAAAAAGCATCTTTTTCCCCCAAAGAATTGTTAAGGGAAAATGTAAGCCAGAATGTCCAAGTGCATTTATGAAAAAAAAATCTGGTATATACAATAGTGATTCTTGATGTCAGCAAAATGCATGTGGCAGCCAATCTGTACTGAAGGATGTAGAGTTAAGCCAATCAGATTTGAAGGTTGCAGAGTTTAGCCAATCGGGTCTCAACAATCTCACTGAAACCCCCATTTGTTTACTTCCATTGCTGCCCATAAGTATCCTGATAAAACTCCTGGTTGTCATTATTGTAACCATAGTTACCAGAATAATCACCACCTTGCTGCAGAGGCTGCTGAGCGATGGGTTGGGAGCCCCAATTCTGTTGGTTGTTGGTTTGGCGTCGCTTGGAATCTGGCTGGTTGTACCCATCAGCTTTTCGCTTTCCTCCAACATTGCCACCACGGTTACCCCTGCCACCACGGGTTCCACGTCCTCTTTGCGGTGGCTGTGGGCCTCCTCTGCCACCCCTAGCACCTCTTG
Organism: Stegostoma tigrinum; assembly: GCF_030684315.1. Taxonomy (NCBI): domain Eukaryota; kingdom Metazoa; phylum Chordata; class Chondrichthyes; order Orectolobiformes; family Stegostomatidae; genus Stegostoma; species Stegostoma tigrinum. Next base: position 35,809,827 of record NC_081377.1, on the reverse strand, counting down.
GAGGTCCCATTGGTGTTCCACGTTGAGGATATCCAGCCCTTCCTCGGGGTGGTGGTACACCACGACCTCTGGGAGGGGGGACTGCACCTCTACCACCCCTTCCACCTCTTCCTCTCTGAACTGGGTATCCATCGTCATAACCATAGTATGGATCTTCATATCCACCACGATAATCGTGATAATCATAACCATAGTAATCATCATAGTAATCTTCATAGCTGTAATAATCTGGGGGATAGCCATAACTACCACCTCTACTTCCACGGACTCTGCCTCTGATTGGAGGTGGCAAACGAGGTGGGGGGTAGTAATAATAGTCTTCATACCTGTAAAAGAAAGTTGCATGATATATAAAAAGTTAGAAAAATCATATTTTACTTGTACTGCTCCTTTTATATCAGTAACTTACACTTGGGTTCTTGTTGCCTGCCGTTGAGCCTGCCGTTCCTTCTTTTTCTTGTCAGGTGGTTTTGCAAGAACAATTTCAATGCCTTCACCCTCAATTTCTCTTCCATTCATTTGATCCATTGCCTATTGAGACAAATAAAGTTTACAAGATACACAAGAAAAGCAATATTTGGTCCATCTCAGCTTACCCAGCCAGATTCTACACATCCTCTATCAGTAACAAAAACAGAAACTGGTGCAGAAAACTAGGTATGACAGCATCTGAAGACAGAAACAGTTAACACCGAGTCTAATACGATTCTTCAGAATATATTCCCTCTCACCCCAAACATTTACCAATATCTGATGATACTGAATGGACCCCGTCATTTTAAAGCTGGTGAAAATATGAAGAAAATGGCATGGACGTGGAAATCAGTACCACAGACTTGTCGCAACGAAGAGGACAATGCATTTAAGGGGATGCGAGGCAAGCATAAGCCAAGTAAAAATGTGACATTTACAAAAGTGAAGGAGAATGAAGGGAATTACAATAACAATAGCGAACAGCTGGGTCAGTGGATTGTTTTGCTGCCACAAATCTGATGTAACTTCACTTAAAATTTTAACATTTCAAGGAAGAGTATCCCGTCACTGTAGTTTGGAGAAGGGGAATTAAAATTAGGAATTGTTGCTATGTGAATTAACATTCACAGACAGATGACAGCTCACCATAAAAAAAAGGCCAATATCAATTTTAACTTAAATTCTTTATTCAAACATCCTGCAAGTGAATTAATTCAACTGTGTTCAGTCAGTATCATTTATCACTAAACTTTAAAACACCGTGACAATATCTGCAGATGTGGTACGTGGCATCATTCTTAAGTGTATTATCAATTGAATTAGCTTAAATCAAATTGACTGGCACAAACCTTTACTGCTGCATCTCGGTCCTCAAAATGAACAAAAGCATAGTCTTTCAACTTTTTCACTCGTTCCAGTTTTCCAAACTGACTAAAGGTCTTTTCTAGTATTTCTTCTGTTACAGAGCTAGCCAGGTTTCTTACAAACAGCACTTTGACCTGCAGAAAGAAAGAGTGAGGGGAACATACTCAACAAATGTGAGTTCAACCCCAATGTTGGGATTCTACAATGGCACTACTAGCAAAACTGTCCTGTTATGTACTGGTAATCGCAAGACTCAATAAAAAATAACTGGTAAACAGAGTTAAATAACTAACGACTTTTACATTATTAACAACGCGGGTCATTTATGGCAATGAGAATTTGGAAAAGTATGGGTAAATAATGCAGCCAAAAGTTTGATCTGAAAAGTTTCAATACTACCCGGAGATAAAACTAAATAGGACATCAATTCACTTTTCACAGTTGTGGAAAATGAATTTTACATTAAAAAAATCAATTACTTGCTTTTACATGTTCTTAAGTGGCTTCTAGCCTCATATCCAAAATAAGTAGCACATCAAGCCAAGTTGAATCATATCAAGTCAAGCCATCACCACTGTGTTTTCATACCATGTAATATGTCAAGAAGTTCCAGCTTAAAAGTGAATCCTGGGGCACTTGGCACTTTATACAATTAGTCAACAATGTCAAAAATCAGCATTACCACAACCAACACTAGATGCATTACCTTTGCCATCACCTCTGGATCTGGCTCCTCTACTGGGTCTGCCCACTCAACAGTGACTACATTACCCCAGACTTTCACTTTACCACTCATTAACCTCCGCCTGGCCTGAGCAGCAGATTTATGATCCTCAAATTCTAGGAAGCAGAAGCCTCTATTTTTCTTCTTATCATCAGGCTGATGATAGAGGATAACATCAGTGAGACCCTCTATAGAAGAGAAAGAAAAATTAAGTGACAAATTTGTGCTAACCAATGGGAAAAGAATAGAACCCATCAGTGAAACAGTTAGCTTCATTTCATCAACAATACAGCATCAAGTTCAAATGGCAACAATACCATACAATCAGAGAACCAAAAAAAATTAGAGATCAATTTAAACTGCTCATCATTCATAATGTCCTTTGACATGAAACCACAAATAATGACCCTGAAGGTCTAATTTTGGCTATTTCTTTAAAATATCTCTATTCATACTTGATTCATCTAAGCAGTAAGGCAGAACATTGCCAGACAAAGCTGACTCAACAGAACTTAGGAGGGCAATCTCAACAATTAATACAAGCACACGAAAGCAACAGTTGGAGGTGCCTACGTCAACATGCTCTCCAAGGTCAATCTTGAACGGGTCAGACTGAATGATGCAAAATAAAAGGAAGAATCCAAATATTTCATTAACGCCAACAACACCGCAACTACATCAGAAGTTATCAATGAAACAACCAGAAATCTGCAAAACGTATTGTTGATGAGTGTTAATAAATTAATTATGAGTTGTTAACCAATCTAAATTCTCCATAAATTTTTACTTTCCTATACATTTGCCACAGTAAGCTGCCATAGTCCCAGAAGGCCACAGGGCGGCTCTTTCATTACGGGAAGATGGCAGGCAATGAGTTTAACCAGAGGGTCATGATGCCTCAAGGGAGGTTTAGAAAGCCACAATACCAATAGCTGAATCTTGCCCCCAAGGTAAAGTGGTATTAGGTCTAGAAATTTCCAAGCCAGTTTTCATTTTAATGTGGGGATAGAACAATGAAGATTATTCTTTAAAACTTTGTAAATTAGAAAGTCTTAGCTAGCTTAAACAGCATCTTTCACATCTGCAGCAAAGACAAGTTTCAGGGCTGTTACTGCTAAGTTGCTGGTCACAGGAACCTTATTGTCAATTGAACTGGCTTATTGCCACCCATATCCCAAAGCAAACTAAAGTCATTTAAACAAAGTTAACACAGGATAGCTAGTATTGAAAATTTTATTCGTCACAAATACTCAACAAGGAATAAAAACAGAAGTTGCTGGAAAAGCTTGGGAGGTCTGGCAACATTCATGAAGAAAATGAAAATCAGAGCTAGTGTTTTGGGGCCCGTGACTCTTCCTCAGTTCGGAGTTCAGCAACTACTGTTTTTATTCCTGTTTTACAGCATCTGCACTTCTTTCGGTTTTTACTCAACATGGAATAGTTGCACAAGACTGTTGGGTGACTTTTTTTTGGGGGAGAAGCAGCAGATGTACTTTATCAGCTGGCCATATTAGGCAGCCAAAACATTTCGATCTTTCAATCCCCACAACAAAATACCCCTAAACTTGACACAGAAGGAAAGATTTTTGCACTGAATTCAAAAATCAAAATACATTAAAATTGATACAAAACACCCAGCATTTTATTTTTGGAAACCAAGGGAATTTTATGGCACGTCAATATGATTGAATTTCATTCTTTTAAACTTCATACTGTATAGCCCTAATTTACTCAGTTTATCATTAAGGACCATCCTGTCATCCATGTGACCCATCCAGTGTATTCATATATCACTTCAAACATGGAAGCAAAATCTATAAGTGGTACTCCAGGTTTGATATCACCAACTCCTTAACACAACTGGAACAAGACATCGCTACTCTTGTACTTCCAATATTGCACACCACCCCCAACAAATATGAACACATCATTTGTTTTCCCAACTATTCACTATACACCTGCATACAGTACTCATAAGCAGCATGAAGGTAATATGAACAATGTACAAATCTGATGCCTTTTAAAACATACTGCTTTTCTATTCGTCATTACAAATTACCCCTACACCACACTCCATCTGTCATCATTCATTTAATTTGTCAATATCTCCACAGTTTGCTTCCTCTTCACAGCTTAATTCTTACCTGGTTTTCTACATTTAATGAACGTGGAATTAAAAAAAACTGAAAGTGACACATTAATTTATTCACAAACTGCAAACAACAGGTTTCAACAATGATCAGTGCAGTATTCCACTTCAGCCTTCCAAATTGAAAATGCCTTGTTTATCCCTACGTTCTATTTTGTGTACAGTAATCTTCCATTCATGCTGATATATTACCTCCAACTCTCAAACTTTTTTTTAAAAAACTTGTGTGGTATCTTAATGAAGAGCACCTTTTGGAAATCCAAGTATACAACATCAACTGGTTGCCCTCTTAATAACGATATCTCCAAAAAAGTATTTGTCAAATACTGCTCTGTTCTAAAGTCATGGTAACTCAAAAAAATACAGGCTGATCAAAGAAAATATACTATTGAGGCTTCCTTAAGAATGCATTCCAACATTCTCTCTCTTCACTTGAATAGGTGAATTACTACTGTTAATTTGCATTCTAAAATCCAGAAGTTTGCAAAATCATAACCAACACTTGCACCATCTCCAGAGTTACAAAGCAGCTCATGTCAAAGGCTTATGTAGGATATATCACACAAAATACACTACTTGATTTAACCAGTTCATGTCAATGCCTGTTGCATGCAAGCCTTGTCACATTTTACTTCAAAACTCTTAAGTTTATACGTCTCGAACCCCCTCTTACATTTTCACTATTCATTTCAATTAGTCTCTCAAACGAATCTTCAGTAAAATAGCACATTCCAAATTCCCCGACTTGATTTGGTGAATTAGGCAGTTAAAAATTCTTACATTGATGACTTCCAGTTATGCTCTATCCCACTCACTTAAAACTTGCCCCAATTTTAAGTACCGCTATCAAGGGACCACTCAGCCTTCAAAAGAATCAGCCTGGCTGGTATTCTTTGCCCCATTCCCACAGCCTCGATATAATGCAGCAACCAGAGAAGTATACAGTAATTCACTTTCAGTGAATTTATTAGCTTTTGGTACCTTGATAGTCTGTTTATTTGTTTCTAACATTAATGACCAAATTCAAGCCTTTTACTAGCCGTTATTTCAGTTGATATCCTTCCTTTTAAAATATTTGTAACAATTGCTACAAACTATTTTTATATACTGTTTACTCATTTTCTCTTACATTTTGTAAGTCTTTTCAAAACTATTTAGCCAAATTACACTTAAATCAGTTCTCCCTTCATTCTAAGGTGAGTGACTTTAATGTAAGTTCAAGATTCTTATTTGGACTAGACTTTTTGCCTCTAAAGTCAATTCTGCATTCTCATGTTTAACGTCACTTTTGCCTCACCAGATTTAATACTATGAAGTTACTAACTAAACCTGCCGCATTTCACAGATCAGAAACAGCAGTAACTCAGTTGGTTACGCAATATATTGCTCTAGGAAACTGTCAGGAAAGCATTCTGCAAACAGACTGCAAACTCCCCTGGCAAATTTGTTTTGTCCAGTCTGCATGAAGATTCTAGTTTGCCACAGCTGCAATGCTTTATAATAAAGTTACAATTGTATCTTGCTTAATACTCCATCTAGTGAAGCGACTAATGAACAACTCCAATCAGTATTTTCTGACCCATTTTATTGCTGTTCTCCAACCACACTGTTTGTCTCATCTTCTAGAGCAAGATTTTTTCTCATTAACTGTCCTTTTACCATCTTTTCCTATGAGGGCAGCTACACTTTCCCTTCTGTTAACTGAAATCTGTAAAGAAAATAAACTTTGCATTTATATAGTACCTGGCACAATCTTAAGAATGTCCCAGAGCATTTTACAGACAATTAAATACTTAAACACAATCAGCACTGTATCACAAAGCACATCTGCAAACTCCCACAAACCAATGATTAATGGTGACCTGATAACGCTTCTCAATTCTTTCATGGTATATCAGCATCACTGACGTGTGTTTCCCATACTCAATTACATTTCAGAAGGTAGTGGCAAGCCATCTTCAGCTACTGTATTTCATTTGGTGTGGATAATCTTACATTGCTGATAGGAGTTTCAGGATTCAGAAATGGGCTTGCTCTAGGGTGTCAGGTGGCGAATTATTCACCTAGGAATTCCCAGATTCTAATCAGTTTCTACACCAAGGGTATTTATATGCCCGTTTGAGTTCAATTTCTGCTTTATTAATCAAATAAACTTTGTTTCGGAATCCAAGGAAACTTCCGTACTGGCTAGGTCTGTCACACAAGTAATGGGTCACAATGGAAAGAACACAAGCGCCAAGCAATCCAAAGATGTATACTCAAGAATAAAGAACTGGGTCTTTGAAAAAAAAAAGATGGTTTAAATGGATTTCTGCTATCTGGATGAACTGAGTTCTAACCTGTGACCTTGCTGAATTCTTCCATAATGTTTTCCTTGGTCTTGTTCTTTGGAATTGAGCCAACAAACAGTCTGTTGTTGGCCACAGAAATACAAACTCCAATGTGTTTACCAGGACGGATTTCATAGTTATCACACTACAAGAGAAAAGACAGAAGTTCAACTTGCATTAATATTTACAGCATGGCTCTTTCCAACCTGATGTATCAAGCGACTTTTCAATGGAAAGATGCCACTTTATTACACAATTGAATAGAAAAAATGTTTAAGAATTTGCATTACACACAAGTTTGAAATGTTCTTAAATGCATGGAATTTAGAAGCATAACACTAAAAAAAAGTTACCAGTTTAACAGCCTCCTGTGCTGCATCCTTGTTGCAGAAAGTAACGAAAGCGTAGCCACGGTTCTGCCCAGACAGGGGATCCATCATTAGTCGCAGATCCCAGATAGAGCCAGCTTTCTCAAACAAAGGAACGAGTTCATTTTCATACAAATCCCGAGGAATCTTCCCAACAAATACCTGAAGTTGAAAAGTATGCAAATTTGTAAATATAACAAGAAAAGACATTGCCATGCTTTGAAGTAGGTTTTGGCACAAGGAGTAACAAACATGCTGCAAATTAGATGAATACGGCCTCGTTTTAATGCCCATATGCCTTTAACGGAAGAATAAAGTAAAAGATAATATTGTACAAATCCAATCTCTTATAATTTGCCTATCCTATTATTTCTACTTTTGCACTGATGATGTGAAGATAAAGCTATGCCAGTATTCAAAACAAAAAGAAATAGAAAGCAATGCTGACAAGATGAAACAATGTGGAATGAAGGGAACGTCAGTGCGTTTTCAACTCAGGAACGGACTAGTTGAGTCCATCATTCTTAGACAACAGACATATATGTAGATCGGATTTACATATCTCCAGCATAGTACTTGACCAATACAATAAAAGCTGTTTTCTGGATCAGTCACCTCAGGTGTGCTTCAATCCTGTAGATCAGCTAACAAGTTGACAATTTTCTTTATGTTTACCAGATTAACTGCTTTGGATGTGGAATTAAAATTTCAGTTAGGACAAGGAAAAGGTTACTAAAACTTATTGTACATTAGCCAAGGTTTGACGTAAGCAGTCACGCATATATATTCATAAGTTGTGTCACCCCATATTATTCAACTACCTTCATACCACTGGGCTTTGATTTATGTAGGGGTTATTCAGATGACAAAGACAGTCATGCATATCGACTTGGACTGGGAGACCATAGATCAGTCAACACTTCAGATAGTTTTATACATCTAAGTAATTTAGTGTTTTCGTTTAAAAACCAAATTCACTGCCTTCCCATTCAGTTTACAATCCTTGTATAAACAGTGATTTGAACTAGGTTAACTGCTATTTCAAAAGGTGTTTACAAGGCAGCTAAGTTTTTCCTATTTTTTAAACAACTTTTAAATAATAATTTGAATCTTAACCTTGATTAAGTGAGACTTATTAACACTTTATCAGCCTTCAGATGTGTTTCCATTGCCAAAAAAATGTATGTCAGGAGAGGAGTTTAAAATAAGGGATGCTCCTTTAAGAGTTGAAGTGAAATTTCTTGTGAGGGTTAATAGCTCTTGGAATTATCTTCCAAGGGGCAGAAGTTGATCATATACTCAAGGCCAAATCAGACAGATAGCCGATCAACAAAAGTTAGGTGTTATGGGTAACATGCAGAAAGTAGGAGTTAAGACCATATTCAGATAAGCCATGATTTTATTGAATGGCAGAGCACTTATTTCTTATGATTCCTATGCTGATATGCAGCACCATAGGTGGAAGCAATCCTCATAAGTCTATCAAATAGTCATGGCTCGTGGCCACATGGATTATCAGGTAAATTAAGTACATTTTCACCTGACTGAATCAAACAGCATCACTTGCTCAAGTCCCAGAGTTAAATTCTCAGTCCAAGATTTGAGCACGAACTGTCAGATGACACAAAGTCAAAGCTAAAATTCAGACAATACATCCTTCATTCAATGTTATGCTGAAAGCCATTTGTCAGTGCGCTGACCAATATGCTTCCGTCATCTACATTTCAAAGTATATAAACTGTTCCAGACTATTGTTTGGGGAGGTGGTACAGTGGTAATGTCAATGAACTGGTAATCCACAGTCCCAGACTGATGTTTTGTGCACAGGGTCTTGTGGCACAGTCGTAATATCCCTCCCTCTGCATTCTAGTCCTATCTGAGTTGTTGTATTATAACATATCTGATCAAGTTGATGAAAGATCACAAAAGTACAGTTTACTCATGTTAATTCGAATGTTGTTCTTCACTCAAACATTCAAACTATCCACCAGTTACAATTAAAGTTATGAATTATGTTTAAAATTAAATACAATTTTGCAAACTTAACTTAGTACTGGCACAAAAAAAAGTAGCGTGAAGGAATTGGGGAAATTAAGTTACTTGTTGGATGCACTAATTCTATCCCTTCAAAATATTATGCATTTCACTTTCATGAACTTTCTGCATACTTTTGTTTTATGAAGAATATTGGAATGAGGAATACCCAGTTCTCCCCAGCAACAGGTCAATTACAAGATGGAATCCCTTAACTTGTACATTGCAACACGTCCTGGGAAAAAAAAAATCACTGTATCAGTTCAAGAGTTTATAAGGCTGATTCCTCATTATTGGGCACTGACCTCTGTTCCAATTCCAGGTTGTGGACCCGAATGCACATTTTCAGGGGGAGGACCACCATACTTCCTTTGCCCTGTTGTTACATCCAAAGTGTAGCCAGTCCGTTCCAAAAGTGCCTAAGTAATCATTAACAATTCACCAAGAATTTAATATCACCATATATTAAACAGCTATGGTTAGCACCTAGATTCTTTCACACATTAAAATTGTAAATACACATTAATTGCAAATTAACACAGTTGTAGTCAAACCAACTGAGTAATTACTACCATTTGCATTTTTTAAAAATCAAACAGGTTTGATTTATCCCAAACATCCAGGGTGTTTGTGTTTCAGTCGTCTCCTGAATCTAGGTAGGTTTACATTATCCCAAGGAAACCTTAATCGTCTCCTAACTTTTCAATAACGTTAGTAACCTCAATGGACATTTATCTACATTCTTAAATTTGAAGCAGTAAACCTAATTAAAAAGATCTCAGAACCAAATATTTTGCCTCATGCACTCAAATTCTATTCCTAACTATCGTCCCCCAGCTTGCTCATCCTCCAAGTCTACAAAGTCTTTCATCATGATACTTGAAATTTTTATTGAATCAAACAGGATTTTTTTGTAGATTTTGGTCACAATTGCAGTATTGCGTATCTAGCTATTCCTGCCAAAGATAGCAGCAAGCTAGCCGGTAGATTACCACAGCTAATTTTGACAAAGATTTTCACGAACAGCCAATACCTTAATTTTTGACTCATCTGGGCCCTTCGTGGCATCTTGTACTTTGCTACCTTGCTTTTCCCGCTGCCTGTAGGTCTTCATTACTCCACACAGAAAGGCACTTTTATTCTGAAAGGAAAAATTGATACCAATGAAATGAAATTCTAATAGTGGATGAAAGCACGATTTCTAATTTATGTCAAAGGCAAAAGATTTTATTTCATGACATCATATATCATAAACTGTACTCCTTTATCTGATTTCTACCCTTTGCCCTCCATAGTATCCGTTCCTTTAAAATGTTTTGATGGCTTCTTCTTGAGATTTTGTATCATCCTTTAAACTATATGAAATTAGAGGAAAATAAAAATAAATTCTCTTAATTTCTCAGTTGTCAAAAAATCAAAATGGTTTCTGCACACCACAACAGATCAGAAGTTAAAAAGTGCACTACCAGTTAGTTACCTGCACGTGAGATAGGTCACTTTCCTTAAACTGCTGCAATACAGAGAGTGCTCCTTCCTCATTGAACTCCCTGAGCGCATCAATAGCTCTCTCATCAAGATCAGCATAAGATACCAATCCTGCAAACAAAATTTAAACCTTAAAATGAGAGATAAGCAAATATTAAATGTATACCTATTCATAAGAAAATGCACCAATTTCAAATCTATTTCCAAAACTTATGCATCTAGCTACAAGTTCGAGAAATAAAAGTGAAAAATAATGGCATTAATTATGTGCCTTACCCAAATCTTCAAAAAAAAAGTGTGGATATGCTTTGTGAGTGTTTTGTCACCATTTCCAGCTATAAGTATATAGTTCCAAGACATTTTTTGTGTAACAACAAGCTTCTTACGCTTAGACATTCGTGTATTTTAAAGAACAAAGCTATGAAAACATAGGAATACCTTCCAGGGCATGAGGAATGAAACAAGATACAAATATAATCAGACAATTTTACCTACAATCATGTACACTAAAACTCATTTTATAAACAATGTAAACCACATGAAAGCAGCTACACATTCCGCTGGATCCAAGAGATGGAAGCCATCTTACACACAATTCAATCCCCGGCAACACTGCAGTTAATCATCTAAAAACAGTATTTGATTGCACTTAGATAGAAATTTGAGGCCCATCATTAAGCAGTAAAACAGAGCTAGAAACTCAAACTGTATAACAGTTAATATGGACAGCCCTTGCAGCACTAATCAACTAATCAGCATGATTTTTTAGCAACTTTCTTTGAATGTTCAAAATGGAAGGCAAAAGGCTGCAGAGGTCTGAGCCACTCAAACTTTTAAAGCATTCTGTTTAACACTGCATTTACATCTCAGTTACTAGATACTCCTAACCTGCAAGCTCAGGCTCATGACCAACACATTCTAAAGATGTTTTAGTTTTTTTCTTTACATCACAGCATGCTTTATGATCAAGTAAATAGTAACAATCGATTTAGCTCCACCTCTGGGGGAATAATGATGAAATTAGGAGGATATACAGTAGATTATATCCTCTGGGCATTTGATTTTATGCCAGTTCAAATTAAAAAAGTACTGTGCATCTGGAAGCAGATTCGTAACAGGCACTAAAAAAATGCTGCACAACTCCCTTTCATGGTTCTCTTTGCAATAAATTAAGACACTGGCAATTTAGGTAGGACTTAAATTTGGGAAATATACTAAACTGTAAAGCATTTTATAATATACACAGAAGCGCAGACACAATAAAACGGTTCAAACTAAGTGCCTACATTTTTCATTTGCTATGTGTGTACACCTTTCAAAAACCTAGGAAGCAACAGCAAGCTTGTTTCATGCATTTAATTCTATGGACAGTGAATATCATCGCCATGGCTTTACTACTTGAATTTTGAGTCTTGCATAAACAAATCACAAAATTGTGCACCACCAATACCAATACAAATGCTGACAGAAATTACACACAGCAGTCTCTTTTGATTTCAACAAATGCATCAAGTGTCAAATCCACCTCAAATTTGTTAACAGCAAGTCAGGAGTTTCCCAGTTACATATCATTTTCAGGTTAAAGCAATACTTTGGACTACTAAAACCACAGGTCAGGGCATATTATACCTGTTTGAAAGATATCATCTAGCCTTTCTGCTACTTTCTGTGGCAAGCCAGCATCTATTAGCACCTGGTAGTGTTCTGAATGGGTGACAGCAGATGAGGTATCCATGGGTTCTTCCTCCTCCTTCACCTGCGCTGCATTTCCATTCACCTCAGTAGCCATTTCTAATTATCGCTGGAATGAAAAAAAATACTTTTAAGACCATTTTTTTTTCCTCTGCATATTAGGTTGTCACAAGGCTTTATTGCTAAATGCTATGTAAACGCAGGGATTTGGAGTGGTTCAGAATAGAATGCTGATCCTTCACCTCTGGGACCAGATTTAAACCCACCCCAGATAAACAAGATAGAAGTTCCATCTATCCTTAAAAGGTGGTAAGTGAAATGGGTTTGGGCATTTTCCAATGGACTCAAGTCCATAATGCAAAAACTGCCCACAATTCACCACTCAGAAACGGAGATGGCTAGTGCAGGAAATGGAAATGTCACGCTGGTTCAGTAGGGGTCCTCTGATCTTGGAAGTCAGGCACCTGATCAAATTTGCAGTGAGTAAGCTCACTGTTAAAAATTCAGTTGGAACAATGCCCGACCTGATGGTGCTTGATGCTGGTACTTGGAACAGAGGAAAAATCTTCCAGTACAGTTATTTCAGCAAAGATGCATCCAAAGCAGTTATTAACCCTTACAGTAATAATGTAATGTAAAATAAATCTCATTACCCCTGCGATCACTCACAGTGACAAGCAGAAACAATTGATTACTAATTCACTACAAATGCTAATACTCAATGTTTACAAGTTAAAGATCCGAGACAGCAGGATTTTAATTCCATCTCAAATACTATAATTCCAAATTGAAACAAGAATATTTCAGAATGAATGCCTGTTTCAAAAGAGCTTTTTTTACCCCCTCAAATGAATGCAAATGTAAAAGGCACTACAAATCTTAACACAAATGCATTCCTTACAGCTACCAAATCCCTTACAAACAGTGTTGCTCCAGTGTTGTTTTGAAAATGCTCATGCAGGTCAACAAGGGCAGTCAAAAGTGAAGGTGGAGCCATTTAGGATCCAAAAGGAAATCACCTTCAACTGGTAGAAACCATGACTAAAGTACTGAATGTGTACTCTGCAACTATTGGTGAAACCGATCTTCTCTTCAAATGAGAACAGCAACACCAGCACAGTAAAAGATGGTTAGAACAAATTCTACAAAATAGATTAAAAAAAAGGAGAGATTCTTAAAACACTATCAACTGGAACTGAAGACACCGCCCCAAACAGATAGGGCACACATTACTGCAAGAAGTAGTAAAAACAGAAGTTATTCTGGCACTCTCTCTCACTCATCCCTCGGTATGAAAATGGTGCCAAAAGCCTGAAAGGCTGTAAAGGTTATGTATGCACTCATAAAAAGATGAAACCGGCAACTGCAAGACAGTCAACCTAATAGCAGTTGTTGGGAAAATAAATTTCCACAAGGGAAAAGTATGTAATAATTAATCGCAGCCAGCACAGTTTTGTAAAAGACCATGCTGGCTTAAAGACATGACCAAATTTTTTCAATGCAATATGAAGAGAATTGGTGAAGGTACAGCAGCTAATTCCATGAACTTCCAAAACAAGTTAAATGTAATGCTGCAAAATACCTGGCAAGCAGAAGTTAAGCACTTGAGGTTGCAAGGGATATGACCAGAATGTGCATACTCTGGCTCAAAGGTAGAAAGCAAAGTTGCATTTTTAGGTTGGAAGGAAGCATACAATGGGTCCCTCAATCATCACTACTAAATTAATGCATGGCCATGTCTGCACGTGTGTGTGCACACGTGTGTGTGTGTGTGTGTGTGTGTGTGTGTGTGTGTGTGTGTGTGTGTGTGTGTGTGTGTGTGTGTGTGTGTGTGTGTGTGTGTGTGTGTGTGTGGGGGGGGGGGGGTGTCTGTGGAGGGAATTTCAAAGTCTCCAAATTTTGACCAATAATGGAAATAATGAACAGCAAACAGAACAGTCAACAACTTCAAGGGGACAATGACTAGTAAAATGGGCAAACAAAACAGCATGCAAAGTTTAAATACAAACTGAAAGAACTGCAGATGCTATAAATCAGGAACAAAAGCAGACGTTTGGAGGAAGAGTCACTAGACCCGAAACATTTGCTCTGATTTTTTCGCAAAATTTAAAGATACAGGCATTCATTTAGAGGAAAAATTAGATGATAAATGATACAACCTGGAACAGAATGCAGGAAGAGAGGTCTCAAAGCGGGCTTGACAAGCTGGTGTTTTGGAGTTCCTTGTTTTTAAGGAGTACAATAACAAAAATGGTATATTGAAACCTTTAAAAATAACCATGACCAGCCCTCAGCTAGAGTTGGGTATCTAATGTTAGGTGCCACATTTCAGGGAAGAATGCCAAGGTCTTTGAAAGGATGCAGAGATTTATAAGGATAGTATCAGGAATGAGGGACTTCAATTATGCGGACAGGCTCAAAAAACTGGGATTGTCTTCTTAAAGCAAAGAATGTTTAAGGGAAATCGGATACAAAATGTTCAAAGTAGTAGATTTGCCAACTTTAGGTACATTTAAGTCGTCATTGGATAAGCATATGGACGTACGTGGAATAGTGTAGGTTAGATGGGCTTCAGATCATTATGACAGGACGGCACAACATCAAGGGCCAAAGGGCCTGTACTGTGCTGTAATGTTCTATGTACAAGCAGGTCAACAGCACAAATGAGGGAAATCCCAAACAGCAAAGTTGATAAACAGAAGACAGAGATGAAAATGTGGAACTTTTAAAATCATAAAGGGACAGGGGGAAAAAAGGCCAAGGGAGGTAAAATGGGAAGCCCTTTCAAAAAACAGATACCACATGCATAACTGTCCACTTACTTTCTGAGCTACACCATAAATGAATTGAGGAAGAGGTATAACCATGTAAAGAACAATGGGATCTCCAAGTATAAAGTCATTTGCTTACTGGGAGGGGAATGCTTGCATAAACTAAATTTAACTACAGTACTCACACTTCATTTGCATAAGTTTTTTTTAAGATACTAAGCAGTTAACACAATTATTAACTGCTATAATGCACAAAGCACACATGCAGGGTATTATGAACAAACCAGCTCCGGCTTAAGTACACCACAGAATAATTTATGAGCTTCAGGAAACTTAAACAGAAACAATTTTCTTATAATTTGCATTGATAACACTTCAACAACCTCAAGATGTCTTAAAGCTTATCAAGGCCAGTTGATCAGAGATAACGGGAACTGCAGATGCTGGAGAATCCAAGATAACAAAGCGTGGGGCTGGATGAACACAGCAGGCCAAGCAGCATCTTAGGAACACAAAAGCTGACATTTGGGCCTAGACCCTTTCTAGACCCACATTTCATTATCAAGGCCAGTTGATTACTCATGATGACACAATCACATAGGGGAAAGTATGGCTTCCAATGATTGTTCTTTCAACAATGTATGGATTGACCACTACTGTTTAAGTGATTTAAAAAGAATGTTCCAAATGATGACAAATTGAATGCTCAAATGTGTGCATTACTACTCAAGCTATTGCAACAAGTACACAGCTTCCCAAAGCTTAACAAATGCAATCTGTACCATGGACAAACATGCAACTTGGAATTCATACAATCCAATTCAATGAAATCTTTATGAAATATATTGCATGGTAATTCAGATTGAACTCTCCAGACTAAAATTAAATTATTTAAAATGAGAAAACCTAGCTTTCAACACCAACGCCAGTAATACAGCAGAAATTGCAAAAATTCTCGTCTCCAAATGTGCCGTAATCAAGAACCAATCATTGGCAATTTCAAGAGATTCCATTTAAAAACTCCAAGCTTCAAACAAACTTGTAGGTAGTATCACATACATATCAACATAAACCTTTCAGGAGATTCATCCACTGCCTAAGCTAAGTGAAACACAGCAAGTACACAATCTTTCAAAAAAAACCAACACAAATTAGAAATCCCAATCATCATGGAAAGCCCATTGTTCTACCCTTATCCAAATCCTCTTTGTTGTACCCTAGATCGATGGAAATCACTTTCAAAGCAAGTAATTTTTAAGATTTTTCAAGGCGGGGGGGAGGAGGTGGAGAGATACATTTGAACTTTAAAGCACAGTAGTCAACTCATAACCTGCGCAGACAGCAAAAGCTTTTAGGACAAAAAGATTCCATTCAATGCTACAAGTCTCCCGACACATCTACGACCAAAAAGCCACTCGCTCTTATCACGAAGCCAAACTAGTTAATCCACGTGTACTAAAATGTTCAGCTCGGCCATGCGTCAACTCGGCACAACAATGGCCGGGCCACATGTTGCATCAACAGTAATCGAGCAAAGAAAAAAACTGTAATAGATAAAAACAAATATTTAAAAATGGAAATATTCAACAAGCACATTGAAAACTGAACTATTCTCTGCTAGAAGGGGAGGTGGGGAAGAGAGATGTGCAGGAAGTGTGCATGAAGCTTAATACTTAGGCTCTACTGCGTTTGCAACTATGGAAAAAAAATTAAAAATAACATTTGACAGCATCACGCAAATCTGATCCCGTGTGGCTTTTTTTTGAAAATAAAGCGTCGTTTGTCCTGAGTTAGGAAGACCAGGCGCCTTGAAGGAGAGCGAAATAAATAGGCGAAGTGAATATAAGCCCGAAGCGCCGGGGCCGTGCATACATTTAAAATTACAACAAAAGAACAAAAGCCCGGGTGGCGAGAATGAATATAAAAGTACACAGGGTCGCGGCGGGACCAGGAACACTGTAAGGCAATCCAAACGAAGAGGGAATAAAACGGGAGGCTGGAGTGGGAATTGGAGAGAGAGGGCCGAGGCCTTTCATTTTGAGCTTCCCAACAACAGCATCCACCCCTATCCCACCCCCCACCACCCACCAAACCTCGTCCTGTCCTCTCCCCTCCCCCTCTCTCCCGAAGCCCAGCTCCGAAAATGCCGCGGGTCCGACGGGCGTCGACAATCACTGGCGAATCGCAATAAAACCCGCGGGCTATAACTCCCTCCTTTCTCACCCCATCAAGGAAATAAAATCACACGCTCGGGCGCTCATACAGAGACCACCACCTGCTTCCCCCGCCCCCCCGGAAGGGGAAAAAGGGACAAAGTGCCGGGGCTGCGGCCTAGCGGGGCACAGTGAAGGCTCCGCGGGCTTCTGCTTCAACCCGCGGCCCCGGCTTTACAAACACACTCCTTCCCGCCGCCGAGCACCCCCGGCCTACCCCCTCACCTTACTCTCGGGGCTGCCGGTGCGATGCGGTTCGGTTCAGCTCCGCCACCCCGTTCCCGCGCTCCGACGGATTGATGTTTTAACGATCTATTTTATTTATTTATTTCCCTCGCCCTCTCCTCCCTCGCTCTGGTGGATCTCGCTAAAATGGCCGCGGCCGCCTCATGGATCCCGCTCCCGGCGCCGCACGGGGTTTCCCGGCCGCGGTCGCACGGTACGGGCCCCGCCCACCGTCACCCCGGGCAACGGCCGCCCCGCAACCGGCTGGCCAATCGCAAATCCCCACAGGAAAGGTTTGGCTGGGGGGGTGGTGTTTGTGTGAAGGGGAGGGGCTTTGTCCAATAGGATGCCGTGTTAGGAGGAAGTCGATGAAGGAGGACGGGGTATGAGTGATCAGGGATAATGGGAACTGCAGATGCTGGAGATTCCAAGATAACAAAGTGTGAGGCTGGATGAACACAGCAGGACAAGCAGCATCTCAGGAGCACAAAAAGCTGACGTTTCGGGCCTAGACCCTTCATCAGAGAGGGGGATGGGATGAGGGAACTGGAATAAATAGGGAGAGAGGGGGAGGCGGACCGAAGATGGAGAGAAAAAGAAGATAGGTAGAGAGGAGAGTATAGATGGGGAGGAGAGTATAGATGGGGAGGGGAATATCCGCCCCAGAGAATCCCCCTCGTTCTCACACACCACCCCACCAACCTTCGGATACAACGCATCATCCTCCGACACTTCCGCCATCTACAATTGTAACTGATGTCCATTTCAAGCCCACCGACTCCCACAGCTACCTAGAATACACCTTCTCCCAACCACCCTCCTGCAAAAATTCCATCCCCTATTCCCAATTCCTCCGCCTCCGCCGCATCTGCTCCCACGATGAGGCATTTCACTCCCGCACAGCCCAGATGTCCAAGTTCTTCAAGGACCACAACTTCCCCCCCACGGTGATCGAGAACGCCCTTGACTGCGTCTCCCACATTTCCCGCAACACATCCCTCACACCCCGCCCCCGCCACAACCGCCCAAAGAGGATCCCCCTCGTTCTCACACACCACCCTACCAACCTCTGGATACAACGCATCATCCTCCGACACTTCCGCCATCTACAATCCGACCCCACCACCCAAGACATTTTTCCATCCCCTCCCCTGTCTGCTTTCCGGAGAGACCACTCTTTCCGTGACTCCCTTGTTCGCTCCACACTGCCCTCCAACCCCACCACACCCGGCCCCTTCCCCTGCAACCGCAGGAAATGCTACACTTGACCCCACACCTCCTCCCTCACCCCCATCCCAGGCCCCAAGATGACCTTCCATATTAAGCAGATGTTCACCTGCACATCTGCCAATATGGTATACTGTATTCACTGTACCCGGTGTGGCTTCCTCTACATTGGGGAAACCAAGTGGAGGCTTGGGAACCGCTTTGCAGAATACCTCCGCTCGGTTCGCAATAAACAACTGCACCTCCCAGTCACGAACTATTTCAAATCCCCCTCCCATTCTTTAGATGACATGTCAGTCATGGGTCTCCTGCAGTGCCACAACGATGCCACCCGAAGGTTGCAGTAACAGCAACTCCTATTCTGCTAGGGAACCCTGCAGCCCAATGGTATCAATGTGAACTTCACAAGCTTTAAAAATCTCCCCTTCCCCCACCGCCTCCCAAAACCAGCCCAGCTCGTCCCTGCCTCCCTAACCTGTTCTTCCTCTCACCTATCCCCTGCTCCCACCTCAAGCTGCACCTCCATTTCCTACCTACTAACCTCATCCCGCCTCCTTGATCTATCCATCCTCCCCAATCTCTCTCCCCCCCCCCCCACCTATACACTCCTCTCCACTTATCTTCTCCTCTATCCATCTTTGATCCGCCTCCCCCTCTCTCCCTATTTATTTCAGAACCCTCTCCGAAGAAGAGTCTAGGCCCAAAACATCAGCTTTTGTGCTCCAAAGATGCTGCTTGGCCTGCTGTGTACATCCAGCTCTGCACTTTGTTATCTAGGAGTTCCATGGTGAATGGTAGGGCCTTAAGGACTGCAGTGGAACAGAGAGACCTTGGAGTTCAGGTGCAAGGTTCTCTGAAAGTGGAATCACAGATAGTCAGGGCAGTGAAGGCAGCTCTGGGCACACTGGCTTTGATCAGTCAGGGCACTGAGTGGAGAAATTGGGAAGTTATAGTGCAGTTGTACATGACATTCATGAGACCACACTTGGTATTATGTTCAGTTTTGGTCACCTTGCTGTAAGAAGAATGTTATTAAACCTGAAAAAGTGCAGAAAAAATTTAGACTGAGTTATATGGAGGGTTTGGACAAGTTAGGACATTTGTCTTGAGAGAGTAAGAGACTGAGGGGAGGGGAATCTTACAGCAGTGTAAAAGATCATGAGAGGCATGGATAGGGTGAACGCACTAAATCTTTTTCCTAGGGTTGGGGAATAGAGGACTAGAGGGCATCAGTTTAAGGTAAGGGGGGGGAAAAAAGGGAACCTGAGGGGCAATGTTTTACACAAGGTGGAATATGCCCCCAGCAGAAGTAGTTGAGGTGGGTACAATTAACTTTTAAAAGACGTTTGGACAAATACATGGATAGGAAAAGTTTACAAGGAAAAGGGCCAAGTGCTGGAAAATGAGGTTAGTGTGGATGGACATTTTAGTCAGCATGGACAAGTTTGGGCCAAAGAGTCTGTCTCCATGTTGTAGGACTCTGATCGGGTGTCCTGACTGGGGGAGATGGAATGGAGAGGGCATCCTTACTTACTGGGGGAAGGAGGGTGCTGTCTGGTGCCTGAACTGAATGAGTACTGTCTTCTGAAATTGTGTGTATATCAGTGAATTGGAGGGTAGTTGAGGGAGTGTGGAGATTGGTTAGGGATATAGAGATGTGCTGGCTGGGGTGTGGCGGTAGTGCAGATTGGGGAGAAGAAAGGAAGAAATAGTTTCAAAAGAAAAAAAAAGGCCTATTTTTGTTTCAAAGATATAGATGTCACGACCTAGGGCAGCATTTATTGCTTATCCTTAATTGTCCAGAAAGCAGTTAAGAGACCATAAGACATAAAAGACAAGAGACAACCACATTGCTGTGGGTCTGGAGTCACATGTAGGTCAGACCAGGTAATAACATAAGAAATAGGAGCAGGAATAGGCCTTGATCTGTCAAGACGACTGCTCAAGATGATCATGTATGGCTGATCTTTTCATTATTTCGCTCCACTTGCGCACCTGCTCACCGTAACTCTCAATTCTTTTACAGTTCAAAGTTCTAATCAGTCCTGCTGCTTCATTATTTTCAACACCTTGATTAAATCTACCTTCAGTCCCTCAATTTCAGTTAAAACAACCCAGCTTTTCCAAGATAACAAAGTGTGGAGCTGGATAAACACAGCAGCCAAGCAGCATTTTAGGAGCACAAAAGCTGACGTTTCGGGCCTGGATCCTTCATCAGGAAAGGGGGGGGGGGGTGGGGAGGGGGGATCGAAGATGGATAGGAGAAGAAGATAAGGTGGAGAAGAGACAGAAAAGTTAAGCAGTGGCAGAGAGATCCCCTGAGGCTTGTCCAGAGGGAGGAGGGTAACTTCTTCAGGCTAGGCATCCCTAGAAGAGGCTTCGCAGCTTTTCCAATTCTGGCAACATTCTAATACACATCTATTCTCTCCAGTATAATTTCATTCTCCTTGTAATAGAGTGACAAGAACTGTATGCAATGATGTAGTTATGATCTAACAATTGTTTTATGCAGTGCTTCCTAATTTTATATTCTATACCTCATATAATGAAGGGAAATATCATATGGTTTCATAACCACTTTCAGACATCTGGGATATACACATGTAGTACATGGTCTCTCTAAAGATCTCGTGTCCCATTATTTATCCCATATTATGAATACTGCAGCAAATAATCCATAGTATAGTATAGTATAGTATCCCTACTGTGGAGAAACAGGCCCTTCAGCCCAACAAGTCCACACCAACCCTCCTACCCAATCCCATTTCCCAAACTCACCTAATCTACACATTCCTAAAATTTAGCATGGCCAGTCCACCTAGTCTGCACATGTTTGGACTGTGGGAGGAAACCAAAGCACCCAGAGGAAACCCACGCAGACAGGGGTAGAATGTGCAAACTCCCACTGACAGTCGCCTGAGGGGGCCCCTGGCACTGTGAGGCAGCAGTGCTAACCACTGATCCACCGTGCCATCCAAATTCACCACCTGACTCCTCAAAGCCTGTCTACCAACTACAACACGCACAAGTCAGGAGTCTGATGGAATAAACCCAACTTGCTTGGATGAGAGCAACTCCAACAACACTCAAGAAACTTGTCACCATCCAGGACAAAAGAGCCTGTTGGATTGGCACCACAGCCACTAGCATCCACTCCCACCATCATAAACACTCAGTAGCAGCAGTGTGTATCATATACAAGATGTACTGCAGAAATTTATTCAAGATTCTCAACAGTACTTTCCACGACCACTTCCATCTTGAAGGACAAGGGCAATAGATACACACCACTGCCTTAAAGTTCCCCTCCAAGCCACTCACCATCCAGACTTGGAAATATATTGCTGTTCATTCATTTTTCCACTTGGTCAAACTCCTGCAGTTCCCTGCCTAACAGCACTGTAGGTCTAACCCCAGCAGGTGGACTGCAGCAGTTCAAGAAGGCAACTTACCACCATCTTCTCAAGGGTATTATACTTCCTTCACAGATAGTAGGAACTGCACTCGCTGGAGAATCAGATAAGAAAGTGTGGAGCTGGATGAACACAGCAGGCCAAGCAGCATCAGAGGAGCAGGAAGACTGACGTTCCAGGCCTATTTCCTTGTCTTGTTAACCTTCTACAATACATTTCTAAGGATTAAATATCATTTGTCACTTTGCTATCTTATCAACAATCAATATTTTAGGTTCCTGCAGTCCAATGCTTCTTCTTTGGTACCCATGAAGAGCAAGAAACCCTATGCGAAGCCCAATAACATGACAGGAAACAACTGTACAGCTACAAAAGCACTTAATGAATATTACTTTTTGTTAGCAGTCAATTTTGAATCAACGTGTCAATTTATCATAGATTCCACGGCATTTCGATTTTCATATGAAATCTATGTATCACAAGGATTACCCCAATCCAACCTCCTCATACCAACTCAAAAATTCAGTAATTAATTAGGATCATTCCTTAACAAATCTATTTCGATTATCCATGATTAATCCATCTTTTTCTAAATGATGAGTTTATTCAATCATACTGAATTTTTCCAGTAACAGGTTAGCATGTCTGGTTTGTAATTGCTTAATGTATCCCTTCACTCTCAACAATGTGAGCAGTAGCTCCTCCAGTTCTCTTGCTAAGCCTGTAGCCAGAAGAAAATGAAAAATGATGATTAGTCTGTTTTGCATCTTGCAAACTTCCACAAGACCATAAGAAACAGGAACAAGAGCAGGCTGTTGGGCTTCTCAAGCCTGCGCTATCATTCAGAACAATCATTGCTAGAACATAATGGCATAGTACAGGCCCTTCGGCCCTTGATGTTGCGTGACCAATGAAATCAATCTGAAGCCCATCCAACCTACACTATTCCATTATCATCCAAATGTTTATCCAATGACAGTTTAAATGCCCTTAAAATTGGCGAGTCTACTATTGTTGCAAGCAGGACATTCCACGCCCTTACTACTCTGAGTAAAGAACCTACCTCTGACATCTGTCGTATATCTATCACCCCTCAATTTAAAGCTATGTCCCCTTGTGTTAGCCATCACCATCCGAGGAAAAAGGCTCTCACTGTCCAGTTTTCTATCTTTTCTCCATAACCCTTGATTCCTTTGGTGGACAAGAATCAGTGTCTCTCAGTCTGAAATCTACACAAGGGCACTTCCCCCACAGCTGTCAACAGCAAGGAAGTCCAAAGATGCTCAACCCTCAAACAGAAGAAATCTCTCCTCAAATCAATCTTAAATTGATGGTCCTTTATTTCTGAGACTATGCGCTCTCGTCCTTTACTCTGCTACTCGGGGAAACGTCATCTCAGCATGTACCCTGTAAAGCCTCTAAACAATCCTATATATTTCACCAAGATCACCTTTCATCTTAGCAACCCGATCACACTAGTGAACATTCCCTGAAATGTCTCCAATCAAGTGATATTAGAAATCCTTGTGTTGTGTCTGCTGATATGCTCCTGAGGGATGCTACCATCCTCACTGATTAGCTAAGCTTGATCTCCTCTACAAATTTTGGAACTGTACCTCAACCCCAACAGAGATGGTGACATTAACAGCAAAGTAATTTGACAAGCAATCCAGAGGCCCAGGCGAATACTCTAGGATACAAATCCCACCATCCGCTAGTACAATTTAAATTCACTGAATAAAATCTGGAATATCAAACTGGTCCTCACTGACGGTGACAATGAAAACTATCAATTGTGATAAAAATCAATCTGGCCTACTAATGTCCTTTTAAATAAGAAGTCACAAGACACCAGGTTACAGTTCAAAAAGGTTTGTTCAAAATGACAAGCTTTAGAAGCACAGCTCCTTCATCAGGTGAAGTCACCTTTACCTGATGAAGGATCAGTGCTCTTAAAAACTTGTGATTTCAGGTAAACTTGTTGGACGGTAACCTGGTGTCATGCGACTTCTGACTTTGTCCAACCTTGTCTAATACCGGCACTTCCACATCAGTGTCCTTCTAGGCAAGGTAATTTTCCATGCCAACTTGGTCCGGCCTATATTTGATTGCCCACCTACAGAAATACGTTAACTTTTAACTGCCCTCTGAAATGGCCTAGCAAGACACTCAGTTCAAGGGCAATTTGAATGGGCAACAAACAACGATGTCTATATCCCATGAAAGTGTCTCTCAAACACTCGAATCCAGGTTGTAGGAATTCAATGAACCAAAGTCTTTCAGGATGTAGGTGTGCACTGACTTCAGTTGTGAAACAACGTTATTCATTGCTAACATGTTTTTTCAAAGGTAATTTTGTATTCACATAGCTGTTGCCCCTTTCATCCATTACGTGAATAATCTTTTACATTACATGTGCAAACACCCTTTGAAACTCTATACATAGAAGATCATTTGCACCAACTGCAAATGCCTCAATTTGTTGATGGACTCAAATCATATTTGTCAAATACTCTGACTTTAATAAATCCACATGGATTTTCATTTGTTAACCCATGTTATTTGAAAGTGAAAATTAATTTGAGATCTAAGCTTTCCACCAATGGAGAAGTTGACTAACCTTATTTCTATTGAGCAAATTTCAATGCTCAAGCATAAGAGGGATTTGGTGTGGCAGTAAGTAATTCAGCCCGTCAAGCCCACACCAACATTTAACATGATCTTATCCTGGTTTCAATTGCATTCCCCCCGTCTGCTCCCCAGAGCCCTTTATTCCACTTGTCATCACAAACATACCTATCTCTTTCTTGAATCTGTTGATTGATTCTGCCTCCAATTCGTATGGCAGTGATTTCCACAGATTCATAACGTTGAGAGAAGTAGTTTCAATCATCTCACTCCATGTTTATGCTGTTTTGTTTGAGACTGATCCACAAGGTTTTGGGGGGGGGGGGGTGCAGGGGGAGGTGATTCTTCGTTTAACATCCAATTGATCAATCCCCTTCAGCATTTCGTATACCTCACCTCAGATCCCCCCCTCATTCTTCTGAACTCCAACGAGTACAACCCAAGCTATTCAACCACTCCTCAAATCAACCTGTGAACTTCGTCTGAACTGCCTCCAGTACCACCACATCCTTCCTCAAGTAACACAACCAAAACTGGACACAATGTTCCAGATGCTACATCAGCCCCATATATAATTATAAAAGTAATGTTGCAATTAAGTCCTTTTACAGTAAATACCAAGATTCCATTTGCCCCTTTTCTCATATGCTGCACCTGCAGACCCACTTTCTGCAATTCATACACAAAAAAGCCAAGATCTGTTTGCACTGACGCACTTTGAATCTGTTTCCAATTTACGTAATAATTTGCCCTTTTATTTTTCTATTGACAATGGACAGTTTCACATTATCCACATTAAATGCCATCTGCTAGATTCTGGCCCATTCTTCTAGCCTATCAATATCCATGTGTAGACTCTTTATCGCCTCATCACTGCCTGCTTTCCTACCTATTTTGGTATCATCCACAAACTTTGCTGTTACATTCTGTCCCTGCTTGCAGTTTACTTAAATAGCTTGTATATAGTGGAGGTCAAACTGAACCCTGCTAGTTACAGTTCACCTTCCAGAGGAGGACCCATTTATCCTGACCCTGTGCTTTCTATCAGTCAGCCAATACTCCACCAAAGCCAATACTCTACCCTTAACCCACTGTAATCTCACCTTCTGGATCAGTCCTTTATGCAGTACCTTGTCAAATGCCTTGTCAAAAGCATCACTCCCCTTGACAAAGAACTGAAAGATTTTAGTTGGAGCCAGTGCTATTTCCTTCCTAATACCCTCAGCAACCTAAAAGGCATTCTAGCCAAGATGAGAATAACAACTTCATAGAAGGAATCAATGTGCAGAAAAAAAGCTTTTTAACACATCATACTGCTAACAGATCTTTCAAGGCATTGCCATCTGACTCCATTTCACCACTCTCTCCCCACAGTAGTTACATTGCCCTCTTCTGTCAGGAATCTATTCCCTTTCGCTTCTTACTATTGAACCTTACACACACCAGCCTGTCAGGAAGTGCATTCCATATTTCTCATCATTTCTGCTCTGGTTCATTTGTCACTTACCTCAATTTTTTGTACCCTAGATACCAAAGCTATGCCAGTGAAGAGAGTTTTGTTGAAAGGCCTTATAATTTTGAAGGTGTCTATTAAATCTTTTAGGCATACTCTAATCTAAAGAAATTATTTAAGTTTCCTTCGCGACTCCAGAAATCTCTAATTTTGTCATATACATTTACTCACCTCATTTCTAGTGACAAACGTTTTGCATTTTTGTTTGTGCTTCACTCCTCCTTCACGCTTATTAAACATAGAAACTACAAGAGGAGGCTGTTCAACTCTTTGAGGCTGCTCCCCCACTCACTACGATCATAGCTGAACCTCTAACTCAATGTCATATTCCTATTTCCTCTTCAACTCCTCGATTTGTTTACAAATGTAAAAGCATACCTTTTTCTTTCTTGTATTTGGTCTGATTTATTGCTGTATAATCAAGCCTCCTTTCTCTGCTTCATTTTAATCTCAATTGCCTCAGTCAAAGGAGCTCAATTTCATTTTGGATACCTTGCTTTGCCTCACATGGAAATAGAACAACTCTTTCCTGAAGGCCTCCCATTGCTCATTAACTATTTAACCTGCTGATATTTGTCTCCAAAACACCTAGGCTAGATTCCTTTAAAACATGTAAATTAGCTTTGTTCTAGCTGAGTGCCTTCATCTCTTTTGTCCCTTTCTATGTTTACTATCAACCTAATGGTGCTACTGTGAACCAGTTATTGTTCATGAGGTGCACTTACATTTAAAATTATTCCAATTGCCACATTTCATTTGTAGAACTAGTTTTGTCCACGTTGAGCTCAACATACTGATTAATAACATACTTTTAAGCACGTTTAAAAAACTATTCCCTTTACACATTTCTTACTGTCTGTATCTGTTAATAAAGATCCTTCCATTGTTTTTATGATTTGATTTAAATTTGTTCACACATTTCTCCTCTACCCCCTTCCTACTAATTAGTATACTTGAGTATTGCTGTGTAAAAAAATACATGTTGTAAAACTTCTGGTCGTGCACCGTTAGGAGGTGCAAGAAGGCCAAATTTCAAAGCAAATAGCAATTTACTTAATGAAAAAAGATGCTGGGTCTAGGCCCGAAACATCAGCTTTTGTGGTCCTAAGATGCCGCTTGGCCTGCTGTGTTCATCCAGCTCCACACTTGCTTTCTCAGATCCTCCAGCATCTGCAGTTCCCATTATCTCTGATTGGTCAGCAAGTCAGCTCTTATTGGCTGAGACTTTGCCACGTACAATGCAACCGGAGGTTATCTTCTCCCAATTAGAGCTGACTGCCACTAATCAGCAAACAATTTGCATTCAAAAGATCAAATCTTCACTGTTTTCTGAGAAAATGTATTCTACTGACCAATGACCATCTGAGAGAAACGTCCTCACCTCTGTCTGAAAAAAGTGACCTCTTATTTTTAAACCATGTTCCCTATATTATTCTCAACAGGAGGAAAAAAATCTTCATAATATTGGCCCTATCAATTTCCCTCAGGATCTTCTATTTTTAGTAAGATCATCGCTCATTCTTCTAAATAATGCTTCAGATGCAATCACGATCTTTTAAAAAGGAGACCAAAACTGTACACAATGCACTCCAGAGATAATGGGAACTGCAGATGGTGGAGAATCCAAGATAATAAAGTGTGAAGCTGGATGAACACAGCAGGCCAACCTCCTGAGATGCTGCTTGGCCTGCTGTGTTCATCCAGCTTCACACAATACACTCCAGATCTGGTCTGAACAAAGCCCTGTACAGTTGCAGTAAAACCTTCCTACTTTTACACACCACTGCCCTTATGACAAATAACAACATTCCATTGCTTTCCTAATAACTTGCTGTACTTGCATACTAACATTAGGATTCATGTGGTAGGACACTCAGATCCTCATGTGCCGCAAAATTCTGTTCTCATCGTTTAAATACAGCCTTTCTTTGCCAAAGTGGACAGGTTCACATTTTCCTACATTATAGTTCAGAGGGAGATGTTGGCATAGTGGTAATCCTGATTCCAATTAATTGTAATTAATTGGATCGGGGACAAAAAGCCAGTCTGAGTGACAGTGATCAGAACCTTATGCTGACTGATGTCACAAACTCACAGCTAGATACAGCACTCGGGGGCAAAGGTTGTAGGCTATTGAGTTAGACGATCAGCCGTGATCATGATGAATGGCGGAGCAGGCTCAAAGGGCTGAATGGCCTCCTCCTACTCTTATCTTCTATGTTTCTATGTCTTGGAAAGGAGGCAATCTGCTATCCTCACCTGGTCTGAGTACATGTGATTTCAGGTCCATAGAAATGTGGTTGAATCTTAAGTGCCCTAGGCAAGGACAGCATGTTGACCTTGCTAGTGATACCCACTATCCTATGAAAAAGTAAAAAAAATCCAATTTTTGCCCACTTATTCAAACTTTCCACATCCCTTTGTCTACTCTCCATCCACTTTACAATTTACATCCTTACTTTTTTTTGTGATTAGCAAATTTAGCGACCATACATTCAGTCTATTCTTCCCAGTCATTGATATAGATCAGAAAGAGTCAAGGCCCCTCCACTGTTTCACGTGGCACTTCTAGTTAGTTTGCTGAATCAAAAATGACCCATTTCCTTTCTATTTCATGTTAGTCAACCAATACTTCATCCATGATAATAGCTTGCAATAATCTCCTTAATAATGCAGCCTTGCATTTTCATGATAGATGTTAAGCTAACTAGCCCATTGTTTCCTTCTTCCTGTTCTCTTTCTTCCATGTTACATTTGTAATTTTTTGACCCTTCCAAAACCTGAAGAATTTTGGAAGATTATATCAATTATCTCAGCAGCCATCTCTTTTAAGAGCCGAATATGCAGGCCATCATATCCCAGGAACTAGCCAGTATTCAGGCACAATTGTTCTCCCAGCGCCTTATCTCTATGGTGATTATTTTATGTCCCTCTTGATTTTTAAGTTTTTATATCTTCTACATGAAGACAGACACAAAATATACATGCAACACTTTTACAGTTACCTTGTTTCCTATTATTATTTCCCAGATTAGAAGACCAATACTGGATCTGGATACTATTTTCCTTTTTAAATGTTTGTAGAAACTCTTACTAAGTGTTTATATTATCTAGCCTTCCCTTATGTCCTATGTCCTCTATCTTTTAGAGAGACTTTGCTGGTTCTTTAAATCTGTACAATTTCTAAAATGCAACTAATCTTTGCAAAATTTTAACATGTTTCTTTCAATTTGAAACTATGCATAACATCCTTATTTAGCCTCTCTGTAAAAGGATAAATCTTTGCAAAAAGCTATTAAATATTTCTATAATGTTTATTATTAATCTCAACTATCTTCCTTTTTAGCATATTTACTCAGATGACTTGAACTAACCTTGCTTTTTTACCTTTTGACTTATTTTATTTACATCTAAAACACTAATTGTAAAGCCACACATCTCACTTCCAAACTGCCCCTGAAATTAATTACTTTCACTAGAGGTTTCTTTATTGCAAGGTTATTAATTTATCCTGTTTCATTGCACATTGAGGCCTAGAATAGTCTCCTCTTTGGCTAACACTAGAATATGCCACTCTAAAGACGATCCCAAATACAGTATTTACTAATTTTCCAACTACCTTTTCCAACTTTTGTCACCCAATCTACATGTAGATTAAAGTCATGTGTGATTATTGTAATAAGTTTCTTGCATGCCCCCTTGTATACACTGTCCCACACTGGAACTGCTGTTATAGTGCCTATAAATTACTCCTTTCCTATTTCTTACCTACACCCAAAGTAATTACACATCTTGCCCTTGTGAGCTAAGGTAATCATTCATTACTGTTCTAGTGTCATCTTTAATTCACACAGGTATCCTTACTAGTTTCCTGTCATTCTAAAAATCATAGAATTCCTAGTGTGGAACCAGCCTGTCAAGTCCACACCGACCCGCTGAAGCGCATCCCACCCAGGCCCAACTCCCTAAAACCTGTCCCTATAACCTTGCATTTCCCATGGCTAATCCACCTAGCCTGCATATCCCCAGACACTATGGGCAATTTAGCAAGGCTGATCCACCTAACTTGCACATCTTTGGACTCTGGGAGGAAACCAGAGCACCAGGAGGTAACCCATTGGATATGGGCATAGAAAGAGGAGGACTTCTTTCCTCCTCTGCAACAAATTCCCAACAGCACACTATGTCTCACTTTGATGTCATCTCTTGCGGTGCATCAATTTACTCCTTACATTGGAGTATGATGTAGCATCTTACTCTTCAACTGAGATTCTACTGCTGACCTTCCCGACGAAAATTGCTTTTCAGGGACGAAACAATAACTTTAATCAATGCTGCCATACTGCCCACCCCTCCAACATCTTTTTATTACATTTCTATCTTTCATGAATGTTAAGTTTCCATTCCGGACTTATTTCAAGGTGATCTCTAATGCTTTATTATCAACTTCATAAGACAAATTATGGCCGCATCCTTTTACTTTGCTAGACTGAGATGACAGAACTATGTTAATAAGAAATCAAACTGAATGGCTCAAAATCTATAAAATGTGGAATGGAGATTATCCCAGTTAAATGGATGAAGTTCTTGAGGGTTTGACACTAATTCTAAGAAGCCACTTAGCTAGAAACAATCTAGAACTTGGTGTAACTTTTTAAAAAATCCTTTTTGATGGGAAGTAGGCATTACAAGCAAAATTAACATTTGCTAGCCACCCTTAATTGCCCTTTAACTGAGTGGCTTGCTAGGCCACTGAACCAAATTTGTTGTTGTAGTCTGGAGTCACAAGCCAGAATTGGTAAGAGTAACAAATTTCCTTTCTCAAGGACCCTAGCAAGACAAATGGAATTTACAATAATTGATGATAGTTTTATGGTACCAATGAATTGAGGCTAGCTTTCAATTCCAGATCTAATTAACCTCAAAGTCAGTGAAGGAATCTGTTTGTGAGAGAATCAAATCTGGTGACTGTGCAGCAAAGTGCCAAAATGAAATGTATTTGACCTTGCCAGTTTAGTTGAAAATCTTAAAAGATAGGAGATACTTCACTTCAGGTTCAGTGTCTCCACAGGATATTGCTAGGAAAAAGGGTTGAATCTTCCTTTTTGCTGTTTAAAGACCTTTCTCTATGTGTATAGTTACTATTCCTCTTGTGCTAAAAGAACAGTGATGGCCAATGATCTTAAAATACCCAAAAGCATCTCCAATTTCAATGGCTTTGGAGTTGGCTTAGATGATACCCTCCATGGTTGAATGTATGACTTTGCTCAACTTGATGTGGCAAATAAGCTGCTGAAAATAGAATCCTTTTAAACTGGGGCTCTGACAGACACGAGGGGGGAAAATGTTAAAAATAAAAATCTGCGTAAGCGTGATCCTTAACTTTCTAACTTTGTTACAAAACTTTCTTGTTAATTCATTAACGGGACGAGGGCATCGCTGACCAGGTAGCATTTATTGTCTATTCCTAATTGCCCAGAGTGCAGCTGAGAGTCAACCATATTGCCATGGGTCCAGAGTCACACAGGCCAGACCAGGTAAGGAGAGGTGTTTCCTTCCCTAAAGGACATTAGTGAACAAGATAGGTTTAAAAGAAACAAACAAACAATGAACAACCTCGACAACGTCTTAATGGTCATTATTAGACTCTTAATTCCAGAAATTTTTATTGAATTCAAATTCCACCATCTGCCATGGCAGGATTCAAACCCCAGGTCCCCAGAGCATTACCTAGATCTCCAGATTAACAGTCCAGTGATACCACTAGGCCATCAACTCCCCATTAAGCTAAAAGCATGGATTGTGTCAGATGGGACTCCCACAAATGGTGAGAGACAATGTTATCCTAATCAAGTGAAAGACAGCAATTATGTTTTAAAAAAGACTCCAGACATTCCCAGTTAAGACGCATTTTGATCTAGGATAATGAGCACACCAATGCTGCTCAATGAACCATTATGACAATGTTTCCTGTGAGCAAGCACCCCTCTGGTCTTTCTGACTAAATTCATTTCTAGAATTGAGCACAACATGAGACTGACAAATTCATCAAATGTGTGACTTTACGAGCGTTAAACAGATGTAATCACATGCTTTCAATACAGGATTCCAGCCAAGTCCAAGTAATGAAGATCAACATTAACTTACCTGCACTACGCCCTTCAAAGGTAAATACAAAATTATTGCTGTCTTAAATAAGATACATCCACTTTTGAGGCAGAAAATACAATTACAGAACACACAACATTCTACAAACAAGAGCATCATCAGCATGGTTTGTCATTTGTGTAGTTTTAAAACAGTGACATGGTTTTTAAAATCACATTAAATTTTCTATCAATTTATATCTTTTCAAACAAGAGACAAAACCAACTGAATGCAAGTTAATGAATTCCCTTGGGTTCAATTTCCAATTCAACAGGGAAGGTATAGACGATGAGATCATGAAGGCAAGAACAGCATCTGTTTTGTTGCATGTAACATAATACATTCAAATCCAGATTTAGTGATTGCATAAAGTCACATTGTTTCTATTATCGTAATAGAAGGTTGTTAGTGCTGTTTACAAGTTGTGTAACATTACTTGTATGTGAAGGTTTTCTAAAATGGGTTCATTTGAACAGTTAATTTTTAAAAAGGCACCTACAGTTTACATAACTACTTGCACTGTTCATACGAGTAATAAGGACCTGTAGTCTAAAAAGTGCGTTGGGAAGGAGCAGAGGTACAATTTTTTTTGTCATCCCCACAGGGGTGACTGGACTGCAACAAATGTCCAGTGGAGTTACAAGATGCAGAATCCTTAAAGTTCTGTGATAGCATGGTATTCCGGCTGTTGGTGTGAATTCCACTCCACAACTTGACGGCCAAGGAAAGAAAATTGCTTCGTTGGCTCCTCAAAATTCCTATTCATAAACGACATCGAGTCGGTGTTATATAGCATGGAAACAAACCCTTCATTCTCACCGGGCCAAGCTGACCAAATATCAAACTGATCTAGTCCCATTTTCCAGCATTTGGCCCATATCCTTCTGAATACTTCCTATTCAGGTACCAAACACAGATGCCTTTTAAATGTCACAATTGTACCAGCCTCAATCACATCCTCTGGCAGTTTGTTCCATACACACATCACCCTCTTGAGTGACAAAGTTCTTTCCCCTCTCGCCTTAAAACCTATGTCCTCTAGTTTTAGGCTCACTTACCTTGGGAAAAAGATCATGGTTATTCAGCCAAATCATGGCCCATATGATTTCATAAACCTTTATGGAGGTCACCCCTCAGCATACAACTGTCCAGGGAAAAAAGCTCAGCCTCTTCACCCTCTCCCTATAACCCAAACTCCCCAATCACATCAATGTTCTTGTAAATCTTTTCTGCACCCTTTCAAGTTAACAACTTTCCTACAGGAAGGCGGCCAGAATTGAATTCAGTATTCCAAAAATAGCTTAACCAATGTCCTGTACAGCCACAATTGTACTCATTGAATTGATCAATGAAGGCAAACATGGCAAATGCGTTCCTCACCATCCGGTCTACCTGCGACTCAACTTTCCAGAACCTATGCATCTGCACCCCTAGGTCTCTTAGTTCGGCAACACCTCATTTTTCTACATGAAACTTCATTTGCTGCTCCTCAGCTCATCTAATCAAGGTCCAGTTATACCAAGATAATTTTTACCATCCAATGCAACACCAATATTTGTGTCGTCTGCAAACCTATAATATAACATACATTCATATCCAAATCATTTATTTAAAATGATGAAAAGCAGCAGACAGAGCACCAATCTCTGTGGCACACCACTGTTCACAGGCTTCCGGTCAAAAAACAAACCTGCATCACGATCCTGTCTCCTACCTTCAAGCCAATTTTGTATCTAATTGGCTAGTTTCTCCTGGATTCTACGCAATCTAAACTTTGCTAGCCACTCTACCATGCAACAACTGTAGATATCATTGCTCTTGTGGAACTACAAAGCTCAGGATATATGGTAATGAGCCTCTTAACACTTACACCGAGTGCATGATGTACTTTTAAAGTTTAATTTTCATGCTGTGCGATTGCGTACATCTCACTGGAATTGCATCTAAAGTTTAAAAACATCCAATGATGCAAAGACATTGAAAAAAATTTTGATATTGAGCTCAAACACTGCTTCTCAGTCCATGCAAAATAATGGTGAATGGAACATTAAACTGGATCTATTCTCAGTGAAGTTTTTCAAGCATTTAGTTGGCAACTCAAGATCAAAAAATACTGGTAATTCTGAAAGAATTTTCCATCCATATAAATACAATGCAATAAAACAAACTTTAAGAGTATTCTGAAAACAAAGGCACATGTAAAACAAGTTTTATTTTATACAGCCTTTATTGTCAATGTCTGAGTGAATATATCAAACAAGAACACCATATTGTTTCAGTACTGCAGTGTACTTGGCTATTTTGTTTTCAACATTCTTCTCAGCTATTTTCTTCAGTTTCTGTGAACAGAATGTATAATACATTGATAAAACAGAATTTTGTACTTTATATATAAATTTTAACAAATGCTTTAATCCAATTACAGACAGGCAATTATTCAGCACCATTCCATTATCAAAGTCAGCAAAGAATTTCTAATTTCAGTTCAAAACAGATCACAGTCAGCTCGGTGAGTGGAAGACAAATTGTGGAAATTAGCAGTTATAGTATCATGCCTGTGGCAAGGCAGCTGCAAGAGGTAGGAACATTCTTTCAAGGCAGCAAGAGCTTGGTATCATAATCCTTTTAAAATTTCAGCCAGCTGAACATCATATTCAATGCGAGCCTTACTTACCAAAATGTTCTTCTTTTTCTGATAGTGAAGCTTGGCTTTTTCTTTACGTTTCTCTTCAAGAGTGGCTGTAACTGCTTGGTATTTCCAGCCAACTTCATGCGCAAGGCGACCAAGGACAGCAAACTGCATAGAACCAATTTTTTCAGAGTCAAGAATATTACTCAACATTTGGAGGGCACAGCCACTGAGTCATAACAGTTCAACAGCACAGAAGGGTCCTGGCCCAAAATGTTAGCTTTCCTGTTCCTCCGCTGCTTGGCCTGCTGTGTTTCCTCCAGCTCCGCACTTTGTTAAAACTAACCCTTTGTTCTCTGGCCTCACACTCAGTTTGGTCACTGATGGGCCCTACTCTGTCATTGGTTATCCTCTTGCTCCTAATAATTTTCCTTTATTTCACCAACCATTGCTTTATCATGCTCCATCTCTGCTCTGCTGTGACCTCAACACTATCTACTGTCCAACAAATAAACCTGCCCAAAGGCCTGGAAAGCCCCAGTTTGATCACCCGCACGCTTTGTATTGGTGCTAGAGTCACAGTATTTATAGTTACAGGATGGAAGACGACATTATGCCATGCACTACTATGGTCTGACGACTGTACTGACTCAAATTAATAGAATAAGAGCCAAGGACCATACATTTTCTGCAGATCTACATACAAACTCAAATACACCCATTATGCTTTCTTTCAAAGCATTTCATTCTGCCAATAAGATAACTACAAACAAATTCATCGTGTCAAAGAAATAGAGGGACCAGTGACACTCTGAAGGACGATCTTACAGTTAACACCAAATAAAATGTGTTCTTAAAAAGCAATTGCCAGTTTAAGAATTCCTTAGAAGAACTGGTGGGTCTCAAACAAATTAATTACACCACACCTACAAAGCAGATTTCGGTGGTGTAAGTTATTACAATGTAAGCCAGGCTTTGTATAATTGTTCCAATTTCTCCATATGACCAGCTTCAGCTCATAGGAGCTAATGTCAAACTCTAAAAATACACTTGGTTCAGAAGTATCATGTACGAGTTAACCTGCATTGGCAAGCTCCTACAATTCTAATTTCCTCCTTATGACCTCCACCTCCAAGACCTCAAAGTTTCTTTCTTCAAGCAAGTTTTTAACTATCTGTCCTGATTTTCCCTTATGACTAGATACTTAAATATGTGTTTTACACTTGTGGAGAAACTCAAAACACTCGATTACATCAAGAGTGCTATATGTCTTTACAGACAGATTGTGCAAGGAGCCAAGAGGCATTTAGGACCCTGATCATTACAAATTGAGATACAGTACTAGAGCAAGGAACTTAAAAACCTAGCCAAAATACCAGAGTATTATATCCCATTCTGTACTACTCAGTAAAGTTCGAAAAGGATACTGACAAGTTTTATTAGCATGACACTAAGGACAGAAGTGTTAGTCATGTGGATAGAATGGGGGGGTTCAGACTGTTCTTAAAGAGCGGTTTGGGAAGCGACCTGACAAGCTAGTGCGATCATCTAAATTACTTTTCTAAGAGCCATCATGGACTTGTCAGGCTAAATGGATTCCTGTGTTGTAACCATTCTAAAGATTTTAAAAGCTGTGTGACCTTGCTCAAAAATTGTTTGTCACACCAGTTGCAACGTTCAGTATTACCTTACGTGTTGGCTTCAAACGTACAATCTTCAAGGCTGCTGGTACAACCATGCGTTTCCTCTGCAAATGTAAATTTCACATTAAAAAGAGGCCAAAAGAACAAAGTGATCTAAAAAGTGAACTTATTCTATCTCAGTATGAAGTTTGTTCTCATTTAAAATATCAAACAATGTAGGTAATAACAATTCATCAGCGACAGAACAGGAACATGAACTAATGGAAAATTGGACAGTTGCGCACCCTGTCATATGGAGGAGGGATCCCATCGAAGACCTTCAGTCTGTCCAAGGCAGCTTGACCTCGCTTTGTCTTGTGTGGCAACATACCTTGAAGCAACCACAGCACAATTAAAAATGTTTCTGTATACAATGTTTGATGAAATAGTCAACTGTTTAACTAGGATCCTCATCTGATATGAACTGTGCTCAAAATGTACACAGATTGGAAGAATGTTGATGCAGAATTGATTCAAACAGTGCATATTAGGTATCCTGCCAAAAATCAGAGCCACATTCAGAAACAAACAACTGAGTTTAAGACGACTTTAAATTCAGTTGACCAAAAGCTTCATCAAACAGCTAGGTTTTAAAGAGTTTAAGAGTGAAAAGAAGAGTTGAAACTGTAATTAGTACCAGTTTGCACAAACTGTCAGCCTATCAATTACTTGCACCATACTGCATAAAAATGATTCATGCTTCAGGTTAAGCTCAAATGTTGGAAAGGGCCAACAAAAACTTAACCAACTATGTTCTATAGCCGGAATCTGTGGGAAATAACAGACTGCACCCTGATGCTGAAATGCTCACCCATGCTTCTGTTGCCTCTAAACTCAATTATGGAATGCTCTCCAGCTCAGAACCTATCCAACCACTTTGAATCAACCACTATTTGAACTTCATTCAACATGCTGTCCCAGTATGCAATTCACCCAAGTGCACACTGACCTACTTGTGTTGCCTATCCAGGAGCATAGATTTTAAAGTTTTCCATTTTCAAGTTACTTCCAGTCCTCCTCACCCCTCACTATTTCTGCAACATTCTTCAGTCTGACAAGCCTGACCATGTCTGCACTGCCTTTCTCTTGTCCGATTTAATCATTCACCTAACTGAAGCCATGTATCAGGATCCAAGCTCTGAAATTTATTCACTGAACCTGTTCTGTTGTTGTTCTTTAAGTGAGGATCCTTAATAGTTAGCTCCCTGCAAAATTTGGTCCTGAAGAACTCAAGTAGCAGGAGTAATCCTAAAAGGCTCACCAATTCCGTCTCACCGATCATTACTACCATAAGCTCCAGGCATCCTCTTGCCCACTGTCCATATTTTGTATCCTTGAGACCCTGCCACATTGACAATCCCATCCTTAAAAATAAATTTATTCAACAATGCACCATCCACAATTTATCTTCTCATTTCTAAAGGATAAGCTTTATCCTGAAAGCTGGTTTTAGATTCCCCAAATGGCATAAACAATTTGAATATCTATGATAAAAAGCCCTTTCAGAATCCTGCATGTATTAATGAGATCACCTTGTTTTAAACACAAGATAATCCAGACCTAATTTATTAATTAGGTCAATTGTCAAAATATCTCCTTGGAAAGCTGTGTATTAAAAACTTTCTGACAATATTGCTGTGGCAAACTTGGGCACAATTAAATATGCAAACTGTTCTGCAATGTGCCCAATTATTCAGTGTTTTCAAAAATGCAATTATTGTCACAAGTACAAATGCGATAACACAGCCAGTTTTCTATAGTTTATGAAACTAATTTAAGCTCAACTTAAAGCACAAAATATTACCTCTTACGGTCCTCCAGAAGATTCGGCTTGGTGCTCTGAAGTGATATGGGCCCCGAGATGGGTTAGTATTCATTCTCTTGCGCAAAAAGGCAAGATACTTGACTACATAAAGAAAGAGGTAACTAAATATCTGTGCAGAATAAAAGTCAACACCATTTGACTGCATAATAGATTAACGTCTAATACTCAATGCTGTCCATGCAATATCCTTGAATGATTACACATAAAATGTACATCAAAAGTAACAATGTCACAGGAGTAGAGGAGAGAGATAATGGGAACTGCAGATGCTGGAGATTCCAAGATAATAAAATGTGAGGCTGGATGAACACAGCAGGCCAAGCAGCATCTCAGGAGCACAAAAGCTGACGTTTCGGGCCTAGACCCTTCATCAGAGAGGGGGATGGGGGGAGGGAACTGGAATAAATAGGGAGAGAGGGGGAGGCGGACCGAAGATGGAGAGTAAAGAAGATAGGTGGAGAGGGTGTAGGTGGGGAGGTAGGGAGGGGATAGGTCAGTCCAGGGAAGACGGACAGGTCAAGGAGGTGGGATGAGGTTAGTAGGTAGCTGGGGGTGCGGCTTGGGGTGGGAGGAAGGGATGGGTGAGAGGAAGAACCGGTTAGGGAGGCAGAGACAGGTTGGACTGGTTTTGGGATGCAGTGGGTGGGGGGGAAGAGCTGGGCTGGTTGTGTGGTGCAGTGGGGGGAGGGGATGAACTGGGCTGGTTGAGGGATGCAGTGGGGGAAGGGGAGATTTTGAAACTGGTGAAGTCCACATTGATACCATATGGCTGCAGGGTTCCCAGGCGGAATATGAGTTGCTGTTCCTGCAACCTTCGGGTGGCATCATGGTGGCAGTGCAGGAGGCCCATGATGGACATGTCATCAAGAGAATGGGAGGGGGAGTGGAAATGGTTTGCGACTGGGAGGTGCAGTTGTTTGTTGCGAACTGAGCGGAGGTGTTCTGCAAAGCGGTCCCCAAGCCTCCGCTTGGTTTCCCCAATGTAGAGAAAGCCGCACCGGGTACAGTGGATGCAGTATACCACATTGGCAGATGTGCAGGTGAACCTCTGCTTAATGTGGAATGTCATCTTGGGGCCTGGGATGGGGGTGAGGGAGGAGGTGTGGGGACAAGTGTAGCATTTCCTGCGGTTGCAGGGGAAGGTGCCGGGTGTGGTGGGGTTGGAGGGCAGTGTGGAGCGAACAAGGGAGTCACGGAGAGAGTGGTCTCTCCGGAAAGCAGACAGGGGTGGGGATGGAAAAATGTCTTGGGTGGTGGGGTCGGATTGTAAATGGCGGAAGTGTCGGAGGATAATGCGTTGTATCCGGAGGTTGGTAGGGTGGTGTGTGAGAACGAGGGGGATCCTCTTGGGGCGGTTGTGGCGGGGGCGGGGTGTGAGGGATGTGTCGCGGGAAATGCGGGAGACGCGGTCAAGGGCGTTCTCAATCACCGTGGGGGGGAAGTTGCGGTCCTTAAAGAACTTGGACATCTGGGATGTGCGGGAGTGGAATGTCTTATCGTGGGAGCAGATGCGGCGGAGGCGGAGGAATTGGGAATAGGGGATGGAATTTTTACAGGAGGGTGGGTGGGAGGAGGTGTATTCTAGGTAGCTGTGGGAGTCGGTGGGCTTGTAATGGACATCAGTTACAAGCTGGTTGCCTGAGATGGAGACTGAGAGGTCCAGGAAGGTGAGGGATGTGCTGGAGATGGCCCAGGTGAACTGAAGGTTGGGGTGGAAGGTGTTGGTGAAGTGGATGAACTGTTCGAGCTCCTCTGGGGAGCAAGAGGCGGCGCCGATACAGTCATCAATGTACCGGAGGAAGAGGTGGGGTTTGGGGCCTGTGTAGGTGCGGAAGATGGACTGTTCCACGTAACCTACAAAGAGGCAGGCATAGCTGGGGCCCATGCGGGTGCCCATGGCCACCCCCTTAGTCTGTAGGAAGTGGGAGGAGTCAAAAGAGAAGTTGTTGAGTGTGAGGACGAGTTCCGCTAGGCGGATGAGAGTGTCGGTGGAGGGGGCCTGGTCGGGCCTGCGGGACAGGAAGAAGCGGAGGGCCTTGAGGCCATCTCCATGCGGAATGCAGGTGTACAGGGACTGGACGTCCATGGTGAATATGAGGTGTTGGGGGCCAGGGAATTGGAAGTCCTGGAGGAGGTGGAGGGCGTGGGTGGTGTCACGGACATAGGTGGGGAGTTCCTGGACCAAAGGGGAGAAAATGGAGTCCAGATAGGTGGAGATGAGTTCGGTGGGGCAGGAGCAGGCTGAGACGATGGGTCGACCAGGGCAGGCAGGTTTGTGGATTTTGGGAAGGAGATAGAAACGGGCCGTGTGGGGTTGGGGAACAATGAGGTTGGAGGCTGTGGGTGGGAGGTCCCCTGAGGTGATGAGGTCATGAATGGTGTTGGAGATGATGTCACAGGAGTAGGTTGTTTAGTCAGTCAAACCCTTTCCACCATTTAATATGATCATAACTGATCAAACACTTACATCTTTTACTTATACTATCCCCATAACGCTTCACATCATTGACAGATTTGTTTTACCAATCTCTACTTGAGAGCTTCCACAGCCCTCTGATCTCAGTGGGGCTGGAAATCCACACAATGGCCACAGAAATTGCAGTGAAACAAGCTTTTGCTTATGTGTCTCAGATGGTAGTGCATGTGAGGTATTCTCATTGTTGAGAAACTCAAACACAGTAATTCATCACAAACACTTCAGTTGTCACTACAATAAACTTAAACTAATACGTACGTACTCATTTGACTAGGTTAGTTCCTCTCTCACCAGGTTCTACACATTAAAAAAAGGTCATTCATAGGGAAGGGGACAAGTCAACCAAGACACTTACGTTTATTCCGGTAAAAGTTGCCAGAGATGTTAATCCCCTCACATCTCACCACCACCACTTTATGGCCTTTCAAAAAAAAAGGAGAACCCTGTAAGTATGTAACATGATTAAACAAGAAAACTGGTTCATAAAGTAATACTTCAGATGGAAGCACATGAAAGTATTCACATTGAAACCTTCAAAGAGGCAATCATTCATCATCAACATCCTAAATGCCATGCAATATACAGACTAAATGGACAGTACCTAGTAAGATCTGTTTGGCCACAATGGCAGCCAGACGGCCAAGGAGATGGCCTCGGCCATCAAGGAGCAGGACCTGTAAGGAGTACAAGCGAAATGTGTTAGTGCAGACCCACAAGACACAGAAGTAGGCTATTGGCCCACTGCATGTGCTTTACCATTCATGGAGATTGTGGCTGATCTGTTGATCCGTTTTGCCCATAATCCTGACTTCCTTGTTGATTTAAAGGATATCTCAGCTTAACAGACCTCAGTAGTAAATAATTCCTTATGTTCACTTGACTCAAGAGAAATTCCTCCCTAACTGTCATAAATGTAGAACTCCTTATTCTGGAACTATGCCCGTTGATCCTAGGGTCTCCCATAAAGAGAAACAAACTTTCTGCACCTATGCTGTCAAATCCTCTAAGAACTCTTTGTGCACTTTAAAGAAGATTGTAATTCATTCCTCTAAATCCTAATGAGTACTGTCCCAAAAATACTCCACTTCTCCCAAGACGATCCCTCCTAACCTGGTACCTGCCTTGTGAATCTTCTCTTGAACACCTCCAAGGCCAACATACCTTTCTTTAAATATGGTGCGCCAAGACTGCCCACAGTACTCCTTGCAGTTTTAGCAAAACCTCCCTACTTCGAAACTGCACCATACCTTGAAACAAAGGTGAACATGTAAGGGTAGTACAAGCCGCCTCCACAGCAGAGCCTTACTGTAAGTTGACACCGGAACCAGCAGCTTCTTGAAGCCCAGTGTGAATTTACAGTCAACCACATGCAGTGCCTGGACTGGAGCTCAGGGCTCCACGAACGTGGGCCTCAGGGAATTTGCACCATTAAAACAACATCCTTCCATCTCCCCCAACACCAACCCGTACCCGGGCCTAATCCCGGTCACCGGGAAACATGTTGCAAAGGAGGGGGAACCATTCCATCATCCGCCCAGGAGCCTCCTGCCAAAGGCCCCGCGCTCAGGCCTCACTCACGCCGTATCCGGCGTGGGAGACAAACTATCAAGCATAAAACGCCGCGCTAAAGATCAGTCGGCGGCCTCTCCAAACCCGCTCCCGGGATAAAAGGGATCGAGGGGACAGGGTGAGGCAGGCTGCCTCGGATAAACAGCGAGCGCGGCGCCACCACCTTGTTGAAGCCGTCCGCCATGGCGACGAAAAGGAAGGAGGCGCGGGGTTTCCGGGCCTAAAGAGCAGGGAGCCGGGAGCTCCGCGGAGCCCACGGTGACGTCTCCGAGAGCATGCCCCACCCCTGAGAGACGCCGAGCGGACAGTGCCGCTACGTTGTACGTCACTACGCCATGATTGACAGTTCCCCAAAGAGTGAACAGTGAAAGGATGCGGATTGTAGTGCCTGGTTAGTAATCAGGATTGCCGCTTCGCTGCGGGGACCTCGTGGCGCAACGGTAGCGCGTCTGACTCCAGATCAGAAGGCTGCGTGTTCAAATCACGTCGGGGTCATACCTTTTATTTTCCCTTCTGTTAAAATGAGATGCAATAATAATGACGTCTGCTTCTGCAGATTGCAATTGGAAGCATTTTGCTATCGACTGCGTAACAAATTTCCAGCACCCACATTGCCCTACTCCAGTTTTCGAATTAAAAACTTTCCAACTTTTTCTGCTATACTGCATCTTTTCTTTAATTTGCATATAAAAGAAACTTTACCCGATTCACAGGTACTAAAGCAGCGCTGCCTGTCCTTTGTCAATCAAGAAAAACCAACTCTGGAAATGGACATTCCCCTGCTGTTGCAAAAACCAAAGGCATTTCTTATTCGTGCGAGAGTATTTACTTATATTAAGGCAAGAAAGGACCTAATAACTGAACAGGCACTCATTATAGATAGTAGGAACTGCGAATGCTGGAGAAGCCAAGATAACAAAGTGTGGAGAGATAATGGGAACTGCAGATGCTGGAGATTTCCAAGATAATAAAATGTGAGGCTGGATGAACACAGCAGGCCAAGCAGCATCTCAGGAGCACAAAAGCTGACGTTTCGGGCCTGGACCCTTCATCAGAAATGGGGGAGGGGGAGAGAGTTCATTGATAGGGTTAGGGAGAGAGGGGGAGGTGGATCAAAGATGGATAGAGGAGAAGATTAGGCCTGAAACGTCAGCTTTTGTGCTCCTAAGATGCTGCTTGGCCTGTTGTGTTCATCCAGCTCCACACTTTGTTATCTTGGACACTCATTATACTTCAGTAGAACGTGGTCTTTCCCCACTGCGCCTTGGTGTTAGCTGGCCCAAACTTCATCCCCCAGCACCTAGTCCTTGAATTTGGAATATGCCAATGTGCCACACTTGGTCAAGTCTTTGCATTGGAAGGTAACAAGTTTCGGGCAGACCAAAGAGCAGGGTGATACTATATCTTCATCTTGTAAGAAGAATCCTGATGTGAACCATAGTGTATGGTGTAGTGCAGGAGCAGATTTTTCAGCCAACTGTTCTTGTACTAACTCTTTGCTGGAGAAGACCGTGTGCTGTATGATTTGTTTCCAGGATGCACACTAAGACAAACATCAACTGCTGCTTGAAGATCGTCACTTTGTTAAGTAACATTCTTTGGTCTGCTCATATCTTGTTGATCTTCCAGTGCAAAGATTTGCCTATGACTGACTGAAGGTAACTAGGACTATGTTCAGGACTATGTACTAAGGGAATCTCTAAACCTTGCGACAGATAGCATGAAGGCTGAGTGAGAAAAGATCACAGCCTAAGATCTGTCTGTCATAGTACAATGAAGGACTGTTGATCCCTTTTTAATGCCTGACCTGTGTGTGTAAACATCGCAATGTATTACTCAGAGTACAACATGATTTATGAAGAAGTGTTGAACTTCATTCTGTATAATATCCAATACAAAATGTTTGGAATCTACATTTACAAATTTTATCAATAAAGCATTTTTTGGGAAATCAATCCCAGAATAGTCACACTGTTCCTCTTTTGAAATAGCCTTTGAATGTTCATCCTCTATTCCATTTATGATATAATGCTCTCCATGTCAATCATTCTCTGTGGAAAACTACAGCCTGTGCAAACAGGTTACTTCATACATAAGTTATTAATAGCCTCTCTCCTGCAATTTTACTCACATTGACATTCTTTTCCTTTCTCCGTACAATTAGGATAACATTGCCAGTGACACACATATCAAATTAATGAATTTTAAAAATTTCC
The DNA here is from genome assembly GCF_030684315.1 of Stegostoma tigrinum. Taxonomy (NCBI): domain Eukaryota; kingdom Metazoa; phylum Chordata; class Chondrichthyes; order Orectolobiformes; family Stegostomatidae; genus Stegostoma; species Stegostoma tigrinum. Next base: position 35,765,173 of record NC_081377.1, on the reverse strand, counting down.
TTCATACCATATTGTATGAAAATAGTTTACCACTTGCTTTAAATTCAAATTGATGCAATCTGAAACAGAATATGCACAATGTTACAGGCAATTAGACATCCACTGTTCCCCGATCTTCTTTCAAAAATATTCCAGTTTTATTTCCGGCTTATGGCATGGGAACAATCATTTTGTACTTTTCTCAACTGTTAACTATTGTTTTAAAACTGTATATACATGTATTAACTTGCAACATATCTATCAAAAAAAATTGAAGATCCTAGCTGCTGGGTGCCCAGTGATATGCCCCATACGAACTTAATGCACCAGCAGTGGAAAACAACTGTCATATATTCATACCACACAGGAAAAGTCTGTGATGTCCATTTGTTTAGCGTACCACTTTCCAGCTTCCACAAATTCAGCTTTATCCAAAACTCTACATTCCAGTTCACATCTAGCCCTGTTCAATCATCACATCAGTGCTCACTGACATACTTTGGCTCTATACCAAATAACACTTCAATATTAAAAATCTCTCTATGGCACCCCTCCTCCCAACTTTGATTATTCTTCCCAACCGACAATCCTTGGAGTTTTCTGTTCTCCTCTAATCCTGGCCTTCAAGTTTCAATCGTCCACAATTTGCTTCTGTGCTTCCAATCTTATAGGCTGTCCTCAACGAAGTTCTAATGCTAAGCCTAAAAGCCTTAACCTCAATGTTTCTCTTCCTCTAACATTTGCCAATAAACCTATGTTCATTGGGTGTGCTTTGTAAAAGCTTTTTATTTTGTGCATTCACAGGACATGGGAGTCACTGGTTCAACCGGTATTTATTGCAGACACTTAGTTCTTGATAGAAGGCCTTTTTAAAATCACTGCATTCCTTGGGTGTAGGTACTCATACACTACTAGTAGCAAGGGAGTTCCACGATTTTGAGTCACTGACAGTGAAAGAACAACAATGTAGTTTGTCTGTGGTTTGAAGGGGAACTTGTAGGTGGTGGTGTTCCACATATCTGCTGCCTGGTCCTTCCATCTGGTAGAGATCAGTTCTGAGAAAGGGTCACTGGACCCAAAACGTTAACTCTGCCAGACCTGCTGAGCTTTTCCAGCAACTTTGTTTTTGTCCCTGATTTACAGCATCCACAGTTCGTTTGGTTTTTATTCAAAAATCTCAGTATGGTATTGTCTGAGCAAGCTGTGTCTGCAAGGCTTCAGAGACAACCATGCAGGATTAGTGACGTGTGTGAGAACTTCAGAGCAACTGATTACAGAGCCATTGGCCAAAGTGTTTCTGTTTTTCAGAGAACCAGTCTCTGCAGAAAATATTTTTCCTCTCTTTTTCTCCTTTCCTGAAGACTGTGGATGCTTTAGTGATACTTAGAAGTATAAGCACTTGTTGCTTACTGTGTATGTTGATAAATTATTCAATAAAGATGGAATAAGTTATTAAGTTTTGGTTTAATAAACTAGTAATTATGGATGTGAGAGTTTGCTCGCTAAGCTGGAAGGTTAGTTTTCAGACGTTTCGTCACCATTCTAGGTAACATCATCAGTGAGCCTCCGACGACACGCTGGTGTTATGTCCCGCTTTCTATTTATCTGGTTAGGTTTCCTTGGGTTGGTGATGTCATTTCCCGCACCATCCGTGTTTCTGTAAAGAAGGTGGATGAAGGTGCACCTGTGGACCGCACCTTCTTCATGAAGAGGGTCCTGTTGGACTGTTGCGGGTTCGCTGCTGCGGACATTTACTGCCTGCAGGATTTCCCCGGAGGAGGTTTCTATGATGTAACCTTCAGAAGTGCCAAAATTTGCGAGCGCTTCCTGGAGGTTTTGAAGGAGAAAGGAGGTGAGGGCCCCCTCTCTGTATTGACCGCTGTCCCGCTGTTTGTGATGCCAGCGCAGGGGAACCGTATGGTGACTGTACACATGGTACAACCCAGGGCCCAGCAAGGACCTCACTAATGTGCAGGAGGGCCAGGTCGTGCAGGAGGGCCCAGCCCCACAGGACGGACCCGAGGCCAGCAAAGCGCCCCTGCAGGCTCCAGTTGCCCCCCCCCCGACAACCCGGAGTCGATGGAGGCGGCGACAGGCGACCCAGGAGAGTGGACAACGGTCCGGAAAGCGAGGGAAAGTGCGTCGGCGGGCCCAGGAACCGCAACCATCAGGCGGAAAGAGGCAGCTACAGGGGGGCTATAAGAGCTCCTCTGACGAGGGGGATTCGGAGACGGCCCGCCCGAAGCAGAAGTTAAAGATCTCAAGAGAGAAGGAAAGCAGCATCACGCTTCCAGGTGACGGGAGGCATCCTGAGACTCCCTCCGACACCCAGTCACGGGCCGCTGGGGCACTGGAGGGCCCCCCGGAACTTCCAGGCGGGAAGGAGGAAACAGCACGTCCCCAGCCTGACCCAGAGCCCGACTCTCCTGCCTCCGTACCCCCGACGGGGGGATGCCACCCGGAAGGCAGCACGGACGGTTTCCTGAGCCCGGAGAGCGTCCAGCAGTTAGCCCGGGCAATGGGCATGAAGGGACAGATGGAGGGGCTGGACCTTGGACTTGGGGAGGGTACTGCGGTCACTGCCCACAGTGGGGGTACGAGTTGCGAGCATTAATGTGCGCAGTGTCAAGTCTACTGCAAGATGTGTGTCCATGTTGGCCTACCTGACCACCATCAAGGCGGACCTCCTGTTTCCGCAGGAGTGCGGGATACCGCACCTCAGCAGGTACGGGAAATGGTCCGGCGCCTGGACCTGTGGGCCTTCGATCTGGTCGGGGCGTAACGACTGTCGGTCCTCAGGCCTGGCTATTCTGCTGTGGGGGCGCGACTTCACCACCTCTCAAGTTCAGGAGGTGGTGGTGGGGCGCCTCCTAGTGGCTGATGTCACCTACAGGAACACTCCCCTGAGGCTGATCAACGAGTACGCCCCAGCGGTACGGAGTGAGCAGTTGGCCGTCCTGCAGCGGTTTCCACCCCTGCTGGCTACGTCCAGGCCAGTCATCCTGGGCGGAGACTTCAACTGCATCATCGATGCAGATGGAAGATCCGGCGTGGGGACAGCGGGTGGGGGGGGGGAGTCAATGGATGTCATGTCCAGATTCCTGATGGGCACGGTGAAGGACGCCAAGCTGCTCGACGTCTTCAGCACCCCTGCAGACGGAGCGCAGCAGAGGTACACCTGGTCGCGGCCAGACAGGTCTATTCGCTCAAGGATAGACTTCCTGTTTGTGTCACGGACGTTCTCGGTCAGGTCCACCGGCATCGAGCCGGTGTTCTTCTCTGACCACTGCCTCCTGCTGGCCGACTGTCACTTACAGGACGACCAGCCGGCCGGCAAGGGGACGTGGAAGCTCAACATGACTCTGTTGACCCCAGAGAATGTCGTGGGGCTTAAGAGCGAGTACGCCGGTTGGAGAACCGTGAAACCCCTCTTTGAGTCTCCGGGCGACTGGTGGGAGACGGTGAAGGAGAACATCAAGAGGTTCTTTGTCCTCAAGGGTGTTCGGAAGGCGAGAGAGAGGCGGGGAAAGCTGTCGTGATGCCAGAAAAGGGTGCAGAACCTGCTCCTTCTGCAGTTGATGGGGGTCGATGTCACGGAGGACCTCCGCGAGGTGAGGGGCCAGCAAGCCTCGGTCTTCACCGCGGAGGCCTCCAGGATAATCTTCCGGTCCAGGGTCCACTCCGTGGAGCAGGACGAGACGTGCTCGCGTTTCTTCTTTCAGAAGGTGTACAAAGAGAGCTCTGTGCTTAGCCGGCTGAAGGAGGACGACGGCTCGGTGACGTCGTCTCGGCCTGACATTTTGAGGATCAGCAGATCCTTCTATGCCGGACTGTACGACACGAAGCCCACGGACAGCACGGCCTCTGAGTCATTCCTGTCGTCTATCACGGAGGTCTTAGACAACGGCACGAGGGAGTGGCTGCACCGGCCGATATCCCTGGATGAGCTGACCAGAGCCCTCAAGTCCTTGGAGAGGAATAAGACTCCCGGGAGCGACGGCTTACCGGTCGAGCTGTATTCCGCTCTGTGGGACCTGGTCGGCCAGGACCTGTTGGCAGTGTACGATAGTGTGCTTCGGGCAGGGGAAATGTGCAAGTCCATGAGGAAGGGCATCATCACCCTCATTTACAAGAGGAAGGGGGAGAGGGAAGAAATTAAGAATTGGCGTCCCATTTCACTATTGAACGTGGACTACAAAATCCTGGCCAAGGTCATAGCCAACCGGGCCAGGTCTGTCCTGGAGTCGGTGATTCACCCTGACCAAACCTGTGCTGTGCCGGGCAGGAAGATCGCTGAGAGCCTCGCGCTCATCAGGGATACGATTGCCTATGTACAGGACAGGCGGGTGGACACTTGCCTCGTCAGCCTGGACCAGGAGAAGGCCTTCGACAGGGTCTCTCATGCTTACATGAGGGACGTCCTCTCCAAATTGGGGTTCGGGGAGGGTATCCGCAATTGGAGCCAGCTGCTCTACGCCAACATCGTTAGCGCAGTCTCGATCAACAGGTGGGAATCAGACAGTTTTCCTGTTAGATCTGGAGTCGGGCAGGGCTGCCCGCTCTCTCCTGCCTTGTTCGTGTGCTGTGTGGAGCCCTTCGCCGCATCGCCGCATCCATCAGGAAGGACGTGAGCCTGAAGGGCGTGACTATCCCAGGCAGTGGAGGCCTTCAGGTCAAGACCTCCCTGTACATGGATGATGTCGCCGTCTTCTGCACCGATCGTCGGTCGGTGAGTAGGCTGTTGGACATCTGCGGCCAGTTTGAACTGGCCTCGGGTGCCAAAGTCAATAGGGGTAAGAGTGAGGTGAGGTTCTTCAGGAACTGGGACGACCGCTCCTTCATCCCCTTCACCATCAGGACAGACTACCTGAAGGTGCTGGGTGTTTGGTTTGGTGGAGCTGGGGCGTGCACTAAGACATGGGAGGAGCGTATCACCAAATTGAAGCAGAAGCTGGGCAGGTGGACGCTCCGGTCCCGCTCCATCACGGGTAAGAACCTGGTTGTCAGGTGCGAGGGTCTTTCGGTACTGTTGTATGTGGCGCAGGCCTAGCCTATTCCCTGGACCTGCGCCGCTGCGGTCACCCGGGCCATCTTCCACTTCATTTGGGGGGTCGAGGATGGACCGGGTCCGCAGGGACACCATGTACAAAGACCTGGGAAATGGGGGAAAGGGCGTACCGAACGCCACCCTCGCCCTGACGGCTACCTTTGTGTGTGGCTGCATCAAGCTGTGCGTGGATCCTCAATACGCAAACACCAAGTGTCACTACTTACTGAGGTTCTACCTATCCCCGGTGTTGCGAAGGATGGGCCTGGCCTCGTTGCCGCGGAATGCTCCGAGTAGTTGGACCGTCCCATACCACCTGTCCGTCGTGGAGAAATTTTTGAAAGGAAACACCTTTGACCTGTCAGGCAGTGGTCAGCACGTAGTATCCTTGAGACCCTTCAGGAAAAGGAGAGGGTGGATCCCGTCATGTGGTTCCCCACGCAGACTGCCAAAGTCGTTTGGCAGAATGCCTCAGCGCCAGAACTTTCAAACAAGTACAAGGACATTGCTTGGCTGGCGGTGAGAGGGTCTCTGCCAGTGAGATCCTTTTATGCATGCCCAGAATCTCTGCGCCACCACACGCTGCCCTCGAGGTGGCTGCGGGGGGACGAGACTGTCGATTACCTCCTTCTGGAGTGTGCCTACGCGCAGGAGGTCTGAAGGGGGATGCAGCGGTATTTGTCAAGGTTCGGCCCGAGGAGCTCCGTGACGCGGGACTCTGTGCTGTTTTCCCGGGACGCACACCGAGACCAACATCAACTGCGCCTGGAGGACCATCAATGTGGTGAAAGGCGCTCTTTGGTCTGCCCGCAACTTGCTGGTCTGCCAGCTGAAAGAACTGACCCCGACCGAGTGTTGCAGACTGGCGCACTCCAAGGTCCAGGACTACGTGCTGAGGGACGTGCTAAAGCTTGGGGCAGCCGCTGCCAAGGCGCGGTGGGGAAAGACCACAGTATGAAGCCCCTCCTCCAGAATAGAAAAAAGGGCCCTATCTGGTAACTGGGCCCAGCTGGCACCTTCCCCAACTGGTCAGGGGCCAAGGGGGACTGTGCGGGGTGACGACTGCCAGGGTATTTTCTTTGCCTTGTTTTTTATCTTCTTTGTTTGTTTTTTTTCCTTTAGTTGGTGTACGTACCCCCTGGGTAACCCGGAGCGGCTTGCATGACTGGGTAGGTGTGTAAATATGTTTTATTTTTTGTACATCTTATGAGTAAAGTATATATTTTTTTTCAAATAAAAAAAAGTGACGAAACATCTGAAAACTAACCTTCCAGCTCAGCGAGCAAGCTCACATCCAGAAACTCAACCTGAGCTACAAATCTTCTCAAAACTCGCTAACTGGTTTCTTTAAAAAATCTGATTGAAAGATCAAACCAAACACTATTAAAATTGTCTACACCCTAACTTTTCCTTATTTTGAAGGTAAGCGTAAGGCATTGCATTCCAGATGCAATTAAATTATTCTAACTATTTGACATTAAGCAAAACACATTATATTTTTACACTACAGTTTTATAGAATTGTTATAGTGTGGAAACAGATCCTTCGGCCCAAGTCCACACTCTCCGAAGGGCATCTCACCCCCCCCCCCCCCCATCCTATCCCTGTACCCCTGCATTTCCCATGGCTAACCCACCTAGCCTACACATCCCTAGACACTATGGGCAATTTGGCACAGCCAATCAACCCAACTTGCACATCTGTGGACTGTGGGAGGAAACCAGAACACCCAGAGGAAACCCATGCAGACACATGGAGAATGCGCGAACTCCGCATAGACAGTTGCTTGAGTTAAACTACAGAACAAACCAGAAATCATTGGCTCAACTGTAACTATCAAAATGTTGAAGAAAATAACAGCTATATTAACTATTAATTAACTCTTCCAATGTAGCAACATTCTATAAACACACCCTTGCCATGGGCAAATTCTGTAAAATAGATCGTCTGACGTGCAATTCCAGCAGCAGGAAAAGAACACCCAACTTTGAGCTGTAAAGGAAAGAGAGGGGAATAGGAACGCTCACATCTAGTTTCAAAGGTCCCAGCAACTACAGAAAACTAAAAATCCTGGTTCTGTGGGAGTTTAACCTCACCTGTTCAGGCTGTCCCTATTATTTAAAACTTCAACACCTCACAGCTGTTTACTTTATTGGCTTTCAGCAGACTGCTTAGCACCTCTGTCTCACCAATTCTTCATTAAAAGAAGGCAAAATACACCTTTTTAAACCATACAGTCATCACAATAGGTATTTTATTGCTCTTCCTGATAACAGGAAAGTATATTCATACTGAAGGTTGTAATCCATGGAGTACTGGATCTAAAGTGGCAGTGCACTCCTCCAGCCCTAGTTGTTACACATTTTATGAGCAAATGCACAAATTGGTTTACACACCTGCACGTACTGTGTGAATAGCAGTATAAAGAGGACATGTTCGACAACTTTTTGCAAATCCATAATAGAGAATGAGGTGAGGACTGTTTTTATATTTATACTTATACTGTTGTTGGGTTGAAAGTTCAGCATCTTCAACGGATAGAGGATGCATTTCAGAATGAATGGCAGATGGACATGTTTGATCATTGCAGTACTTTGTGATTACATCTTTGATTAGATTAGATTCCCTACAGTGTGGAAACACGCCCTTTGGCCCAACAAGTCCACACTGACCCTTGGAGCATCCCACCCAAACCCATCCCCCAATAACCCACACACCCCTGAACACTACAGGCAATTTAGCATGGCCAATCCACCTAAGCTGCACATCTTTGGCCTGTGGGAGGAAACCCACACAGACACGGGGAAGAGTGTGCAAACTCCACACAGACAGCTACTTGAGGCTGAATTTGAACCCGGGTCCCTAGCGCTTTGAGGCTGCAGTGCTAACCACTGAGCCACCGTGCCTGCCGCGCCGGTTGGGCATGAACTCAGGATCACGTGCTTTGTTTGACAGACCTGAACCTATTTCGTTGACAGGCAGTGCGTATCATTTTAACAATATTCCAGCTTTGGAAAAATTTCAGCTCTGCAATAGATGAGCAAGCTCCCCCAACAAGCCAAAGATCATCCTGACTTTGAACGATATCACTGTCCCTCCACTTGTTACTGGGTCAAATTGCTGGAACTGTAGACATTCCTCTACTTCATGGACTGAACTAAAGCAGTAAGGTGGGTTACCATCACCCTCTTAAGGTCGACTATGCATGAGCAATAAATGCTGGTCCCGACAATGACACCCATGCCCAATGACTGAATAAAAAACGATGGTACACAGTTGGTTAACCATGTCATGAAGGGACGTGATCCAAATATTATTTTGTAAAGGTTGTTGTAGGCCCATACAAATATATTTAAAAAACCAGAAGAAATGCGGATGCTGTAAATCAGGAACAAAAACAGAAGTTGATGGAAACGTTCAACAAGTCTGGCAGCATCTGTGAAGAGAAGACAGAGTTACTGTTTCAGGCCCAGCTAGCTACTATCAGTTCTGAGGAAGGGTCACCAGACCCAAAACATTAACTGAGTTTTCTTCATTAGATGCTGCAAGACCTCTTGAGCTTTTCCAGCAACTTCTGTTTTTGTTTCGAATATATTTCAAACTTTTGAACAAAGAACATTTTGATCAGGAAAGGGCACTGGGAACAACAGCAACAATGTTGTTCGCTCAAGGAGGAGGGAGCTTAAATGAAGTCATTCAATCTTGATAACGTTCAGACAGAGGTTACATTGTAATGATATCTGGTTAGAAATATAGGTCAGTTATTAAATGTATCCAAAGATATTAAAAACATTACAACCAGCACGGAGACAACACACGCAAGTTATTAATTAATGCTTAGCGCAGATAACGAAAAACATTTAAAAAGCAAAGCTTAATCTCTAAAGGGAGGTCTGGAAGGACATCACTTCATCATAATTAGGTGTGAAAGTAAAAATGTTAATTTCAGAAGTAGTCCAGGAACCTACAAACTGATAAGAATGGCAAAGATTAAACCACGAGTCACAAATTGATGGGATAGTGAAGGTGGGGTTTGCCTTCATTGGTCAGTGCATCGAGTACAGGAGATGGGAGGGCATGTGCAGCTGCACAGGACATTGGTTAAGCCACGACTGGAATATTGCATGCAATTCTGGTCCCTTGCTAAAGGAAGAATGTTGTGAAACTTGAAAGGGTTCAGAAAAGATTTACATGCATGTCGCCAGGATTGGAGGGTTTGAGCTCTACGGAGAAGCTGAATAGACTGGGATTATTTTCCCTGGAGCATCAGAGGCTGAGGGGTGAGCTTATAGAGGTTTATAAAATCATTAGGGGCTTGGATAGGGTAAATTGACAATGTCTTTTCCCCAGGGTGAGGGGAGTTCAAAACTAGAGGGGCAGAGGTTTCAGATGAGAGAGGAAAGATTTAAAAAGGGACTGAAGGGGCAACTTTTTCCCCACACAGAGTGTGGTGCGTGTATGGTATGAGCTTCCAGAGGAAGTAGTGGGAGGCTGGTACAATTAGAACATCTAAAAGGCATCTGGATGGGTATATGAATAGGAAGGTTTTAAGAGGGATATGAGCCTAATGCCGGCAAATGGGACTAGATTTATTTAGGCTATTTGGTTGGCATGAATGAGTTGGACTGAAATATTTGTTTCTGTGATATATATCACTATGACCTGGATACTATTTGAAACCAGGATAAGACCACACTCAAAAAGGCAGAGAAGTGAAATCTTCAATGTAATTGACAGAAGGGAGCGAGGAAAGGAATGTAAAAATTAACTAGGTAAAAGCTAAAAGCTCACAACTTCAAAAAGCATCTTCACTAAATAAATAAGGAATACAACATCACACGAAAAGCAGGAGGAAGCAAAAATCAAACAAGCAAGCCAAAGTTTCAGATTACAGACCCTTGTGTAATACTTCTCAAAAAGGGATTTTCTTCCATCTGAAGATATATTAAAACTAAAGGCTTTAAGGTCAAAATGCTTAAAATGTTGATGGATATTCTATTGTACATAGGTATTTTATTAAGCTATTCTAAACCTGTTCTTTGTGCATTATTCATTAATTTATTAATAAAATTGGCAGATTGTCACATTTTTTCTACTTACCACTAAACAAAATATTAATCACTTATACACTTTCCTGGGTAACGTAGTATATTTTCTGCAGAGAAATACCCCAGTCCCTTAAAACATCTGATGTCCACAGAGTAAAGTTAAGCAGTTACTTGTAGTATGGTAACATTCTCAGAGAGTTTCATCTCTTGTGGGATGATTATTATAAATTCACAGACTCCTAAAGTTAAGCATTTGTGAAATTGACTGGTTTGAACTCAGATAGAGAAATTATCTTAGAAACCACACCTGAACTTAGTTCTAAAAAAGGTTGAAAGCCATCTAAAATGCTTCCACATGGGCTAGTTTGCATCAGCATAGAACTACTGTTGTAGACATGCTTGCAAATGTTCTGTCATGCTGCTAGAAACATAGTTAGTGCGCCTCCAGTGAAGCGATGGCGTCCTGTCCTGCTTGTTATTTAAATGCCTCTGTGTTGGGGTGTTTGGTACCACTTCTGGTTCTGTTTCTCAGTAGTTTGGACACAGGGTCTAATTGAATGTGTTTGTTGATAGAATTCCAGTTAGAATACCAAGCCTCCAGGAATTCCTTGGTGTGCCTCTGTTTGGTTTGTGCGATCATCAATGTGCCGACCCTGTCGAATTAATGTCCCTCTTTGTCCATGCGGAGGGAGACAAGTAAAAATTGATTGTGTCTCCTGGTGGCTAGTTGGTGTTCATGTATCCATATTGTCAGTTTTCTTCTGGTTTAGCCTATGTAGTGTTTCTCAGTCCTTGTATGGTATTTTGTATATCAGACCAGTTTTGCTGGTTTTGGATATGGGATCCTTTACATACATCAGTAGCCGTCATAGGGTGGTTGTTGGTTTGTGGGCTATCCTGATATCTAGGGTTCTGAGTTGTCTTGTGGTCATCTCGGAAATGTCTTTGATATGGGGTGACTAATGGCTGTGTTGTGTCTTCCTGTTGTGATGTCTCAGAGGCAACGGCAGATTGTGCTTTTCAAGTATCCATTCCTTTTGAAGACTCCATATAGGTGCTCCTGTTCTGCTCTGCGTAGTTGCTGCAATGTGTTGAGGCTCATTTAAAGTAGGTGTCCTGATGCAGCTCTGTTTGTGGGCATTGAGGTGGTTGCTAGCGTAATTGAGTATCTGATCCATAAGTGTCATCTTTCTGTATATGCTGGGTTGCAGTTCGCCATTGTTTTTGCGTTCTACCATTACGTCCAGGAAGATGTTGGCTGTAGTTCTCCTCTTGTGAAATTTTATCCCAGTGAAAATATTGTTTATATAGTGGTGGATTTCTAGTTGTGTGTTTGATAATCATAAAAGTGTCATCTACATATCAAAACCAAAGTTTGTTGTACAGTGGGGAGCATTGTTTATTTTAACCTTTGCATTGCAGAAACCGTAATCAGTCCTGATATTGGGGATTTACCCGCCCCCACCCCTTCATGGTGTCCTTATTGATATTGTTGGCGTCCTAGGGTGCCTGTCAACTTGATTTGTCCAATAATTTGACAATTCTCCCATTGGCTAGGTCGATGTTTATGAATGTGAATTGTGCTGTTACTTTGAGGGATATCATCATCTCGTCCTCTTTTATCCCGGAGTCATCGATGTTGAGGAATTCTTAGGTAATGGGTAGTGTTATCAACTAAGTATTTCAATTTCTGTTGCAGTTCTTTGGCAAGCCTATACGTTGGTGTAACTTGCAGGGAGACAATGGGTCTGAGGAGCACCCCAGTGACTGTACTTTAGGAAGTCCATAGAATTGGGGTGTCGGATCCCTCTGGCTTTAAGTTTTTTGATAGCCTGCCTTGGTGACATCTCCCAAGTTGTGTAATGATTACACTGGAGTGTCAGGTCTGTTGGTAGGTGTCGGTATTTGCTAGTAGTGCATGAGCTTTCTTGATGTATTTGGTTCTAGAGGATTACTGCCGTGCATCCTTTCTCTGCTGCTAAGTTTACAACGTTCTTGCCTTTGAGTCTTTCCAGGGCTTTCCTCTGTTGTTTTGAATGTGTTCTACTTACCTTTTTTGCTCGGTGTTGAGACTATTATTTGTCTGATGGTCTGTTGTACTACTTCCATGAATTTATTTTTCTGCAGTGCCAATTCCAGGAAGTCAGTTTCATTGGCATCTCTGTAGTAATGGATTCAATCCACGTACCAGGACTGTCTTGTCAGTGTCTGTAAGGTGGTTGGTCCGTGATGTTTTCAATCCATGAATCTGTGTTGTCCATGTCATTGAGAGTGATTTTGGACAGATTTTCTTGTTGGGCAATTTTATTTCCTGCATGCTGGTCTTTTGCTGTTGTATGCTGATGGCTTGTTTCAGTGCGGATGTCCAATCCTAGTCAATTGCATTGGAGTACAGAGGTTTTTTTTGGCGGGCAATGTCCCGCTTCTATTTGTGGAGGCAGTTGTGAGTATTGTTGATCATAACCCTTATCGCTCTGTCCAGCTGTCTTGTGCCTGTAGATTGCTTATAAGCGGTTTACATTTTAAGCTTCATGGTAGTATCTACTTTGAGGCATTCGTGCAGCAAGTATCGTTGTTCGTGGGTCATGCTCAGCTAGATGGTATCTGCTTCCCACCTGTGGGTCAGTTTGGGGGTGTCATACCCATCGGTGTTGAATGTTTGTGAAGATTTGTAGCTCAGGTTAGGATGGAGGTTGTAGACATGCTCGCTGAACAGGTGGGTTTGGTTGCAAATGTTTCATCACCCTGCTAGGTAACATCGTCATTGCGCCTTCTGTGAAGTGTAGAAAATTCTGTCCTGCTTGTTATTAGTATATAGAACACAAACTTTGGTTCTGATATGTAGATGACACCTTCGTGATTATCAAACACACAAAACTAGAAGAAACCCACCAACACAAACAATATCCTTACTGGGATAAAATTCACAAAAGAAAGAGCGAGCAACAACCGACAACTCTTCCTGGGCTTGACAGTAGAACACGAAAACAATGGGGGACTGCAGACAAGGATATACAGAAAGATGACACGTATGAACCAGATACTCAACTACCTCACTAGCAACCACCTCAATGCCCACAAATGGAGCTGCATCAGGACACTATTTAAATGAGCCACATCACATTGCAGCACCCTGGAACTATGCAAAGCAGTACAGGAGCACTTAGTCTTCAAAAAGAATGGATACCTGAAAAGCAAAATCTTCTGAGATGGACCACAACAGGAAGACACAACACCACTAGATTCATTCACCCTACTGTACATTAAAGATCATTTCTAGATGACCAGAGGACTACTTGGTATCAGGGTAGTCCACAAACCAATAACCACACTGACAGCTACTGGTGAGCATAAAGGATCCTGTACCCAAAACCAGTGTAATATGCAAAATACCATGCAAGGACTGTGACAGTACATACATCACATAGGCCAAACCAGAAGAAAACTGACAATATGGATACATGAACACCAACTAGGCACCAAGAACACGACCAATCCTCACTTTACCCACTAAGCATGGACAAAGAGGGACAGGAATTCAACTGGGACAACACATCTATAACTGCACAAGCCAAACAGAGACAAGCCAGGGAATTCCTGAAGGCCTGGTATTCCAATCGGAAGTCCACCAACACATCGGATTAGAACATGTACAAACCACTCTAAAACAGAACTGGAAGTGGTACCAAACATCCCAATAAACTGAGGCATATAAATAACAAGTGGGACAGAACCCCATCGCTTCACTGGAGGCACACTAACGATATTATCTAGCAGTGTGACAAAATGTTTGCAACCAAACCCACCAGCTCAGCGAGCATGTCATCCCTAATCCAAGCTATAAATCTCTGAAGAACTACTGTATCTTTGAAATTAGAACAAATTTGACATTTTTAAAAACAGCAGCAGCAGCATACCTATCTCCTTTTCTTTCCTTGCAATTGCTTTCTGCAGTGAATGAGCTGAAAACCCACCAGAAGTCATCTTTACTAGTCATGGAGGATGCTTGGAAAGGACTAATTTAAAGTGGAGGAAATTCATCCTTCTACAACTGATCCATGCAGAAATTACAGTACCTACAGCTTGTGCAGAATACCAGTATCAGTAAACTACTTGAGATAATCCATGACTTTTCCTTATCTATTTAATTATTACTTGGCCAAACTACCTTAAACACTGTGCAGTTTCTTTTTCATTTTTATTGTTTCTTTCCAGGCTTCTGTGAAATCTACAACTTTGTAGAAAAACTACATTTGCTTAATCCAAATTATTGTCAACAGCCTTTATTGGTGTCAGTTTAGAGGTAGAAAACCTTTTACTTCTTTGATGGAAGAAACATAGCAGAATTGTTTTTGATCCCAAACCTGACAGTCTGAAAGCCAGAGAATTGGCCATATCACCAACTATATTAAACTTTACATTAGTGACAAATGGGATTAAAAAGAGGAAACAGTGCATCCTTTCAACTTGTTGTAACAGTCACTGATAGTCACTTCGGCAATGCAGACTCAAGTACCAAATGATCAAAAAGCATACAAGTTATACCATCCCTTCTCATTCACCTTCACCCAAAATGCTTGAATATTTGATCAGACAGAAAACATATCGCAATGGAACACCCACCTCACCACTGTGGAAAATACAACATACATCTAACCACAAGTCCATGAATTAGATGTGGTAATTCCAAGCTGCTTGCCATCCTGCAGTCCAAAAAGTGAGGAACACAAATTCTGGGCGAGAGAAGCAAATATCTGACTTCCAAATCACTGCAGAAATGTTTATCTAAAGCTTTTTTTAAGAAATTGACTAAAAGACAAGCATTTATCTACAGCATAGTCAACAGGATACTCTAAATGCTGATAGCAATTGGCATTCATCTAAAAGCTTGTCTAACCAACACTGCACCAGGCATCTACTCCCATGCCCCAGCAAGGTCAGGAGAATGGATGTGTGTTCATAAAGCCCGGTGTTTTGTTGCATGGCTCTTTAACCAATATTTCCCACCCTGCTGCATCACTTAATACCTCTATCTTCTGATTGCAAAAAAAACAAGCAGATGGCATATACTACAAAAATGGCTTCTTGAAACCAAAACATCAGTGCGGATGTAAATTTGTTCACATTTTACTGCAGTTTATTCAATGCATAACATTATGATCAAACCTGCTTTGGTTTTCATAAGAGTTGGCAGCTTCCTCTTTCACAGGTCATTGGCAACACCAGCAAAACCAGAACTTCTTGAATTAAATAGCCTACCAGGTTATCTGAGGATTGTTAAGAGGCAACCACATTGCTGAGCATCTGAAATGCAGTCCAGTCTGGATAAGAATACCAAATTATTTCCTTAAGAGTATATTGGTGAATTCAATATTAACAAACTTTCTATTCCAAATTTATTCATTTAATTTAGTTGAACAAATTATGATGGGATTTAATGAACCCAGAACATTAGCCTTGTCCTCTGCACTGCTAGATGAGTACCATTACTACTAATTCACCATCTTCCCCCCATCAAAATTAAAGATGTGCTATATTTTTACATTACTAATATGCTGGAACTAACTGAAAACTGTCCAGATATCAAAATTCTTCAGCATTGATAAACAAAACTAGTCACAAGTCTTACTGGAGTAAGTTACTCCTAAGCCTAAAATTATTTTTAATAATTTCATTTAGAATTACTATTATCAACATCAGGTCAAGTAATATAATTTTAAAAACCATTAGAACTTTAAGTGGTCCAAAATTGCAAATGCATGTCTATGTCACCCACATGGATAACAGTTTGTAGTTATACAGCATGGAAACAGGCCCCCTGCCCCAACTCATTCATGCCAACCATGTTTCCCCAGAATGAACTAGTCCCATATTCCTTGAAACCTGTCCAAATGTCTTTTAAAAGATGTCATTGTACCCACCTGTACCACTTCCTCTGGTAATTCATTCCACATTGGCAGCACCCTGTGTATGGAAAACTTGCCCCTCAGATCCCTTTTAAAAATCTCTCCTTTTACATTAAGCCTATGCCCTCTAATTTTGGATTCCCGATCCAGAGGAAAAAGACTCAGTTAGACAATCAAAAAACATGTAAAGCGCTGTGGCCGTGTGCATAAGTTGTCTACAAAGTACGAAGTTTGAGATAGTGAACATAGTGTATTTTTATTTAACAATTTACATTCAAGCACAATTATGAGTCCACCATCAACAAATGCTATGATTGAGATAATCTAAGCAACACAAATACTACAAATCTAGTCACTGTCATAGTCATCATGCTTCAGCTTCTTGATCTGATTCTTGCGGCGTTTAATCTCATTCTGTAAACGCTGTATTTCCTGCTCATGATGGTTAATCTCCTCTTGATGATGTTTCCTCAGATTTTCAATCTGTTCCATTTCCTTTTCCCTGCAAAACAGAATCAACCTCAGAAGCCTGGCAGGTATTGAAAAAGCAGTTTGCTAAATATCATGCATCAGAGATTGCTTTTCTCAAGCCATAGCCAAGAAGGTGTACATTTAAAAAGGCAAAGGGCAACATTTCTTCTCAGCAATAGACCTGAGCAACTGGGCAGTCACGAACCGCAAGTGTTGCATTGAGCAAAATAATTATAAAGAAAGTGTTATTGAGAACCAGCAGGAAACTTCAATATCTTGGAGACCCAGTGATGTGAGCAAAAAAATTGGAAAAGCTTCTCTCAATTCATCAAACCCATTCATGCAAAATTTAGATAGGAGCTAAGATTGACCACTACCTGCGTGCTCAGGATTAATATTATGCCAGTGTGATTCAGACATGTTATTGGTTCCAGTTGTAACTATCAAGTATTTATCCAATGTGCATTATGGAAGTCTGGGATTTAGTCTAACTGCTTGTTTCAAGACCGTTGGCATAAACAGCCTGAGCTAAGTTGAGTCCTGTGCTAAATTGATACTGCCAAATTAAAGGTGGAAATTTTGGGTTTCAATGTATTGGTAATCTTTTTTGGAATAGATAAAGTGAAAGCAACTGATGTGCATGTTTTCATTTACTGTATTTTTCCTCCAATATCAATATCTAGGCGGTTACCATTCACCAGAAATTGGCCAAGTAAATACCTTGGCCACAAGATTAAGTCAGACGCTGGTAACTCAGGCATGAACTCACTTCCTGAAATGCAAATATGATCAGCTCCAATAACATTCAAGAAATTTGACATCATCCAAGACAACACATCCCTCTTCACCAGCACCCCTCTATCACCTTCAAGATTTGCTCCCTCTACCGTCAACACTAGCAGTCAGGACCATCTACAAGATGCACCATAGTAATTCACCAAGGTTTATCATACAGCCCCCACCAAACAAATCCTACCACCTAGAAGGACAAAGGCAGTGGATGCATAGGTACACCATCAACTGCAAATTTCCCTCCAAGCAACTCACCTTTCCTAAATCTAATTGCCATCTGTTCCTGGAAGAAAACCCTGGAAGTGTCATTCCAGCAGCACCGTGGGTACCCGTACACTCCAAGGACCGCACCGGTGCAAGGCCACCACCCCCCCCCCCCCCGCCAGGGGGTTGGCACTGGGCGGGTGCGCGCACACACACCATAAATAAACAGAGGCCAAAGCAGTTTCTGCATCACAGAACATAAACAGTTTTTGAGTTTTTAGAACTGGTTTTCAGAATTCTTACCAAGCATGAGTGAACAAACTTTTTCAGGTATATCTATACGAAATGCAGAACTTACAATGTAAATATGACTGACAAGCCTCAACTATTCAAGAATATTTAGGCCCCATCTGAGTCTGAAGGAAGTCATGTGTTTTAAAACACCCCCCATCCAAACTGTAGAAGGGAGGCCATATTTTACACTAGCAGGATAGATAAAACAAACTGGTACTGTGGATTATACGGACTTTCAAACAAACATTTCATGATGCATGGCATGTAAAAGTGTGACATATTGCATCAATTGGCCGCCATCATGACAGAAGCAACAGGCTGAGTTTAATACATTGGAAACACGCTTTACCCCATTAAATTGAAACTTTACACAAAGCCAAAGAGTAGACTACCCTTGGCAGCAAAACAGATTGTTTAAAATCGTGTACAGAGAGTTGCAGAGATTTGTCAATTTCAGACAGCCGCCTCCTCTCAATTCAACAGATCCTAAATCATCACATCAGGATTCTATACATATTGGGTGGCTGTATAGTTAAATCAAGGCAGGATGGAGAGGGGATAAAACAGGTCACAAGTGACAAAAATCAACAACGTAGAAGTAGTTACCTGAAGTATTTTTCCTCCATTGCTGCCTCCCTTCTGCCGAATGCACCTCCAGCTTCTCTTATGCTCCCTCCACCACCACCTCCTTTTCCAGCACCCTGGCCAAGCTCACCCAGCTGAAACACAGTAATGTCCACCTTCAGGTTAGGCAATGCTGTATGTGTATTTTCTATGTTCCCTTGGAAGGAAATATCTGGTTTTATATACAAATTGGAACCGCTCAACATCTCAGCAATGAGATAATGGCTTATCTGGTTATGGCTTCAGGCCTACTTTATGGTCAGCCCACATAACTCAATTCCCTTGTATGTGAAAAATCTAACACAGCCTTCAACGAATTTAAAGACTAGCCTCCACTGGAGAATTCCACACTAACACATTGAGAAGAGTGTATCTTTCAGAAGAATACTTTCTTCTTAACCTATGCTCCCTAGATTTCATCTGCCCCACAAGAGACAACATCCTTTGGCTCCAAACTATCTAGCACCATGATGGTGTTAGATGTCAAGTTACTCCAGGATCCTAAAACAAATTATATCTTCTATTTTATCAGCACAAGTGTGCTAAATAACTCAAAACAAATAGTGTGGATGCTGTAAATCAATCAATAACAAATTTCTGGAAAAGATAGGTCTGGCAGCATCTGTGGAGAGAAATCAGAGTAAACATTTCAGGTCAAGTTGAGCAAGAGTCACTTGACCTGAATCACTGACTGATTTCTCTCCACAGATGCAGTCAGACCTGCTGAGTTGTCCCAGCAATTTCTGTTTTCGTTGCTAAGTCAGTTGCAGCCTATACGACAAATGACAGTGACAGGATAATATGAAACAGCAGTTACAATTTGATTTTTGACTGCAGGTATGAAAATCTAACAGCTGCAAACAACGTAATAGAAAGTTGCCAAATCAGGCTCCTTCAGAAAATACATTTTGGTCAAATTGTAAAAGACCATTGACAGTTTTAGTGGGTGAAGACCAAGGGATTCAAATCAACCTGTTGAAAGTCACAATCCAGGACAAAGCCATTTACTTGACAGGCATCCCACTACCCACTTGGGTCCAAGCTATGCCGGGCTCTTTGTAGGATTCGTGGAACAGACCCTCTTCTGTAATTTCACTGGAATCATCCCTCACCTCTTCCTCCGCTACACTGAAGACTGTATTGGTATTGCCTCATGCTCCCATGAGGGGCATGAACAATCCATCAACTTTACTAACACCTTTCACGCCAACCTCACCTGGATCATCTCAGAGTGTTCCATTCCCGAACATTCCAGATGCTCCGCTACTTCAAGGACCATAACTTATCCCTCCAGTGATTCATAATACCAACAACAACATTGCTTGCATTTCCTGCAGTTCTGCCCTTAAAACCCCTTCTCCCCAAAAAAAGGCCAAGTTCCCTGGTCATCACAGAGCACCCAACCAACCAACCTCCACATCCAGCACATTATCCGCCGCCACTTTTGCCACCTGCGATCTGACTGCAAAGAGACATTTCCTTCCCCACCCACACCTGCCTTCCACAGGTACTGGTCACTCTGACTCCCTCTTCCACTCCACACTTCCCACCGAGCCCACCACACCCCCCGCACCTTTCCCTTTAACCGCAGGGAAGTGTTACACCTGCTTGTACACCTCCCCTCTCACCACCATTCAAGGCCCCAAACAATCTTTCCAAATCCAGAAATTCACTTCTACATTCCCCAACCTGGTCCACTGTATCCATTGTTTTCAATATGGTCTGTGCTTGATCTCACCGTAGAGGAGACCAAGTACAGACTTACTGACTGATTCACAGAGCATCCATGCTCCATACACTATAATCAACAGCACCTTCCAGTTGCTGACCATTTTAACTACCACTGCTCCCCACCCACCCTCTTGTGTCACAATTACACTGCACATAAAACTACAGGAACGCCACCTCAAATTCCACTTTTGCAGCTTACCGCTCAATGGCCTCATTGTGAAACTGATTTCAATCTCCCCAGCCCCAGCCTCATCCAATGTCCATCGCTCCCTCTCATGCCCACCTCCTTGACCTGACACAAACCATCAATCTTCTTTCTCACACATTCGCTCCACCCTTCCCATGACACATCTCAACAACCCCCTACCTGCATCCACCTATCACCATTCCACTTACCTTCCCCCAGCCCCACTACTTTCCCACTTCTGACAAAGGGTGTAAACCCAAAAACACCAACTTTCCTGCTCCTGACTGTTATGTTCCTCCAACTCCAACGTATTGACCCCTCTACCATTGGTGTTTTCTAGATGCAGCTTCCAAATCATGACATCTACTACCCAAAGGGCCAAAGACAGATGCATGATCTGCACATTACACTACAAACTACACACTACCCTTGTTTAGTGATAATGGTAACTGCAGATGCTGGAGGATCCAAGATAAAGTGAGGAGCTGGATGAATACAGCAGGCCAAGCAGCATCTCAGGAGCACAAAAGCTGACGTTTCGGGCCTAGACCCTTCATCAGAGAGGGGGATGGGGAGAGGGAACTGGAATAAATAGGGAGAGAAGGGGAGGCGGACCGAAGATGGAGAGAAAAGAAGATAGGTAGAGAGGAGAGTATAGCGAGGAGGTAGGGAGGGGATAGGTCAGTCCAGGGAAGATGGACAGGTCAAGGAGGCGGGATGAAGTGATAGGTAGGAAATGGAGGTGCGGCTCGAGTTGGGAGGAAGGGATGGGTGAGAGGAAGAACAGGTTAGGGAAGCAGAGACAGGCTGGGCTGGTTTTGGGATGTAGTGGGGGGGGGGGGGGAAGAGAAGGGGGACGAGCTGGGCTGGTTTTGTGATGGGGGAGGGGAAGAACTGAGCTGGTTTTGGGATGCAGTTGGGGGGGGGGGGGGGGGGGGGGGGGAGAGAAGAGATTTTGAAGCTTGTGAAGTCCACATTGATACCATTGGGCTGCAGGGTTCCCAAGCGGAATATGAGTCGTTGTTCCTGCAACCTTTGGGTGATATCATTGTGGCACTGCAGGAGGCCCATGATGGGCATGTCGTCTGAGGAACGGGAGGGGGGAGTTGAAATGGTTCGCGACTGGGAGGTGCAGTTGTTTGTTGCGAACCGAGCGGAGGTGTTCTGCAAAGCAGACCCCAAGCCTCCACTTGGTTTCCCCAACGTAGAGGAAGCCACACTGGGTGTGATGGATACAATATACCACTTGGGCAGACGTGAAGGTGAACATCTGCTTGATATGGAAGGTCATCTTGGGGCCTGGGATAGGGGTGAGGGAGGTGGGGTGAGGGAGGTGGTGTGGGGGCAAGTGTAGCACTTCCTGCGGTTGCAGGGGAAGGTGCCGGGTGTGGTGGGGTTGGAGGGGAGTGTGGAGCGAACAAGGGAGTAGCGGAGAGTGTGGTCTCTCCGGAAGGTAGACAAGGGTGGGGATGGTAAAATAGCTTGGGTGGTGGGGTTGGATTGGAGATGGCAGAAGTGTCGGAGGATGATACATTGTATCCAGAGGTTGGTGGGGTGGTATGAGAGAACGAGGGGGACCCTCTGGGGGCGCTTGTGGCAGGGGCGGGGTGTGAGGGATGTGTTGCGGAAAACGTGGGACATGCGGTCAAAGGCGTTCTCGACCACTGCAGGGGGAAAGTTGCGGTCCATGGACGTCCAGTACCTATACACCTGTATTCCTCATGCAGATGGCCTCAAGGCCCTCCGCTTCTTCCTGTCCCGCAGGCCCGACCAATCCCCCTCCACCGACACCCTCATCCGCCTAGCCGAACTCGTCTTCAGCCTCAACAACTTCCCTTTCGATTCCTCCCACTTCCTACAAAGGGGGTGGCCATGGGTACCTGAATGGGCCCAAGCTATGCCTGCCTCTTTGTAGGTTACGTGGAACAGTCCCGCTTCCGCACCTGCACTGGCCCCAAACCCCACCTCTTCCTCCGTTACATTGATGACTGTATCAGCACCACCTCTTGCTCCCCAGAGGAGCTCGAACAGTTCATCCACTTCACCAACACCTTCCACCCCAACCTCAAGTTCACCTGGGCCATCTCCAACACATCCCTCACCTTCCTGGACCTCTCAGTCTCCATCTCAGGCAACCAGCTAGAAACTGATGTCCATTTCAAGCCCACCGACTCCCACAGCTACCTAGAATACACCTCCTCCCACCCACCCTCCTACAAAAATTCCATCCCCTATTCCCAATTCCTCCACATCCACTCCCAGGATGAGGCATTCCACTCCCACACATCCCAAATGTCCATGTTCTTCACAAACAGCATTTAGCCAATGTCACCCATATCCTGCTAACAATCTAAAACAATTGAAAGCTCAAACTTAAAACATGGAAATTATTAAAATCACAGGCTAAGTTGTTTAATCCTTTCACTAACACTGGTTAACGTAACAACAGTGAACAAAACAAAGGGAGCAAGAATTCTTCTGGCGGGTGCTGCTGCTGTTAAGACAAACCACTGCAGAGTGAGGAACAAAAACAGAAATTGCTGGAAAAGCCCAGCAGGTCTGGCAGCATCTGTGGAGGAAAAAAACTGAGTCAGTGTTTCGGGTGCGGTGACCCTTCCTCAAAACCGCAGAATGAGATTTAATTCCCCCACCCCGAGCTTTAGCCTTGCATACAGCTCTGGAACACCATCCTTCCAGCAGGGCTCACCTCACGGCCCAGACACAACCCCAGCCCCAGCCCCAATCAAGGCCCAGGCTCCGGTAACTGGGCCTGGGAAGGGCAGCTCCACCCAGTACAATGACCTTGGGTTGTTTTGGGTGGGAAAAGGTGGAGGATAGGAGTGTGCAGTGGGACATCAGTGGGGTGAAGCAGATGGACGGGGTATCTCTTCACCCCCGTCCCCCGCCTGGGCCTGCCTCATCACTCACTCACCGGACCCGACATGATGTCAAGCTATCACTCCGCTCCTCCCCTTCCCAGGCCAAACACAGCCCTGCCCTATCCTGGTCTGATACCTGGCTACCGTCGCTGTAAGCCCGCAACTGCCGAACGACGAGGAACTGGCTCCGAAACAGCAGCAGACGCGCCATCGTCTCCACCCTTGCAATGACCGAACGGTACCCGAACCAGCCGCCCGCACCACGTGACCCCAGGCCCTGTCAATCAGGTGGGCCACGCGCCTTAGACCCACGTGACAGGGTCCACCTTCAATCAGATGTCGTCCCCGTCCTTAGACCCACGTGATGATGCACACTCTACATCAGGAGCTGGGCCCGCCCCTAGACCCACGTGACCTGGTCCGCCGTCAATCAGAAAGTAGTCCCCGCCCCTAGACCCTCGTGATCATGCCTTCTGTCAATTAGAAGGTGGGCCCCGCCCCATTTGTGAAGAAGGGTCCAGACCTGAAACGTCAGCTATCCTGCTCCTTTGATGCAGCGCAGTGTTCCTCCAACTCCACACTGTGTTATCTCTGACTCCAGCATAGGCAGTTCTTAATATCCCATGCAGGGTTCTTAAGGGGCTTGATAGAATAAATGCTGACAGGGAGTGTGTGGGACCAGAGAGCATAGTCTCAGAACAGGAGGATGCCAATTTAAGACTGAGATGAGAAGGAATGTCTTCTCTCAGAGGATTCTAAGTCTTTGGAAATCCTTGCTGCAGAGAGATGTAGGGACAGAATCTTTCCGTCTACTTTAAGGCTGAGATATATGGATTCTTGATCAGTAGGGGAATCGAGTGTTAGTGGGAAAGGACAGGAAAGTGAACATGCAGAGTGTTAAAGCAGCCATGATCCTACTGAATAGCAGAAAAGGCTCCAAGAACTGAACTGCCTACTCATGTTCCTATTTTGTATGGTTTGGCGATTTATCAGGAGAGTGCGGTTGAAGTGCAATCAAAAGGAAAGCAAAAGATTTCTAAGCTAACAAAAACTGGAAAGTCAATTAACAAATCAACTAATCACCCAATAACAAAACTGCCCATCGAGATGTGAGTTCTTTTAAGAAATAACTACACTTCTCATCAAATTACAAACAGTATCCATGAGACACTTTTTTTGAATATCAACTTGTTTGGACATGTTATGACACAACATGTCTCCAGAATAGGTGGGACTTGAAGCCAGACCTTCTGGCCCAGAGGTTGGGACACTTCCACATCAATATAAGACACCTAGGAACACACATCTTAAATACCAATAATGCAACCCTGCTCTCAATCAACTCTGGAGCTGGTCTGGTTGACCCTTAAACAACTTTGTTTCCAACACTGAGGAAATGAGTTAACTTGAAAGAAAATACCCGTGACCACTAATATCTTAATACCCGGGAAATGACAGTCGTATCAGTTTGACATTACAGTGGGAAAACTGATGGAAGCCATAATACAGGATAAGGTTGGTATACACTTAGAAAAAAAAAGTCAATACAAGACAGTCAGCATGGTTTTGTCAAGGTTAGGTCATGTCTGACATATTTAAACTGAGTTTTCTAAAAAGGTGATACAGACAATGGATAAGTGTAGTGCTGTGGATGATGTCTATTTGGACTTTCAGAAAGCAATTGATATGATGACACATGGCAGGTTGGGGTTAGCAAATTAGACATGTTTGGGATTGATGGGTGATTGGAAACAGAGGGTAACTATAGATGGGCATTTTTCACATTGGAGACAAGTTGAGAATGGTGTTTCCCAAAGGGTCATTGATTGGACCCTTGCTTTTTTCTGATCTAGATAAATAATTTGGAGATGGGTGTTGAGGGCAAAATCTCTAAATTTGCAGATGATACTAAACTAGGGAAAGTAGTGAATTGTGGGGGTAATGTTGAGCAACTTCAGAGGGACATTGACAAGTTGGCCAAATGGGCAGACACCTGGTAGATGAATTTCAATGCATTTTGGTGGAAGAAAACTGGACAGAAAATACAGTTCAATGGTACAATTTTGAGGGAATTACTGGAACAGAGGGACCTCAGGGTTCAAGTCTTAATTAATTTGATTCATTGTTGTTGCTTGTGCTTAGCTACAGTGAAAAGCTTTGTTTTACAAGCAGTACAAAGAGATCATAGCAAACAAGGACATACAGGCTGCTTAGACAAAGCTAGGCATATAAAGTCACTGCTGCATAGGAGGTACATAAAGCAAGATCATCCTTAGCAAGATCTGCTTTATTTTAATTTGGAGAGGTCCATTCATCAGTTTAATAACAGCTGGGAAGAATCTGTTCTTGAACCTATTGGTGCATGTGTTCAAGCTTCTGTATCTTCTGGCTGATGGAAGAGATTGTAGGAGAGCATTAGCGGGTTGGGAGGGCCCTTTGATGATGTTGGCAGCCTTTCCCCAGCAATGCGATGTGTAAATGGAGTCTGTGGATGGGAAGTTGATTTTTGTGACGGTCTGGGCTGTGCACACAACTTTCTGTAGTTTCTTATAGTCCTGGACAGATCAGTTGCCACGCCAGGCCATTATGCACCCGGACAGTTCGCTTTCATTGGTGCATCTGTAGAAGTTGGTGAAGGGCCTTATGGACATGGCAAATTTCCTGAGCCGCCTGAGGAAGAAGAGGCGCTGTTGTGCTTTCTTGACAGTTGCACCAATGTGGGAAGTCCAGGACAGATTGTCAGTTATTGTCACTTCTAGGAACTTGATGCTCTTGACCCTCTCTACCTCAGTTCCGTTTATGTGGTAGGGTGTGTTCTCCTCCTTTCTTCCTGAAGTCAATGGTCAGTTATTTTGTTTTGCTGACATTGAGAGAGAGATTGTTATCATTGTGCCACGACACCAAGCACTCTTTCTCTTCCCTGTATTCTGACTCATTGTTGCTTGATATCCGTCCTACCACAGTGGTGTTGTCAGTAAGCTTGTAGATGGCATTCGTACAGAATTTGTCTACAGTCTGTACAGGGAGTACAGTAGGGGACTAAGTGCATCCTTGCAGTGCACCAGTGTTGAGGATTATGGTGGAGGAGACGCTGTTGTCTATCTTCACTGATTGTGGTCTGTGGGTCAGAAAGCTGAGGATCCAGTTTCAGAAGGAGGATCCGAGATCTAGGTCTCGGAGTTTTGAGATTAGTCTGATAGGGATGATGGTGCTGAAGACAGAGCTGTAGTCAATGAGTAGGAGCCTGACGTAGGTGTACTTGTCATCCAGATGTTCCATGGATGACTGTAGGGCTGGGGAAATGATGTCTGCTGTGGAGCTGTTATGTCCATAGACAAATTGCTGGGGAAGGAGGCTGGCTGGGAGGTTCGAGTTAACGTGGGCCATGATTAGCCTCTCAAAGCACTTCATAATTGTCTGAGGTGGCCAGGCAATTTGAAACAGTTGTTTAGAAGTCTTATAGAACCCTTGGGTTTATAAATCAATGCACAGAGTATATAAACAAGGAAATGATGCTACACCTCTACAAATCATTGGCCAGACCACATTTGGAGTGTTGTGTTCAGTTCCTTATTTAAGGAAGCATATTGAAGCCCTAGAGAGAGAGCAATGGAGATTTATGAGAATGATACCAGGAATGAGGGATATTAGGTGCAAAGAAATATTAGAGAAATTGACCTTACTTTCCTTGGCGAAACAAAATTTAAGAGGTGAGTTTACTGAAGCATTCAAAATTATGAAGAGTTGACACGGTAAATAACGATATTGTGTTTCCACTAGTTATTATTTGTAACTTGGGGTCGCAATTTCAAGACTGTCAGCAAGAGAGCTACGAGTGAAATGAGGAGAAATGTCTTCTCTGAGAGAGTTGTTAGGATTTGGAAAGTGCTGCCTGGGTAAGTTGTGGAGGTGGATTCAATTGGAAGTTTCAAAAGAGAGCTAGATATACACTAGAAAGTGATTAATTTAGAGGGCTACAGAAATAGGACTGGAGAAGGGACTAGCTGGTAGCTCTTTTGGGAGCCAGTAGAGATGCGATTGGTCGAACAGCCTGTTTCCATCCTGTAAAACTTTACGATCCGCTGACTCTATAATTGAGTCTCATTCTGGTTCCTGGAGACTGAAGGAACGTATACTTACTACATTTCCTTCTTTCTTCCCCTAGCTTTCCAGTTTAATAATAAATATTGATCTCAGAATCTTGATTATTGGATGAACAACAATTAATTTGTGTCTTCATTCCCAGTTCAACCAGAAACCGGAATGTTTCAGCATCTTCAGGAAATGAGGAAGGAAATTGAATCCCAACCCCATTTGCCATAATTAGAAAGTTTGCAATTCAGTTGCGCTCAAGACTAGTACCTTAGGTAAATAATTGTAGAGTACATCTATTCATAATTAAGTTGCTGAATTGTCGGTTGCATGCATCTAGTGCAACGTTTTTACAACTGAATCAAAAAATTGAAAATGCTTTCTATAACATAGCAAATTTTAAAAAAACTAAACCGATAAGTGAAATATGGTAATAAAATGTGAGGCTGGATGAACACAGCAGGCCCAGCAACATCTCAGGAGCACAAAAGCTGACATTTCAGGCCTAGACGCTTCATCAGAGAGGGGGATGGGGTGAGGGTTCTGGAATAAATAGGGAGAGAGGGGGAGGTGGACCGAAGATAGAGAGAAAAGAAGATAGGTAGAGAGGAGAGTATAGGTGGGGAGGTAGGGAGGGGATAGGTCAGTCCAGGGAAGACGGACAGGCCAAGGAGGTGGGATGAGGATAGTAGGTAGGAGATGGAGGTGCGGCTTGGGGTGGGAGGAAGGGATGGGTGAGAGGAAGAACTGGTTAGGGAGGCAGAGACAGGCTGGACTGGTTTTGGGATGCAGTGGGTGGAGGGGAAGAGCTGGGCTGGTTGTGTGGTGCAGTGGGGGGAGGGGACGAACTGGGCTGGTTTTGGGATGCGGTGGCGGAAGGGGAGATTTTGAAGCTGGTGAAGTCCACATTGATACCATTGGGCCGCAGGGTTCCCAAGTGGAATATGAGTTGCTGTTCCTGCAACCATCGGGTGGCATCATTGTGGCACTGCAGGAGACCCATGACTGACATGTCATCTAAAGAATGGGAGGGGGAGTGGAAATGGTTTGCGACTGGGAGGTGCTGTTGTTTATTGCGAACCGAGCGGAGGTGTTCTGCAAAGCGGTCCCCAAGCCTCCGCTTGGTTTCCCCAATATAGAGGAAGCCACACCGGGTACAGTGGATGCAGTATACCACATTGGCAGATGTGCAGGTGAACCTCTGCTTAATGTGGAAAGTCATCTTGGGGCCTGGGATAGGGGTGAGGGAGGAGGTGTGGGGGCAAGTGTAGCATTTCCTGCGGTTGCAGGGGAAGGTGCCGGGTGTGGTGGGGTTGGAGGGCAGTGTGGAGCGAACAAGGGAGTCACGGAGAGAGTGGTCTCTCCAGAAAGCAGACAGGGGTGGGGATGGAAAAATGTCTTGGGTGGTGGGGTCGGATTGTAGATGGCGGAAGTGTAGGAGGATGATGCATTGTATCCGGAGGTTGGTGGGGTGGTGTGTGAGAACGAGGGGGATCCTCTTTGGGCGGTTGTGGCGGGGGCGGGGTATGAGGGATGTGTTGCGGGAAATGTGGGAGACGCGGTCAAGGGCGTTCTCGACCGCTGTGGGGGGAAAGTTGTGGTCCTTGAAGAACTTGGACATCTGGGATGTGCTGGAGTGGAATGCCTCATCGTGGGAGCAGATGCGGCGGAGGCGGAGGAATTGGGAATAGGGGATGGAATTTTTGCAGGAGGGTGGGTGGGAGGAGGTGTATTCTAGGTAGCTGTGGGAGTCGGTGGGCTTGAAATGGACATCACTTACAAGCTGGTTGCCTGAGATGGAGACTGAGAGGTCCAGAAAGGTGAGGGATGTGCTGGAGATGGCCCAGGTGAACTGAAGGTTGGGGTGGAAGGTGTTGGTGAAGTGGATGAACTGTTCGAGCTCCTCTGGGGAGCAAGAGGCGGCGCCGATACAGTCATCAATGTAGCGGAAGAAGAGGTCGGGTTTGGGGACTGTGTAGGTGCGGAAGAGGGACTGTTCCACGTAACCTACAAAGAGGCAGGCATAGCTGGGGCCCATGCGAGTGCCCATGGCCACCCCCTTAGTCTGTAGGAAGTGGGAGGAGTCAAAAGAGAAGTTGTTGAGGGTGAGGACGAGTTCGGCTAGGCGGATGAGGGTGTCGGTGGAGGGGGACTGGTCGGGCCTGCGGACAGGAAGAAGCGGAGGGCCTTGAGGCCATCTGCATGCAGAATACAGGTGTATAGGGACTGGACGTCCATGGTGAAAATGAGGTGTTGGGGGCCAGGGAATTGGAAGTCCTGGAGGAGGTGGAGGGCGTGGGTGGTGTCACGGACGTAGGTAGGGAGTTCCTGGACCAAAGGGGAGAATGTTCCTTGTTCAAGTATGAAACCTGTATTATTATCAAAAGTGAATCCATCTAAAGTTGCTGCTGATCAGTTTGCAAGTATACTGATTTGTTCTTTTTCCTCAACTGTATAAAGCACCATCTAATGGTCAGGCAGGAAATGACTGAACATCAAGCATGCTTTGGAATTAGACCTCAGAGTGAGGTTATAGCACTGGCTTTCAGGTATTACATATATTTGTGTTCCAGAATGATATTTTTCATAACACTGAGTAGAGTTAGTCTGAAGTCTCAAGTATAGTTTGGATTTATTATGTAATTGTTAATCTTTAGACTATTGCTTGTTCAAACTTTATGGGAATCTAAATAATTATAGTGTGGTCACACTGCAATAAATATGCATATACAAAGTTCTGCAATAGTTAAAGAGTCAAGGGAAAAGCCAAGCTCGTTTTTGATATTGGTTAAGAGAGAAATGTTGGTTAGGTTCCTGTGAAAACTCTGTGCTTTTTTTGGATCATGCAAGATCCTTTTTCTGCATTCAACTTGTCAGAGACACAGCGCCTTAGAGTTTAACATCTTATCTATTAGGCATTAAAGGCACTCTCCAATTTGGCATAAGTTAGGGAGAACCATTGTCTCGAAGTCAAACATTATCCTCAGGTCAATGTATATCACCACTGCTGGGTCACTAATCAAGTGTTCCCTGTCTCACACCAGTGTACCATGGCCATCACAACATGAGCCAGAGGGGTTATCATAGAGCAACTAGGATTTTTTTTATTATTCATTCATGGGATGAGGTTGTCGCTGCATTTATCACCTATCCCTAATTGCCCAGAGGGCAGTTTAGAATAACCACTTTGTTGCGAGACTGGAGTCACATGTAGGCTAGACCAGGTAAGGATGGCAGTGATGAACCAGGTGGGTTTTTCCTGACAATTAGTAATGGTCATTATTAGACTCTTAATTACAGACTTTTCTCTTATTGATTTCAAATTCCACTGTCTGCTGTGGTAGGATTCAAACCTGGGTCCCTGGTCTAAACTGCCCTCCGGGCAAATAGGGATAGGTGATAAATGCATCGACAACCTCATCCCATGAATGAATAATAAAAAAAAAATCCTAGTTGCTCTGTGATAACCCCTCTGGCTCATGTTGTGATGGCCATGGTACACTGGTGTGAGACAGGGAACATTTGATTAGTGACCCAGCAATGGTGATATACATTGACCTGAGGATAATGTTTGACTTGGAGACGATGGTTCTCCCTAACTTATGCCGAATTGGAGAGTGCCTTTAATGCCTACTAGATAAGATGTTAAACTCTAAGGCTCTGTGTCTCTGACAAGTTGAATGCAGAAAAAGGATCTGGCATGATCCAAAACAAAGCACAGAGTTTTCTCAGGAACCTAACCAGCATTCCTCTCTCGACCAATATCAAAAACAAGCTTGGCTTTTCCCTTGACTCTTTAACTATTGCAGAACTTTGTATATGCATATTTATTGCAGTGTAACCACACTATAATTATTTAGATTCCCATAAAGTGTGAACAAGCAATAGTCTAAAGATTAACAATTACATAATAAATCCAAACTATACTTGAGACTTCAGACTAACTCTATGCAGTGTAATGAAGAAGATCATACTGGAACACAAATAAATGTAATACCTGAAAGCCAGTCCTGGGTTTCTGGATTAACAGTGCAGTGACAATACCATTAGGCTGTCACCGATCTCTTGTCACGGAGAAGTCCAGTGGAAAATGGACATTAAAACATTGTATTCAGCATTTTAGAACCAAATCTTAAATCATGTCAATGAGAGTTTCAATACTTGGTCAGTAGAAAATTTTGACAACTCTAGACCAGATGCAGGGAGGAACGTCATAGGCCCAATGGTTTCTCCTGGTCTGGGACCCAGTCCCTGAACCAAGAAACAAAGTCCTATCTCAGACCGTCAGACTCCCACACTGACCCAAGTCCAGCACCCCACCCTAATTAGCCCAACACCCTCACAATGACCCAAATACAGTGACTTGTGACCCCATAATAACTTAAGCTCGGTGAACACACACTGACCCAAGCCCGCCAGCCACAACCCATTCTGAGCTCAGTTGTCTTACTCTAACCCAGGCACAATTGGCCCTCTACTGCCCTGGACCCCCATTAATGGATCCC
Source organism: Stegostoma tigrinum (assembly GCF_030684315.1). Lineage (NCBI taxonomy): Eukaryota > Metazoa > Chordata > Chondrichthyes > Orectolobiformes > Stegostomatidae > Stegostoma > Stegostoma tigrinum. The sequence continues at coordinate 35,733,414 of NC_081377.1, read as the reverse complement.
TTTAGTACATCTTGTCCCAGGCTTTGCTGTAAACATACCTGTGGGGGTAGGGGTATTGGGGGCAAACCAGTTTAATGTATCCAGCCAATAACTTTTCATTAGTTTATTTTGTGAAAATGTTTTCTGATGCTTAGGAGGCTCCCCAGCATTCTGGATCTGAATTGCTGAATAGAGTGGGTTGGTCTTATTTGTGTCGTGGTTAAATAGCAGTTACCATTAAGACACACATGGAAAAATGGCCAATTTGATGTGTTATAGGCTGGGGTGACCAGCAGTCCTGGAATCAAAAATCCCCAAGAGAATCAGTGTCTTTAGGGCACAAGGAAAATAACTTCCAATCTGAATCGTATCTGACTTCTTTACATATTTTCGCTTTCCACATGTTCTCACAATGTGCAAAACTGTAAATAATTTATCTCCAAGAGAAGGTCACAGTGTCTTAAATTCCATTGGGTCTGTGTTATTGATAAGATTCTTTGGATTGTTTCTAGGATTGATCAAGTTTCAGGAACTCACTGATTAGCAGCATTTCCTTTCCAAGGTCAGAGATTTTCGGAAACCGGGGTATGCAACCCTCCACAGAGGGACTTAAGAAAGGATCTCAGGAATCCAGCATGATTCTTAGAGGCGCTAAGAGTTGTTTGGAACTGTGAGCTACCGGCAACACCTCTAGTTCTGTTCTCTGTGTCATTGCTTGCTGCCTGATGATTTGGAATTGTTGTTTCTTTGCTGCAGTCTGACATTGATCAATATTATCTGGTATTGTGAACCTGTCTTTTCAAATTCCACAGGTGAATTGACAATGTTTGTAAGTCATCCTCAAAAAAAGTGAGTTTTGAAAATCGCTTCCCAACTGCAGAGGAGACAGGGGTGGTTGCCCACAAATGGGTTAACAGTGGCAAGTCATTTGAGGGGCTCTGGCTTCATGTGGTGTGATTTAATTCTGTTTGGACTGATGAAATGTGTTGCAGTGACAGTGGATAAATGTAGCACCGTCAGCTGCAGTCTAGCCTGATTCCTCTCAGTTCTGGCAGGGGATAGGGGTAGATGTCTGGTTTGGGCTTACAGAGAGAAAAAGCATACATGAGGACCTTCAGCCTATCAAGTTGACACAACCTATTTCCATTAATCCTGCTTTCCATCACTTGGGCCATAACGTTGAATGATATGACATTTCAAGTGATTATCCACATACATTTTAAAGGTTGTAAGATTTCCTGCCTCTACTATCCTCCCAGGCCGTGCATTCCCAGTTTCCCATTACTCTGGGTAAAAACATTTTTCCTCAAATCCCCTCTAGACCTCCCTGGCTTTTCCTTAACATAATGCCCTTCATCGTTGACCCTTCAGCTAAGGGCAACAATTGCTTCCCATCCATGCCGTCTATGCCCAGGATAAACGTATATCCCTGCCAGTCCCTTCTATAGTGTGGCAGCCAGAACTTCAGTAATTCAGCTGTAGCCAAACCAAAACATTGTACAGCTCCGACATACCCTCCTGCTGTTATCATCTATGCCACGACTAATTAAGGCAACAGTCCTGGATGCCTTCTTAACAACCCTATTAACACGTTCTGTCGCCTTCAGGGATCTGTGGACAAGCACTCCCAAGATCCTTCTGTTCCTTTGAGCTTCTTAGCATATTGCCATTCACTGAGTACTCCTCTTTCCTGTTACTTCTTCCAAAGTGCATTGCCTACATTTATCAGGGTTAAATTTCATCTGACCAATTCATTTACATCTTCCTGTAACCTAAGACCTTCTTCCTTACCACCAACCGTATGACCAATTATCATGCCATCTGCAAACTTACTTATCGACTCCACATTCTCATCTACATCATTCATATATGTCACAAACAATAAGGTAGCCAGGACTGATGCCAGAAGCAGTTCCTGTGATCCAGGAATCTAAAACCCTTCCTCCTGCACCAACTCTTGAACCATGCATTTATCTGACCTGTGCTGCTAGTTCTGAATTCGCCAGCACATGGTACTGGAAATAATCTAGGGATTACAGTTTTAGAGGTCCTACCTTTTAATCCATTGCATATCTCCCTGAATTCTTGATGCACAACCTCATCTCATCTAGATCATTAGTACCAACTTGTACCACGATCTCTGACTTATTATCCTTCCCCTTTAAGATGCCTTGCAGACCCCCAGAGAGATTTCTGACCCCGGCCCCAGGGAAGCCACACACCATCCTGGAGTCATGTCTGCTTGTGCAGTAACATCTGCCTACACCGTGACTATTGAGTCACCTACCCCTACATCTGTTGGACTTTTGCTTTTCCCTGCTGCACAGCTGAGCCGCTCACAGTGTCATGAACTCTTCCCCTGTTGCTTTCATCAGTGGAACCCTCACTGTTATTGTTTTCCAACATAGAAACACCGTTGTTAAGTACAATGCCCTCTCGGACCTTTCTGTCTGCCTGCCTGGCTCCTTTCCTCAGCCTGCAGTTTCTTTGTCCGCAGGGTGATCACCTCAGGAACAGAGCTATACATGTAGTCTTCAACTTCACATATGCACTTCTGTGCCTCCAGCTGACACTCTTGATCCAAGACTCAGCGCTGAAGCTGTTGGCATAAGTGGTCCTACAGAAGTGGTCATTCCGAATGGCAGAGGCGTCTAGGAATTCCCACATTTTGTACAGCATTTTGGCTTGGGCTTCCCTGCCATATTCAGTCTGGATAGGAGCCAAGACTGGGCTGCTGCCTCTGTCCACAGTCTGGACTAACAGGAGTTCAGCCCAAAGCACAGCAGGCCAGATAAATGATGGTGCCTGTACCCACTGCCTGGACTGACAGGAGCTCAGAGCAGACAGATCTGATGAAGGGTCAAGGCCTGAAACGTCAGCGTTTGTGCTCCTGAGATGCTGCTTGTCCTGCTGTGTTCATCCAGCTTCACACTTTGTTATCTCGGATTCTCCAGCATCTGCAGTTCCCATTATCTCTGAGACTATTGCTACCCTCTGTTCACTGTCAGTTCCAGTCCAGCCTGGGCACCTGTCAATCATCATGGGCGTCTCTGCGTTCACCAGCGCCACCTGGAGGGCAGCGGCGCCGGTCACGTGGTTCACCAGGGGCGGCCGGCGGCCGGCGGCAAAATGGCGACTCAGAGTGGAGCGGCCTCCGGCAGCCTGGCTCCCGGGGTCGATGCCGGCGGAGAGGAGGCCTTCAAACTGTTCCTAACCGAGGTAAAGGCGGTTGGAAAGGTGGAAGAGGAGGGACTGAAAGGGAAATGATTCGGCAGGCTCAGCGCCCAGCGATTTCTGCCTTTCTTCAGGAAAGGGCGGCTGCAGCCTGAGGCCTGGGGACGTGGGGGTGGTGAGCGGGTTGGCGGGGAACGGGGTGGGTGGGTGGGGAAGAGAGGTGAAGGGGTTTAGTGAGTGAGTGAGAAAGAGGGCGGGTGGGTTAATGAGTGAAGGGGACAGTGAGTGAGTGAGTGAGGGAGGGAAGGAGCCGGGGCAAGAGTGGAGAGTTTTTGCAAATTGTAATCTATGTATTAGAGATAATGGGAACTGCAGATGCTGGAGATTCCAAGATAATAAAATGTGAGGCTGGATGAACACAGCAGGCCAAGCAGCATCTCAGGAGCACAAAAGCTGACGTTTCGGGCCTAGACCCTTCATCAGAGAGGGGGATGGGGGGAGGGAACTGGAATAAATAGGGAGAGAGGGGGAGGCGGACCGAAGATGGAGAGCAAAGAAGATAGGTGGAGAGGGTGTAGGTGGGGAGGTAGGGAGGGGATAGGTCAGTCCAGGGAAGACGGACAGGTCAAGGAGGTGGGATGAGGTTAGTAGGTAGCTGGGGGTGCGGCTGGGGGTGGGAGGAAGGGATGGGTGAGAGGAAGAACCGGTTAGGGAGGCAGAGACAGGTTGGACTGGTTTTGGGATGCAGTGGGTGGGGGGGAAGAGCTGGGCTGGTTGTGTGGTGCAGTGGGGGGAGGGGATGAACTGGGCTGGTTTAGGGATGCAGTGGGGGAAGGGGAGATTTTGAAACTGGTGAAGTCCACATTGATACCATATGGCTGCAGGGTTCCCAGGCGGAATATGAGTTGCTGTTCCTGCAACCTTCGGGTGGCATCATTGTGGCAGTGCAGGAGGCCCATGATGGACATGTCATCAAGAGAATGGGAGGGGGAGTGGAAATGGTTTGCGACTGGGAGGTGCAGTTGTTTGTTGCGAACTGAGCGGAGGTGTTCTGCAAAGCGGTCCCCAAGCCTCCGCTTGGTTTCCCCAATGTAGAGAAAGCCGCACCGGGTGCAGTGGATGCAGTATACCACATTGGCAGATGTGCAGGTGAACCTCTATGTAATCTATGTATTACCTGTTTTAATTAATGTATATGCCGTGTAATACTGTTTAGTTAAATAGATATTTGGGGGTAATGTGCCCAGTGATGGCTTTTCTTGCTCCATATCTAACTAGGAATGAAATTCTGATCTATAATTGCAAAATTTCCATTTGGCAGAATTCTGACTTTGGTTGTTAGAATTTTGCCTTTTAAATTTTTTTTCAGACCTCTGCTTGCTTGGAGAAACTATCACTAAGCCCCTCTTTGTTTAACCCATTGACAATTATTACCTGGATTTTTTTTATTTGATGATATAGAGGCCAGGCCCCCCAATATCAGCAGCTCCCTTGTTCAGCTTTTTCTGAACTAGATCACCTTCCTGGTTTTTCATCTGTACAGTTTACGGATGCTGGTGCAGGATGGCGAGTTGGCCCGGACTCAACTGCAGCTTCGCTTGGCTTCAGGTTCTGGCCCCCTGGGCTGGGCAGGTGAGGGGAGGTTTTGCGTGGTTGTGGTCTCAGCTTCTTACTCTTCACAACAGCTGATGGCATGAGTTCCTGTGGACCTTGATGCTACCAACTCAACCACCTTGTAATGCAAGTGGCAGAATTCCCCATAACCTCTCAGGGTCCAAACTCCAATTGCCTGGGGAGGCACCTCACCTTTCCCTGGCATTGTGGATGCCAGGTGAGGAAGATCTGCAGCCATCCACTGGCGGCAGCAACAATGAGGAACTGAGTCTGGGCAAGAATGAGAAATTTGGGTGGAGAAGAAGGTGATTGGTATGAGTGGATTTGGGAAGAAGGCTGCTAAGTAAGTTGTTGTTGCAGGGAACAGGGTTAGGATAATGGGTATGAATGTACTGTGTAACATTTATTTGTTCTTGAATTGAACATTACTAGTAAGGTCAGCCTTTGCCCATTCCAGCATTTATTGTCTGACTTAGTTGCCCTTGCGAAGTGGTGAACTGCTTTCTTGAATTGCTACAGTCCATGTCTGTGGCTTGACCTACAATGCCATTAGGGAGGGAGTTCCAGGATTTTGACCCAGCAACAAGAGCAGCAATATTTTTCTAAGTCAAAATGGTGAGTGGCTTGGAGGAGAATTTGCAGGTGATGATATTCCCAGATATCTGCTACCTTTACCCTTCTAAATGGAAGCGGTTGTGGATTTGGAAGTTGTGGCTGAAGGATCCTAAAGTGCATCTTGTGGAATTTCCACGCTGCTGCTTCTGAGTGTCACTGGTTGAGGGCGTGGATGTTTGTGGATCTGGTGCCAATCACGTAGCTGCTTTGTTCTGCATGGTCTCAAGGTTGGCACAACACCGTGGGCTGAAGGGCCTGTTCTGTGCTGTACTGTTCTATGTTCTAAGTTTCTTAACTATTGTTGGATCTGCACTCATCTCGACAAATGGGCAGTATTCCATTACATTCCTGACTCATCTCTTGAAGTGGAGTGTTCAGTAATGGTAACACCATTGAATGCCAAAGGGCAGTGGTTAGATTGTCTCATATTGATGGTCATTACCTGGCATTTGTATAGTGTGAATGTTACTTGCCACTTGTCAGCCCAATCCTGGATACTGTCCAGATCTTATTGCATTTGAACATGGACTGATTCAGTATTTGAGGACTCTTGAATGGTGCTGAACATTATCTTTTGCAGTCATTTCCACTTCTGACTTTATGGAGGGAAGGTCATTGATGAAACAGCTGAAGATGGTCTGCCTAGGACATGACATAATGTCCTGGAGAAGAGATGACTGACCTCCAACAATCACTCCGTGCCTCTGCGCCAAATATGGTTCCAATCAGTGAAGTGTTTGCTCCCTGATACCCATTGATTCCAGTTTTGCTAGGACTCCTTGATGCCACTCTCGGTCAACTGTGACCTTGATATCAAGGCCTGTCACTCTTGCCTCGCTTTTGGAATTCAGTTCTTTTGTCCATGTTTGGATCAAGCTGTCGTGAGATCAGGAGTTGAGTGTCCTTCATGGAACCCACACCGGGTATCACTGCTCAGATTATTGCTGAGCAGGTGCTGCTTGATGACAACTTCCATCACTTTATTGATGATCGAGAGTAGCATGATGGGTGGGAATTTGTCAGGTTGAATTTCTCCAGCTTTTTGTGTATAGGACATGTGCGAGCAATTTTCCACATCGGGTAGATGCCAGTGTTGTAACTATATAAGAGCAGCAAATTATGAAGCACAAGCCTTCAACACTATTACTGGAGTATTGTCAGGGCCCTAGCCTTTGCAGTACCATGTACCCCCAACCATTTCTTGATATCATGTGGAGTGAATTAAATTGGCAAAAACTTGCTATCTGAAATGCTGGGAACCACAGGCGGAGGCCACGGTGAATCATCCAATTGGTACTCTGGCTGAAGATTGCTGACCATTAGAAGGTGGTAAGTTAAAATGAGCTCATACTAGAAAATAGCTTCTAAAACCCAGTTTGGTTTTTGCTTTATTTGTTTGTATAATCTAAATAGGTCTTTATTTGTTGTTACTATAGGCTTATCCTGCATTACGTGCACAATGTTAATTGTATGCTATAGTGACTTTGATTTTATCCAAGTATGGTGGTTCATAGTGCTAATGGTAATAAAAGGTAAACAAAGCCAAACACATTTAAACTGAACAATGACATTTGTGTTTTGCGATAGATCACGAAAACTGCGGTACGATTATACAGTTCCTTGTCAAAAGATTTTTTTTCAGCTTTTAGTCTTCAACCACTAATTTTCAGATTTGTCTTCTGTTACTTGTATAGAGCCATAGGGTCATACAGTATGGAAACAGACAGTTTGGTCCAACTTGATCGTGCCGACAAGACATCCCAAACTGACCTAGACCCATCTGCCAACATTTGACTCATATCCCTCTAAACCCTTGCTATTCATGTACCCATCCAGATGCCTTTTAAATGTCGTAATGTACCAGCCGCACCCTTTCCTCTGGCAGCTCATCTCATATGTGCACTACCCTTTGCATGAAAAAATTACTCCTCAGGTCCTTTTTAAATCTTTCCACCTCTGACTCTAAACCTATGCCCCCTGGTATTTGACGTTTCCACCCTGGGAACAAGACTTTGACTATGCATGGATCTCATAATTCTATAAACTTCAGTCAGGTTGCCCGTCAGCTTCTGAAACTTTTAGCAAAAACAATCCAAATTTGTCCAACCTCTCCTTACAGTTAATACGTTCCAATCCAGACAACATTCTGGTAGACTTCTAATGCACCCTTTCCAAAGCCTCCATATCCTCGCTATGGTCTGCCAACAAGAACCGCAAACAATGCATCAGAAGGGCCTAGGCCCGATACCTCAACCTTCCTGCTCCTATGATGCTGTTTGGTCTGTTGTGTTCATCCAGCTATACGCCTTGTTTTTCTTGGCTTGAGTTTGCTTTATGTGAATTCTCTCCTCCTTACTCCCTAGCAAAGAAAGGTCAAAAAGCACCCTACTGAATCTGCCCCTTAAGATTGTGCTCCCTACCTGTTCTGCAGGATGTTGGCCTGAATTAAGTTGGAGGCAATAACCAGGGTATATGTCCATCTGAGGCCCCCAGCAGTTTTCCCAACCACTGCGAACGCGGTACTGTAAGTTTCTAATTCGCATCTTGCCCCTGCATTGATCTTCATTGCAATATAAAGCAACGATTACTTACAGTAGGACTCTAAGTAGCTCAAAATTCCTAAATCGTCCGGCTTCTGTTTTCTTTCCTACCAGTGAGTGAATTTAGAGTAGGTGCACATTGCAACTTATGTAATCAAGGCTTGCTCAGCTTAAAACATACCAGCGCACATCCTAAATAATGTGTACTTTATCTCGATCTCCTTTTTGTTAAAGCTGTGAAAAAGTCTGTATTTTTCCATCCCATTTAAGAGATTTTTTTAAAAAAAACTTTTACTGTTGAAAGTAAATTTGTGAATTTCTTGTTAAATATCAATAATTCTGATTATAATCTATTTTTCTTACTAACTTGTTTGGAGATGTTATTACACACTTCTGGAGCAGGTGGGACTTGAATTTGGTCCTCCCTGTTCAGGGGTTGGGACACTATCAGTGTGCCATAAGCTCATCTTCATTTCCATTTACAAAGAGCCTTTTCTCCACTTCTCACTTTCTCTGGAAATTTTTGTTTTCCTTTTACAGTAACTGCAATACGTTTCTGCATAGCCATATATTACTGCAATTTGATCATACCTTGTTCGTCTCACCATGTCTCTTTATGCAAATAATTTTGCTGCCTCTAGACTTGACTTCCAATGCGCCCTTTGGCTCCCTGCTTTGGTAATGCGCTCTATATTTAAGATGATCCGAAATTCTGCCCGTATCTAAGTTACAATCACATCCCATTCGGCCATCACTTCTGTAGCTGCAGACCCAGTTGAGGAATGTCTCAATTTTTAAATTCTTGACCTTGTATTCAAATATATCTAGTTTTACAATAACCCTCTGTCTCTGTAATCTATAACTTTACAAGCCTCTGAGATATCTGCATTATTCCAATTCCGGCCTCTTGTGCATCCCCAACTTTCATCACTCCATATTGAGCACTGTACCTTGAGCTGCCAAGGCTCTTGGCTACTTAAGGTGCTACCTAAAATCTAACCCTATTGACCTGGCTTTTAGTCACCCATCCTAAAGTCTCCTTGTAAGGGTTTGTCACGTTTTGTATTGTGAATATTCTGCAAAGTTCCTTAGGATGCTTAACTATGTTTACTAGATAAATGCAAAAGGTTGTTGTTACATATTTATTGGGGGTCAGTTAGCTCAGTTGGTTGGACAGATGGTTACCATACGTAGTGATGCCAGCAACATTGGTTCAATTCAATTGCATTAGCTGAGGTTACCATGGAGAGCTTCCCTTCTCTCTCCCCTTGCATGAGGCATGGTGACCCTCAGCTTAAATCAGTGCAAGAAAGCACCCCTATGATCTGGTAGGCCACACTCTACGCATTTGTTAAGATGCTGTGTTTGGACTTGCTTTCCACAGTTGTCAATTTATTTTTAATACTGTACCCATAAAAGATATGTGTTCATAATTTAAATAGCATGTTTGGTAACTGCAGTCTTCATATTCTTGCAGGTAAAACAGATTGAAAAAAGGGACTCTGTCCTGACCCCAAAACAGCAAATTGAAAGACTGACGAGACCTGGATCCACCTATATCAATCTAAATCCATTCGAAGTAAGTCTATTTCTAACTTCTGTAGTTTTTCATTTGCTGTATATTTTGACTGCCACATCACTGACTATCCTTTCCTGTCCTTCTTTTTAACTTTCCTATATCTTTTTGCCTTTGTCTGTCAGATGAATCCAATTCTCTTCTCATGCTTCTCTTCAGTTATCCAGCTAAGTGGAGTTGCCATTATCTGATTCAGTTCTTACCTATCCAATTGTACACTCAATGTATTCTACAATGGCTGCTGTCTGTGATCCCATTAATCTTGAAACTTTGGTTGCTTTATATTTTTCATCTACAATTTTCCCTAGGCTACATCATTTTAAAACAATGGCAGGTTCCACAGGTATCCTGATCAACAACCAGCTTTACCTCACCACTGCCACCTCTCTTGACTATCCTTGACCACCTTTACACTACACTACCTGTCCATCATTCAATACTGGCTAAACATAAAACCTATCCAAGTCATTGTCTTTGATACTGACAGAAATTGCCTTTAGTAGCTGCACAGTCCAACCCCCTTTCTGACCTCCTTCCCAGGCTAAATTGGTGGTTGGCCCAAATGTCTACATCCATATACTCTAATTGCCAAAGCTGCATATTTCCAACTCCATTCTTACTCATCCTTTACCTTTCGGAATTCCTTGGACTCAAGAATGACATGACATGTTTCCACACTTTTCTGAGATAGTTAAGCCCAATGCATGAGCAGCAGACTGTCACGTGTAGGACAGGTGGTAATTGAATGATCAGTTACATGAGGTTTTTGGAGGCTTGTATACTTTCTTTGACTCCTGTTCTACTGCTCTGTGCTTTCCTGATAAAGTCTCTGTTTTGTGCCTCTTGAATGGACTTTCTTCACGTGTGTGCGTCACAAGTTGGGGTCTTCAGGGAATCAGCAGTGACGTTTGGCATGACCCGCTTCTGTGTAGAGCAGATTGTTCAAGAATTTGGTGGCGGAGATCATGAACAAAAATCAGCTCCTCATACGCAGTGATGAGCATCTTGATGTTGGCTTTGCAGTTGTGGGATCGCCTTTTCTTGGCTTTGGATTTTGAGGTTCTAGTGTGAAGGCACTGCTGTTGGTACTTCTCCAGTGCCCTTTAAGTTGTCTGCTCAACAGTTCCAGGCTCCAAAGACTTTCATAGCGCAGAATAACTTCTGTATGGTAAAGCATAACCTTAATATTGAGTTTGAGGTCCTGGTCGTCAAATACTTTCTCATTTCTCTCCTTAGTCAGCCAAAAGCTGATTTGGCTCATTTGAAGATGATACAATTTGTCAATCTCTGCATCCAGACTTTAGCTCATTCTATTGCTGAAACACTCATCCTTGCTGAGATTGCATCCACTTTGGATTACTCCAAAGTTTTTTTTGCTGGTTGTTTCATTTCCCACCCTTCAGAATGTGCTGAAAACTTCGTCTCAGCCTATATCCAGACTCGTGCCAAATCCCACTTGCCTATCACCTGAGTTGTGGCTGACCTATTATAGGTTCAGGTCTAGTAATGCTTCAGATTTAAAAGATATATTTCTTTGTTGAAGTTCTTCCTTGGTCTTTCCCTTCCCTATCTATATCTATATCTCTGAATACTCTGTGCCATTAATTCTGGCCTTTTGTTCACCTCTTATTCCCACCAGTTTATTATTGATGACCTGCATTCAGATGTCCAGCAACTAAGCTTTGGAATTCTTTCTAGACCTCTTCGCTCTTTCTCCACTGTTAGGACATGCAGTGAAACATAGACAGGATTGGTGTAGAGAGATGATAAGGTGCAGAGCTGGGTGAACACAGCAGATCAAGCAGCATCCGAGGAGCAGGAAAGCAGACATTTCAGGCCTAGATCCTTCTTCAGAAGGGATATTTCTGCCTTAAGGAGAATATAAAACTTAGGGATCGTTGTTTTAAAAACAAGGGAGTGTAATTTTAGAACAGGGTGAATTTTTTTTCCTGCATTGAATGTCGTTGGCACTTTGTTCCCAACAAGACAGTTGAAGCAGAGTTCTTGAATATTTTTGCCACTGAGGTGGACAGATGCTTGGTAAGCAAGGGAGTTTAAAAAGCCATCAGAGTTTGGCTGGAATCTGGATCTGAGTTTACCGTCAGATCAGTCATGATCTTAGAGTGTCAGGGCAAGTTCAAGGGTCCAAATGGTGTACTCTTCCTCTTTCATCTGTAAGTCTTTAAACAGCTTCTTATCATGTCTCCTATGTTCATAATCAACTTAATGTTTAAGCAGCTGTGAAATGTTTTGGGGAATTTTGTTATGATAACAGTCCTATGTTGTTGATTTTTGTTGACATTTGTATGAAGTGATAGTTTCTGCTTTGGGCTCAATACACAACCCAGGCACGCTTTTGTTCAAAATTGCAGCAGTTTTCCAAAGTTTTCATTCAGGTTTTTCTCAAAACTAATTTGCATGTCACAACCTTGAGTCTTCGATGAACCAGTACAATTAGGCAGAAATTTTGGGATTTAACTCTTTCTTTTGTTTTCCCCTTATGTTTAAAACATAATCCCTGGATGTAATTAAGAATGCTAATATGGTTACTGTTTTAGTAATGCAACCAAAACTGAAATTATTGCCAAATTTATCTCCATTTTAATCAGATTGTCTTGTCCAACACGTGCAAGTAACTTGATTTTAAATCACCGAAAATGACTGAACTATGCAAACTGGTTTCATCATATATGCTGGTCACTTCAGAATGAATTAATTACCTCTTCATATTTATGGATTCTTTTAAGAAGATGCCTGTAATGTCTTTTACCAAAACAAATTCTCGTGTAAAAGAATGTGAAGAGTCTTGTGAATGTCTGCATATGGACGTAAATGGGCCATGCTCATTGCTCATTCATTTAACCCCGTAGCTTCCTGCTTGCAGGTAGAGCTGACTTGCAGCTGGTATTTTATTTTAAGGACGGTGTCAAAGATTGTGGAAAATTGATTTGTGCTGGATGTAAGTCGCATTTGATATTCCTCAATCTTTTATGCTGATTTGGTTGTTTGCAGAAAAATTGCACCCCATTGGAAACTCTCACCTGATTTTTGTCTTTGGATGAGGATAAAAATCAACGATTGATTGCCTTTATTTTCGCATTCAACACCATTGATCATTTCATTCGTTAGAAACCATTTTGTAAGTTTCGTACTGACATTCATGTGAAGTCTTTGCAAATTGTAACTTTTGAATCATACTGTCATAACTCTCCCATTTAGTTAACTTGCTCTATTTTAATTTCTTAATGTGCCCTATAAAACTAAAAGCTAAGTCTATTATAGTGGTTGTTGCTGTATGCTTTGTTATACAGGTGTTACAGATAGATCCCGAAGCAACAGATGAAGAGCTGAAAAAGCGGTTCAGACAGGTAGACGCATCTCAGTTTGCCTTTCTACAGGCTAAGGTAGCAAAGACCATGGGTACAGTTGGTGTCTTTAAGTGAATAAAAATTGAAAATGCAGAAGCAATTTTTATTTACATTAAATACATTTTGTTAATTGTATATTATCTTAGTTGAAAATTCTTGTTAAGTGAATACTTTTCCCTATTTATATATACTTTTCCTTGGTTAGGGCCCACCTTATGCAGTTATCATTAGTAATAATGTGCTGGCATGACGTCCGTCGTTTCAACTATTTACCATTCAAAGTCAAGGCAAGTTAATAGAAATTACAATAAAATCTTTCTCTGCTTCTTCCGACCCATCCTTCCTGGGAATTGTTGGCCCATTTGATAAAGACAAAATGCAGCTGATCCATTCGAACCAGAAAAGTTTGGGTTCTGCTCGCAGCCTGGGCAGTGGTTGGGGCTTTAGCGGTCCTGTCTAGAACGTGCACTTTTTAGGACATTGGGTGAGATCAGCACTGGGGCTTGACTATGATGATTCCCATATAGGATAGCTTGATGATGCTGAATCCTTCATGTGAAGACCAGCTATTGGTGAGATATCACCAGTGCCTGTGGAACCAATCTCCAGCGTGAGTCAACACCTTCAGGAGGAAATGTATGATGGTTAATCCTCTAACAATTCACTGTGTTCTTAATAAGGGAATTTTTTGTGTCTAAGCAAGTTATTCACTTAACAGGAATTGACACTAAAGCTAACTGTTGCTTTGTTTCTTTTTTTTTAAAAACTGTTTTGAATTTTTCTCTATTAAATGAATTAAAAGCAATTTAATCATGTTAAAGAAATTTGACAGTGTTTCTTAGTTTAATTCACTGGGGCCAAATCATGAACTAAACATAGCATATCCTTTACTAGCCTGTGAAAATCGACACTTTTTTCCAAATTCTCTCCCCTCCTCAAGGTGCTGACTCACGTTGGGGTATGGTTCTCTGGGTGCAACCAGCCCTTCGGTACCTCGCCCAAGTGGCCATTCTTCAGCTGTGAGCCCAGACAGTGAGTATCGTCAGGCTACCCTTACCCAGCGTCCACACGTATGTACTTTCAGGCAGTGGTCACTGGATAACGATCAGGAGCAAGATCTCTGGCTGAATGTCTTTTAAAACAATCCTAATCTGAGCACATTGGAGGCCTATTGTGGTGCTGTGCTCTATTTCCAGCTCCAAACAGCTAACTTGGCACGATTCACACTTCAGATTTGGATCCACCTGGTATGTGTAACTCAGTACTATGGCAGACTGTTTGTTTATTTGCTGACTGAGTTACTGGGATCAGGAGTCAGATTAATTATGTACATAGCGTCACTATTTGTTCCTTGCTGTGGGCTCATATTTGAGTGGAGTACTAATGCTGTGTCAACACATGTTTTATAATGCAGTGAGTTCCTTACAAATTTCCATTTTAGCCTTAGCTGCTAGTTAAGTCTTCATTTTAACCTTAATTCAGTAGTTGCATTAAGTAGTTTTTGACACTTTCAATTCCACCGATATTGAAGGGAAAGGGCCAGGAAATCTTTTAATATTTTGAATTTGAAACACTGAAAAGTATGGAACAAATGGAGAGTAAATTAGAAATGACAAGACTTTAGGGTGAAAATTAGAAAGGGAAAATAAGAATTAAGAATATACTTTAATTTGTCAAGTGGATTGAAGTCTTTCACACTTTAAAATGTATATTCTGTGTATTTGAATGTTGCCTCACTAGTGAGTTCTATAGAGTCTGATTATCTTCAAATGTGCGTGTTTCATAAATAATTTTCTTCATAATTCTAGCTGTCAATTTTGGTACATCCAGACAAAAATCAGGATGATCCTGACAGAGCACAAAAGGCTTTTGAAGGTAAGAGAATGGAGCCATCGGAAAAACAAGACTGATTGCAATGGTGCGTTATAAAGATCCATGAACATTTTACGTTTTGAAAACTAGACTGAAATTTAGCTGACAAGTTCATTATTAAAATGAGTCTTCTGGTCATATTCAACATAGCTTAAAATTCATTTACTGAAAATATTTGTTTGGTTGAGTTCTGTGAATGATTACAGAGCTTAGTGTCTATGGGTCAGTCCATCTATTAACTCTTCCTGCAAGTCTTCACATATGGATGTTGAGCCAGGAATTGAACTTGGATGTAGTCCCCTGCAGTTTCCAATAGCTTGCAACATTTTTGGCATTGATGCATAAATAATGACCATTTGTAGAATGCCCATCTTGTAATGACTTGTACCCCAGCAAGGCTTCAATGCATTCAACAGAGGAGCAATAGGAAAAATGAAAATCAGTGAGAAAGAGGTAAATAAGAAGTTAAGCTTCTGCGATGACTTAATCAATAATGGCACCATTTACATGGAACTACACAGATAACAAATTCAACATGTTTGGTGTATGTACTTGACATTTCGGGGGAGGTGATGGCCTGGCGGTAATATTCCTAGACTATTAATCCAGATACCCAGCTAATTTTCTGGGATCCGTGTTCAAATTCCACATGGAGGAATTTGAATGCCAAATAAAATCTGGAATCAAGAATCTAATTATCACTGTGAAACCACTGTTGACTTTGCTTCAGGGAAAGAAATCTGCACTCCTCACCTAGTTTGACCCGTATCAGACTCTAGACCCATGGAACTCTCAATTGCCCTCTGACATGGCCTGGCGAGTCACTCAGTTGTATTGATGTTTTGTACAGTCTCAAAGAAATGAAGCTAGATGGACTACCTCCCATTGACCTAAGCCTTGGAAAAGGCAATGTCAGAAATAGCCCTGCTGACCCTGCAAAATCTTCCTCAGTAACTGGGGGAGCTAGTGCAAAAATTGAAAGAGCTGTCTCACTAGACTAGTGAAGCAACAGCCTGACATTATCATACTCAAGAAGTCATACCTAACAGACAATGTCACCAACACCACCATCACTTCCCTGGATATGTCCTAAATACCAGCAAGTCAGACCCAGCAGTGGGGAGGGAATTGATCCGAGAGTCCTCAACATTGACTCTGGAACCCATGAAGTCTCGTGGCTTCAGTTTAAACATGGGCAAGGAAACCTCCTTCTGGTTACCATATACTATCTTTCCTCAGCTGATGAATGAATACTCTTTCATATTGAATGACACTGGGAGGAGGCGCTGAGGATGGCAAGGGCATAAGATATACTCTGCGTAGGGGATTTCAGTGTCCTCCACCAAGAATGACTTAGTAGCAACACTACTGATCAAGCTGATAGGGTTCTAAAGGACATAGCTTCTAGACTGGGTCTGTGGCAGGTGGAGAGGGAACAAACTAGAGGGAAAAACATACATGACCTCATCCTGACCAATCGCCTCGCTGAAAATGCTTCTATCCAAGACATTGGTAAGAGTGACCACCGCACAGTTCTTGTGGAGTTGAAGTCCTGCCTTCACATTAAGAATACCCTCCATATTGTCTCTCGCTATCGCCATCCTAAATGGGACAGGCTCCAGACAGATTTAGCAACTCAAGACTGGGCATCCATCAGGTGTTGTGGGGTCGTCAACAGCAGAAGTCTGCTCCACGACTACCTGCAACCTCATGGTCTAGTATTTCTTCCACTCAACCATTATCGTCAAGCCAGGGGGTCAACCCTGTTTCAATGGAAATTGCAGGAGTGTATGCCAAGAGCAACATTTGGCTAAAACTGAGATGTAAAGGTGTAGCTGCCAAACAGGACTATTTGCACACATTGCAGCATAAGCAGCTAGAGTCATGCCTCATGGAAGCAGACCCTTGAGTCCAACTCGTCCATGCAGACCAGGTTTCCCAAACTAAATGTATCCCATTTGTCAACTTTTGGCCCATATCTCTCCAAACATTTTCTGTTCATGTACCCGTTCAAATGTACCACTTCCTCTGGCAGTTCATTCATGTAGACAGCACTCTGAGTGAAAAAGTTTCCCCTTGGGTCCCTTTTTAAATCTTTTAATTCTCCTTAAATCTATGCTCTCTAGTTTTGGATTCCCCTACCCTAGAGTAAAGATCTTGGCTATTCACCTTGTCTATGTCTGTCATGACCCTATAATCCTCTGGTAAGGTTATCCCTGAATCTTCAAAGCTCCAGGGAAGAGTCCTGGCCTCTCCTTATAACTCAAACTTTCCAGTCCTGATAACATCCTTGTAAATCTTTTCTGTGCACTTTCCAGCTTAATAATGTTACCAGAACTGCACATAGTACTCCAGAAGAGGCCTCACTATTGTTCTGCACAGGTGCAACATAATGTCCTAACTCCTAAACTTCACTGCTGTGACCGGCACAGGCAAGCATGCTAAATGCCGCCTTCACCACCATGTCTACCTGTGTTGTTGTTTTCAAGGAACTGTGCACCTGAACTCCTGGGTGTCTCTATTCAGCAACATTCTCCAGGATCCTACTATTAACTGGCCGAGCCTTGCCCTGGTTTGCCTTGCCAAAATGGAACTTCTTGCATTTATCTGGATTAAACTCCATGTGCGAATCCTTGACCTATTGGCTCAGTTCACCAAGATCTTGTTCCACTCTTAGATAATCTCCTTTGCTGTCCACAATACCAACAATTTTGGTGTTATCCACACACTTTGTAACCATGCCTCCTGTATTCTCATCCAGATCATTTGTTTAAATGATAACCAACAGTGGGCTCAGCACCAGTCCTTGCAGAAAACTGCCGGTCACAGTGATCCCAGAACCACCAGATCAGATTTAAGCTCTGCAGTCTTGCCACATCCAGTCATGAATAGAGGTAGACGATTAACCAACTCAACGGAGACTCCACAAATATCTCTATCCTCCACGATGAAAGAGTCCAACACAACAGCACAAAAGACAAGGCTGAAGCATTTGCAGCAATCTTCAGACATAAGTACTGTGTGGATGACCCCATATGGCGTCCCACAGGACAATCTGCAACCTTATGGCCTGTTATATCCCCCATTCAACCATTACTGTCAAGCTAGGCCGTCAGCCTGGTTCAGTGGAGATTGGAAGATGGCATGCCAACAGCAGCACCAGGCATGCCTGAAACAGATGTCAACCTGGAAGGAAGATTCCAATGTGGAAAATTGCCCAAGTGTGTCCTACACATAAAAAGCAGGACAAATCCAACCCAGCCAATTATTGTTCAAATAGTCTATTCTCAATCATCAGTAAAGTGATAAAAGGTGTCATCAACATTCCTATCGAGTAGCACTTGCTGAGCAGTAATCTGCTCAGTGGCTCCCAATTTGGGTTCCTCCAGAGCTGCTTAGTTCCTAACTTTGTTTATAGCCTGACTTCAAACGTGGACTAAAAGACTAAATTCCAACGTTGAGATGAGAGTGACAGCCCTTCACGACAAGGCTGCATTCGACCCAAGTATGGCCTCATGGAGCCCTTGAGAAACTAGAATCAATGGGTATCGGGGGCAAACTCTCTGCTGGTTAGAATCATACGCACATAAGGTGATGGTTATTGTTGGAGATCAGTCATCTTAGCTCCGGGGTGTCTTTGCAGGAGCTCTTCAGGGTCGTGTCCTAGGCCCAACCATGTCCAAATGTTTCATCAATGACCTTCCCTCCATAAAGTCAGAAGTGGGGATGACTGCCAAAGATAATGTTCAGCACCATTCATGACTCCTCAGGTATTGAAGCAGTCCATGTTCAATTGCAACAAGATCTGGACAATATCCAGGCTTGGGCTGACAAGTGGCGAGTTATATTTGTGCCACAGATGTGCCAGGCAATGACCATCACCAATAAGAAACAGTCTAATCACCGCTCCTTGATATTATGTTGTCCATCACTGACTCCCTCGCTATCGACATCTATAGGGTTACCATTGACCAGAAACTCAACTGGATTCACTACAGAAACACAGTGATTGCAAGACCACGTCAGAGGCTGGAAATACTGTGGCAAGTAACTCCCCAAAGCCTGTCCATCTATGGGGCACAAGTCAGGAGTGTGATGGAATACTCCCTGCTTGCATAATGGTGCAGCTTCAGCAACACTTAAACTTGGCACCATTCAGGACAAAGCAACCTGTTTGGCACCGCATCCACAAGCATCCACTTCTCTCTTCAACCAATGCTCAGTGCCAGCAGTGTGTACTATCTTAAAGATGCACTGCAGAAATTCACCAAAGATCTTCGGGCAGCAGCTTTCAAACCCATGACCATGTTTATTTGGAAAGACAAAGGCAGCTGATACATGGGAACATTACCACCTGCAATTCCCATTCCAACCCACTCACCATCCCGACTTGAAGATACATTGCACTTTGTTCATTGTTGTTGGGTCAAAATCCTGAAGTTACCTTCCAGTCTCCATTGTGGGTCAACCCGTAGTAGGTTGACTGCTGTAGTTCAAAAAGAGATGGGCAAGTAATTCTGGCCAACCTGTGATGCTCTCATCTGACTAATGAATTTGAAAAAAAACTCCACTTATCTCTCTTTGCTGAAATTCTTTCTTTATTTTGTCAGTTGTGTTTTTTTCCATATTCCTCTTAAATACGCTTTTCTTGAACTACTCCACGCAGTAAAGAAGGTTACTGTGAGTTCCCTGTTTGATTTATAGCACACTGGTAAGTTATGCAGACCAAGAAGGTTCCAGATTTGATGTCTGCTGTGTTTTCTGATGCTGGTTAAGCACAGTTGGCTGTATTGTGTACAGTTTAGGTTTCCTGATATGAGGATGGCTACTGAGGGAACACAAGGAAGATATACTAGACTGATTTGTGGGTTGGTGGAACTGACAGGAAGAGACCATATCGGCTCTGACTATATTTACCAGAGTTTAGAAGAATGAGGGGGGGAGTTCTCGGATTAAATGCATAAAATCCTAACAGGATTAGGTGAGGTAGTTCTGAATGAATGTTCTCAATGATTGGGAAGTCTCACATCTAAGCATAACGAGTAGCCCTTCTAGGACAGGGGTGAGGAATTTCTTTGAGAGTGGTGAGCCTGAGAAACACTCTACCACAGGAAAATGTTGAGGCCAAAACAAAAGAGACTTTCAAGAAAGGTGTAGATATAGTTTTTGGAACTAAAGGGATCAAAGGATGTGTGGAGACAGTGGGAACAGGGTGCTGTGTTGGATGATTAGCCATGATCGTATTGAATGATAGAACAGGCTTGAATAGCCAATTCCTGCTCCTATATTGTAGGTTTCTATTGTCTAGCGCTTGATGGGGGTGGTGGGGTTAAGTGTGCCCTTAAACTTGATGATGACTATTCAGTAATTTGTGTTAATAAATACAAGTAACTGCATGGGTGAATGTGTGGCTTTGGTTTCCAAATGAGCAATGGGACATCTGGAGATAGAGAAAGTACAATGCCAAAGCATCTCAACCACAGCCTCAAGTGCGATCAACTGATTTGATACACATTGTTTTCAATCTGGAAGTACCTTTGATTTAGGAAGTGATATCTTGGTAATCGGCAAAATTAAATTCCATCTCTTATTACTGTTCAATAGCTGTTGACAAAGCTTACAAGATGTTGTTGGAACCAGAACAGAAGAAACGTGCTATCGATGTGATACAAGCTGCAAAGGAAACAATAGAACACAATGTAAGCAGTCATTTTAATCATTTTGGGCATGATCATGAATGTGGCTCAATTAGTGTACTTCTCTGCCAACAATTCCTAAACATTTCTATGACTATTACCGAGATAGAAGAATTGGATCTGTGTGTGCCTTTCTTTCCCATTTTACTTGTTGATATGAGCAAGTATGTACAATGCATTATGTTTTCAGTAAGTTTTTAGTAGCCTTGCAGTCTGTGTGTCAATGAAGCCTTCCTTGTTAATGAATTTGAAGCTTAGAATGTTCTGTTGATTTATACTAAAAGCCAATGTGCGTCCTCAATTTTAAATAACACATTTAGCATATCCTAAATCATCTAAAATTAAATGTTCTAGAGTTTGAATTGTTCTCATTTGTAGGTAGCACAAGAAGCTTCAACATTTTATTGTTAAAGAACCTAACCTAACTCCTCTAATTTGGGGGGTGTGGGGTGCATGGTGGGTCAGTGGCTAGCACTGCTGCCTGTAAGCACTAGGGACCTGGTGTTTGACTCTAGTCTTGGGTGACTGGCTGCATAGAGTTTGCACATTCTGCCTGTGTTTGCGTATGTTTCTGCTGGGTGCTCTGGTTTCCTCCCACAGTCACAAGGTGTGCAGTCTAGGTGGATAGGACATGCTAAATTGTCCTGTAGCATCCGGGGGTGTGCAGGTTAGGTGGATTACCATGAAAAATTGCAGGGCTATGGGAATATTTAACGGATTTAATTGGAATTCCAGTGACCAAAAATGCCAGTGTTGCTGGCACCCAGAGTGTCCATTTAAAATGTGCAACTGGTAATTTAAAGTTAAGTTTTGCTTGAAGAAAGATTGAAATTATCAACCAGTTAGAACCAAGCAGTTTTACTAAAATTAAACTTTTTTGTTCAAGTTTCAATTGAAATTAATATAAGCTGAATAAAACATTTGATGATTGGGGACGAGTGGGTTCAATGTGTTGTCTGGTATTAGCTATGAACATTAAATTAGCATTAAGAGTGCAGTTTAAACCTGAAGATTTACTATCAATGTAACTTCTACAAATTTCTAAAAAGGAGGAATTTCAAATTTATGATCTTGCACTGTTTGATCCCCCAAACTTTAACTATAGTAGTTAATGATGGTGTAGCTCCATTGTTTTATTGCAGAAGTGTATTTATTATGCTCCTCTCTATTTGAGTTTGGGTCCATTTTAAAACTCTTATCAGGGAGATAAAGATAACATGCGAAGGAAAGAAGTTATTGTTTCAGGAAAGGTGAAACTTGTCTGTTAGTTATGTAGAAAATGCGACCATCAGAAGAGGAGAGGATCAGGGTGAGGTGTGATGGCCCTTCATGATAGAATAGCCTTCCAGTATTTGCAGTCCACATCCCAGAGTAGATGACTATTTAACTAATGTAAGATAACTGATGCCTTTGGGATGGTTTGGAGCATGAATTGGTGCGTACAAGAAATGAGGTAAAGAAGAGGAAAGCAGTTGTTTGTCTGTAACTAGGACATTTGTTCATTTCCTTTTTAAAGTAGTGGTCAGTAGTTCTCTGTTCTGCCCCTAGGTAGCTCTGTTGCATCATCTACAAAACTTGGTTATACAGAATCGAACTGGCAACATCTGGTGGCACTTCAGTTACATTGCTTTTCTTGGTGCTGTCAGAAATATCAGAGGATTATTTTGTGGCTTTAAATTGGTCACTTTGAACCGAGCCATTTTTTCTGTTTTACTTGTGAATTCACAGGCATTTGTTAAAAATTGAAAATCAGAATTGGAGGTTGAGTGAAGCCGTTTGACTTGTACAATTTTCCTTTACTTCCCCAACAATCCTCTTATCTGTTTTCTTACATGACCATCTAGAATCATGAGGAGTCTTTTACTCTCTTTTTGACACTACTCTGTTCAAAGATGTAGAGCAGGATGTTAGGTTCTATTTTTAACTGCTGTGCTGGAGATGCCCATTTAACGTCCCAGCTGGGAACTGAAATTCACCTCCCATATTTTGGGCACATTTAAATGTCAAACCTTGATGGAACCTGGAACCTGTTGCGTTCTGTTTGGTGGTCCAAGAACCGGCAAGTTTTCCTTAAACCTGACATGCAGGCAGCATTGGGTCTAGTTACGATTAATTATTCGTCAGTTTAGTCCGACAGAAATATGTTCATAAAGCTTTGATTTCTGTGTTATTTTAAACCAGGTGGATAAACTCTGGTCAAGATACATCTCAAGAAAGGAACCAGTTTGTGGCTGTCACCTACATAGAGTTGAAATAAGCACACTTGTAGCCATGATTTTTCTATTGTTCCTGTGTACTGATTTACGTAGCTTTCATTATGTGCAAATGTGCCATGCTGCAAACCTACAACTGGGCACCATTTGTTGGACAATTCCGACAATGTGAAGAATCATACTGACAACTGATTTAGGGTTATCCGTTAGGCTGTTGACGAGAAATACTCGTGTGTACTGCAAGCGAAATATATTAACATACAGGAAGCATGTGCTCTTCGCACATAGAACATGTACATGTATTGTGCCCATATCAACCTAAGATAGGTGACAGTCACTCACTGGTTCATTGGTCAAGGCATTGCCCTGAGAAATCAGTCAAACTACTTCGCTTAAATTTTAAACAAAGGCTGACAGTTAACTGTCAAATATCATTAATGGGTACACTCTCCATGGCAACACCTCTTCTAACCAGAATCCGCTTATCAACCAATTGATGCTTGAACTCAGGAAGTACAAATGTTTGCTTTCCCTTCAATGGTATTCTTGAGAAATGTCCTGATGACAGTAAGATAAAAAACTTCATCACAATATACTTAAGTTCTCCTGCGATATCCATTGTTTTTTTCCATGTGTCCCAGCCCTTTTGTTGATGTAAATAGTTGTGGCACATTTTACAGTGTTGTAGTGCATAAACCCAGACTGCTTGTGTCATAAGTTTCTTTAAATGGCATCCATAATGGGCCAAACAAATACTGTAATTGTGTAGCTTTCCTGCCTATATATTACATAGCAGTTGGTCAAGAATTAAAAACAGAAATTGCTCGAAAAGCTGAGTCAGAGATAGACCAGGTGAAAGTGAGGGCGGGGTGGAAATTGGAAACAAAATCCATGAACTTTTCCAATTCTGGATGAAGGAGGGAAGCAGCACCGATGCTATGGTCGATATATCAAAGAAAGAGTTGTGGTTGAGAGCCAGAATAGGACTGGAGTAAGGAATGATCCACATATCCCACAATGAGGCAGGCCTAACTGGGGTCCATATGCTTACCCATGGCCAGCCCTCTGACCTGAAGAAAATGAGAGGAATCAAGAGAAGTTGCTCAAGGTGAAGACGAGCTAAGCTAAGCGGAGGATGGTGGTTGTAGGTGGTGATAGTTCAGGCCTTTGCTCCAGAAAGAAGCAGAGAGCCTTGAGACCATCCTGGTGAGGGATGGACTTGTGAAGGGGACCTCGTGGTCAAGTTGTTTGTCCTTGCGTATTACGCTTTTTCCACCGGAGTGAACATTGGCTGTGTGCAGCACCTCCCAGCAAATATAACTGGATAGCAGTTGGTACAATTAATCCTGGATGTCTTTTTATTCGAGATAACAAGGTGTAGAGCTGGATGAAGACAGCAGGCCAAGCAGCATCAGAGGAGCAGGAAGGCTGACTTATTCTGGTGAAGTCGCTGATAATTGATGACTCTCTTGTTACTTTAGTCCAGTTCTGATAACGCATTACAGACAAAATATTGAAGTAAATTGTTCCCAAAAATATTTTATCATGTGGTGCTATGTGTTTAACTCCCTGGAAATATAAAATATATAATCCATAAGTCTGTCATTTACATTGTTATCTAAAACATTTTGAGTCTTTAGTGACTACAAATTTCTTTTTGGTTTTTTAGATGAAAGAAAAAAGAAAGGCATTAAAGAAGGAAGGAAAGCCTTGTGTTTTGGAAGAGGATGACCCTGAAGTTGTAAGTGAAATAAGTTATGGTGCTGGTAACAATTCTCGAGATGAACCTCATAGAGTGCATGTCTTGCATTTCAACTGGGGAGAATACTTCAAATGTTGATAGTGTTTAAGGAATAAAATTAGGCACTAAAAAAGATTGAATATCTTGGCAGCTCATATTGCAATAGTTGCTCTGTAATGGGCTTCTTGAGAGCCAGCCAAAGTGAGCAGCACACTGTTGCAAGCATTTATTTCTAACAATTTATCATTCAAGCAGGCAGTTAAATGGTAGTCCAAATTTCTTTCTACAGCTGTTTTTGTAGTCCCATTTGTGAAAACATCAAGTATGTATTTTTAGTGAAATGGTTTGTTTTTAGATTTTTTTCTGAAATGAGTTTTAGGACTTTAATATGTTAGACATAAAATCAGCAAACTATGTGCAATTTTGCTAAATGTATAAAGTTTTGAAAGGTTTTTCTCCATCTATATAAAAACAGTATAAAATAAGCGTAAACATTATACACAAGCAGTAGTTCCAGACATGTTTTATTTAAAGTTACATGAAGGAGTTATTATCAAAATATGAAAAGCAAATCTTTATATGCAAAGGCAAATAAATGACCAACTGGCAGCAGAATTTCAACACGCCATGCCTTAAACAGCCATTTTACTAGAGCAGTCAACAGTAGGCTCTTTAAACCTATCCAGTCGGATTGGGAACCCACTGTGAGGAATCATGGGATAATGGGAACTGCGGATGCTGGAGAATCCGAGAGAACAAAGTTTGGAGCTGGATGAACACAGCAGACCAAGCAGCATCTTAGGAGCACAAAAGTTGACATTTCGGGCCTAGACCCTTCATCAGAAAAGCCTTTTCTGATGAAGGGTCCAGGCGTGAAATGTCAGCCTTTGTGCTCCTAAGATGCTGCTCGGCCTGCTGTGTTCATCCAGATCCACACTTTGTTATCTGAGGAATCATGGGTCTCTCTTTATTGTATTAGCTGACTGCTTGGGAATAGAATTTGAGGTTTCAGCAGAAATAGTGAACGTAAAAATCAAGAGATAATAATGAGCTTGTGTAAAATAAGAGCTGAAATGAAACACTTGGTGTTAGGATTCACGTGGTTGGAAGTAATTGAAGCTTTTCGTAAGGTACGTACAGATATGGAAATACTTATATCCTCCTTCCATCAGAATAACATAGATGATGGAGTAATGTGACATTAATGTTTAGTATTACCAAAGAATAAGGTGAAGCAGATTGCTTTCTGTAGGTGAGGGATCTAGAACAAATAACAAGAACTGCGGCTTCTGAGAATCAGAAACAAAATCAGAAATTGCCAGAAAATCTGAGCAGGCCAGAGGAAGGATCCCTGAACCAAAAGTGTTAACTCTGATTTCTCACCACAGATGCTGCCCGACCCGCTGACCTTTTCTAGCAATTTCTGATTTTGTATCTAGAACACTGAGTCAGATACAAATTGTAAAAAAAAGAATTGAAATTTACACACAGTTGTGTAACTGTGGAATTCACTTTATGGCCAGTGTTTTTGAGATGGAAATTGTCAATGTTCAACATTAAATTGTAATCATGGATGAAAGAAAATTGGCTGGAGGTCTATTAGTTTGCATGGTGGGTAAACACCAATACAATTTACTTGGGCCAAATGACCAGTTTTCACTTTGTGATGTGTAATTATTTCTTGGTAATAGTGAAACAGTGGAGTATGAGATATGATTTAACTTGTGATACTTAAGAAGTGTGATTTGCACACTTCTCTTACTTCCCTAATTTTTATTATTATTTGTGGGCAATTTTTCTGTTAAGGTCAAATCTTCATCTGTAAATTTTCTCTATAAGCAACGTAGGAGCAGGAATACACCATTAAGCTCATTGAACCTGCTCTGCTGTTCTAGATAATAGCTGATCGTCTACCTCAATGCTGTTTTCCTGTGCTATCCCCGATGTCATTAGTAATCAGAAAGCTATCAATTGCTGTCTTAAACTTAACGTCTGAGTTTTTCCAGAAAAAGCTTCAATTAGTTTCCATCATGTGAATCCTAACACAAGTGCTCTTATTTCACGCAGGCTCATTATTATCTCTTGAAACCTGGATTAGAGAATTTTGAAGATTCACCATTCTCTGAGTGAGGATGTTCTCCGTCATCTTTATCCTGAATGATTTGCCTTTTCTGAAGTTTTTTTTTTGGTTTTAGACTCTGCAGTCAGGGATTCCTCCTCTCTCTATCTACTGTGTTCTCCCTTTAAGAATTTTATCAGTTTCTTTGAGCTGGCCTAACAATAATCTAAATCCCAACAAATGGAAGTGAAGACTTCTCAGTTTTTTATTGTAGGACAGTACCACATTTCCAGGAATTAGTTTGGTGAATCTGCTGCACGTTACCTATGCAAGTATATCCTTTGTTTAAAGGAAATAACAATCTATACTTAGGTACCAACTCACTAGTTTTCTGCACAATTAAAACAAGATTTATTTCTCTTGTTCTCCATCCTCCTGTGATAAGACTAAAAATTCACTCGCCTTCTGAATCACTTGTGGCGCGGACATACCAGCTCTCGTACTGATGAACAAGATTACCTGGGTCCTATTGTCATCATTCTCACCATTTTAAAAAAAATGCTCCTATATTCCTCCCACCAAAGTGGATGGTCTTATATTCCGTACATTCATTAATATGGATTGCTAAATTAATATTAAATATTTTCTGGCTCCATGTCAAGTTTTTTGCTGATTTTACTTTATTCCAGATCGCGACTGCAGTTAGAATGGTTGGCTTTAGCAATGTCAATATGTCAACACAACAATTTGACAACTCAAGTTATTTTAACTCTTGCTGTGCAATTATTTTCTCATGCTTTCAATTTTATCTTCCTCTCAACAAGCCTGGTAGAAATTAATAATAATAGTATTCAGTTACCTTGTTAATGACATTCAGCACTTAGCAGGTGTGTGTAATGATGGTCAACTTTCTTTCTGGGGCTTGAATTAGAGTTAAGTCTCAGTCAAAATGACTTGAAATAACTTGAAGTCATTCGAGCACGTCATGAGCAAGTGTTTTTTATGCTGATACGCAAAGCACCCAGTGTTACTTAGTACCATACTGTACATGTGAGCAATTATGGATATAAGAAAGGGGCAAAAGTAGTGTTTCTAAGGTGCTTTTTTGTTTGCCTTTTTGCTTTTAGCTCTTTTCCCTGTTTTTCAACAGAGTTTATTGGGGAAGTGGGACAAACAAACTTCTGCCATTTCTGTAAACCAAGAGCCAGGAAGTGCAGAAAATAGCTGTTTGTTAACTTCCCATTACTCTTACTTCAGGAAACAGTGTTCTCGACAGCCCAGCTGTAGTGTTGAATGCCATTTATTGTACAGATTTTGATCAAAGATATCAAAATATGAAACTGGATAGCAGTTAGCTTATTAATCTCTATGATAACTCTACGCGAAGTTTATTAGTCTTCTACTTTGCCAATCATAAAGGCAAATTTTAAATCTATAGCTGATTGTGAAGTATTTGTGTGATGTTAGAGCTTTTTCAACTGAACAGGTTCCAAGTGTTTTGATATTGCTGCTTTTTCATTAACTTGTACATCATCTGCTGCTTGCATCTTTTCCTCAATATCTTGAGCACTTTTTTTCTCTCTGAATTAACTTTTTTAAACTAGGATAGGAGTGCAATTGTTGAAGCTTATGTTCATTCCTGGAAGGTATTATACCTGTGACAAATACTTCTCACTTACAGCATTTACAGATCCCTCCCCACCACCACCTGGATGAAATGTTTTTCCTCCAGTCCCCTCTAAACTTCTTGCTGTTAACTTTAAAATTATGCCACCTTGCTTTCATCTAAAGGGAACAGCTGTTTGCTATTCAACCATGCTGCCAATCTTTGTGACATTCACAAACTTAGATATTATCCCTCCCACATTCTCATCTGCACATTTATGCATATCTCACACAATAAGGGACCCGGCACTGATCCCTGTGGTATGCCACTGCACATTGGGCTCCAGAAGCACAGACAAACTTCAGTCATCACTCTCCATCTTTTACGATTAAGCCAATTTTGGATCTTGCCAAGTTACTCTGGATCCCATGAGCTTTTACCTTCGTTATCAGTTTTCCATGTGGGACCTTGTCAGAGGCCTTGCTGAAATCCATAAAAAGTACATCAACTGCCCTACCCACATCCAAACACTTTGGTCACTTTCTCTCAAAATTCTACCTGATTTGTTGGGCATGATTTCCCTCTGATAAAGCCATGCTGACTATCCCCTAAACAAGCCTTAACTGTAAATGGAGATTCATTTCTCTTTCATTATTTTGTTTATTAGCTTCCCTACCACTGATGTTAGACTGCCTGGTCTGTAGTTCCCTGGTCGATCTCTACCACCCTTCCTGTAAAGTGGAACCATATTAGTTGTTCTCCAGTCCTCTCGCACCTCTCCTGTGACCAGAGGCTACTTAACAATTTGGGTTAGGACCCCTGTGAGTTCATCCTTTGTCTACCACAGCAGTCTGGGATACAACTTGTTTGGACCTGGAGATGTGTCCACTTTTAAATCCAGCAAATCCTCCAATACCACCTTACTTCTTATATCAGTCTACTGAAGAACTTTGCAGTCCATGTTCTTGAATTTTGTAATTACATCCCCCTTCCAAGTAAGGACAGATGTGAAGTACTCTAATACACTACAAGTATCCTCTTGCTTCATGCACAGTTTGCTTCCTTGGATAAGCCCTAATCTTTCCCCAGTTATTCTCTTCCCCTTTACGGACTTAGAGGCTATCGTGGGATTTTGCCTAATCTTGTCTGCCAGTATTTTCTCATGCCCCCTTTTTGTACTTACAATGCGTTAAATTCTCCCTGCATTTCCTACACTCCCATAGGGCCTCTATTTCACTCACTATTCCTGTTTTCCTTTGCCCTGAATGTTCCTGTACATCCATGGTTCTCTAGACTTGTTGCTCCTGTATTTCACCCTAAGTGGAGCATATTCGGCCTGAACTTCTCCAGTAGCTTTCTCAGTGCTTCCAAATATTCTGCTGAAAAGTTACTCTCAAGTAGCAGGTCCCAGTCTATTTTGGCCAGATCCTGTTTTACCCCACTCCAGAAGTTTGTTTTTAGATCTTTCTCTTTTTCCATAACAAACTTAAAACATGTGTTTTTGTATCGCTCGCACTGGAAAACCTGTCCAGCTTCATTCCCCAGAATTAGGTCAAGACCTGCACTGTCCCTTGTTGGGCTATCTGCTTGTTGACATAAAAACTCTCTTGTATACATTTTAAGAAATCTGTCCCTATTAAACCTTTATACCAATTATCCTAACTAATATTAGAGTTCTTGTAATTCCCAAGCAGAAGTGCCCTATTATTACTTTTACACACTTTCGTGAATTGACTACACATCTGCTCCTCAATTGTCTGCTGACTGTTGGGGACCCATAATATACTCCTAACAGTGTGACTGACCTCTTTTTATTCCTAGAAGTATGTTTCTCTCGTCTGTCATTGCAAGCATGATTGAAATACTTTGAGAAACACACCTAAACCCAATACCATCCCTGTTCCTAACCACACAAACCTTTCAGTTTAAAAATTCTCATTGTATTGAACCAGTCAGACGTGGAATTAAGAGGAAAATTCTGAACGGCATTCATTGTTTGTAAAGATGATTGCAAGAGACTCAACCACATGTGTGAATGTTTACAACAGAATCCCATACATGTTTTATCAGAGATAGTAGGAACTGCAGATGCTGGAGAATCTGAGATAACAAAGTGTAGAGCTGGATGAACACAGCAGGGCAAGCAGCATCAGAGGAGCAGGAAGGCTGATGTTTCAGCCTTCCTGCTCCTCTGATACTGCTTGGCCTGCTGTGTTCATTCAGCTCTACACCTTGTTATCTCATGTTTTACCAGTGTCTGTGCCCTTTAATTTTCACAATTTATTATCTTGAGATGAGCCCAAAAGATGCATTTTTCCACCTTTTAGCAAATCTTGCGTAATTGCTGGCCTTAATGTAGTTTTACAGCTCGTAAATATAAGTAACTCAACAAGATAAGTTATTCATTCAGAGAAGTGAGAGCTGAGCGCATTTAATTTTAGCTGTGAGGGATTTTCAAATCTGTGTCATGCTGAAAGCAACTAAGACTTGCCTGTCCTACGACTTTAATTTGGTGCTTTTTAAAGAGTATATTCTATGGCTTCTATGTCTTTTAGTTTTGCTGAAGTATCAAGCCAGTAACTCCAGTGTTGCTGTTCATGATGTTGCATTGAGCTTTCATCAGTTATGTCTTGCACTTTGTAAGTGCCTGTTACCTCTATCTCTACTCTATCTGCACACACTCGCTTCTTACTGCTTGCTCAGATTCAGGATGTATGTTTCAGTAACAAAAAATCCCCACAAAGTTATGAAAACGAATGCTGCCTGAAAGGATGAAAATGACCCTTGCTAAAAGTAAAGTGATTCAAAGAAATTATTTTTTGTGTTGGATGCAGTGGCCCCTGCCACGTAAAGGATTTGTATAAGAAATCCAGTGTGTGCTGTGTTCACCCATTAGTCCCTCTGTCCGGGGTTGTTATTAATTGGTTTCCTCGTTGTATGTATTCCTTTCATTTGTGATCCATGTTTGTGTTTGAGGGTGTTTTGTCAGATGAGTTGTAATTGGTCTTGAGTTTGCTTTTCCTTTTACTTTCTTCTTTAATCTTTAACAGATTAAATCTGCCCCTGCTATGTATTTTGCACATCTACAAAATCGAAATTTCCATATTAGGGTGTGCAGCTCATGATATATCCATAAATGTGTAATAGACATACCGTGTCCTGAGAATTCTGCTTTCTATGCTGCTATTTCATACTTGATTTACTTAAGTGTGATTTGTCATATCCCAACAATTTTAGATATTTGAAAATTAAGACGGTATGTTGTGGATAAGGTGTTCACAAAAACATCAGCTTTTAGGGTTCCTTAGGACTGTGACCATATTTTTGAGATGGGAGGAATGGGGTCTCATTTAACAAAAGTGTTTGGGAGACACACCCTTACATTTTCAGTTAACTCTAATTTAAAGTAATATCTTTGTATCCTGATTGTTTGTGTAAGAAATTAATATTCATGTAGAATAAAGCATTCTCCCTCAATGTACAATACAATGTACTAGTACCAGTTTCAGCTGATGGCAAGTTAGACCAGGCTCTTGCCAGTTTGAATATAGCACAAGGAGCTATATGTTGGTGGATAGTGTCTTATAAGCCATGTGTAACTTTTATCCGATATTGTCCTTGTGATACATTGAAAACTGGGTGGTTTCACATTTTTTGGTCTGTACCGGAACAACACAGCCTGTCTGTTTGGTAAACTGTATTTATAGATCTGTTGACATTTGCAGTATTAGTTGGAAATATTACATCAAACATTTCTGATTGGAGGAGGCAAAATTAAGTGTCAGAAACAATGGTTCATAAATCTTGGTGCATAATTGTTAAAATCATTGCAAAGTATTCTCCAGAAGATGCATCCTAATTTCAGAAAAATAGTATTGACTGCTTTATTAGTTCTTAGTGTACTGCAGTAGAAATAATAAAAATAAGGTGAATGGAAGCTGAAGTCATATAAGGGGCAAGTAGAGTTTTGATGTCCTTGTGGACCCTTCCCTGCTTACCTTCAGAGACTCTTTGATAATGTATAAATAAATCCCTGAATTTTTCATCTTCAAATATTAACATTATAGCGTTCAGTATTTTGATTCATCTTTGCAAGAAATGAAGTATTTTGGATTTTCTTTTCTGAGCATTTCCTCTCTAACTGAAATTCTCAATCATGGGATTCAAGTCAGTTACAGGATCTTGCTATTTAAGTTATTGTAATTGTATTGATTGAGCAGTTATTCATTATGTCCTGAATTGTGTCAGACTCAATTTTTCCCTCAACTTTGCTAGTTTAAGCAATCAGTGCACAAACAAACTATGAAGCTGTTTGCTGAATTAGAAATTAAAAGGAAGGAACGTGAAGCCAAGGACATGCATGAAAGGTATGTAATTATCTTAAAATCTATGTTACTGAATATTCTTCATTTGTTTCCAGCACCCACATTTAAAAATAGCCATTTATAAAGGGTTGGTCATTAGAAACTTACGATTTTGGATGAGGAAACAAAGCTGTGAAATGTATCCTACTCTTAACTGTAAGGAACTTAAATTATCCAGTATTTGAAAACGTTGTGCTAAATCCTTTCAAGTCAACACCGCTGTACTTGGTGATTTATATTGGATCCTGGTCCAACAGTATATTTCTCCAACTAAAAAAGGTCCTTATTTCAAATCCCTTTGTGACCTCACCCCTCCCTGTTACTCTCACTTCCTTGTTCTTGCACATGCTATATTTTCTAACCTCTGTAGAACCTTCTATGATACCCTGATTTTTTTTTTCATTCTAACGTCTTAGTCATCCCCTGTTTTCATCACTCAAACATTGGCTAGACCCTAGCTTCTTGGGCCCTAAAACTCAGAGATTTCCTCATTTTAAAAGGCAAGATTGGCAGGGAGGTAATATTTTCTGAAAGACTTTGATCAGGCTTTCGGACATCTGCCCTTATCCCACGTAACTTTTTTTGTTAACTTTGTTGTGAAGTGCCTTGAAGTGTATTTAGTATATCTTGTGATGTGATATACATTTTCCCTGGGTTGGAGGAGAAACCTTTCCACTTACTGATTTATAACTTTTCCACAGCCCTCTCCTCCTCTTCTATCCCCTACCATCTCACACTTTATTCTCTAGGACTCTGATTCATACTGGGATGAGATTAAATGGGTTCTAGCTTACTCCCAGTACTGCACCTGAATTTCAATCTTTGAGTATGGTTCTATGTGTTGGTGAATGTATTTTGCACCAGACTGATGGCTTTAGGAATGGAGTATGGGGCAAGATCATAACGAAGCCCACTCCAATGGTCACACATGCTTGTTTACCAGCAGTAAGTAATGGTACAGTCAAGAGAAATTGGTTTTATGGGTCTCCCAGCTCTTTATTCCCTGGGTAGAAAAGCAAGGAAACATTGTAGGAAATTGATAGGAGTGTTATCATAAAGCAGGCTGTGCAAGCTTTAACTCCCCTCGTTTTGCTGGGAATTGTAAATACCTGCTATCGCGGCAAATAGAAACACCTTAAAGAGAAATCTCAGCAGCAGAGTGCTCATCTATGAACAAGTTTTCTCATGCTGCCCATACTTCTAAATACAGGAAACGGCAAAGAGAAGAGGAAATTGAGCAGGAAGAGAAAGCAAAACGTGATAAAGAGTGGCAGAAAAATTTTGAGGTTTGTCAAATTCTAACTTGCCAATTTTCTAATTCTTGTCATGCTTTGAATGGCTTGTGCAGCAATGAGTGGAGGTTATGATTCTGCAGTCCTGTTGAAAATGGTTTCTTTCTGAAAAGCCAACTTATTTTAATAACTAACTTGACAGCAAGATGTACAGTGAGTGATGCATAATAGTCAGTTTGATAGCCCATCTTGAAACAGTGATAAAAATAATCTGTTTTAAATTGTAATTTAGTGACTAATATTATAAGAACTCTGGATTCTTATTAAGGAGCACTATAGATTATACACTCCAATTCCATGTGCCATATTTTGATGAGTTTTTCTTGGTGTGGCACAACTATTATGTGCTCAGCAAACCTAAATACAGAAATATGCTTTATTTGATCAGATATTGTAGTAGGATTAACAATGAAGCTAACTGCGCTCACTATTGTCTGTATGGAAATCTCACCGCAATTTGTTTTAAACTATTCTTTCACGGGATGAGGGTGTCGCTGGCTGGACCATGTTTTATTGCTTGTCCCTAATTGCCCAGGGGGCTTAAGTGTGCACCACATCCCCTGTGGGCCTGGATTCACATGTAGGTCAGACTGGGTAAGGATGGCTGTTTACTTCCCTAAAGGACATTAATGAACATTAAACAACGGATCACCATTAGACTGTTAATTCCAGATTTTTATCGGATTCAAATTTCACCATCTGCTGTGGCGGGATTTGAATCCAGTTGTCCAGGACATTAGCTGGTTCTCTGAATTAATAGTCTAGTTACAATGCCATTAGGCCATCACAAACTTATGGAGGCAGTTAAACATGGAAGTTCAAATGTTGCTGTCAAAGGCACCTTGCACTCTCCTGCAAACAGCGTTTTTCTGTCTGTATTGCTGTTCAAATAGATTTACTGTTTTGAGGTAAACTCACCGGAAAGGTAGTGTTTGTTCATTGCAGAATGAGCTCCCTTTTAATGACATGGGCAGTCTTAATTACTTCAAACAACTTCTCTAACAGTGGAAAATGAATCTGAAAAATCGTGGTTTCATTCTATTGGCATTTTGTTGTTAGATTTTCTGATTCAGATTTGCATTAATGAATGAATTACACTCACTCTGGCCCAAGTTTAAAATTCCAAAACTTGTATTTCAAACCGTCCGTGACCTCACTTCTTCATATTTCTGTATCATTCTCTGGCCCGGTGATCCCCACCTTGAATTTTATTTTTGTTACACCAGCTCTGGTATCTTGAATAGCTCTGCTTTCACAGACTGACATTGGCAGCTGTGTCTTCAGCCAACTAGATCAAACAATCTGAAACTACCTTCCGAAATTCTTCTACTTTTCAACCCTTCCTTAAAACCAACCTTATCAGAATTTAATCACTACTATGTTCCCACCCTTTGAATACTTCCTCCTTTGATGCCATACAGAATTTGTTTAGTTCAAGAAATTCTGTAGATGTTAATGTTGGGTGTTTGATATTTTAATATGGCATTTGTTTGAAATACGGAAAAGATCCAAGCATGATTACTCTGTTTGGTCATTGTGAACTTGAGTTACATCTCCAGACGTGTACAGATTGAGATTTCAAGTGCTGGGGATTTTAGTTTGGCACAGTGTGCCAGAACAGTTTGAAGTAATAAATTGGGGTCTTTTACAAGAACTATGTTAACTTCATGAATTATTTTTCTACAGCACTTATTCTCACTTGTTGGCAACATTTGGTTTGTTTTTCTACTTTTTGCTTAAATGCACTCCTCCACAGCATATTGTGATATGAGGATTGCGATGATGTAATACATTGCAGGCTTCAGATCTCACTGTGATCAGATTCTTGTTGTTTTTCCCAGCCAGGGATAGAAGAGCTTTAGAGATGATGAGCCCCAAAATTAATGGGGAGGATGGGTGAGGGGCAGAAGAAGAATCCAGTAAGCTCCTGCTGTACCCAATGGCAAAATCTCATTACTGTCCTGGCCTCCTGTTTTTAGCCGAGCAACCAGCCAACTTGATGGTCTGTTCAGTGGGTAGGAGGAAACACCTCCAGCAGGAGTCCACAGCAATGGATAATTCCCGATTGGTGGGAGACCTGCAATTGACACTGAGACCGGGAAGGTTTGAGCACTTCAGCTCCTTTCTTCCAGGGATTCCTTCCTGTCACAAACACTTTAAACATTGGGTATTCACTGCTGTACAATTTACTGGCTAGGCATTGTTCCACACATTCTTTTTGTCTGTTGGCACTCTGTCACTGTGTCTGCAGCAAATCAACATTAAGACCAATAAGGTGCTAAAAACAGTGTTCTAATGTGAGTAAAAAAACAGAAGCTTTGCAAACTATCTCTATGGTGATTACAGATAAAGCTAAAACAGCTGATTGAAGTTTCATGATTGACGCAATGTGTGCTAGAAGCTCACATCTTGGTCCCAGAAAATAATTGGGCAACAGTCTTGTTTCTACATCAGGAAAACATGGGTTGAATTTTATCCTTGCTAAGTACTCCCAGTGCTGTGTATTGCAGAGATTGTATACAGTGTCCAGACCTACCACAACATCTCAACTACAGAGAGCAGACCTTAATAACTGATTTTTTTCCTTGGCTTGTCATTTTTCTCCATTGTCAGTCGTCTACATGGCAATTTTGAATTGTAACTGCTTTAATTCTACATTGGCAACCCATTTTAGTACACTGAGACAAAGATAGTTCATTTACTAGAAAATAACATGTTCGGAAGACTTGTCGTACACTTTTGATTTTTAAGTATTAACTGCTGTATGTAATGGTTACCACAGGAAAGCCGTGATGGCCGTGTTGATAGCTGGAGAAACTTCCAAGCCAATAAAAAAGGGAAGAAAGAGAAGAAACAGAGGAGTTTTCTCAAACCACCAAAGGTTAAGATGGAGCAGCGATAAGAGCCATCTGAAAATAGTTTAGGAAAATATAATAGGAAATGATAAACACAAACTATAGCAATGTTTACTCCAGACCATGTTCTTCTCTTAGGAGTAGTGTTTGCAGTTTATTGGCAGAAATGTTTTTTTTCCCCCCTGTCCATTCTACTGATGGTAAGTGTTGCGGTAGTTAGTACTGTTTTTTATTTTCACCCCGATGATCTATGTAGCAGGGCTTCACTGCTTCCTGATTCTCAACCAATATGATGTAAATGTACAGTATAAAAGAGGTTGATAATGACCTTGTATCCTTTTGAAAACCTTTAATTTTTAAGCCCTGTAATTTAACGTTTTGTAACCTTTTTGTACTGTGAACAATTTGTCTATCTTTAGTCATCAAAAGTAATCATTAAAAATGTTTGGAAATAACAAAGTATGTGTTTTCTATTTTCAAAATTGATAGATGCCATATATTGTATAATTAGATTGCATCATACTTTGAAGTATTTATCAAATTTTGACTTTTGTTACAGGTATTAAGGTTGCATAACAATTGCTTTAAATTTCAAACTCCTAGGGAAGGAATATCCATTAACTTAAAGAATGAGGTACTAATGCACAGAGTTATAATTTTACTAGAGGTACTGGTTGATGTTGGGACAACAATTGTACAGATGAAAGCATTTAATTTCACAAAATGCTAACTATCCATATCTGAGTGAATATTGGTTCTGGGTGTGCTCGGGTCAATGCAGATAATTCAGTGTAAAACGAGGTTAGATTCTTTCTGGATTGTCATACAGTCACTTCCAATTCTCTCCAATGAACAAGGTGGAGACTGCTGCAAATGCTTAACAGGTATGGCTGCATTTGTGGAAACAGCAACCGAGTAATTGTCTCAAGCTAATCACTTTTTATCAGAACTCCTCGTTTGTCTCCTGTTTGCTTGCCCACTAACTGTTTTGGTACCCTACTTGACATTTTAATTTTCAAAAAATTGTAAAAAATCTTGAATAAAAACTGATAAGTTCAGGCCATGTCGATTTGTGCTTTGTTATTTTGTAATGTCTAGAAACTGGGAGGGTTCGTTGTTGGTTTGGTGCTTTCTTTTATGAAGTCCCTTGGATGTTACAATGCTGTCT
This sequence comes from Stegostoma tigrinum, assembly GCF_030684315.1. NCBI lineage: Eukaryota > Metazoa > Chordata > Chondrichthyes > Orectolobiformes > Stegostomatidae > Stegostoma > Stegostoma tigrinum. The sequence goes on along the minus strand of NC_081377.1, from coordinate 35,695,682 downwards.
AGTTACATATTACTGTTCTCTTATCATGAGCAATCTAAGTCTTCCTTTACCATGCTGTTATGTATATGTTCACTTCAGATCAAGGACTTTATCTCAAATTTAATCTTTAGTGGAAAATAAATTTTTTGCATCAACTATATTTCTTTATTAGAAATTTGCACACGTCAAATGAGTAGTTGACAACAATATTTGAATGTGAAAGATAAAACTGGGTCCAAAATGGTAATATTTTTCTCCAGTTTTTATTCTCATTTAATTTGTTTATGACTTGAGGTCTGTGGATAGATGATGCTGCCAACATCATAAAAGAACTTTACAAGCAATCCATTTTGTTAACATGATTCCATTCTATTCAATCAGTCTTATTTGAATCCTTTTGAGATGGAGAGCCTGTCCAAGTCAGAGCATGATCCTGTTGCCTTCAATTTTGAATAAATAATTTGCATTTATATAGCATGTTTAACACAGTAAAACAACATCCCTTGGACTTAACAGAATCAAGATACAACACTGTCAAGTTAGGAGATAATAGACAGGTTTAAAGACGATTTTAAAGGTGGAGATTTTTAGTGAAGGAATTCCAGGCTGAGGTCTGTGGGGATTACAATTTCTAAATCTCAATTTGACAATACATTTTTGACAAATCCTATAAAATTGTCACTTCTTGTTTCTGCTTAATTGGAATTGACAGCAGTCATGGAGTACTAAATTGTCAACACATTGTAAGTAGATTAAATCAGTCACAACCAAAAGACCTGAGGGGTTTTTTTAATAATTGGCTAATTGTTAAGAAAACCCCTTCCTAAGAAGGTGGGCAAAACAAATAAGAAAACAGGGATTCAAAATGGAGATTTTTAAGTGGTGGGTTTAAGAGCTATTTGATTTAAATGGAATTCTAGTTACAATTTTTACATTAAAAACAAAAACAAGTACCAAATTGAATGTTAAATTCTGCAGCATGCACATAAAGTTTGCATCCAAAATATTTTCCATTCTGTACAAGCTAAAATGCAACAATTTAAAAAGAAGTTTCAGCTTTGGATTGTCTTGAGCAAATTTTATGCTCACGTAAGCAAATTCACTTTCTTGTGAAGTATGGAAAGAAGTTGTATGAACCATATCTTGCATAAAGCTATTTCTGAAAATTAATGTGATTTGAATGCTGTTGGTATGACATTGTGAACTTTGGGACAGTGAGGCATCATTTCAGGGGAGAAACTAACATGCCATCTCTTAATGTCTACTCAATGGATGAAAACTTTGAATGAGCATCTGAGACGCACTGCCTAAGTGGTCAATTGGTAACTTATGATTTTGGTGAGCATAGTGTATCTTCCCTGATATTTAAAATTATGGAAATGTTCAGATTTGTGCCAAGAGCAGGCCTGATTGATTTGGCACAGATTGTCCACGTGGAATTATTTGCACAATTTTTAGCTCAAACTTATTTCTATATTTCAAACACACAATCTGCCTTAGCCAGTAGTTTGGCCAGTGTAAGAATTCTTTTGCTGTAAAATTGTCATACAAAATATTTTGAGTTGTAGCATGCAGTTTTTATTTTCTAAATTGGCTTATCAAATATACTGATGTTGTGAGCAGTCCGATCCAAAGATAGACTGGTGTCAAACTAACATACGTGGCAAAGATGTGGAAGAGGCCTATGTGTTATCTCAGAAATCTTGGTTAGATTTGACTGACAGTAAACCCTGTTCAACTTGTCCACTTAGCTGTCTGTGATTTTGAAGTCTGGCCTGTCTCATCCATTTGAGAAAACTTGATGGGGGTGGGGGTGCTTGGGGTCCGCTCAGTCCAGGAGTAGTCGCAGGGTGCAATGTTACTCTTTTTCTAATGACACTTGATGTCATATTTCAGGAATTACAGATTCCAAAGCCACTTTGACAGAGGAAAGGTAGGTGTGTTAGATTACTGAAGGTGATAGGATGGTTGGTTTGTTGGTAAGGAGTAAGTTGCTGTTTAGGTGAAGGGGATGTGTAGGATGCCAGGTAAGGAGGAGTGCAGAAAATTGGTTGGGAGGTGTTACTGGGTATGGTGGTGGGGCAAGGGTCGGTCCGTTTGGTGTGTCGTTTCTGGTCTGGTCATGTTCTGGTAGAATGATGGATTCAGCAGAGTTAATGTGATGGGCTGGGTTATTCTTGGGTCCAGCCAGGTCAGGATGTGGACAGGTAGGTGCACTCTAGGGGTGGAGACTTAGTTGGGCAGATCACTGACAATTCAAGAGTTCAGTTTAATAGTTATCAAGAAGTAAGTAGATTTTTAATCATCCAATCTTTCTTGGGTAACTGTTAAGCATCGGTGAGTTGGAACCCTCCAGAATTTCCAATTATAAAGCACTTTTTGAGAGGATCCCAGGTTCAGGGAATACCCGCAACGCCACCAGTGTCTGTGATTCTGTTTTGTTCCAATGTGCAACTCCAGTCCATACAGCTACAATAACTACCTGGAACATCTAGGCCTATGGGATTGATATGCTTTTCATCCTGCCACAAAGAAAGCAAGGTTGGATTTATTTCCAGGAAAAAGGAGATGAATAGGTTAGGTTTAGACTACATGGAAACTATAATTTGATACAAATCCAAAATGCTGAAAATCTGAAATAAAACAGGCAGCGCTGCAGGAACTCAGTATGTCTGGCAATATCTGTAGAGTGAAAGAGGTCTAATTTGAAGTTATTCAGTACTTCCGTATTCAGTGCTTTGTTTTGCAGGTTATTTCAGCTAGGATTGCAGAGTGCTGCACATTTATTGCACAGTATTTCTGTTTTTACCCTGGTTTATCTGGGCAAGAATTATCCTTTGAATCCAACCTCTGGCTTTAATATTGATTATTTTGTGGGAAACCAAACATCAGTTAAGGTCTTACCAAAAGTCAGTAAGTCACTTCTCCAAATTCTACTAGCATCAGTCAGTGATGTGTTCCTGAAAATGACAGCTTTTAAGTGAGGACACCGTAGACTGATGCCGATCGAGGGGGTCCCTGATGGGCAGAAGGGCCTGAGGCTTATTGTTTCTTTCTTCACTTTTTCATTCTTTTTATTTACTTAATCAGCATTCCTTTTTTGTCTTTGTCTTTTATTATTGCTCAATAAATATTCACATTTAAGCAGATTGCTGCTGTTGAGCCTTGTCTTGACTATATTTAACTAAATCTGAACAGAATCACTCGGATGCGTGCTGTAATCCAAGGCAGGGACGTGTTTTTAATGTGAGATGAGAAAGATTTAAAAAGGACGGGGGTCATCTTTTTACACAGGGAGTGGTTCATGTGTGGAAAGAACTCCCAGAGTAAGTGATGGATACAGGTACAGTTACAGTGTTCAAAAGATATTTGGATAAGTACAAGAATAGGACATGAGCCAAATTCAGGCAGGGGTTAAAATCCACAAACCTGCCTGCCCTGGTCGACCCATCGTCTCAGCCTGCTCCTGCCCCACCGAACTCATCTCCACCTATCTGGACTCCATTTTCTCCCTTTTGGTCCAGGAACTCCCCACCTATGTCCGTGACACCACCCATGGCCTCCACCTCCTCCAGGACTTCCAATTCCCTGGTCCCCAACACCTCATATTCACCATGGACGTCCAGTCCCTATACACCTGCATTCCGCATGCAGATGGCCTCAAGGCCCTCCGCTTCTTCCTGTCCCGCAGGCCCGACCGGTCCCCCTCCACCGACACTCTCATCCGCCTAGCTGAACTCGTCCTCACCCTCAACAACTTCTCTTTTGACTCCTTCCACTTCCTACAGACTAAGGGGGTGGCTATGGGCACCCGCATGGGCCCCAGCTATGCCTGCCTGTTTGTAGGTTACGTGGAACAGTCCCTCTTCCGCACCTACGCAGACCCCAAACCCCACCTCTTCCTCCGTTACATTGATGACTGTATCGGCGCCGCCTCTTGCTCCCCAGAGGAGCTCGAACAGTTCATCCACTTCACCAAGACCTTCCACCCCAACCTTCAGTTCACCTGGGCCATCTCCAGCACATCCCTCACCTTCCTGGACCTCTCAGTCTCCATCTCAGGCAACCAGCTTGTAACTGATGTCCATTTCAAGCCCACCGACTCCCACAGCTACCTAGAATACACCTCCTCCAACCCACCCTCCTGTAAAAATTCCATCCCCTATTCCCAATTCCTCCGCCTCCGCCGCATCTGCTCCCACGATAAGACATTCCACTCCCGCACATCCCAGATGTCCAAGTTCTTTAAGGACCGCAACTTTCCCCCCACAGTGATCGAGAACGCCCTTGACCGCGTCTCCCGTATTTCCCGCAACACATCCCTCACACCCCGCCCTCGCCACAATCGCCCTAAGAGGATCCCCCTCGTTCTCACACACCACCCTACCAACCTCCGGATACAACGCATCATCCTCCGACACTTTTGCCATTTACAATCCGACCCCACCACCCAAGAAATTTTTCCATCCCCACCCCTGTCTGCTTTCTGGAGAGACACTCTCTCCGTGACTCCCTTGTTCGCTCCACACTGCCCTCCAACCCCACCACACCCGGCACCTTCCCCTGCAACCGCAGGAAATGCTACACTTGCCCCCACACCTCCCCCCTCACCCCTATCCCAGGCCCCAAGATGACATTCCACATTAAGCAGAGGTTCACCTGCACATCTGCCAATGTGGTATATTGTATCCACTGTACCCAGTGTGACTTCCTCTACATTGGGGAAACCAAGCGGAGGCTTGGAGACCGCTTTGCAGAACACCTCCGCTCAGTTCGCAACAAACAACTGCACCTCCCAGTCGCAAACCATTTCCACTCCCTCTCCCATTCTCTAGATGACATGTCCATCGTGGGCCTCCTGCACTGCCACACTGATGTCACCCGAAGGTTGCAGGAACAGCAACTCATATTCCGCCTGGGAACCCTGGTATCAATGTGGACTTCACCAGTTTCAAAATCTCCCCTTCCCCCACCGCATCCCTAAACCAGCCCAGTTCGTCCTCTCCCCCCACTGCACCACACAACCAGCCCAGCTCTCTTCTCCTCCCCACCCCCCCCCCCCCCCCCCCCCACTACCCACTGCATCCCAAAACCAGTCCAACCTGTCTCTGCCTCCCTAACCGGGTCTTCCTCTCACCCATCCCTTCCTCCCACCCCAAGCCGCACCCCCATCTACCTACTAACCTCATCCCACCTCCTTGACCTGTCCGTCTTCCCTGGACTGACCTATCCCCTTCCCTACCTCCCCACCTATACTCTCTCCACCTATCTTCTTTACTCTCCATCTTCGGTGCGCCTCCCCCTCTCTCCCTATTTATTCCAGTTCCCTCTCCCCATCCCCCTCTCTGATGAAGGGTCTAGGCCTGAAACGTCAGCTTTTGTGCTCCTGAGATGCTGCTTGGCCTGCTGTGTTTATCCAGCCTCACATTTTATTATAAGGGAAAGAAGGAATGTTTTTGGCCCTAGGACATCAAAAAGCTCATGGATTGGAGTTGAAGTTTATTATAGGGAAATGTGAACAGCTAATTGCATGCAATGAAATCAAATAGAAGTGAGAAAATCTCATCGAATCCCTACAGTGCGGAAACCAGCCCTTTAGCCCAACAAGTCCACACTGATCCTCAGAGCATCCCACCCAGAACCATCCACCTAACCTACATGTCCCTGAGTACTGTGGACAATTTAGCATGGCCAATCCACCCAATCTACACATCTTTCGACTGTTGGAGGAAATCCATGCCGACACAGGGAGAATGTGCCAACTCCAAACAGATAGTCGCCCAAGCATATAATCGAACCCAGATCCCTAGCGCTGTAAGGCAGCAGTGCTAACCACCGAGCCACTGTATTCTCTCTGATGTTTATTGAAGTGCAAACATTTGCTAAGGCAATGGTGATATAAAGGGCAGCAAGACATCAAAAGACCAGAGTCAGTGGACTAATGCACGTAACCAAGGATGGGCCTGGGTGGGATGCTCCAAGACTTGTTAGGCCGAAGGGCCTGTTTCCACACTGTAGAGGATTCTATGATTCTGTGACACAGAGCAGTAAAACTGACAATGAGTATAATATAGATACCAAGTGTGGAGCTGGATGAACACAGCAGGCCAAGCAGCATCTCAGGAGCACAAAAGCTGACGTTTCGGGCCTAGACCCTTCATCAAAGAGGCCTGAAATGTCAGCTTTTGTGCTCCCGAGATGCTGCTTGGCCTGCTGTGTTCATCCAGCTTCACACTTTGTTATCTTGGATTTTCCAGCATCTGCAGTTCTCATTATCTCTGATCTCCAATGAGTATGATATAATTAGCTTTGTCCAGCCTCAATCTAAGTTCCTCATCTTTGGTCACCATTTTTCAATATCCACCATGCTCCCAACAGATCAGGTGCTCATGTGTAACTCACATAATAGATTGTGGCTCAAAACAGGTCAAATAATGAGAGAACTAAATTTAAAAAATAATGAAAGCCTTAATGAATTCAGCATCCAAACTTTGATTTTCCATTCTAGTCATCTTCAGGATGCAAATATGTGATGAATAATCTCAGTCAAAATATCCTTGAAGACATTAACTGCCTTATGAACCAATGAAAAATGTTCACTTCAGATTGGACTGGACATAAAATTAAATTAAAATGCGTGATTCCTCACTGGCAGAGTCAGATATTCCTCAAGTATTATTATTGAATGTAGCCTGGTTATATTGCTAATAATATTATGAAATAATAACACTAACAGCTTCTCTGAGTTCCTTACATTCAGAGTTAACTGAATGACTTGCAAAGGTGATTGAGCATTTATTTCATAGTTCAGGTGATAAGTTATCTACAAGCCACATTACAAGTAAATCATACACTCAGAATGTTCAATGCATGCAGCATCTTAATAAGCTCTGAAGTTTAAATTGAACTCCTGGCAACTGTTAAAATATTTAAAAAGATGCACGATGAAGCAAACAACAGTTTCTCCTGGAGGACCAATAAATTGGTGGAAGACATCCATTGGTCAGCCTGAAACTTGTCAGTGTTCTAGTACAAATAAATTCTCAAGGGCTGGTTTATTCCACAAGATTACGTGTTGAGACACGCATCTATGTATGGAGCCAAGACTCAGTTGGAAGAGGTCAGAGCCTAAGTGCAAAATGTTTAGTTAATGAAAGGGCTGGAAACTATAATACCACTCAGGCTGTGTGCTCCAGAGAAGGTTTGATGTGAAGTGCATTTTGTAAACATAATCTGCAATTGTTCGTGTATTAGAGTACCTCAGAGTGCCATATTCTGAAATAAAATCAAAGTCTATTATACTTTATGTAATGTCAAAGTTGGACTGTTATGTAGTATACTTTAATAAACCTGATGAATAAAGTGTAATTTTTGAAAAAAGAATCGAATGAGAATGAAAGCAAACTAGGCAGATGAGTTACAAGACAAGAGTTTTAGTGTAAAGAGCTGATCACATAGGACTCAAACAATGAGGATTTCTTCTCTTGAAGACTTGTGAATCTTTGGAATTTGCTACAGCAGAAAGGATTTATCATCACTGAAAATATTTAAAGATGTGGATGTCCTGGTGTCGGATTGGTGATGGACAAAGCCAGAAGTCATAAGGCACCGCGTTATATTTGAGCAGCAGATGCTGGACTCCAAGGCAGACAAACAGGAGGCTAGAGGAACACAGCAGGCCAGGCAGCATCTAGAGAAAAGGAGCAGTCAACATTTCGGGTATTGCCCTTCTTTGGGACTGAATGTGGGGGTAGGAGCAACTGCAGATAAAGGGGGACAGGGAGGGGGATAGTGCAATGGTTGTGATAGGTGGTCACCAGTAGTAGGATGACCTGGTTGGTCGATGGGAGGGATGAATTGGGCTGGTGGCTGGAAGGGAGGGTGAGAAGGTGGAATGGAAGGGTGGAGGTGGGGCTGGAAGGGGAGGTGGGGGATGGGTGGCAGGGTTATTTGAAATTAAAGAACTCAATGTTGAATCCCCCAGGCTGTAGGGTGCCCAGGCGGAAGATTAGGTGTAGTTCTGAGTTGCTGTGACACTGGAGGGGGCTGAGGACAGACATTTTGGAGGGGGAGTGGGGTGGGGTTTGGGGGAGTTGGGGGATGCGAGTTGAAATGAGCGGAGACTGGGAAGATGAGCTGGTCGTTATGGGCCAGGTGGAGATGCTCAGTGCAACAGTCACGTTTTGTCTCACCAATGTAGAAAAGAGCGCAGCGGATGCAGTAGACTGGGTTGGAGGAGGAGCAGGTAAAGCTCTGTCCTACCTAGAAGGAGTGTTTAGGGCCCTGGATGGAGGTGAGGGAGGTGGTGTGTGGGCAGGTGTTGCATCTTTTACCGTTACAGGGAAAGGTTCTGGGTGGCTTCGAGTGGTTGGTGGTGAGGCTGGAAGAGAGGATAAGGGGGACCCTATCCTGATTATTTTGCCGGGGGGGGGTGTTGGTGGCTAAGAGCTATGGAGCATGGAATGGAGGAGGCATGGTGAAGGGCTGCCTGGATGACAGAGGGTGGAAAAAAGCATTGTTCAAAAAAGGAGGACATCCAGGATGCTTGGGAGTGGAATGTCTCCTTGTCAGAGCAGTTGCGACAGAGATGGAGGAATTGGGAAAATGGGATAGAGTTTTTGCAGGATACAGGGTGGGAGGGGATGTAGTCCAGGTAGCTATGGGGGTCTGTGGGTTTATAGTAAATGTTGACCTGTAAACTGTCATCACAAATGGAAATTCAGAAGTCAAGAAAGGGGAGGGAGGTGTCTGAGATAGACCAAGTGAATTGAGGACGTCTGCCTGCCTCATACCTGCCCTGGAACTCTTCATTGCTACCAATTAGGTCATAAATACCACCAGTGTCCAACTATCACACCCCATCTTTATCTGCTCTCCCCCTACCCCCCGTCTAGTCCTGAAGAAGGGCAATACCTGAAACATTGGTTTCTCCTTTCCTCCAGATGTTGCGTGGCTTGCTGTGTTCTTCCAGCCTCCTGTTGTCTACCTATTGTCCAACAATCTTATCTGAGATCACAAGCTTTCACCTGATGAAGGGGCAGTGCTGCTAAAACTTGTGATTTCAAATGAACCTGTTGGACTATAGCATGGTGTTGTGTGACTTCTGAATATGTTTAAGGCTAAGATCAACAAATGTTTGGACTCAGGGAAACAAAGGAAATGGGCAGGCTAATGGGAAAATGGAATGGAAGCAAAAGATGAGGCTTGATTGTAATGAATGTCAGAATATGCTCAATGGTTCAGCGGCTACTCCTGCTCCCATGACTTACGTTCTCGTATAACCTGATTGTCCAGGAGAAAGTTGGGTAAAATAACCTTACTTTACCTTATTAATTTGGTCTTAATTTTTTAAAAATAAAAGTGTAGTCAGTACAAGACTAGCAGGCTAGGCCATCGATGCACTTCAAAACCACCAGTGTTGACTACTATCAGTTAACCTGTGCTGAAAGATTTCTAAAGATTCAGATCTTTTTATCTGGGTTTTATTGTGTCAGGGTGTTTTTAACTAATGTAGAATGCATTTATGTTTTTTAAATTCTCCATTGTCAAAGCTCCAGCTTCCCATCATGCTAGTTAATGCCCAGTGCAATTTGGTGCTTATTTCATTACCTCATCCAAATGGCTATTGCTGGTATTTGAGCACACTGTGCAGACTACATCTTTTTATTTTGAATTATGGACAAAATGGGGAAAGGATACTTTAAACCAAGGAAACTGTGAAAGGAGTTGCTATAATTTTAAAACTGGAACTCATTGACCTCATTGGTTCCCATTCAAGTGATGCTTCGATTTAGAACAGTACAGAGTACAGACCCTTTGGCCCACAGTGTTGTGCCAACCTATTACCTTACTCTAAAATCAAAACATCCTGGATACCCTACATTTTACTATCATCCATGTGCCTATCCAAGAGTCACTTACATGTCCCTAATGTATCTGACTCCACTACCACCATCAGCAGTGCATTCCATGCACCCACCACTCTCTGTGTAAAGAACCTACCTCTGACATCTCCCTTATACCTTCTTCCAATCACCTTAAAATTGAGCCACCTATTAATAGTCATTTCCGCCCTGGGAAAAAGTCTCTGGCTATGCACTCTATCTATGCCTTTCATCAGCTTGTACATCTCTATTAAGTCACCTCTCATCCTTCTTTGCTCTAATGAGAAAAGCCCTAGCTCCCTCAATGTTTTCTCATAAGACCTGGCCTCCAGTCCAGGCAGCATCTTGGGAAATCTCCTCTGCACGCTCTCTAAATCTTACATATCCTTCCTATAATGAGGTGACCAGAACTGAACACAATATTCAAAGTGTGGTCTAACCAGGGTTTTATAGAGCTGCTGCAAAACCTCGCAGCTCTTAAACCCAATTCCCCTGCCAGTGAAAGCCAACACGCCATACGCTTTCTTTACAACCCTATCAACTTGAGTAGCAACTTTGAGGGGCCTATAGACATGGACCCTAAGATTCCTCCGTCCCTCCACACTGCCAAGAATCCTACCATTAACCCTGTATTCTGCGTTCAAACTCGACCTCCCAAAGTGAATCACTTCACACTTTTGAATAGCTTGTCCTTGTTTTAAAATTTCTTTACATGCCTCACGCCCCAGACTCTCTGAAACACCTGAGTTCCTCTAATTCTATCCTCCTGGCCATCTCAGATATTGACTTCCCTACCTTGCTGGCCAGCTTTTAGTTTCCTGGGTTCCACGCTCTGGAATCCCCTCTCCACTCTTCTCTGCCCGTCTTTCTCTTCCGTCTTTTGAGACACTCCTTAAAATCCCTCTCTTTGACCAAACGGTTGCTAAATACAATGCAATATTGCCCACACAGAGACCAGGTAAATCGGCATGAGCCAAGAAATTAATCTGACACCAACTAGACCTGATGACATTAACTAATCCGAAAAAGCAACTTAAGAAATGATCTCTCTAATGATCTTGAAATCTACTAGTCCTGTTCAAATATAAAACTTCAAGAAGGTAAAAGGTAGATGAGATCTGTCCCTAAATTTTTTTGAGGTAGACAATCAGGAGGCTGGAATAGCACAGCAAGCCAGGTAGCATCTGGAGGAAAGGAGAAGTCAACATTTCAGATAATACCGTTCTGCAGGAAGCGTAAATTTTGCCACACTGATGGAAATCATTTGATCATGTTTATCAAATCTTCAACCAGCTAAGGCCTAACTTTGAGGTTTTGGTTATACAAAATCTATTAATACACTGTACGTAATGGTATGCACTCTGAGCTGTACAGGGCCTAACTTCTTATTGAAACACAAACACATGACTACTGAGGTGATAACAACATCAGAACTTACTTCAGAGGCTTATCATTCTCAAAAGGTAGTGAAACAAAATTATTTTCTTTCCTTACAGAATGAAGTGGTAGATCTTGTCCGAAGCAATGTAAAGGTAAAGCCACTAAAAGGCTGTTCCGCTCATTATAGAGAGACTCAGTTGGTGCTGGTTTAATCTAAGCTTCAGGTGAGGAAAGAGGTTGAGAAGGCAGAACCTTCAAGCTAACCTCAGGCTGTGCATGAACTGAACCCATACTTTTGGCATCACTCTATGTCACAAACCTGCCGTTCAGCCAACAGAGCTAAAATTGAAAGAAGTCCAATGCAGATCATATTTGGAGAGGTGGGACTGGGGGGGGGGTGCGATAGGTTATCTTTTTCGATGAAAAATTTAATCAATCTGACTTGAAGGTAGGAGACAAGAGGTGGTGGTGGAGAGCTGCTTTTTGGACTGGAGGCTTGTAACCAGGGGTGTGCCACGAGGATCAGTGTTGGATCCACTGCTTTTTGTCATTTGTACAAATGATTTGGATGTGAATAGAGGAGGCATGGTTAGTAAGCTTGCAGGTGACACCAAAATTGGAGGTGTAGTGGACAGTGAAGAAGGTTATCTCAGAGTACAAAGGAACCTTGACTGGATAGGCCAACGGGCTAAGAAGTGGCAGACAGAGTTTAATTGAGATAAATGTGAGGTGCTGCAATTTGGAAAGGCAATTCAGGGCAGGACTTATACACTTAACGGTAAGGTCCTGGAAAGTGTTGCTGAACAGAGACCTTGGAGTGCAGATTTATATTTGCTTGAAAGCAGAGCCTCAGATAGACAGGACAGTGAAGAAGGGGTTTGATATGCTTGCCTTTATTGAACAGTGCGATGAATATAGGTGTTGGAATGTCATGTTGCAGCTGTACAGGGCATTGGTTAGGCCAATTTTGGAATGCAGCATTCAAATCTGATCTCCCTGCTATAGGAAGGATGTTGTGAAATTTGAAACGGTTCAGAAAGACTTTACAAGAACGTTGTCAGGGTTGGAGGGTTTGAGCTACAGGGACAAGCTGAATAGGCTGTGGCTATTTTCTCTAGAGTGTCAGAACATGGAGGGGGGGGAGACCTTATAGAGGTTTATATAATTATGAGGGGCATAGATAGGTTGAATAGCCAAGGGCTTTTTCTTAGGGCAGCAGAGTCCAAACTAGAGGGGCATAGGTTTAAGACAAGAGGGGAAAGATTTAAAAGGGACAAAAGAAGTAACTTTTTCACACAGAGTGTGGTGTGTGTATGGAATGAGCTGCCAGGGGAAGTGGTGGAGGCTGGTACAATTACAACATTTAAAATGCATCTGGATGGGTATAAGAATAGGAAGGGTTTATGGGGACATGGGCCAAATGCTGGCAAATGGGACTAGATTAATTTTGGATATCTGGTCAACTTGGATTTGATTCCATTCTGTAAGGCTGTATGATTCTATGACTCCATTGAGATTTCTGAACACACAATAAATAAGAATCCAGGAAATTTAATCCTTCTTTCCCTCTCAGTTATCCATTTCACTTGGAATTGTGAGTTAATTCTTGGAATTCCAGATATAGAAGCAGAATGAGGCCATTTGGCCCATTGAGTCTGCTCTGCTATTCAACCATGGCTGATATTTTTCAAAATGTCATCCTCCCATTGATCGTTGATTCTCTCTCTAATTAAGAAACCATCCACCTTTGCCTTGGCCTCCGCAGCCTTCTGTGGTAATGTGTTCCACAGATTAACTACCCACTGGCTGAAGAAATTGCTCCTCATCTCAGTTCTAAAAGATTGCCCCTTCACTCTGAGGCTGGCCCCTGGGATCCTGGTCTCTCCACTGATGGAAATACTTTCTCCATGTCCACTCTATCCAGGGCTCTCAGTACTTGAAAAGTTTCAATGAGATCCCCACCACCCCACCACCTCACCTTTCTAAACTCCACTGAGTACAGACCCAGGGTCCTTGGCCACTCCTCATATGACAAGCCCCTCATTCCAGGATCACTGTTGTGGCCTGATTACCAAGAGCAGCATGGAGGCTAAGTGGTCAGCACTGCTGCCTCACAGTGTCAGGAGCATGGGTTGGATTCCATTGACTGTCTGTGTGGATTTTGCACATTCTCCCCATGTCTGAGTGGGTTTCCTCCGGGTGCTCTGGTTTCCTCCCACAGTGCTAAGATGTGCAGGCTAGGTGGATTGCTCTTGCTGAATTACCCATTGTGTCCAGGGATGTGCAGATCAGTAAGATTAGCCAGGTGAAATGCAGGGTTACGATGCTCTCCGGAGGGATAGTGTGGACTCAATGGGTCAAATAGCCTGTTTCCACACTGTAGGGCTCTATGAGACTCCTCTGGACACCGTCTAAGGCCAGCACATCCTTCCTTAGACATGAATCCCAAAGCTGCTTGCAATGTTCCAAATGTGGTCTCACCAGAGCCTCATACAGCCTCAGCAATATATCTCTGCTCTTGTACCATAGCCCTCTTGAAATGAATGCTAACATTGCATTTACCTTCCTAACTGTCGACTGAACCTGCATGTTAAATTTGCTCTGAGTTGAGTCAGTGTACTCCTGAAATATATACAAGGCTTTAATATTTGTGCTGGACGAAGGAATTTTATACATGGGAGACTTCAAAGTTGGGCACAATTCTTACAATCTATTGTTAATTTCTAATCACAATTTTCTCGCCTCATTTAGTACTTTATTTCTGAGACTGCTCACCTTCTCTGTTTGTTGCTGGAACATATTTCAAGTTGATGCACTTGATTTTTAGCTGATAGTGAAATATAAAAGAAGGCTGTGTACAGAAGTTGGCTAGAAAAGAAGAACAGTTTCATGTTGGTACGAAGTGGGTTTTGTTTTCTTTACAAAGAAGAAAAAATGACCTTCAGACCATTTAATCTCAAGGAATTTGTTTACCTAATACCTGTTAGGGAGTGTAACAAAGTCATTTGTTTTGATGAAGGTTTTTCCCTCTGAACTAATTCATAGAAAATGAAGGATATTCCAGCTAAGTGTTCATAAAAATAGAACAGGAATTCAATCTGACTTCTTGCTTTTCGCTTCACTTCTGTTTGACAAAAACATGCTGGAGGATGTGGGCTTGTGAAGTTTTCTCTTCATTGTGACACAGATTGTTGGGGAACTTGTGGTGTCACATATGGACCAAAAGTGGTAAACTCAAATTTGACGGACTATTAAGCCGATTAAGTTTTGCCAACAAAAGAGACATTTCTATCAAAGCTTTCCACCTTGCACTGATCAGGATAGAATCACAAGAATTCCAGTCCTCATAAGGAGCAACAATTATACCATATGATATGTTGGTGCCAATTAGTAGGCAAGTCAACCCCGATTTGTGGACATTTCACCACAGAACAGTTAACTACCAGGATTTTGTTTAAATTCATAGAACATAGAACATTACAGCACAGTGCAGGCCCTTCAGCCCTTGATGTTGTGCCGACCTGTCATACCAATCTGAAGCCCGTCTAACCTACACTATTCCATGTACGTCCATGTGCTTGTCCAATGACGACTTAAATGTACTTAAAGTTGGCGAATCTACTACCGTTACAGGAAAAGCGTTCCATTCCCTTACTACTCTCTGAGTAAAGAAACTACCTCTGACATCTGTCCTATATCTTTCACCCCTCAATTTAAAGCTATGCCTCCTCGTGCTCGCTGTCACCATCCTAGGAAAAAGGCTTTCCCTATTCACCCTATCTAACCCTCTGATTATTTTATATGTTTCAATTAAGTCACCTCTCAACCTTCTTCTCTCAAATGAAAACAGCCTCAAGTCCCTCAGCCTTTCCTCATAAGACCTTCCCTCCATGCCAGGCAACATCCTAGTAAATCTCGTCTGCACCCTTTCCAAAGCTTCCACATCCTTCTTATAATGCGGTGACCAGAACTGTACGCAATACTCCAAGTGCGGCCGCACCAGAGTTTTGTACAGCTTCACATAACCTCTTGGTTCCGGAACTCGATCCCTCTGTTAATAAAAGCTAAAACATTATATGCCTTCTTAACAGCCCTGTCAACCTAGGTGGCAACTTTCAAACATCTGTGAACATGGACACCGAGATCTCTCTGCTCATCTACGCTACCAAGAATCTTCCATTAGCTCAGTACTTTGCCTTCCGGTTACTCCTACCAAAGTGCATCACTGCACACTTGGCGGCATTAAGCTCCATTTTCCACCTCTCAGCCCAGCTCTGCAGCTTATCTATGTCTCTCTGTAACCTACAGCATCCTTCATCACTATCCACAACTCCACCGACCTTAGTGTCGTCTGCAAATTTACTAACCCATCCTTCTACACCCTCATCCAGGTCATTTATAAAAATGACAAACAGCAGTGGACCTAACACTGACCCTTGTGGTACACCACTAGTAACTGGTCTCCAGGATGAACATTTCCCATCAATTACCACCCTCTGTCTTCTTTCAGCAAGCCAATTTCTGATTCAAACTAGCTAAGTCAACTCTGATTGATCAAGACATTCTTTGTGGGGGTATATCAAGGTATGACTGTCTCTCCAAGTTTTTGTTTAGTTGCAAAAGACACAAAGTATGGACATGTGCTTCCTGTTTGCAAATGCAGTGTCCAAACATTAATAAATGCCGTTTCCTGCATGCCGAAATGTGCGCTGAACTGATAATCTTAAATTGGTTACCAGTATACATAATTTGGATTGTTTATCAAGTGTTGTCCAATAGTAAAATCGTATCTAATGTTGCCATTATGTTCTATGGTCTGCAGGAACTGGCACTGTGTTGTGAAACCTGAAAGAACATGCTGTTTGTTTGGACTCACTAGTCCCTAACACTATGCATATACCCAGCACCACACTGACGCTGAAATTTACAGACAATGTTCCTCGTTTTTACGGTAGGTGGATTGAGATATTCTAGTCAATCTTTTCAGAGATGTTGATACACACCTCTTGAGCAGGCAGGACTGGAACCAGGGTCTCCTAGTTTGCAGGTAGGGACTCTGTGGTAGATAGGCAGGGAAGAAACTGAAGATTGGAATACTCACCTGTTGAGTTTTTGCCATTGATCATTTGCTCAGTGGAGAGCACAGAGCAAAGAAACTCATCACCCAACAATGAAGCCAGGCTACTGAGCAAGCTAACCCTTGTGAAGTGATTTAGTAAATAGCAAATGAGGAAATAGGGCCATATTCTGTGTTACAATTGGAGAGAGTTGTCATCAGACTGGAGAAAGTAGGAAGGAGACTTAACAAGATGGAATCTGAGAAATTTAGCAACAAGAGAATATTGCATTTGTTCTCTTTGGAACAGAGGTGCCTAAGCAGAGATTTAATCAAAGTGTACAAAATTTTGCGATTAGATTTGATAGGAGCAAGAGGTAGAGGATTAGAGACGACTTGAGAAGAAGTATCATCCTGAGATGATGAGCCTCTGGAACCCACTTGCAGAAAGGCTGGGAGGGGCAAAAACCATTGCTGCATTTAAAAAACTGCTTGGGTACACCCTTGTAATGACATAATCTGTAGCATTTCAGACCGAGAACTGGGAAATGGGATTAAGCAGCCAACTCATTCTTAACCAGCGCAGACACAATGAGCTGAATGACCTTATTGTAAACCAGGGATTTTCATCACAAGATAATAAAATGTGAGGCTGGATGAACACAGCAGGCCAAGCAGCATCTCAGGAGCACAAAAGCTGACGTTTCGGGCCTAGAACCTTCATCAGAGAGGGGGATGGGGAGAGGGAACTGGAATAAATAGGGAGAGAGGAGGAGGCGCACCGAAGATGGAGAGTACATTTCCACTCCCCCTCCCATCCTCTAGATGACATGTCCATCATGGGCCTCCTGCACTGCCACAATGATGCCACCCGAAGGTTGCAGGAACAGCAACTCATATTCCGCCTGGGAACTCTGCAGCCTAATGGTATCAATGTGGACTTCACCAGTTTCAAAATCTCCCCTTCCCCTACTGCATCCCTAAACCAG
Organism: Stegostoma tigrinum; assembly: GCF_030684315.1. Taxonomy (NCBI): domain Eukaryota; kingdom Metazoa; phylum Chordata; class Chondrichthyes; order Orectolobiformes; family Stegostomatidae; genus Stegostoma; species Stegostoma tigrinum. The sequence continues at coordinate 35,678,394 of NC_081377.1, read as the reverse complement.
CCCAGTTCATCCCCTCCCCCCACTGCACCACACAACCAGCCCAGCTCTTCCCCCCCACCCACTGCAACCCAAAACCAGTCCAACCTGTCTCTGCCTCCCTAACCGGTTCTTCCTCTCACCCATCCCTTCCTCCCACCCCAAGCTGCACCCCCATCTACCTACTAACCTCATCCCACCTCCTTGACCTGTCCGTCTTCCCTGGACTGACCTATCCCCTCCCTACCTCCCCACCTATACTCTCTCCACCTATCTTCTTTACTCTCCATCTTCGGTGCGCCTCCCCCTCTCTCCCTATTTATTCCAGTTCCCTCTCCCCATCCCCCTCTCTGATGAAGGGTCTCGGCCCGAAATGTCAGCTTTTGTGCTCCTGAGATGCTGCTGGGCCTGCTGTGTTCATCCAGCCTCACATTTTATTATCTTGGAATTCTCCAGCATCTGCAGTTCCCATTATCTCTGATAGTATTTTCATCACAAACAAGGCTGAAGGAGTGTTATTGTTACGCAGTGCACAGTGTCTTCAACGCCTTGTGAACCCAATGCATGTAGAGGGGCTTGTCTTCAAATGCGGGAAACCTCAAACACTTAGAGAAAACGGCAGAGTCACAAGAGGTTAAATGTGTTCAGGATGTGGGGCCGGAGGGGGGTGTGGGGGGTGGTAGTGCTGAACAGCCTGTACATTGCTGAAGTGTGAAGTGTGAAAAAAGAGTCTGTTCAGTAAGACAGCTCAGTGTACTGATTAAAATGAGATAAATAGCTTCATTGACAGTGAAGTTGCTTGTTTAACTTTATAATCAGTTTGTACTTTAGGAATTTGCACATTAAACTCCTACATGGCTGTTGTAGGCTAATGACATTTGAAGATGGACTTTGCATAGTAGAGGCATGGATAGTACCACTGTGCCACAAGGCTCTGAGACCTACTGGCTACACTGTTCGCAGATGGTCTTCCATCCAAGTACTGAGCAGGCCTGTGCCTGCTTAGCTTTATGAGTTCAGACTGGATTAAGTGTTTTCAGATTTGCATGTCCCAAGGCCTATTTGCTTCTTTTGCTTATTGAAAGCTTCATATAATGTTGAGCAAGACATGCTCGGAGAGGCTGAAAAGATAAAGAATAAGATAATACACAAAAAAAAATAACATGCTGGAAAGAGGATGGAAGGACTCTGAAACCAAATAGTTTTTGGTCCAATTTTGAAAGTAGATGGTGCTGAAGCAGACTGGGCTAGATTTTTGCTTTCAGCTTAAGCCAACAACATCTGAACTGTCTTCATAGAACCCCTACAGTGCGGAAACAGGCCTTTTGGCCCAACAAATCCCCACCAACCCTCAGACCATCCCACCCAGACCCATCTCCTCATAACCCACCTAATCTATACACCCCTGAACTCTATAGGCAATTTAGCATTGCCAATCCACCTAACCTGCACGTCTTTGGACTGTGGGAGGAAACCCATGCAGACATAGGAAGAATGTGCAAACTCCACACCGACAGTCACCTGAGGGTGGACTCAAAATTGAACTTGGGTCCGTGGTGCTATGAGGCAGCAGTGCTAACTACTGAGTCACTGTGACACGCTGATAAAGCATTATGACAAAAACCTTCACCTCTCCTCCAATTGTTACAAACTGCATGCGTTAGTCAGACATCTCACCCCTGGAGGTTTTGCCTTTGAGACATTCGATCCTTTGACTCAACTTAGCTGTTCATTAAGGTCATGGCAGATCATCCACCTCAAATTAATTTTCTTCCACTTTCCTTGCCCATCTCTTAATTCCCTTGCTATCAAATGTTCTGTCAATCTTCTATCTTGAAAGTAATGGTGACAGAGATGTAGAGAATCCCAAACGTGTACAACCTCTCAATTGAAAAAAATTCTCCTCACCTCAGTCCTAAATGGCTGACCCTTTTTTCTAAGACTGTGATCGTCTAGTTCTAACCTCCACAGTCAGAGGAGACAACTTCTCAGCACCTACCCTGTCAAGAGCCCTAAGAGTCTATGTTTCCATGAGATTTCCTCTGATTCTTCTAAATTTTTGGGAATAGAGGCCTAGTCTACTCAATCTTCCTCATCAGAAAATCTTCTCATTGCAGAAATTAGACTGACAAACCTTTGTTGCATTCTGTCTGAGGGATCAAGATTGTAACCATGTTTCAGGTGAGGTTTTACCAAGGCTCCACAAAATTGTGACAAAACCAGAGACTGTATTAGAAATATGTGTGACTGTGTGCATTGAATAACACAAAGTTTGTCTTTGGTTGCAGTGACCCACACTATACCCATGGCTAACTAGCCCGTGGACATTCACTTCCCAGTTTTGACGAGGATAAATAACCACATAGGTGAACAATGGGAGAGCTCTGGCACCTGGTGAGCAATATCTTAGCACAGAAGGAGGCTATTTGGCCCATTAAGTCAACACTGGCTATTTGAAAGGACAGTGCGATTAGTCCGCCTCTCCAGCTCTTGTTTTGTAGTTTTTCTCATTAAAGTTACCAACCAGCTAGGGTGCTAGTTAACTCAATTGGTTAGATGTCTGGTTTACAATGCGAAGTGATATTGACAGCATCAATTTCTGCAACTGACTGAGGTTATCCTGGAGGACTCTTTCTCAGATTCACCTAAGGCACAGTGGTGCTCAGGTTAAATTACCACCAGTCATGTCTCTCTCTAATGTGCGAGTAGCATTATGGCAACTTTTTCTCCTTAATCAACCAAACTAGAAGGTTATTGATGAATCATGTCCACCAACATAGCAGGCAATGCATTCCAAGCCATTGCTGCTCCTCTTAAGAGGAAACCAGGAAGAAAAGCTGCTGTAATGTAATTTTAATGTTGAGGTTGATGAGCTATGCAGCATGTTTGGCAATGTTTTGTGGTTACAGTTTATACCTGTCGCAACAGAACATTTATGTACAGTTACCTGTCAGTCTGACACTGTCTGACATGTTGCAGATCAGGTTTTCCCTAGGATGTTCTCAATATTACAATAGTGTTAGATTTAATCTATTATCTTACGGGGGCAGAAGGAGTGAGCAGGAACTTGGATCGATTATGAAAATTAAATATAGCTCTGGGACTGGAATCAAAGTATTCGTGGTGACAGCCCTCACATATAAGCTTGTGGGTGATAAGAATCAATTATTTTTAACTAGAAACTCAAGCTTCAGAAATACTTTCCACATACGTCAAGACCTTAATTTGTCATTGATCTGTGAACTGCCAACGCAGGAGGAAAGAAAAGTTTTGCAAGTGAACAATAGAGCATTTTATTTCTTTAAGTCCAGTCATCTTCTTTCACATCAAGCCCACTGCTTTTCTGACTCTTCAGGATCCCTGCTGTAATGTCCGGCTCTGGGATTGACCAACCCAGCGCTCTCTGCCTCCACAAAGAGGATACATGCTAGTGTTGTAACTGTACTGGAAGAGTTTGGCCAGGGGAGCGGCACGTTCTAGAGTACAAGTCTCCAGAACTATTGTGGAATGTTGCCAGTAAGGGTAGCCTTTCCAGTATCCAGTGTCTCCAACAATTTCTTGATATCACGCAGTGTGAATCGAATTGGCTGAAGACTGGTATCTGTGATGCTGGGGACCACTGGAAGGGGCTGAGATGGATCATCCACTCAACACCTATGGCTGAAGATTGCTGCGAAAGTTTCAGCTTTATCTTTTGCGGTGATGTGCTGGGCTCTTCCATCATTTAGGATGGGGATATTTGTGGAGCATCTTCCTCCAGTGAGTTGCTTTATTGTCTATCACTATTCACAACTGGATGTGGCAGGACTGCATAGTTTAGATCCAATCAGTTTGGTTGTGGGATCGCTTGGATCTGTCTATTACTTGTGTTTATGCTGTTTGGTGTGTAAATAGTCCTGTTTGGTGGCTTCACCCATTAACACCCCATCTTCAGGTATGCCTGGAGCTGCTCCTGACATGCCTTCCTGCACTCTCCATTGAACCAGGGTCGATCCCTGGCTTGATGGTAACGGTTGAGTGGGGGATATGCCGGGCCATGGGGTTATAGATTGTACTGAAATGCGGTTCTGCTGCTATTGATGGCCCACAGCGCCTCATGAATGCCCAGTCTTGAACTAGATCTGTTTGAAGTCTGTCCCATTTAGCACAGTGATAGTGCCACCCAACCTGATAGAATGTATTCTCATTGTGAAGGCAGGACTTGGTCTCCACAATGACTGTGAGATCATCGCTCTTATCAATACTGTCATGGACAGATGTTTCTGCAGCCAACAGATCGGTAAGAATGAGGTTATGTAGGTTTTTCCTTCACCACTTGCTGATGACCCAGCCTAGCAGCAAGTTCCTTTAGAACCCAACCAGCTTCATCATTAGTACTGCCGCCGAGCCACTCTCGGAGATGGGTATTGAAATCCACCACCTCGAGTACATTCTGTGCTCTTGCCATTCTCCATTTTTCCTGCAAGTATTGATCAACATGGAGGAATATCATTCATCAGCTGAGGGAGGATAGTACATGGTAATCAGCAGGACGTCTCCTTGCCCATGTTTACTTTGAAGCCATGAGATTTCATGGGGTCTGGGGTCAATGTTGAGGAATTCCCAGAGCAATTCCTTTCCCAACTGTATTGCCACCTCCTCTGGGTCACAGGGGTGGTGATGGTGGTATCTGGGACATTGTCTCAATGTTGACACTAGCCCCCAGATGCTAGCTAGGAGTTTTTGCAGGGTCGACAGAGCATATTTCTGTCATCATCTTTTCTGGCACCTAGGTTGATGCCAGGTGGTCTGTCCAGTTTCATTTCTTTGTTGAGACTTTGTAGGGATTGATACAACTTGCTAGGCCATGGAGGGTCTGGGACTGGAGTTACATGTATGATAGAAGAGGTGAGGATGGCAGATTTCCTTTCCTGAAACACATCAGCGAGCCAGATGTGCTTTTCCTGACAATTGACAACAATTTCATGATTATCAGTGGATTCTTAATTCCAGATTTTGGTTTTAAATTGAATTCATATTCCACCATCTGCTGAGGCAGGATTCAAAGCCGGGTCCCCAGAACATGAGTGAATATCACTAATAGACTAGTGAGAATATCACTTGGCCACCACTTCTCCATCTGTTGACTGAAGCATTTGATATGATGAATTATCTTGTCACCAATCATCTAATTTAGAGTAGAGGCCAGGACTGGGCTCAATAAGCAGGCCGAAGGGCTCTAGGAAGACTCCTGTGCTGGGGCTGCGATGTAAACCGGGATGGAGAGCCTGTGAGTTTTGGCGCTGGCCTGATTTAGAGACTAACTGCTCATCAGGTACAACCTGAACCAGTTGTCCTGCTGAGCTGCTGTCAGATGGCTCACCTAAAATCCGGTTTCGGGGAGCTCCATTTCTTTCTGCTGCTCATTGTGAAGGGAGAAACCATCATTTTCAGTTCTGACAAAGCATGTATCTGTATTATGTAAAGACCACTACTTTCTTTTCAACTGTAGAGTAAGAGATGGGAACGCATATTGCTTTAAACCCAAGAAACGTCGAAAGAAGATGCTGCAGTTATTAAAATACTTATGGGAACTCATTGTGAGTTGTGTTTATAGTGTTAATTTGTCTTAATCAAACAGTGGGGCATGTGCATGTGTGTGTGCATGTTTGCCCAGAGCTGTCCTTTGATTGGTTTTTCAATTAATCAGTTGCCCTGGGCTCAGGAGAGTTCAGCATGGTATCAACCATTTGATAGGTTGCTGAGCTACCGGCCTTCCTGTGTATCAATAGGTTATGGCCTACAAAGGAGAAATACCCAAATGTGTATCCTTGAGAGTTGCCACCCAGTTGCCACCCAGGTTGACAGGGCTGTTAAGAAGGCGTACAGTGTTTTAGCTTTTATTAATAGAGGGATCGAGTTCTGGAACCAAGAGGTTATGCTGCAGCTGCACAAAACTCTGGTGCGGCCGCACTTGGAGTATTGTGTACAGTTCTGGTCACCGCATTACAAGAAGGATGTGGAAGCTTTGGAAAGGGTGCAGAAGAGATTTACTAGGATGTTGCCTGGTATGGAGGGAAGGTCTTACGAGGAAAGGCTGAGGGACCTGAGGCTGTTTTCATTAGAGAGAAGAAGGTTGAGAGGTGACTTAATTGAAATATATAAAATAATCAGAGGGTTAGATAGGGTGGATAGGGAGAGCCTTTTTCCTAGGATGGTGATGGCGAGCACGAGGGGGCATAGCTTTAAATTGAGGGGTGAAAGATATAGGACGGATGTTAGAGGTAGTTTCTTTACTCAGAGATAGTAAGGGAATGGAACGCTTTGCCTGCAACGGTAGTAGATTCGCCAACTCTAGGTACATTTAAGTCGTCATTGGACAAGCATATGTACATACATGGAATAGTGTAGGATAGATGGGCTTGAGATCAGTATGACAGGTCGGCACAACATCGAGGGCCGAAGGGCCTGTACTGTGCTATAATGTTCTGTGTTCTATGTGTCTCTGTCCCTCCTGTCGGGGGAGTCACTTTAAATCTCCTGCTGGCTGTTCTCACTGACCACTTCCCTGTAAACCGCTTTCTTTGCACATTACTGTGTTGAAATGAAAGGAAGGAAAAAACACTTTCAGAGGCACTAAAAGGGCAAATGCTGAGCCAGTGAATGAAAGATGGAGAATTAAGGTTATCCACAACCTCACGTCATTGGAAGATATCTGTAGAAAAGCAACTCAGTAACCTCTGGGATCTGGACTAGTCTCAGAACTGTGCTACTCTGACTTCCTTTTCCTTTCCCAACAACAATATCTCTGTCTTTCCTCGTCTCTTTGTGAGTCTGTATGTGTTGGGAATTTTAAGAAAGGCGTAACGTTTAAGATATAGAGTTAAAAGTTAGCAATTCATGTTGTTTCTCTTCGGCTGTGAACAGCTTGATTGCAATACATAGTTACTTCCTTGTGAATGCAAAACCTGCTGTGCATAATATTTTAACCTTAATTAGACAGTGAGGTAAACTTGAGCAATTCAGTGGTTTCAACAAATTTTCGCTTTGGTGACAATCCCAGGGATAAGTGTGGCCTGATTTTCAGGACTCCACTGCAGTGAGCCATGTCAATAAATGCCAATGACTCCATCCTCCTGTGCCAAGATGACCCAGGGAGCTTAATGTTCTTGTTGATGGTAAAGTCTTGTTACCAGGGCTGCACACAGGAGTGGATGTCATACCAGTCTACAGCAGGATCCCTGGGTTGGGTTGCAGGGTGGTGATGCCAGTGGACACCAATTAATGAGACACCACCGGGCCACTATCCAAATGAGCGCAGTTTCCTGGCCTTGAAAGATACCAGCCCAGCTAGAGGATGGGTGGCTCAGTGTCACCCCAGCTGCATCTCTGAAGGAAGGGTGGCTTTGACAAGGGCTTGGGTAGGTTGGGGTCTGCCAGGGCCAAGCAGACTGCACCATCATTTAGGACTGATTGTGTGCCAGGGTCATCTTTGTTGTGAGAGTTCCATTGCTGCTGGGCCATTTCCTCTGTGGAGTTTTTCTTAAATTCATTCATGGGATAAGGGCATTTCTGGCTAGGCAACATTTGTTGCCCAGTCCTAATTGCCAAGAGGGTAGTTAAGAATCAACCACATTTCTGTGGGCCTGGAGGCAAACGTGGGTCAGAACTGGTAAGAATGGCAGTTTCAGGACATTAGTGAACTGAATGGGCTTTTCCTGACCATCAACAGTGGTTCCATGGTCATCATCAGACTCTTAATTCCAGATTTTTTTATTGAATTCAAATTCCAACATCTGCCATAGTGGGACTTGAACCTGGGTCTCCCCCCAGAACATGACCTGGGTCTGCAGATTAACACTGTAGTGATAATATCACTAGGCCATCGCTCCCCCAAGATCCCAGAAAGAAGGCTTTCCGTCCCAAGAACCCGCTGGGACACTGCTAGCTTTTACCTGGTGGTCTCCCCAAAGCACTATGGACCCTTCTGACGCTGGCAAGATGTCTGCGGAGACAGGGAGTGGGCTGTTACCAGCCACTACAGTGCCTCAATTAGATACTCATAGTTTACCTGAGCCACTATTGATCCTGATCTGAGATGCCAATGAGCAGCTTCTGGTCGCTGAAGGGTTCTGCCAAAAACCTTTTCTAAGGGAGAGAGAATATGGGAGATATTTGAGATTATGTAAAGACCACTACTTTCTTTTCAACTGTAGAGTAAGAGATGGGAACGCATATTGCTTTAAACCCAAGAAACGTCGAAAGAAGATGCTGCAGCTAGCTAGAAAGAAGATTGACAGCTAGCGCCATTCTCTCACTGGGTAAAGTGTAGTGTTAAATAAACAGAAACCGAAAGAACTGCGGATGCTGTAAATCAGGAACAAAAACAGAAATTGCTGGAAAAGCTCAGCAGGTCTGGCAGCACTTGTGAAGGGAAAAAACAGAGTTAACGTTTCGGGTCAGATGACCCTTCCTCAGAACTGATGGTAGCTCGGAAAATGTTGGTTGGTTGGTTGGGAAAATAAATAGGTTGGGCAAGAATCTGGGGAAGATCAAAGTCAATGGGTTGATGGGGAGGGCAACCAAGGAGTGAATGCACTCGCTGAGACTGAGGCGTTGAGACGATGACTCACTGCATGAGGAGCGAATACTATTTCCTTCCATCAGGAAGCAAATAGCGAGTGTGCAGTGAAGATCAAAATGCCGCCAGCAGGCCCAGCGTGTGCACAGTAAGTGTTTCATTCTGTCAGGGAGAGGGCTCTGTCGCAACAGAGACCCAGGCAGACTAAGGGGAAGATAGCAGTGATCACCCAAGGCTGAATGTGAACTTTCTACATTGACTTATTGTGTGTGCAGTTCAAATCCTGGTTCCAAGTTCTCCTGATTACACGATGAATTACCCAGGTTCAATCCAACAAATGGCTGTAATGTACGGTCAATGGATTGCAGCCTGGAAATATTCATCCCAGTTTCCAAAGTAGCTAACACCTTCCAAGGTGCCACAGCATTCACATGATGTTGGACTTTCTCAGCTCCCACCTAAGGCCATAAAACCTCTGGGTGGCCATATTCCGTCCCTTCAATTTTGTTGTTGCGGCTGGACAGATATCTGCTCACGCAGCTGACTGTAAAGGGAACATTTCTTTAAAAAGGTGTGAATGTATTTACAATAAAGTGGCATCTAGGTGTTCTCAGAAGATAACCTTCTTCCTTTCCCTACCATGAAGTCATGGTGTAGTCTCAAGCTGGGGTGGAGGAGCCCTTGCTGCAGAGGGGTCTGCTGCGTTGGAGGTTTGGTTGGGCGGCCCCTGAGGCCTTTATTGCCATAGGGACCAGACATGCTGAGTGTGTCCTGTCCAAAGGCAGGTTGGCCTTCCTCGGTTTGAATTCCTGCAGGGTGGAGGGCTCAGCCACCTCTGCATTGTCCCGGGAGGAGATTTCTGGGGTTCCTGTAATGACGCTTCCTTGCGAGGAACAGATACCTGAAATGGGGGCAAAGTTCATTGACACTGGCTGAGCACAAATAGCTGGATCGATGGAGTGCATGCCTGTGCTTATACTGGCTCTCCATGGAGCTACCAACCTGTCCCTGGAGGCGGCCATGCTAGAATCAGCACAGTGCGGAGACTAGAGATAACAAAGTGTGGAGCTGGCTGCACACAGCAGGCCCAGCAGCATCTCAGGAACACAAAAGCTGACGTTTTGGGCCTAGACCCTTCATCAGAAAAAGGGGATGGGGAGAGTGAACTGGAATAAATAGGGAGAGAGGGGGAGGTGGACTGAAGATGGATAGAGGAGAAGATAGGTGGAGAGGAGAGTCTAGGTGGGGAGGTAGGGAGGGATTGGCCAGTCCGGGGACGATGGACAGGTCAAGGGGGTGGGATGAGTTTAATAGATAGGAAATGGAGGTGTGGCTTGAGGTGGGAGGAGGGGATAGGTGAGTGGAAGAACAGGTTAGGGAGGCGGGGACCAGCTGGGTTGGTTTTGGGGTGCGGTAGGGGGAGGGGAGATTTTGAAGCTTGTGAAATCCACATTGATACCATTGGGCTGCAGGGTTCCCAAGCGGAATATGAGTTGCTGTTCCTGGAACCTTTGGGTGGCATCATTGTGGCACTGCAGGAGGCCCATGATGGACATGTCATCTGAGGAATGGGAGGGGGAGTTGAAATGGTTTGCGACTGGGAGGTGCAGTTGTTTATTGCGAACCGAGCGGAGGTGTTCTGCAAAACGGTCCCCAAGCCTCCGCTTGGTTCCCCTGATGTAGAGGAAGCCATAATGGCTACAGTGGATACAGTATGCCACATTGGCAGATGTGCAGGTGAACATCTGCTTGATGTGGAAACCCTGCAGCCCAATGGTATCAATGTGGATTTCACAATCTTCAAAATCTTCCCTCCTCCCACTGCATCGCAAAACCAGCCCAGCTCATCCCCGCCTCCCTAACCTGTTCTTCCTCTCATCTATCCCCTCCTCCCACCTCAAGCCGCACCTCCATTTCTTACTTACTAACCTCATCCCACCCCCTTGACTTGTCCGTCCTCCCCAGAATGACCCATGCCCTCCCTACACCCCACCTATTCTCACCTCTACAGGCTCCATCCCCACCCCTTTAACTTGTCTATCTCCTCTCCACCTATCTTCTCCTCTATCCATCTTTGATTCGCCTCCCCCTCTTTCCCTATTTATTTCAGAACCCTCTCCTCATCCCTCTTTTCTGATGAAGGGTCTAGGCCCGAAACGTCAACTTTTGTGCTCCTGAGATGCTGCTTGGCCTGCTGTGTTCATCCAGTTCATTACTCCAGCATCTGCAGTTCCCATTATCTCCGACACAGAGCAGAGACTGTTGGTGCTCTCCTCCAACCTTCGAGTCAGTTTGCCCAATGCCTCCAACAAACCTGGAATGCCCTGCCTGAGAGTGCAGTGTCAATTGAAACATTCAAAAGGGAACTGAATCACTGAGCTAAATCATTTGGATTGTCACAGTGGCTCGTTGATTAGAACTACCAGTCAGCATAGTGGCTCAGTAGTTTGCACTGCTGCTTCACAGCACCAGGGACCCAGGTTCAATTCCACCTTTGGGTGATAGTCTATGTGGAGTTAGCACATTCTCTCCGTGTCTGTGTGGATTTCCTCCCACAGTCCAAAGATGTGCAGACTAGGTGGATTAGCCATGCTAAATTGCTCATTATGTTCAGGGATTTGTAGAGTAGGTGGGTTGTAAAGCGATGGGTCTGGGTGGGATGCTCTGTGGGCCAGTGTGGATTAGCGGGCCAAAGGGGCCTGTTTCCACACAGGGATTCTATTTTTTTAAAAAACTGGAAATATCAAGATTTCAAGGTTGCAGGAATAAAGGCAAGGGAGCTTCAAAGGAATTGCTCCTTCAGAGGGTCAGAATAGGTGGAATTGCTTTTCTTTGAGAAGGTGACCAAACAGGTAGATGAGAGTAAACCGGTTGATGTGGTGTATATGGATTTCAGCAAGGGGTTTGATAAGGTTCCCCACAATAGGCTATTGTACAAAATGCGGAGGAATGGAATTGTGGGAGATATAGCAGTTTGGATCGGAAATTGGCTTGCTGAAAGAAGACAGAGGGTGGTAGTTGATGGGAAATGTTCATCCTGGAGACCAGTTACTAGTGGTGTACCACAAGGGTCGGTGTTGGGTCCACTGCTGTTTGTCATTTTTATAAATGACCTGGATGAGGGCGTAGAAGGATGGGTTAGTAAATTTGCAGACAACACTAAGGTTGGTGGAGTTGTGGATAGTGACGAAGGATGCTGTAGGTTGCAGAGAGACATAGATAAGCTGCAGAGCTGGGCTGAGAGGTGGAAAATGGAGTTTAATGCGGACAAGTGTGAGGTGATGCACTTTGGTAGGAGTAACCGGAATGCAAAGTACAAGGCTAATGGTAAGATTCTTGGTAGTGCAGATGAGCAGAGAGATCTCGGTGTCCATGTACACAGATACTTGAAAGTTGCCACCCAGGTTGACATGGCTGTTAAGAAGGCATACAGTGTTTTAGCTTTTATTAATAGAGGGATCGAGTTCCGGAACCAAGAGGTTATGGTGAAGCTGTACAAAACTCTGGTGCGGCCGCACTTGGAGTATTGCGTACAGTTCTGGTCACCGCATTATAAGAAGGATGTGGAAGCTTTGGAAAGGGTGCAGAGGAGATTTACTAGGATGTTGCCAGGTATGGAGGGAAGGTCTTACGAGGAAAGGCTGAGGGACCTGAGGCTGTTTTCATTAGAGAGAAGAAGGTTGAGAGGTGACTTAATTGAAACATATAAAATAATCAGAGGGTTAGATAGGGTGGATAGGGAGAGCCTTTTTCCTAGGATGGTGACGGCGAGCACGAGGGGGCACAGCTTTAAATTGAGGGGTGAATGATATAGGACAGATGTCAGAGGTCATTTCTTTACTCAGACTAGTAAGGGAATGGAACGCTTTGTGTGCAACGGTAGTAGATTCGCCAACTTTAAGTACATTTAAGGCGTCATTGGACAAGCATTTGGACGTACATGGAATAGTGTAGTTTAGATGGGCTTGAGATCGGTATGACAGGTCGGCACAACATCGAGGGCCGAAGGGCCTGTACTGTGCTGTTATGTTCTATGTTTCTGTGCGGTAAACATTCCATGATCCTAAACCTGCTGCTGTTCCTCTATCTGCTAACAAGCATTTTTAATCAGAGAGCACCAAGGAGTTTTCCCTTGCCGAGGGATGAGCAGGAGCCTACCCTCCAAGTACCAATGATGTGGGGTGTTTCTTCCTTGGCCAGCTGTGGAGATGTGGCATCGACATGCTCACCAGTTGTCCTCCAGCTAAAGCATCTACCGAGCGATCAGTATGTGAACTAGTGAACGATGTAGGAGTCTACCTTGCCAGTGCATCCTCTGAGGGACTTCTGGCTTCCTAGTGGGGGAGGAGAAGTTGTGAGCCAGCTCTACTGACTGTGGAGACTATGCAGATTCCATTAGCACCTCATGAAGGTAACAGAATGCATTGTGAAAAAGGGGAGACATGTTAACAGTGCACTCAATGTTGCAAGCAATAGCGAGAGTGGTTGAACATGAGTTGTGAGGTTGGCACACTATCAGAGATTGAGTAAGTGCAGGGCAGTTGACTAAAGATGATGCTGCTTAACATCATCATTGATCTTCTTGGAGCATTGTTGGGCATTCCCACAGGCCACAAGATCAGCACTGATTCGAGTGGTCTCCTTGAACCAGCCTGCAGGTTCTGGCAATGTGGTCTCTCCTGCTCGTCCTCCTCTGCATCACCTCATCCAGCAGGACCCCCAAGTCCCTGTCAGCAAAATGGGGTGCCAACCTGCATCTGTCTGCCATGTCCATGGTAAATCTTCAGATGAAGCAACTGGGCAGGGCAAATTTGGACTGGCTGCACTTGGTCTGGTGAATCACTGCATTTTTAAATATGGGTCAGTTTTGGGAATCTGGGAGATCTCAGCAATGGCAGATGCCAAAGGGGAAGGTAAGTGAGCAGGGTGTCACAGAGCTGTGGTGCAGGGATAATGCACTTTGAAGAACAGGATGAGAAACATTTGCTAGGGCTCACATAAAGAAACCATCCACACAACTTGCCAAAATGATTCGCCATGTATTTCAGCTTGTAGTCTTCAAATCAAAGCCCGTTCATGGTAAGTGCGAGTATTCTTGCTAGCTGTTGACCTGGAAAACGTTTCTGCTCAACCATGATAATAAAATGTAAGGCTGGATGAACACAGCAGGCCCAGCAGCATCTCAGGAGCACAAAAGCTGACGAAGGGTCTAGGCCCGAAACGTCAGCTTTTGTGCTCTTGAGATGCTGCTTGTCCTGCTGTGTTCATCCAGCTCCACATTTTATTAACTTGGATTCTCCAGCATCTGCAGTTCCCATTATCCCTGCTCAACCATGTGTCATTTCTTGTTGCCATGGTAACGGGTTTTGTTATGTTTCCTTTTGTTCTGTGGATCTCTGGGTCTGATTGTTGTCTGTGTGGGTGGTTGAGATCACTTCTTTCTAGCTGGCCTCTGATAGGACCAGATTCTTAAAATTCGGTTTTATTCTTAAATTAAATGCAGTTTTCTATTGTCCCACTCAGATTTTGTCACCCGTAGGTAGTAGTTCTTTTGGTTTAAGTAATTTATTTGCTATCGACTGTTGTTCAGCTGCAGTAACATTGATCTTTGTACCGGACTATTTTCCATGCCTCATGGAAGAATGGTTTTCCATTCAAGGGATGCCTTGCATACATTGGTGCTGAATTATGGCTCCTTTCATGATTTTCACTGTGATCCCAGTCTTTTCAATTTCCTTGGAATAGGGTGGAGATGATGTATGAAGTTGAATTTCCCAATTCTTCATGAAGTGGCTGAAGTCTTCACTCATGACTTGAGGGCCATTGTTGTCCATCTCAATGTTGGGACAGCAGTAATGACCTAAGACCTACTTGCGTTTTATGCTTCCTTCTCAGAACACCCCTGTGTGCTGTATGATTCCGTGCCTTGCAGTGATAATATTGCTCTCTCTGCTCTAAACATGCCTCCTTCAAATTTGCATGATGTTGTCATCAGTATTTGCATCCCACACTTTGTTCTGCCCCTTGGGGCTGGAGTATCCGTCAGCATACTGCAAGACCTGGTCTATTTTGCCATTAGTATATTCCAACTGATTTTCAACATTAGTACATGTGTACATGTCAATTGCTTTCCTGACAAAGAGCTTCCCCTCTCTCAGTAGATGTGCTCTCAATACTGGATTTCATGAGCTTTATATAATCCTTTCTTTACTTTGATTGTGCTTCCTTCCAGTAAATTTACAGGATTCTGTGAGCTGTGTTAATGCAGCCATGTATTGTTCACTGGAGGTAAGTAAGGGTGGAGCTGGATGAACACAGCAGACCAGGCAGCATGAGAGAAGCAGGACTTATTTTTACATCAGCCTCTAATACCAATCTTTCACCTTGCATGGAAAGCATGCCTTCAAAGTTTTCAAAATTTCTGCTATCCATTTTTTTTTGGCCTTTGGTGAGATCTCACTTACAACATACTTTGTAACAGTCTCTCTTTAATAGTAATAAACATGTAGCCTCTTGTAGCGGCTGGGATTTGTTAATTAAATCTCTCACACTTTTGCAATCTTGTCATTTTGAGTAAAAGAACTGAAAGTTGTGCTCCGTACCACCTTTCATTTTGACTGGTGCTGGGAAGGAAACATTTGCAACCACTGTGTCTAACCTATAGATTTCTACTGTGATCCACTTCTTTGTTCCTTTTTCTGTGTCTTCCTGTAGCTTTTAGCAGCCCAAAGCATCCCTAAGTTGCTCTACTAATTGCTATGCTTCTGTACAGCTCTTTAGTACTCAATCTCAGCTCCATTCCATTCTGAAGCTTACAAGACAAGTCTTGGTTGTACTGTGTCTTTTGAATTGGTTGTAAGATAGACCATTTACAGTGTGAGCCTGCAGAGTTCACATAACGAAGGCAAATCAGGAGGACTAGCAGTGCAATTTTACATTTCTATCTGAACACTGTCCACAGCTGATAAATCAAAAAGTATTTTCAGAAGAGTATGCCTCCTTAAAAATCTGTGAAACTGCACAAATCACAAAAATTCCCAGAAAGTCCAACCTTGCACACGATCATCTTATATTTCTAGTGTGACTTGAAGTTATTCGGGCTGCACATTTTAGACCATATGCTGTGAAAGGCTTTCCTCAGGAAGGACATGGCTATTGCCGAGCGGGTTACATAATTCAACGCAACCGAAACATGACGGGTTGACAGCAGCCACATGTGCCATTCCAAACAATCCAAGGTTAAACTACAAATTAAAGGCTTACATCATTCATTTAGGCTAAGCTGGGCCTTGACCAGCTGACCAAGAGAAGAGAGAGCAGCTGGACCGTGGAATCAAGAGAAATATTTTAGAAGGCTTGAGGGGAGACAGTGGTCAAGTGGAATTATCGCTGGACTGTTAATCCAGAAACCCAAATAATGTTCTGGCTGACCTGAGTTCGAATCCCACCACGGCAGATGGTGAAATTTGAGTTCATGAAATGTATGGAATGAAAGAATCTAATATTGACTGTGAATTGATTGTTGGGGGAAAACCCATCTGATTCACTAATGTCCTTAAGGGGAGGAAACTGCCATCCTTACCTGGCCTGGCCTACATGTGACTCCAGACCCACAGCAATGTGAGTGACTCTTAGCTGCCCTCTGGGCAATGGGCAATAAATGCTGTCTGGTCAGCAACACCGTCATTTTGTAAATCAATGAAGGAAAAAAAATATCATGTGGTACTGGTGCTTGTTTTCTTGTCTCATTAACTTGTCTGTCAGCACATAGAATGTAGACATAGAATGGTACAGGCCCTTCAGCCCACGATGTTGTGCCGACCTATTGTCCTATGAAGATCAATCTACTCTGCATTCCTTACATTTTACCATCCTCCATGTGCCTTTCTAAGAGTCACTTAAAAGTCTATAAAATATCTGACTCCGCTACCACTGCCGACAGCACATTCCTCAAGCCCACCACTCTCTGTGTGAAGAATTTACCTCTGACATCTCCCCTATACCTTCCTCCAGTCACCTTAAAATTATGTCTCCTTGTAATAGTCATTTCCGCCCTGGGAAACTGTCTCTGACTAACCTCTCTATCTACACCTCTCCTCATCTTGTACATCTTTATCAAGCCACCTCTCATCCATCTTCGCTCTACCTAAAAAAGCCCTAGCTCCCTCAACCATTCCTCATAAGACCTGCCCTCTAGCCCAGGCAGCATCCTGGTAAACCTCCTCTGCACCCTCTCTAACGCTTCCACATCCTTCCTATAATGAGGTGACCAGAACTGAACACAATAATGCAAGTGTGGTCTAACTAGAGTTTTATAGATCTGCAGCATAACCTCATGGCTCTGAAAATCAATTCCCCTGCCAATGAAAGTACACACCACATGCCTCCTTTACAACCCTATCAACTTGGGTAACAACTTTGAGGGATCTATGGATGTGGACTCTAAGATCCCTCTGTTCCTCCACACTGCCAAGACTCCTGTCATTAACCCTGTATTCTGCATTCAAATTCAACCTTCCAAAATGAATCACTTCACACTTCTCTGGGTTGAATTCCATTTGCCGCTTCTGTGTCCAGATCTGCAGACCATAGCATAAGACTAGGAGCTGACATTAGGCCATCCAGCCCATCAAGCCTGCTCCGCCATTCGATCATGGCTGATAACTTTCTCAACCCCATTCTCCCGCTTTCTCCCCATAACCCTTGATCCCCTTGACAATCAAGAATCTATCTATCTCAGTCTTAAATGTACTCAATGACCTGGCCTCTACAGCCTTCTGTGGCTATGAATTCCATAGATTCACCACTCTCTGGCAGAAGAAGTTTCTCCTTATCTCCGTTCTAAAAGTCTTCCTTTTATCTAAGGCTGTGCCCTCAGGTTTTAGTCTCTCCTACTAATGGAAGCATCTTCCCAACATCCACTTTGTCCAGGCCATTCAGTATTCTGTAAGTTTCAATTAGATCTGCCCTCATCCTTCTAAACTCCATTGATTATAGACCAGAAGCCTGAAACAATCCTCATATTTATGCTTTTTATCCCTGGGACCATTCTTTTGAACCTCCTCTGAACCTAGTCCAGGGCCAGTACATCCTTCCTGAGAAACGGGGCCCAAAACTGCATGCAATGCTCCAAATCTGGCCTGACCAGAGCCTTATAGAGCCTCAGAAGTACATTCCTGCTTGTATAATCAAGCCTTCTCAAAATAATTGCCAAAGTTGCATCCTGGACTGGAATTCCCAAGTCTCTTTGCACTTCAGACTTCTGAATTTTCTCCCCATTTAGAAAATAGTCCATGCTTCTCTTCCTCTTACCAAAGTGAATGACCTCACACTTTCCCATCTGCCACTTCTTTGCCCACTCTCCTAACCTGTCCAAATCCTGCTGCAGCCTCCCCACCTCCTCAATACTACCTGTCCCTCCACCTATCTTTGTACCATCTGCAAACTTAGCCAGAATGCCCGCAGTCCCTTCATCAGGATCACTAATGTACAAAGTGAAAAGTTGTGGTCCCAGCACTGACACTTGCAGATCACCACTCGTCAGTGGATGCCATCCTGAGGTAGACCCTTTTATCTCCACTCTCTGCTTTCTGCCAGATAGCCAATCTCCTATCCATGCTAGCACCTTGCCTCAAACACCATGGGCCCTGATCTTACTCAATAGCCTCCTGTGTGGCATCTTGTCAAAGGCCTTCTTGAAGCCCAGGTGGGTAGCATCCATTGGCTCTCCCTTGGTCTAACCTGCTTGTTATTTCCTCAAAGAATTCTAACTGATTTGTCATGGATGACCTCCCCTTGATGAAGCCACACTGACTGTGCCCTATCTTACTGTGCACTTCCAAATGTTCAGAAGTATCATTCTTCACAATGAATTCAAAAATCTTACTAATGACTGACGTTAGGCTAATCAGCCTGTAATTTTCAGTCTTTTGCCTTTTGTTCTCTTTGAACAGGGGTGTCACATTAGTGATTTTCCAGTCCTCTGGGACCCTCTTTAACTTCAGTGATTCCTGAAAGATCACCATTAATGCCTCCACTATCTCTCCATCTATCTCCTTCAGAACTCTGAGGTATAGTCCATCTGGTCCAGGTGATTTATCTAGCTTCAGCCCAATCAGTTTTGCTAGTATTTTTTACCTTGGTGATGGCCACCATACTCAGCTCTGCCCCCTGATTCTCTTAAATTTTTGGGAGATGACTTGTGTTTTCCACCTAGAAGACTGACGTGAAGTACTTATTCAGTTCCTCAGCCATTTCCTTGTTCCCCACTACTGTCTCTCCACCATCATTTTCCAGTGTCCAATGTCTACTTTTGCCTCTCTTTTGCCCTGTATATATCTAAAGAAACTTTTACAGTCCTCTATATCACTGGCTAGCTTACTCTCATATTTATTCTTCTCCCTCCTTATTTCTTTTTTTGTTGTCCTCTGTTGGCCTTTGTAAGTTTCCCAGCCCCTGATTTCCCGCTGCCCTTCATCACATTATATGCTTTCTCTTTTGCTTTTACACTGTCCCTGACTTCACTTAGTCAGCCCTGGTTGCCTCATTCTCGCTGTACCATGCTTCTTTTCCCTAGGGATGAATTTTTGCTGTATCTCCTGAATCATTCCTAGATGGGGAGAAAATAGGAAGGGTGGGGGAGATAATTAACAGTTGGACAATCCCTGTCATGAAACTGTCCATCAGGCTCTGGTAACTTTGTCTTTTGGCTACTCTCTGAGTAGCCACTCTTACTCTTCCATCAACAAAGAGAGGTTTGAGGTTACGAGTCAGGCCTTGAGATGAGGTGTATAGACCATGTGCCATTGCTGTTCCACTATTTTTCCTGCTAGACTTCTCTCCCAGTATGCTGGAGAAACTCAGCAGGTCTGGTAAACTCTGTGGAAAGAGAACAGAGGTAATGTTGCCAGTCCTTTGATACTTTATCATCTGTTGAAGAATCACTGGACTCAAACATTGATACAATAAGCAGAGAATACTGGGAAAGTTTGACTGCACTCAAAATGTTAACTCAGCTTCTCAACTGCAGATGCTGCCAGACCTGCTGAGTTTCTCCAGCAATTTCTATTTCTGTGTGTTTCAGATCTCCAGCATCACAGTTCTTGGTTTTATTTTAATTGGGAGGCCCAGCAAGGTAAGAAGAAGAATTATCTTTGTATAAATGCGCGCTGATGGGCTGGGTAAATGTCGTGAAGTTTATGTCAATTTGTTTTGCCCCCATCCCCACATCCCCTCCAGCAGCATTTTAAGTTGGAAATCGTAATTTCAGAGGCTGGTGGCTGTTTTATTTTTAAAATTGCACTCAGGCAGCAGAACCACTTGCCGATTTCATTCATACTTCAATTCCTTAAGTGTATCAGAGATAATGGGAACTGCAGATGCTGGAGATTCCAAGATAATAAAATGTGAGGCTGGATGAACACAGCAGGCCAAGCAGCATCTCAGGAGCACAAAAGCTGACGTTTCGGGCCTAGACCCTTCATCTGATGAAGGGTCTAGGCCCGAAACGTCAGCTTTTGTGCTCCTGAGATGCTGCTTGGCCTGCTGTGTTCATCCAGCCTCACATTTTATTATCCTTAAGTGTATGTTCTCTTTCTCTCACCCAGTCTGTCTTAGTCTCCAATCCCCAAAGTTATTTATTTGGCTTGGAGTTCAAGTCTGAGCAAGGCTTGATCCTGTAAAGGGTCCAGGTGCTGGGGAGACTCTGGTGACACAATAGGAGTGTACCAAACTCTGAACCAAGCCCCAGTTGTTCCAGAGGTATATCATAACATCTCTGAACAGATTTGTTAGAAAGACGTTTTAGATAATAAAGACTGGATTTCTACAAAGACGAATTTTTTCTACCTGGGTCTCTGAAAGGATGGTGCTGGCTGCAGGTAAGAGACACACCATTTGCCATGTTCACTTGGGGGCTCTGAGGGTAGAGATTAGGGGAGTGGAGGGGTGGTTTAAATCCCTACGGCGTGGGAACAGGCCCTTTGGTCCAACAAGTCCACACTGACCTTCAGAGCACCCCACCCAGACCCACCTGATGTACGCATCCCTGGACAAAACAGGCAATTTAGCTTGGCCAAACCACCCTAACATGCACAACTTTGGACTGTGGGAGGAAACCAGAGCACTCAGTAGAAATCCACACAGACGCGGAGAGAACGTGCAAATTCCACACAAGAGTGGAATCGAACCTGGGTCGGTGGCACTGTGAAGCAGCAGTGCAAACCACTGTGTGTGTGCGTGTGTGTGTGTGTGTGTGTGTGTGTATGTGTCTGTGTCTGTGTATGTATGTGTGTGTGTGAGAGGACTGAGGATGTGGAAGCTCTAGGGATGGGGTTTAGGGGTGTGGGAGTTTTGTGGGTGGGGTGTAGAGCTGTGGGGGGCTGTGAGAGTGGTGTTGAGGGCCGGAGGGATGGGGATTAGGGGAGTGGAAATTGTGTGGGTGGGTACTAGGGCTGTGGGGGCTGAGAGAATGGGGCTGAGGGCTGTGCGGATTCGGATTAGGGGAGTGGGAGATGGGTGGGTGGGGAGTAGAACTGTGGGGGGCTGTGAGAGTGGTGTTGAGGGCCGTAGGGATGGGGATTAGGGGAGTGGAAATTGTGTGGGTGGGGACTAGGGCTGGGGGGGCGCTGTGGCAGTGCTGTTGAGGGCTGTGCGGATGGAGATTAGGGGAGTGGGAGCTTGTGGGTGGGGAGTAGAACTGTGGGGGTGCGGATTAGGGGAGTATGAGCTGCAGAGTGGGGAGTAGGGCTATGGGGGTGTGGATTAGGGGAGTAGGGCTGTGGGGAATAAGAGTGTGGGGTCTGTGAAGCTGGTGGGGTGCTAGAGAGGCTGAAAATGCTTTTGGGGTGGGGTGTAAGCAGGATGGGCTGTGGGGGGAGGATGAGCAGGATGGGCTGTGGTGGGTGGGGTATAAGCAGGATGGGCTATGGGGGAGTGCGGGTGAAGGGTGTGGGTGCTGTGGGGATGGGGGTTAGGGGTGTGGGTGCTGTGGGAATGGGGTGCGGGTGCTGTGAGGGTGGGGGTTAGGAGTGTGGGTGCTATGGTGGGTGTGGGGGTGTGGGTGCTGTGGGGGTGGGAGTGCTGTGGGGTGGATATTAGGAGATTGGATGCTGTGGTGTTGGGAAATTATGTGGGTGGGGAGTCAGGGTGGGTAAGAGCTGGTTAACATAGAAGAAGACGTGGGACAGTGAATGTCGAATTCCAATGGATTTCTGTTTTCTGTCGTATTCTCGGGTATCGGACCATTTGCAATCAGTGTGTTCCCTGGTGGAATCAGGCAGGGAGGAGTGACAGACCAATGAAGCAACAATGACTGAACATTGCTCATCGTAAAGCAGCTTTTCATCACCTTGCGATAGGGAGGGAGAGGGTGAGAGAGAGGGTTAAATCTTCACATTTCAGAGCTGTCAAATGTTACATCTGAAGCAGATGACAGACGCATGCGGAGAGAATCAAAAACAGCATCATCCTCTGACATTTCCGCCATCTACAATCCGACCCCACCACCCAAGACATTTTTCCATCCCCACCCCTGTCTGCTTTCCGGAGAGACCACTCTCTCCGTGACTCCCTTGTTCGCTCCACACTGCCCTCCAACCCTACCACACCCGGCACCTTCCCCTGCAACCGCAGGAAGTGCTACACTTGCCCCCACACCTCCTCCCTCACCCCTATCCCAGGCCCCAAGATGACATTCCACATTAAGCAGAGGTTCACCTGCACATCTGCCAATGTGGTATACTGCATCCACTGTACCCGGTGTGGCTTCCTCTACATTGGGGAAACCAAGCAGAGGCTTGGGGACCGCTTTGCAGAATACCTCCGCTCAGTTTGCAATAAACAACTGCACCTCCCAGTCGCAAACCATTTCCACTCCCCCTCCCATTCTTTAGATGACATGTCCATCATGGGCCTCCTGCAGTGCCACAATGATGCCACCCGAAGGTTGCAGGAACAGCAACTCATATTCCGCTTGGGAACCCTGCAGCCCAATGGTATCAATGTGGACTTCACCAGCTTCAAAATCTCCCCTTCCCCCACCGCATCCCAAAACCAGCCCAGTTCGTCCCCTCCCACCACTGCACCACACAACCAGCCCAGCTCTTCCCCTCCACCCACTGCATCCCAAAACCAGTCCAACCTGTCTCTGCCTCCCTAACCTGTTCTTCTGCTCACCCATCCCTTCCTCCCACCCCAAGCCGCACCTCCATCTCCTACCTACTAACCTCATCCCACCTCCTTGACCTGTCCGTCTTCCCTGGACTGACCTATCCTCTCCCTACCTCCCCACCTATACTCTCTCCACCTATCTTCTTTTCTCTCCATCTTCGGTCCGCCTCCCCCTCCCTCCCTATTTATTCCAGAACCCTCACCCCATCCCCCTCTCTGATGAAGGGTCTAGGCCCAAAACGTCAGCTTTTGTGCTCCTGAGATGCTGCTTGGCCTGCTGTGTTCATCCAGCCTCACATTTTATTATCTTGGATTCTCCAGCATCTGCAGTTCCCATTATCTCCAGTTACAGGGAAAGTGCGGCTTGGCTGGCATCATGTGGGAAGAGAAATCTGACTTAACGTTTCGGGTCTAGTGACTTTTCCTCCGAGACGAGTTGGACGGCGTGGGAATGGAAAAAGGAACACAATCATCAATTCGAGTAAAAAGTACATTGGAAATGAATTGCGGAACCCTTCCCAGAGTATAAAACAAGAGGAATGATTCAAATTTGGAATCTTGGGCCTGTATGACAAGTTTCTAAGGCTGGGCAGCTGACCGAAATATAATGCAGCACTCCCCGCGTTTGCACTGGATTTCACTGGAACAGTGTGGGATCCCGAGTTCAGAGAAGTCAGGACCAGGAGGAGACTTAAGATGTCACGAAACCAGAAAGTCTGTTATGCTTTTGTTGACAGAATGGAGAGAGATCATTCAAATGGTGATGGAACACCATGCAAGGTAATCTGATCTATTTGATCTGATATCGATCACCGCACAGTTTGATGTAAGGAAGCGGTGACTAGGTAGTTGATGAGCAGATACAACGGAAGAATATCTTTACATCTGTGGGCCCAGTGCAACAAAAACGTTCTGAGTTTGGAAAGCATGTTCAACATCATTTCTGAGGACTTTTTTGAGTTTGCTGCATACGTCTCCCGCCCTAATAACAGCTTTTGAGTCATGGTGAGTGATTATCACCAAATGAAACATTTGTTGCATCTAGCTAGAAGCCTGAACTGATATTGTGGGGGTACGGATGGTGAGGAGTTCAATAGTTTCTTCTGCAGAAATATTACAACTTAAAAAAATGTTTACTCAGAGATAGTTAGCACTGCCTATGCTGGGATCTGAGATAACACAGTGTGGAGCTGGATGAACACAGCAGGCCAGGAAGCATCAGAGGAGCAAGAAAGCTGACGTTTCGGGTCTGGACCCTTCTTCAGAAATGGGGGAGGGGAAGAGGATTCTGGGAGGCGCTCTAGGTGGGAGGGTGTGGCCTGTTGTATCCGCTGTTCCCGTTGTGGCCTCCTCTGCATTGGGGAAGCCAAGCGGAGGCTTGGAGACCACTTTGTGGAACACCTACGCACGGTTCGCTACAAACAACTGCACCTCCCAGTCACAAACCACTTCAACTCTCTCCTTGGACAACATGTCCATCCTTGGCCTCCTCCAGTGTCCCAACTATGCCACCCAGAAACTGGAGGAGCAGCACTTCATATTCCACCTTGGAACCCCACAACCCAATGGTCTCAATGTGGACTTTACAATCTTCAAAATCTCCCTATACCTCCGAACTCATCCCAGAACCAGCACCCCCTCTCAGCCCTGCTTCGTTGACCTGCCTGCCTTCTTTCCCACCTATCTGCTCCCCCCACCTCATTGACCAACCCCCACCACTACCTACCTATCCTCACTTTTACTAGTTTCATCCCCGCCTCCTTGACCTGTCTGTCTTCTCTCCCACCCTTCCACTCCACTATCTACCTGCTATCACTTCCCCCCTCTCTCTCTACTTATTTCAGGGCCGCCTTCCCCTCACCCATTTCTGAAGAAGGGTCCCAACTCGAAACATCAAGCTTTCCTGGTCCCCTGATGCTGCCTGGCTTGCTGTGTTCATCCAGCTTCGCACTGTGTTAAAAAGTGTTTATATTGTTTTCAATTATCTAATCTTTCAATTCTCCTTCATTGTCTGAAGACACTGGCACATCAGTAGGAGTTGTTTAGCTATTGTCTGCACACTGAAAAAATGAAATACCTGCATTTATATACTGCTTTTCATGACTTCTGGACATGCCAAAGTGCTTTATAGCCAGTTGGGTACTTTTGGAGTATTGTTGCAGTTGCCATTGTTTAAAATGCATTCATTCATAGGATGTGGGCATCATTGGTTGAGCCAGCATTTATTGCCCACTCCTAATTGCCCTGGAGAAGATGGTGGGAAGTCATCTTCTTGAATTGCTATAGTCCGTGCATTGCAGGTGCAGCCATAATGCTATCAAAGAAGGGTGTTCCAAGATTTTGTATCAGCAACTGTGAAGAAATGACAATATATTTCCAAGTCAGGATGAGGTGTGGCTTGGAGACGAATGTACAGGTGGTGGTGTTTGAATGCATCTGTTGCTTTTGGCCCTCCAGGTGTAGCAGTCACAGCTTTGGAGAGTATTATTCGAGGAGCCTTAGTGAGGGCAGTGCATCTTCGAGATCACACACACATTGCTGCCACAGTGCATTGATTGTGGAGGGAGCAAATGTTGAAGTTAGTGGATTAGATGCCAGTTAAATGGGTTGCTTTGTCCCAGATAGTCAGCTTCTTGACCTGCTGAGCTTTTCCAATTAATATTTTGAGTCCACTATGGAACTGAAGCGGGGGTGCTGGGAGAGTGATGGTTTTCATACTTTTTGTATATAGGTTTTGATTACACTTTTCCAAACCCCTCAGTTCCAAAGAGGACCCGAAATGTTAACTCTACTTCTCTTTCTACAGATCCTGGCAGACCTGCTGAGTTTCTTCAGCACTTTCTGTTTTGATTTAGAATCTGAAGCATCCACAACACATTGCTCTTATCTAAACAAACTCTCCCAACTTGGAGCTTCGTAAACTACAGCCACTTCTGTTGGGGTGGTTAGTTTTCCTGCATTGACAACTTGACTCTCATGCCAGGAGAGTGCTCCCTTCAGAAATGGATTCCTGATTGTTTCAAACTAAAGTTAGCAGACAAATGACGATCTCTGATTTGTCATAAATTCAGTACTTAACTGAATTCACATGCCTGTTTAGAAATGATGTAGATAGGTCACTGTTCCAAATTGCTTTCAGGTCTTTCTAAATGAATTAACTAACTTTGCAGAGGTGACCCAAATCCATCTGCCTCTATTTTAAAATCAAAATCTCAATAATAACTTTTATATTGCATACCTTTTAATCGCCCAGCAATCTAATGCTGTTTAAATCATTTGTTTTTCGTTGCTGATTGATGAAGAAATATCAGCCAGCCCAGAGAGGTTAAGAAAAACAGTAAGAAAACAAGCCAAAATCCAGTCATGCTGAAATTCCTTTTGAAGTGTACAGAATGAGTGTACAAGGGGAGTAAACAGAAATAGAGCACAGAGTTGAATGATCAGCTATGATCACACTGAATGGGCCGAGCAGACTCGAAAGGCTTAACGGATTACCCCGGCTGCAATGTTTCTGTGTTTTAAATGTTTGTGAGAGTCAGATCTGTCTGTGTCATTTGCAAGTTTTATAGGGCTTTCCTTCTGGTAGATACTGGGGATATCTCTTTGGTCAGATAGATAGACCAAAGTATAATACTGATCTTGTATCAAAGTAACTCATGAGTATCACAAAAATGTTAACCACTATGATAAAAACATAGGCTGTAGTGAAAATTAACTCCCTGATAATCACACTGAGTTATCAGTAGAATAAAAATCAATAGAATTGCAGATGCTGTAAATCAGGAGCAAGAACAGAAGTTTCTGGAAAAGCTCAGCAGGTCTGGCAGCGTCTGTGAAGAAAAATCAAGAGTTAATGATAGGCCCTAAAGTTATTGAACTCAAATATCTAGTCCAGAGGGCTGCAGGGTCCCCAAGCAGAAAATGAGGCTTTGTTCTTCCAGCTTGTGTTGAACTTCACTGGAGCACAGCAGCAAGCCTGAGACAGAGATGTTGGCTAGGGAACAGGGTGGTGTGTTAAAATGGCAGATAACAGATAGCTCAGGGTCATTTTTGTGGGCAGAATGTTGATGTTCTGTGAAGCAGTCACCCAATCTATGCAGAAATCTATTGACATTGAATAAAAATTGAAAGAACTGTGGATGCTGTAAATCAGAGACAAAAATAGAAATTGCTGAAAAAGGTCTGCAGGTCCAGCAGCGTAGTGCAGAGAAATTAATGTTTCGAGTTGAGTGACCCTTCCTCAGAACTGGATTTCTGAGGGCTCTGTTTTCAAATCTGAGGAAGGGTCACTCAATCTGAGACGTTAACCCTGATTTATCTCCATAGATACTGACAGACCTGCTGAGTTTTTCCAGCAATTTTTTAAACTATTGATATTGATCTGGACCAGAAATGCCAGCTGATTTCTAGTTTTTCCCTCGATTATCCAAGCTGATTGAAATGAATTGTCGAGATCTTTGCTGCTATAGCCCAGCTCATATATTAATGGTTGATTCCAAATTATCTCTGACACATAATATCCCAAATTGGATAAGCATACGGATAATGATGGGATAGTGTAGGGGGACGGGCTTAGATTAGTTCACAGGTCGGCGCAACATCGAGGGCTGAAGGGCCTGTTCTGTGCTGTATTGTTCTATGTTCTGTGTTCTATGTTCTTTGTCTCACGTACAAATCCTTATCACCTGAAATACAGCCAATTCCACGTTATTTATATATCACTGCCAATTTCAGACAAGGGGCTGTCTTGTCTTAAATAAAGTATAAAATCACACGTCATTCACACTAAATACCATGTATTCCCTATGTATATCATAGCTTATTCTGTTGTGACATTTACACCTTTGACAATCCTGTATTGCTTAGTCATCTCTCTCAAAGCAATGTTGAGTCATCAAAGGGAATTTCAACAAGATCCAGTTTTTTTGGGACTTGAACAAGAAGGTGTTGTTCTCATTTGAATATTTTTCCCCAAGGAAAGAGGTTTGGACAGACGTAAGAGCCACCTTCCCATACTTCAAATGCCTGTCAGATACTGTCAAACACCTAATTGGTAATTTTGGATTGTTTTCAAATTAAGGCATTACACGTGTACAGATGATAAATGGGATAATGAATGGTATTGCTTCAAAATTAGTATTCATTTATGTCTCTTTTCTGTTACTTCCTTTTCGCAGATATGTGTTGTATTGCACAAGCAATTGCCAAACATAAAGGAGGAAATAGTACCAAGTATTATTAATGAGCTGTTAGTGCTGTGTTGTGCCAGAAGTTTCTCATTCTCATTTGAGCTCTCGAATACTTTGGGGGAAACATTCGTGGACTGCTGAAGACACTGAGATTAAGAGTTGCTGATTTACCATTATTATTTATTGGACAGTTTATTGGTAAAGGGCCAGTTTTTATACCTGAAGGGACGTCAGTAAATCGGGTAAGTTGTTCTTAACTTTGTCATTTATCTGTTGATCTGAGCATTTATTTTTGTCAGAAAGAATCCATTCATTTAGGGAAAACTCTTTTGCTGCCGAGTGTTATAAGATAATTTAAACAGTAATTCAGTGTTTTTTTTTGTTAGTGGCAATGTTAGGCCATTTCAATTTTGGGAGGTTTTATTTTATAGTCTTGTTTTGGCAGGTATCAGACAGAACCACCCCTTAGGGAGAGACGGACACATTTTTCAGAGCTTAACTAGATTTTTGTGTCTTAAACAAAACTTACTCACAGTTCCATTTACTCTCAGTTCCATTTACTCTCAGTTCCACTTACTCTCAGTTCCACTTACTCTCAGTTCCACTGCCTCACCCCAATACATTTCTTTGAATTGTTGGAAATGTTACCAGAGAAATGTGCATGTAATGTTCCAAAAATTTGGGATTTTCAGTTCGGCTACAGGCATGTTATGATGTTCTGTGGACAACCGTGGCAAATGAGTTTCTCCGTATAATAAATACATCCAAGCTAAAATTATCTTCGAGTTCCTGGGTAATTGAGGTGAAACAAATCAGTTAAATCTCAGTACTTCTCAAAACAGAATCAGATAAACTAGAAAAGGGAAAATAACGTGCACACAGCAATGGGGAAAACGCGAAGGAATTAGGCTCTAGTTGAGTAGCTCTTCCAAAGAGGTACTAAGGACTGAATGCCGTCGTTCTATCCCGGAAGATTCGACAATTTTATTAATACATTCGGGCGTTGAAAATGGCCAGGAGCAGGCTGAGCTGGAAAGTCCGCTTTAACAGGGGCTAACGGACTGAGTTTGCAAAATTGTGCCCAGTGTCAGTCAGTCTGTCTGGGCGAAGAAAGGAGAATCGCTGGGAGAGAGATTGGTGAGAGAAAATAAACTGATATGCTCAAAATAATTGCAATCTGTTCTATGTAACTTAGTTTGCTGTTTACAGCTTCTGCATCACTAGTTTTAAATTGCGTTTCTAAAGGCTGATAAACAGCACTCGGAAGCCGATGTTTAAATACTGCACGGCATTCTGAAGGGTGTGGGTGGGATGTTATGCATTTTGGGACGTGACATAGAAAGAGAGAGAAATGAAGTTGTGCAAACAGACTTTAAGGAGGTAAGTAGGACAGTAAAAAAGTAGGATTTCAGGGTGGTCGAGGCAGTTGAAAGTGAAATATCAGCTATAACCGTGTCATGGCTGAAAGATGTACAAGATTGGCAGCGCATCATTCCTGGTCATAGGGTATTCAATAAGATAGAGACCGGGCAGAAGATGAGGGAGTGGTTGTAATTTTGATCAAGGAATCAACTTTAGCAATGGGGGGGGGGGGTTGATTTGAAGTCATAGAGATGTATGGCGTGAAACAGAGGCTTCGGTCCAACTCATCCATGCCGAAGGGATATCCCAAATTAATCTAGTCCCATTTTCCAACATTTGGCCCCTATCTCTCTCAACCCTTCCTATTCATGTACCCATCAAGATGCCTTTTAAATGTTGTAATTGTACCAGCCTTCACCACTTCTGCTGGCAGCTCATTCCATACATTCACAGCTTCTGTGTGAAAAGGTTGTCCCTTAGGGCTCTTCTTAATCTTTCTCCTCTCACCTTAAACCAATGCCCTCTAGTTTTGGACTCTCGTACACTGGGGAAAAAAAAAATCTTGTCTATTCACCCTATCCATGCCTCTCATGATTTCATAAACCTCTATAAGGTCACCCCTCAGCCTGTGACCCTCCAGGGAAAATAGCCTCAGATTATTCAGCCTTTTCCAAAAGGTCCAACCCTCCAATCCCAGCAAAATCCTTGTAAACCTTTTCTAAACTCTCTCAAGTTTCACAACATCTTTCCTAAAGCGGGGAGACCAGAATTGACCAGAGTATTCCAAAAGTATTCTAAATATGTTGGAAGGATCCTCAAATGAAACCTTACGGATAGAAGAAATGCAAAAGGGATATATAGGCTGTTGGTGTGAAAGAGAGGCCCCCAAACAGCTCGGGAAAGATTCAGAATCAAATATATGATCACAGTTTTGAGAGGTATGAGAATAAAAAAGCAGTAATTGTAGGGAATTTTATTTCCCCAATTATTAACTGGGATAGTTTTGGGGCTGGATGTAAATTTTTTTGGTTGATGTGCCAGGACGGCTTTTTGAGGCTGATTTTTGTCAGATTTTCGTGGATGTGGCATGTGTGTGTGTGTCTGGCGCCCAAGGAGTGTGCCCTGAGAGGTTGTTGAGCAGTGTCCAACTTGAACAACCTTCAAAGTCAACAATCACACAACACCAGGTCACTGGCCAACAGGTTTATTTGAAGGCACAAGCTTTTGGAGCCTTGCTCCCTCTTTGGGTGCCTGTCTGAAATCTTGTGTCTTCAAATAAACCTGTTAGACTATAACCTGGTATTGTGTGATTTTTGACCCTGTCCACCCCAGTCTAACAGTGACACCTCGACATCATGACCTTCAGAGTTAGCAGTGGGCTAAATTATTCAGATATCTGCCCCAACTTTGATGTTGGAAATTCTCAGTGTTCTGTTTTCATGTAGAGGGTAAAACAATGAAAAGCTACATGTCAATGAGGTGAGACGTGCAGTTAACAAGGTCATTAGCAATAATCCCCTTGAAGAGGAAGTTAACAATGTTAATAACAAACAATCATCCCCCTTAAGAGACAACTCACTACTACCAAGCGAGAATCTCACCTCAATGCCAGGAATTCGGTGAAATGATGCAGTGAGTTGTTTCTCACATTGGGAAAGGCCTTGCCAGTCCTCTGAGTAATTCTGATACATTTTTTGCTAGAGCCTGCATTAGTCAGGCTCCTATAAGACTAGGCCCTTATTGTGCAAGATAGCACAATTCCTAAATTGCATCCCGGAGAACTTTAATGGCCAGTAGAAAGGTCAACAAGGAAGAGGGCAATTCTGGACCTGATCTTGAGATATGAGCCTGGCCAGGTGGAAGGTGTGTTGGGGGGTTGGGGGGGGGGGGTGCGGTGTGTGATATTTTGGAGATAATCATGATAATTCAATTAAATTTTGGACAGTTATGGGAAAGGATATGTGTGAGTGATAATGGGAACTGCAGATGCTGGAGAATCCAAGATAATAAAATGTGAGGCTGGATGAACACAGCAGGCCCAGCAGCATCTCAGGAGCACAAAAGCTGACGTTTCGAGCCTAGACCCTTCATCAGAGAGGGGGATGGGGAGAGGGAACCGGAATAAATAGGGAGAGAGGGGGAGGCGGACCGAAGATGGAGAGAAAAGAAGATAGGTGGAGAGGAGAGTATAGGTGGGGAGGTAGGGAGGGGATAGGTCAGTCCAGGGATAACAGACAGGTCAAGGAGGTGGGATGAGGTTAGTAGGTAGGAGATGGAGGTGCGGCTTGAGGTGGGAGGAAGGGATGGGTGAGAGGAAGATCAGGTTAGGGAGGCAGAGACAGGTTGGACTGGTTTTGGGATGCAGTGGGTGGAGGGGAGGAGCTGGGCTGGTTGTGTGGTGCAGTGGGGGGAGGGACGAACTGGGCTGGTTTTGGGATGCGGTGGGGGAAGGGGAGATTTTGAAGCTGGTGAAGTCCACATTGATACCATTGGGCTGCAGGGTGCCCAAGCGGAATATGAGTTGCTGTTCCTGCAACCTTCGGGTGGCATCATTATGGCACTGCAGGAGGCCCATGATGGACATGTCATCTAAAGAATGGGAGGGGGAGTGGAAATGGTTTGCGACTGGGAGGTGCAGTTGTTTATTGCGAACCGAGCGGAGGTGTTCTGCAAAGCGGTCCCCAAGCCTCCGCTTGGTTTCCCCAATGTAGAGGAAGCCACACCGGGTACAGTGGATGCAGTATACCACATTGGCAGATGTGCAGATGAACCTCTGCTTAATGTGGAAAGTCATCTTGGGGCCTGGGATAGGGGTGAGGGAGGAGGTGTGGGGGCAAGTGTAGCATTTCCTGCAGTTGCAGGGGAAGGTGCCGGGTTGGAGGGCAGTGTGGAGCGAACAAGGGAGTCACGGAGAGAGTGGTCTCTCCGGAAAGCAGACAAGGGTGGGGATGGAAAAATGTCTTGTGTGGTGGGGTCGGATTGTAGATGGCGGAAGTGTCGGAGGATGATGCATTGTATCCGGAGGTTGTTGGGGTGGTGTGTGAGAACGAGGGGGATCCTCTTTGGGCGGTTGTGGCGGGGGCGGGGTGTGAGGGATGTGTTGCGGGAAATGCGGGCGACGCGGTCAAGGGCGTTCTCGACCACTGTGGGGGAAAAAACTGAGGACAAACGGTCAGTCCTTAGTAAGGGGCTCACCTTTGCCCCCCTACAACCACACATCAACGAATACCAGTCACGATTGGACATAGAACAGTTTTTCCGCCGCCTTCGCCTCCACATCTACTTCTTCAACTGGGAACCTAACCCTCCCTCCACTGACCCCTTCACCCGCTTCCAACACAAGTCCTCCTCCTGGACACCACCCCCAGGCCTCCTACCCTCCCTCGACCTCTTCATCTCTAACTGCCGTCGAGACATTAACCGCCTCAACCTCTCCACCCCTCTCACCCACTCCAACCTCTCCCCCGCAGAACGGGCAGCCCTCCGCTCCCTGCGCTCCAACCCCAACATCACCATCAAACCCGCAGACAAGGGTGGCGCAGTGGTATTATGGCGCACTGACCTCTACATCGCCGAGGCCAGACGCCAACTCTCCAACACCACCTCCTACTGCCCCCTCGATCATGACCCCACACCCGAGCACCAAACCATCATCTCCAACACCATTCATGACCTCATCACCTCAGGGGACCTACCACCCACAGCCTCGAACCTCATTGTTCCCCAACCCCGCATGGCCCGTTTCTATCTCCTTCCCAAAATCCACAAACCTGCCTGCCCTGGTAGACCCATCGTCTCAGCCTGCTCCTGCCCCACCGAACTCACCTCCACCTATCTGGACTCCATTTTCTTGCCTTTGGTCCAGGAACTCCCCACCTACGTCCGTGACACCACCCATGCCCTCCACCTCCTCCAGGACTTCCAATTCCCTGGCCCCCAACACCTCATTTTCACCATGGACGTCCAGTCCCTATACACCTGTATTCCGCATGCAGATGGCCTCAAGGCCCTCCGCTTCTTCCTGCCCCGCAGGCCCGACCAGTCCCCCTCCACCGACACCCTCATCCGCCTAGCCGAACTCGTCCTCACCCTCAACAACTTCTCTTTCGATTCCTCCCACTTCCTACAGACTAAGGGGGTGGCCATGGGCACCCGCATGGGCCCCAGCTATGCCTGCCTCTTTGTAGGTTACGTGGAACAGTCCCTCTTCTGCACCTACACAGGCCCCACACCCCACCTCTTCCTCCGTTACATTGATGACCGTATTGGCGCCGCCTCTTGCTCCCCAGAGGAGCTCGAACAGTTCATCCACTTCACCAAGACCTTCCACCCCAACCTTCAGTTCACCTGGGCCATCTCCAGCACATCCCTCACCTTTTCCACTCGCCCTCCCATTCTTTTGATGACATGTCCATCATGGGCCTCCTGCAGTGCCACAATGATGGCACCCAAAGGTTGCAGGAACAGCAACTCATATTCCGCTTGCGAACCCTGCAGCCCAATGGTACCAATGTGGATTTCACCAGCTTCAAAATCTCCCCTTCCCCCACCGCATCCCAAAACCAGCCCAGTTCGCCCCCTCCCCCCACTGCACCACACAACCAGCCCAGCTCCTCCCCTCCACCCACTGCATCCCAAAACCAGTCCAGCCTGTCTCTGCCTCCCTAACCTGTTCTTCCTCTCACCCATCCCTTCCTCCCACCCCAAGCCGCACCTCCATCTCCTACCTACTAACCTCATCCCACCTCCTTGACCTGTCCGTTATCCCTGGACTGACCTATCCCCTCCCTACCTCCCCACCTATACTCTCCTCTCCACCTATCTTCTTTTCTCTCCATCTTCGGTCCGTCTCCCCCTCTCTCCCTATTTATTCCAGAACTCTCACCCCATCCCCCTCTCTGATGAAGGGTCTAGGCCCGAAACGTCAGCTTTTGTGCTCCTGAGATGCTGCTGGGCCTGCTGTGTTCATCCAGCCTCACATTTTATTATATGGGAAAGTATATGGATGGGCGGACATAAGGCGTATCAGAAAGTACTTCTTCCATTTGTAAAGGGATGAAAAAGGAAGGACATTGATGTAAGATAAGAGGTGAAAGGCTAACAGGAGAGTTGAAAAGAACTTTTTTTTTACTGAGAGGCTGGTGAGTCTGGAACTCACTGCCTGAAAGGGTAGTTGAGTCAGAAGTACTTGTAACATTTAAGCAATATTTAATATTTTCATTTGTATTGCCATCAGCTCCAGGGACTATGGCTCAAAGGTGCAGCCTGATCATGGGTAACTGGCTGTGATACAATGGACTGAATCACCTGCTCACATGCTGTAAATGTTTAGAAGACTCCAGCAGTACCATTACAAAACTTTGAGTAATTTGTCCAGGCGGGGATGATAACTGAACTCAATGACCCGGTCTTAGGGGCTGCAGATTATATGTTTTTATGTCAGTGCGCACATAGGGATGAATCAAATTCAATGCACGTTGACATTTTTCAGATATTTGATCGACCTTAATGGGATTTTGTTCGTTATAACTCCCTGGCATTCCACCTTACACTCTGGTGGTTTCTTTGTGAGTGATTTCAATGTTCCTCTGCAATAAAATAATGTATGCACAAAGGAAAACATTGTTTTAAATTTTACATACTACTTCTCTGCACCAGCAATGAATTTTTAACATTGTAAAACATCTCAACACATCTCTTAGGAACATTAACTTGACACTGAATCACTTAAGGAGATAACAGAAAAGGTGACCCAAAATTTGGTCAAA
Source organism: Stegostoma tigrinum (assembly GCF_030684315.1). Taxonomy (NCBI): domain Eukaryota; kingdom Metazoa; phylum Chordata; class Chondrichthyes; order Orectolobiformes; family Stegostomatidae; genus Stegostoma; species Stegostoma tigrinum. Next base: position 35,643,370 of record NC_081377.1, on the reverse strand, counting down.
GAGATCCATTTCAAGAGACAACAAAAGGAAGGGGGAAAGGTGGAAAGGTTAAAGAGCAAAGCGCCCAGACAGCTGAATGCACAGCCACCAATGGGTGGGGCAAAGGAAATTAAAGAAGCACAAAATAAAATTGCATGAGTGTCGAGTTTTGGAGGGTTTATGGAATGGAATATGGTATGGAGCCAAACCAGAGATGAGGATGTGTGAGGACAGAAAAACTGGAAATTTTAAAAATTGAGGCATTGTTTAATTGTAGGACAGTGAACACATCAGTAAAGTTATGACATTTGCTGCAGACTTTTGAATGAGTGTAAGACTATATACTGGGGTGCCACAGTGCCTCAGTGGTTAACACTGCTGCCTCACAGTGCTAGGGACCTGAGTTTGATTCCAGCCTTGGACGATTCTCTGTGTGAAGTTTGTGCATTCTTGCTCTGTTTGTGTAGGATAGGTTAGATGGACTGGCCTTGGAAAATGCAGGAGTTCACTGATAAGGTAGGGGGAGTGGCCTGGTTGGGATACTCTTCAAAGCGTAGTCTTGATGGGCTGAGTGGACTGTTTCCACACTGTAGGGATTTCATGTAGGTGGACACTGGGAGGCTGACAAGGAAAGCATGGAATGTTCAAATCTGGAGTTGACAGAAGTTTGTTGAGAGTTTTGATAATTGATAGGTAGAGGCAGGAGGGGATCTGTGGTTCAGTTGTTCAGTTTGATGATGTGAGTCTATTTATTCCTGATATTCACTGAACTGGATTGATTAACCCTTAATGTGGATTCAGAGGAAAGTAAACAACCTGGAGAAAGAGCCTGAAGACCTGAAACACAGAATAGACAATTTAAGGCTCTGCAAATAAATTGTCTTCACATAGATAATGACGTTACTTCACATATATAACAAAGATGACCAGGGATGGGAAACAAATGCTGGCCAGCAGGTGATGCCCACATTCCATGATTAAAAAGTAATATTTTATCTCAAGAGATTTACCAGGATGTTGCCAGGTATGGAAGGCTTGAGTTATAAAGAAAGGCTGGATAGACTGGGAATTTTTTCTCTTGAGTACAGGAGGTTGAGAGGCGAACTTGTAGAAGTTTATAAAATAATGAGGGGTATAGATAGTTAATGGTCATTGTCTTATCCCTAGGATAGGGGGTTTCAAGACTAGGGGACACATTTTGAAGGTGAGAAAAGAGAGGTTTAAATAAAATATGAGGGGCACATTTTTTACACAGAGGGTGGTTTGCTTTTGGATATATTTCTTGAGGATGTAATGGATGTTCATTGTTTAAAAGACATTTGGATAAGGAAAATTTATAGGAACTGTTTGGAGGGCGATGGGCCAGGAGTAGGCAGGTGAGACTAGTTTAGTTTGCGATTATGTTTTGTATAGACTGGTTGGTTTGAATGGTCTGTTTCCCTGCTGTATGACTCCATCTGAGATAAAATTAACAAAGTAAAAATGGATGAATTTACGAAGGTAGAAGCAAGCAGTTGGTGTGAGAGAAGATATGAGCTTCAAAGATCAACTTATGATCAATAGGAGGTCGAAGTGACAAATCATTTCTTTCAGACTTAAGACAGTGCCCAGGGAGGGAGGTGAGTTTCAGTTGCATTGTGGCTGAATTTTTAGGAGCATTAAGAAAAGTATAGTTCTCAATTTTTTGTTTGTGAAATGTAAATTGTTCCCAAATGCAAACTATATTAGTTAAAAGTGGGGCACAGAATATTCAGAGGACAGAAGGAGGCCATTCAACCCATCATTTTAATATTGGCTCGACAAAGAAGCAATTCACCCAGTAACACTCCCTGTGATCGCCTGGAGCCCTATGTGTGCAGCATGTTTCTCTCTCTGGTACTAATCAAGTCCCTTAATAATGAATGAATTCACTTACCTGCATGTTCCACCTCGCCTATTCAGTTCTTGAAATTGGTATTTTAAAAAGGTTTTTATGATGCTACAGCAGCTTAAGCTTCACATTTTTAGATTATAGATTTTCAGGTCAAATAATTGAATAGGATCCATGAGAAAATAGATAATGTTCAAGTCAAAAACTGAATTTTTATTGTTAGGAAAGGTTAGATTTATTGTGGCTTCATCAGTGAAACAGTTCTTGTTTATCCATTTTGTTAAACAGTTAAACTCTTAGTGTTGTTTCAGATGATCAAGAATTGCATTGAATCGATATCTATAATTAACTGTTGCCTCAGCACCTCCTTCCTGAGTGAGTTGAGTTCAGTGGACTATATGCAATATGTGACTGACAGGACATTCTGCAACACTGATTGCCATCAGAATAGGAAATAGCTGAGCTTACTGCTTCCTATTCCAACTTGAAAACAGATATGTCCGTGACCCTCACTGTCTCCGCATTTCTGCACAGATGAAGATTTTATGAATGTTTAATTTATTGCCTAGTCAAGCTTGTCTGACTAATGTATTCTCCTACACTGGGTCCAAATGAAGGCTCAGTGGCTAGCACTGCTGCCTCACAGTGCCAGGGATATGGGTTCAGTTCCAGCCTTGGGTGACAGTCTGTGTGGGTTTCTGCTGGGTGCTCCGGTTTCCTCCCGCAGCATGAAGAGGTGCAGGTTTGGTGGACTGGCCATGCTGAATTGTCTGTAGTGTGCTGTGATGAGTAGTCAAGGTTGATTACCCTTGGGGAAAAATAGGATGGGGGACTTGGGTTTGATTGGGATGCTGTCCAGTGTGTCAGTAAATACTGGAAGGACCGAATGACCTCTTTCCACACTGTAGTGGTTCTGACTGTCTTGCAATTGGATACACCCTTCTCCTCCTTTTGTTTTTCATAATGGCTCTTTGCTCAATCTCAATGGTGCCTGCAGCACTCCTGGTGTAGCATCTCCAGGCATCATAGCTTATGGCCTGCAATTCTCACTGGCAGTGGCTGATGTGGCACACAGTGCCTCATCATCAGAGACTTCTTCACATGTTTGTGTCAGGCTCTCGGTTCTTTTAACAATGGCCAGCTCTCCATACAGCAGATGATTGTCACCAACTGGGGGGCATGACCTACTGAGTGCACTCGGCTTTGTCCTCGGTGCTGCTGATGTCGGCAGTTTTCAGCATTTGTGGTGTGGTCTTTCCAATAGATCCTGAGGAAGCTACGGAGGCTGACACACCAAGGGCTGTAGAGAAGGAAAGGGAAGGACAAATCTACGTTGATCATGATACTTTTCACAAATCTGCAGCGCCCCAATGGGCTGTACAGAAAATGAATGCATTTGATGCATAGTCGCAGTTGTTAAACAGCAAACATAAAAACTTAAGAAATACAGGTGTAGGGGTTTGTCCCTTCCCAAGGCTTCCTGCATTGTTCAATAAACACAGAGCTTAAATAATCCTGGTCTAAGCTTTACTTTCCTGCTTGTCTCCCATACCCCTTCAATCTCTTGTTGATAAAAAAATCCCTTCCCTTTCCCTAAATCCTTCCAAGAATTTTTTTAGCTTCTTCCTGTAGTGATTGTAATGAGGTCAGCCAGCTGGACCTCATAGACTATGAATAAAAGTAGAAGTTGCTGGAGAAGTCACACAGATCTGGCAACATCTGTGAGGAGAAAATCTGAGTTAACGTTTGGGTCCAGTGTCCCTTCCTCAGAACGTCACCAGACCTGAAATGTTAATTCTGATTTTCTCTTCGCAGATGCTGCCAGACCTGCTGAGCTTTTCCAGCAACTTCTGTTTTCATTCCCGATTTACAGCATCCACAGTACTTTCGGTTCTCATTGAATGTGAGTTCCCTGACTGGGGTTGTTAATCTGGTTCAATCAGGGAGCCTTAGCTGACAGATAAAAAGGTGAGCGTTAGAGACACTGCCACTCTGAGAGCTGACTCTGAAGAGACAGTACTAAAGACAAGGATTGCTCATGTGTAAATAAACTTGGTGATACCAGTCTCTGTGGAATTATTTTACTTTCTCTTTAAGAGTAATTGGGGTTTCAGTTCCCTCCATGGTTTTGGCTGGGGCAGTTCTTAACCTTGTTCGTGATTTTTAGTGATATTCTTAAATCTTTGTGACTGTGTTTACTGAATCATTCATTGGGCAATAGTTTCTTCTAATTACTTTTTATTTTCCCCTAATTACTTTATCAAATCATCTGATAACTGAGCAGCCTATCAGATTTCTACTTAGCCAGCTCTTTTCGAGAGGAAAACAGTCTCACTTTCTTGAAACGTGATCTAGACGAATGTCTTCATCTTTCGTTTAGTTTTAGTAAAAATCCTGCACTTTCTCTAGTGCGTTGTACTCAAAACTGGACACATTCTAACTACAACCTAATCATTCTTTACTTCTGTATTCTACACCTCCCCCCATAAAGCCTACAGTGGCCGGTAAAGCACAGTATTGAGTAAGAAGGCGATCTCAAATAAAAGTAGAAAATGTTGGGAAACTCAGCAGTTCTGATATCATCTGTGGAGGCAGAGAGAGAGCCTTAGAGTTAAAGTTTGTTGCAGCTAGAATACAGCATACCTTTAAGAGGCAAACTAGGGGTATCATTTCTATATCTGAGCTTTTGACCCAAGAACCTAAAGGTCTCAGACTCCATCTTAACTGTAGCCATTTGAAACACACAAATGTTGCCCCATTATGTGCAAATTCCCTGCTGGAGGCAGAGCCTAGTGGAGATTAGTCATTTGGAGTGCAGTACTCCATACATGTTGTCAGACTTGCTGAGCTTCTCTGGGAGGGGCTGCTTTTATATTTACAATTTAATAATCCTTTCATCAACTGTTCTTGTCACTTTTAAGACTTTGTATATTTGGATCCCTAAATCCCTTTGTTCTTTCCTCAAAAGCATTCTTCAGAATATTGCCAATTATTCTGCCCAAGATGTACCTAAAATTTAAGATAATAAAATGTGAGGCTGGATGAACACAGCAGGCCCAACAGCATCTCAGGAGCACAAAAGCTGACGTTTTGGGCCTAGACCCTTCATCAGAGAGGGGGATGGGGTGACGGTTCTGGAATAAATAGGGAGAGAGGGGGAGGCGGACTGAAGATGGAGAGAAAAGAAGATAGGTGGAGAGGAGAGTATAGGTGGGGAGGTAGGGAGGGGATAGGTCAGTCCAGGGAAGACGGACAGGTCAAGGAGGTGGGATGAGGTTGGTAGGTAGGAGATGGAGGTGCGGCTTGGGGTGGGAGGAAGGGAAGGGTGAGAGGAAGAACAGGTTAGGGAGGCAGAGACAGGTTGGACTGGTTTTGGGATGCAGTGGGTGGAGGGGAAGAGCTGGGCTGGTTGTGTGGTGCAGTGGGGGGAGGGGACCAACTGGGCTGGTTTTGGGATGCGGTGGGGGGAAGGGGGGATTTTGAAGCTGGTGAAGTCCACATTGATACCATTGGGCTGCAGGGTTCCCAAGCGGAATATGAGTTGCTGTTCCTGCAACCTTTGGGTGGCATCATTGTGGCACTACAGGAGGCCCATGATGGACATGTCATCTAAAGAATGGGAGGGGGAGTGGAAATGGTTTGCGACTGGGAGGTGCAGTTGTTTATTGCGAACCGAGCGGAGGTGTTCTGCACAGCAGTCCCCAAGCCTCCGCTTGGTTTCCCCAATATAGAGGAAGCCACACCGGGTACAGTGGATGCAGTATACCACATTGGCAGATGTGCAGATGAACCTCTGCTTAATGTGGAAAGTCATCTTGGGGCCTGGGATAGGGGTGAGGGAGGAGGTGTGGGGGCAAGTGTAGCATTTCCTGCGGTTGCAGGGGAAGGTGCCGGGTGTGGTGGGGTTGGAGGGCAGTGTGGAGCGAACAAGGGAGTCACGGAGAGAATGGTCTCTCCGGAAAGCAGACAGGGGTGGGGATGGAAACATGTCTTGTGTGGTGGGGTCGGATTGTAGATGGCGGAAGTGTCGGAGGATGATGCGTTGTATCCGGAGGTTGGTGGGGTGGTGTGTGAGAACGAGGGGGATCCTCTTTGGGCGGTTGTGGCGGGGGCGGGGTGTGAGGGATGTGTTGCGGAAAATGCGGGAGGCGCGGTCAAGGGCGTTCTCGACCACTGTGGGGGGGAAGGTTGCGGTCCTTGAAGAACGTGGACATCTGGGATGTGCGGGAGTGGAATGCCTCATCGTGGGAGCAGATGCGGCGGAGGCAGAGGAATTGGGAATAGGGGATGGAATTCTTGCAGGAGGGTGGGTGGGAGGAGGTGTGTTCTAGGTAGCTGTGGGAGTCGGTGGGCTTGAAATGGACATCATTTACAAGCTGGTTGCCTGAGATGGAGATTGAGAGATCCAGGAAGGTGAGGGATGTGCTGGAGATGGCCCAGGTGAACTGAAGGTTGGGGTGGAAGGTGTGGGTGAAGTGGATGAACTGTTCGAGCTCCTCTGGGGAGCAGGAGGCGGCGCCGATACAGTCATCAATGTAACGGAGGAAGAGGTTGGGTTTGGGGCCTGTGTAGGTGCGGAAGAGGGACTGTTCCACGTAACTTACAAAGAGGCAGGCATAGCTGGGGCCCATGCGGGTGCCCATGGCCACCCCCTTTGTCTGTAGGAAGTGGGAGGAATCGAAAGAGAAGTTGTTGAGGGTGAGGACGAGTTCGGCTAGGCGGATGAGGGTGTCGGTGGAGTGGGACTGGTCGGGCCTGCGGGACAGGAAGAAGCGGAGGGCCTTGAGGCCATCTGCATGTGGAATGCAGGTGTATAGGGACTGGACGTCCATGGTGAAAATGAGGTGTTGGGGGCCAGGGAATTGGAGGTCCTGGAGGAGGTGGAGGGCGTGGGTGGTGTCACGGACGTAGGTAGGGAGTTCCTGGACCAAAGGGGAGAAAATGGAGTCCAGATAGGTGGAGATGAGTTCGGTGGGGCAGGAACAGGCTGAGACAATGGGTCTACCAGGGCAGGCAGGTTTGTGGATTTTGGGAAGGAGATAGAAACGGGCCGTGTGGGGTTGGGGAACAATGAGGTTGGACGCTGTGGGTGGGAGGTCCCCTGAGGTGATGAGGTCATGAATGGTGTTGGAGATGATGGTTTGGTGCTCGGGTGTGGGGTCATGATCGAGGGGGCGGTAGGAGGTGGTGTTGGAGAGTTGGCGTCTGGCCTTGGCGATGTAGAGATCAGTGCGCCATACTACCACTGCGCCACCCTTGACTGCGGGTTTGATGGTGATGTTGGGGTTTGAGCGGAGGGAGCGGAGAGCTGCCCGTTCTGCGGGGGAGAGGTTGGAGTGGGTGAGAGGGGTGGAGAGGTTGAGGTGGTTAATGTCTCAACGGCAGTTAGAGATGAAGAGGTCGAGGGAAGGTAGGAGGTCTGGGTGTGGTGTCCAGGAGGAGGACTTGTGTTGGAAGCGGGTGAAGGGGTCAGTGGAGGGAGGGTTGGGTTCCTGGTTGAAGAAGTAAGTGTGGAGGCGAAGGCAGCGGAAAAACTGTTCTATGTCCAAACGTGACTGGTATTGGTTGATGTGTGGTTGTAGGGGGATAAAGGTGAGCCCCTTACTAAGGACTGACCGTTCGTCCTCAGTCAGTGGGAGGACTGGGGGGATGGTGAAGATGCGGCAGGGTGTACCTAAAATTTTCCTTGTTATATTTTAGCTGGTACTTATGTGGTATTTTGCACAGGTCTTCTTAAGGTTGGCTACAGTCTACTTCTCAGTTACGATTGATGATGATTCTACATCAGTGCCAGAGAAACATGCAGCACGTAAACAGATCGTTTAGTCCAACCAATCCATGCCTCTTTCAAGCTATGATATTGTGGCCCCTCACATGGCAGCTGCTAAAGATGGCTCCACATAACACAGAGCTGCATCATTTTCCAGACAGCACCGAAGATACAGTGTATGAGCTACTGACTGGGCTTGGCTTCTTGCAATGAATACAGTTTGCACTTACAATGAACATTTAGCATCAAAAAATATCCTCACCCCAATTCACTGAGGTATGGGGAAGACTTAAACCCCTGGTCAATGAAGGAATTAGAGGGTGGCCTGACCCAAAGGTTTATCTAAGGTGTGCTGAAGAGGATTTCACAAGCGGAGAGCAAGAGGAATTCAAGAAAAGAATTCCAGATCATGGTGCAGGAGGAGATTAAATCAGGGCTGATGATGTTGGGGTGAAGATGAGGTGGGGTGGGAAGGCAAGCGTGTGAAGAAAGGAAAATTTAGGGTCAGAAATTGAAAGGCAGGAGAAATTTTCAGAGCTTGGGGGAGGACTGACTGTGTATTTTCTTTTGCTTTCGTATTTCTGTTTATAATGCTGGCCTGCTGTGTTCCTCCAGCTCCACACCTTGTTATCTCAGACTCTAGCATCAGCAATTCCTGCTATCTCCCGATATAACGTTACACTTGCTTAAGCAAACAGAACACCGGACACTACCTAAATCTGAGATGTCCTATTAATGTACAAAGTTAGTTGTTAATAAGCTTCTAGGTGCCTGACTCAATTTGAAATCAACTCTCCCTACATGCGATAGTAAGGGCTCTTTCGGCACATGGTAGTGTTGCTACTTCTGACCTGGAAGGTCGAGGTTCAAGTCCCACTAGCTCCACATACGCTAATATAAAGAGAAACCACCAAGCACAATCGCCTATCATAGCGTGATATTTTTACAAATGTGTGTATAAAATTTGCTTTAAGACATTTATTTTACTTTTTTCACTCACCTCTAACCTTCTAACACACCCAGATAATTTCATTGGAAATGCTATCAAAAGGTCACAAAATGTGATGTAGGGGTTCAATTTTTAAAATGGCAATAGTACTCTTTCTGGTGCAATTATTTAGGAACACAAGAACATGAGTAGGTCTAGACCATTTGGTGGAATCTACTCCGCCAATCAACTAGAACTTCAATGCCATTTACCCATTCCATTCCCATAATGCTTGATAGGTTTAGGATCTAGAAATCTATCAGTCTCTGTTCTGTGAATAAGTTAATCCTTTATTCCCTCCAGCGTGAGTACGCAGTAGCAACAATGTGTGCCATCTGAAAGATGCACTGAAGCAACTCACCCAGGCTCTTTCGAGACTACGTTTCCAAAACTGTGACTTCTCCCGTCTCAAAGGAGCAGGACAACAGATGCACAGAACACCACCATCTGAATGTTTCCCTCCAAGTCACCTGCCGTTACTTCACTTTTGCTAGGTTAAACTCCCTTACTAACAGTACTCTGGGTCACCCTGCAGCATGTGCACTGCAGTGCTTCAAGGAGACAGCTCACCACCATGTTCTCCAGGGCAATTAGGGACGAGAATAAATGCTTCTGAATCTAACAATGCCCATATTGAATGGAAGAATAAAATTATATTTAGCTTTTATTATTCCATTATTCATTAAAAAAAGTATTTGATGACTGATCTTTGCATTCTGTAATGGAAAGTGATCAACCTCTGAATTTTTGTCTTTCAGTTTTCAGAATCATTCGTATCATAAATGCTTGATGTAAGATTTGGACTTCATAAAGATCAAGAATGAGTTCATCTGATGGTAACATCTCATATTCTACTGTCATTGGCCTTGCTTACAAGACCAACAGCAGCTGCCAGATTGATGCAGAATTCAGATACATATTGTTTCCTATTGTCTACAGTCTCATCTTCATCCTAGGACTCATTGGAAACTGCTACGTGCTGTGGGTTTTTAAGCAGATGACTCCTACAAAGAGCATGACTGAGATTAAAATCTTCATGGTGAATCTGAGTGTTGCTGATCTACTGTTTATCTTGACGCTCCCTTTTTGGATAGTGTACTACAACACTAAAGGAGACTGGATCTTTGGAGAGATCCCCTGCAGGGTGGCTGGCTGTCTATTTTTTATCAATACCTACTGTTCCATTGTGTTCCTTGCAGTGATCAGTTATAACAGATACTGTGCTGTGGCATATCCCATTGAGACAGTTCAGTACAATGGCAGAAAGAGAGGCTTTATTATTTCAACAATTATCTGGATTGTAATTGTTGCCAGCGCAGCCCCCTTTCTTTTCAAAAAAGGAACTAACGAAATTGATGGCGTTACTCATTGCTTTGAAGGATATGATAGGAATTCAGCCTTGCCTGTGGTCATCATCCACTTTATCTTGATTGGAGCTTTCTTTATTGCCTTTCTTGTAATAATCATCTGCAACTTACTCATCCTGAACCTACTATCAACAAAAGCAGCCCAGCCGAGTAGAAGTGAAAAGGTGAAGAAACAAGCATTCCGCATGGTGTGTGCTGTCATCACTGTATTCTGCATCTGCTTTGTCCCCCATCATCTGGTCCATGGCCCCTGGACCCTCACTGTCCTTGAACTGCAGTGGGCAGAGGACTGTGCATTCAGACAGGCAGTGAATGATGCCCATCAGATCACGCTGTCTTTGATGGGTCTGAACTGTACACTGGATCCTATCATTTACTGCTTTCTGACCAAGAAATTCAGGAAATTTTTGACACAACGTCTCAGTAGATGGAAAAGTACGAGGAAGAGCATTAGGACCATATCCACAGAATCCAATATAGAAGGAGATATGGCTTTACATACCATATACAATACGTAAAATGGTGTCACAGAAACAGAAATTGCTGGAGAGAACTCAGCACGTCTGTGGAGAGAAATCAGAGTTAATGGTTCAGGTCTAGTGACCCTTCTCCAGAATATAAAATGTAGTTGCTGATACGACCAGGATAATGTTGACCATATTTGACTTGTTGCATTTGTTTATTTTTAGTTTTGATATCACTGTCCATAAATGTGTGCATCACTCTGTCTAATATAATGACATAATGTCACCACCATGTTTTTGTTTTTGTGATTCTGCAATGTGCATTTACACAGCACCTTTGCAGCATGTTTTACAGAGAGGTAGAAAATGGACAAATGCCAAACTATTTGGATGGACAAGTTAAAAGTTGTTTCTAAAACCCTGTTCAATGAGATGGGTTTTGAGAACCTTTTCAAAGATATAAGGGGATATAGAGAGTTTCAAGAGTTCAGGGAAGAAGAAACCGTGGCATCAATGTGACTGAACTCTCTATCGCTGAGATTAAGAGAAAGACAGGTTTGAAAAAGGCAAGATTCAAAGGAGTGAAAGATATAAGGGGAAATACAAGAATAAAGCAGAAAGGGATAGTGAATGAAAGGATGGTGGAATTCGAAGATGTTGATAGGTTATTGAATGCAATGCATTGGAGAACAGGACAGCAATGTCTGCAAATGTGACTTAATATGGGTCAATGTACAAATAGTTTAGTTTTGAACAATAAGGATTTTCTGAAGGGTTAGAGGCCAGTAAGGAAATCATGGAGAAATGAAGTCTGGAGGTAACAAAAGTGTAGAGAAGAGTTAGTCATGTGGTGGGTTGGGGTTTGGAGCGGGTTAGGGAAGGGATGGTCAATGTTGCAGCGATGGAAATGTCTACTCCTGATTGTCAGGTAAGGTGCGAATACCCCAATCTGTGAACCATGACTATTTGAGCCTGACTCATATGAAAAGCGGCCAGTTGTGAAGATGTGTCCAGAATTCATTGCGTCATACATTTGCCAGGAAATTTTCAGAAAGAAGATGTGGGAGAACCAGAGGGAGGGAAGTGAAAGAGTTGTTTGCTTTTTGAATGAATTGTTTCACACGTTAAGAAAGCATTGGTCGAAGCATTCCAAAAATTAAACTGGCAAATTGATGGCTAAAGATGTTATGTTTGTGTGTGTGTTTTTTAAAAATTTATGCCACTCTGGGTATATTTGATTCCAGTGTTTCACACTGCTCCATATATGTACTATCTGGCCTCAAGAAGTATTTTATTATAACTATTATGGTGTGTCCAAAATTATTAACCTCCTTTTAGATTGTATCCTTTGGGTAGAATCTTGCTTTGCTTTGAGACTGTGTGGAGAGGTCCTAACAATGAGTGATACTTCCACTCAGGGATTGGTCAGCCTTTCACACACGATTACATGATTCTGAGCTCATTGCAAATGCAAGCACAGGTAAAACACCAACTTTTGCGAGCAAGCTGGAGGTTCTGCACTCCGTCCCTGAAATAACTCCACAGAAGCCGGTATCCTGTCACCAAGTCACTCTTTATTTACACATGAACAGTCCTCCACTGTAGTACAGAGTCACGGAACCACATTATCAGTATCCCTGACACTCAATCTTTTTATGTCAGCCAGGGCTCCCTGATTGAGCCTCTTAACCAGGTCCAATCAGGAGACTTTTATTCTATGTGGTACCGTTGGCTGACCTCATTATATTCACTATACTCCCCAAGTCTCCAACTTCTTTTAAAAGGCACCCAGAGAACCTTTACTCCCTGCAATCCTGGAGCATCGTTCACCCTCTGTTCATCATCCCCATCCAGGCCTGGAGATGCCAGAGATGCGGAAAAAAGCAGTACATGCTTCCGCGATATGTTCTGAAGACTGTCCAGGAGAGACAGAAAGTTCTTTTCTTTATGGATGGCAGGAGGCACCCCTCCTGACAAATGAACGCTGTGCTGGTCAATGTCCATGGGCATCTCGACACAACTATGTACTCGATGCTTTGTGTCCCTGTGATGTTAGCTAGATTTGGAATGTTTTCACTGCAGAGGACTGTCCCACATAAGGCTCTGTGCCAGGCACTTCCGTCAAACGCGACATACGCAGTTGATGCCCATCACTTCAAAGCAGCTACCAATGTAATACTGCTGGAACCACACACATCTACCAGGGTTCACTCATAAAACAGAATATGTGACACATCTCATACTTCATCAGCTCGCTGACCTTTCATCACAATGGGGAAAAAGTGCATATCTGAGAGCTTACCACCAAAGGTTAGCATTGGACAAGGTCACAGCCACCAGAACACCTCACAGGTCAGCCCAGACACCCACACATGATAGGCTGTTTCTTTGTTTGTCATCAACTGTAGCTCTTTGATGGCACAGGAATTCAGTCCCAGTGTGAATGTGCCCAGTTTGGTGCGGGGATGGGAGTGTGTAGGGGAGATTTCCTGCCATAGAGCTACTGACTCACTTCAAGGACCACGGCGCTGAGCTAGCAGGAGAGTGATGTTTTTGATTTGATTTGATTTATTATTGTCAGATGTACCTAGGTACAGTGAAAAGTTTTGTTTTGCGTGCAGATCATAACATACAAAGTGTATTAGGGTGCTACAACAGAGTGAGGAATGCAAAGTTATGGCTGCACAGAAGGTGCACAAAGAGTGAGAGCGGCATTACATTTAAAATTTGAGAGGTCCATTCAGAAGTCAAATAACTGCAGAGATGAAGCTATTCTTGAGTCTTTTGGTACATGTGTATAAGCATTTGTATCTTCTGCTCAATGAAAGAGGCTGGAAGAGATTATATGCAGGATGGGAGGGGTCTTTTGATTATGTTGGCTGCCTTGCCAAATGTGTTTGTGCTGAAGGGAGATTGAATATCTACAGATATCTGGGGAGGAAGCCCAATTTAGATAGCTAGAGCAGAGCCCACTCCTCTCTCTGTCAAACTGAAGATGAAATTCAGCCATATCATGGCATAGATTAAGATTAGTTATATAAAATTCAGACCTTATTTTAGGCTTTTGTTACAAATTGATCAAATGTTAAATGAAAATGCTAATAAAGGCAGAAACATATTGTACATGTTTACAGAATTAGTTGCTCGTCATATAATAGAAAATAAACAGCTCATAAATCCAATGCTACAGCTAGAGTCATTACTGTATTTCCATATTAGTTTTGGTAGCTCCCTCACCAAACCATTAAGGTTGCCTGGTTTATCTTATTATCCTTAGGGCTTCAGCCAGACAACTTTCCTTGAAGGCAGCTGGTCAAAATCATTGGCTTGAACAATGTTGACTGATAAATATTTCCAATAACAGCAAAGGGAGCTTCAAGAGTTTAAATGAATGTCCAGTTAATTTGCAAATCCGCCAATCAAAATCATGTTCACATAAACTCTGTACCCAGAAGAAAAGTGCTTGGATTTCACAGTCTTAATGATGTTAAATTACAAACTCACCTTCGCTTTAAGGTCATGGTTGAAATACTGATTATAGGTCAAAATGAACACATTGTCATTTAATTAGAGATTAATTATTGTTCTTTGAAATTTTCTGAGCCATGTATCTCCCATCATAGTGTGGCAATTGGATGATTATATGAGAAAAATATGTCAAAGAAAACATATGGATTTGTTTTCCAATTTTACACTCATTTGAAATAATATTTACGTATGGTTTAGAAATTCAAATATGGCAAATTCCTTTCAAAGCCTTTATAAAAGGCTGGATTTCATTTGGGCAGGGTGGTGCATACTGCTTGGCCCCTTTCCTGCTCTTCCCATTGTAAATTCTCTGCAATGATACACCCAGGGAGGTCTTAACTACCAGGCCTCCCTCCATCCCGATTGGGCAATGGTTGCCATCATTTATTGAGCTTTGCTAGTTCTTGATTAAACTGTGATATGTAGCTTTACAGTTCGGCAAAATGATTAATGGAGCCAATGTGAAAATCTATTCTCAGTGATGCACTCATGATGGAGTGACTCTGTACAAGCTAGCTTTCCTGGCAGTCTAACCCTCTCCAAAAAACCAGTGGAAATCATTGGTAAGAGTGTGAAGCCAATGCCTTTAAAGTGGAAAGCACTGCCTGAAAAGGTGGTGAAAACAGATTGAAATATGCATTTTCTAAACAGAATTGTATAGATGTGGAAGAATCTAGAAAGTTATAGGGGAAAAGTGGGGAACTCTGACTCAGGATAGCTTTTTAAAATGGCCAGTATCCCATCAAGGTGACCAAATAGCCTCTTGCCGCTCTATTTGTCTCTAGATGAGACATATTTTCTTATGGATATACTTAATCAGATTTTGTTAAACCTTTGTATTTACAAGTCAGGGTGAAAGAGGACCTTTTCCAGTAGCCTTGGAGAATCAAGCGCAAGTTTTATGACTTCACAATGGTGTAGCTTCTCTCTAACTTACTCAGAGGCTTCTCTCGGAGTAAATGTATAATTAATCCTTTCCATCATCTCACAATTTCTTTTACTGTACCCCTATTATCTATTAACATTTAAATATACACATTTAGGTCTTTACTTCCTCTTCCAGGGTCAGGTTGCTGGGCTGACCTCAATCTTCACACGTTACCCTGCACTGTCCCTGGGCTTCACTGTGAATCTTCTCTGCCACTTGGCTTTGGGTCACCACTGGTACCATGTAATAAGGTGTGGTCTACACTCTAATGAATGGACATAAACATCTGATGGAGGCGGTGACGTAATCACAATGTTGCTGCTCTAATCTTCAAGAGACCTAGGCTAATGCTATGTGGATGTGGCTTTCCATTCATTCCACTGTGAATTCATATCACAACAAATTCACCATCTCAGCTGGTGAAACTTGAATCCAATAACATTTGGAATTAATAGCTAGCCTAATGTTGATCATGTCCTTAAGGGAAGAAAATATATCCATAAGGCCATAAGACCATAAGACTAGGAATAGAAATTACACCATTCAGCCCATCAAGTCTGCTCCACCATTCAATCATGGCTGATAAGATCCTCAACCCCATTCTCCTGCTTTCTCCCCGTAACCCTTGATCCCCTTGATGATCAAGAACCTATCTATCTCAGTCTTAAATGTACTCAAGGGTCTGGCCTCCACAGCCCTATGTGGCAGTGAATTCCATTGATTCACCACTCTCTGGGTGAAGAAGTCATCCTTAACCGAGATATGTAGTCACCAGTCAGTGTGACGGTGGTCTGATCATCTATTTTTTGGCCCATTGGTGGACAGATGTATGATTTAAGATAAAGGTGAGCCATCCTGTGTAGAATACATTCTGAATTCCCATTGAAACATGGTTAAGATTTTGCCATTTGGCCAGTTGAGGGAGCACACAAGTGAAGTCTCAGAGACGTGAAGAGGATGGAATGGGCAGGCAAGTGGAACTAAAAGATTGAATATGAGGTCAGCAACTTATCACAGTGAGTGATTGAAATAACATCAGTGGCTTGGATTGCTGAATGCATCGAACCACAGTGGAATGAGCAGAGACTGCTTGCAGGTGCCTCGCAGAGAATGGCTGCATGTAAACTCCAGACCCATAGCGAGGTGGTCCACTCATAATTGCCCTCTTGAATGACCTGGAAAATCAATCAGTTCAAGAGATGAGCATTAAATGCTGTTTTTGCCAGCAAATTCCAAAAAATAATAAAAAACTTCTGTGAGATCCAAATTTCATGCTATTTATAACTTAACATATCAGAGTTGTGAAGGTGTCTTCTTATTTTCTTTTCAGATAGAAATTCAAATTTATTGAAGCAAAAATCCACACGGGAGATCACTTACTCTGATTAATTAAAGTTTATGTGCTTGAGGATAAATTTGAGCATGTCTACACATTCGATAGAAATATTTTTCTGGCCCAGTAGATTTACCCTAGAATTTAAATATTGATGATGATATGGATTTAATGGCTAAATTATATTCCCAAATCCCATCAGGCACTGGGGTCAAACAAAAAACAAACTCTTGTTTGTTTTTTCTGTGGTCAATGAGCATTCTTACTAGGGAGGATGTGGCTTGAGAATAGCATTATTGAACGTGCTGTAGTGCTATTTACTCCATCTGGGAGAGCATCTGCTTCTTATTGCAAATATGAGCATGTCAACATATCACCAAAGAACTTTGATTAATTCTAACTGAGCTAGACCTCATGATTATCATAAAATGGCTCTGCCTTGTCCAAACAGCACACTATTCCCAGATGTTCACAACTGACCATTCCCAAGGCTGTGATTATTGGGAATGATGAGCATGCAGATACAGGAACAGTGCCACAGTTGCCTGGCAATAGAGGGGTTATACACACTGGGCAGAAACAAAACATCATGGACTCCTGAGGGATCTTGGCCAATTGAGGCTTCCCTTCCTTCTAAGGAGTCACTTCTTTCATTCATTCTTGGGACATTGGTATCACTGCCTGGGCCAACATTAATTGCTTGCCCCTAGTTGCGCTTGAGAAAGTGGTAGCCATCTGCCTTCTTAGATTTCATAGAATCCCCACAGTGTGGAAGCAGGCCATTCGGCCTATCAAATCCACACTGGCCCTCTGAAGAGCATCCCACCTGGACTCACTCCATCTTTGTAACCCTGCACTTCCCCTGACTAATCCATTTAAGATTTTGTGGATAATTTAACATAGACAAGCTACCTAACTTGCACATCTTTGGGCTGTGGGGAGAAAACCATGCAGACTTGAGGAGAGCATACAAACTCCACACAGGCAGTTGTCTGAGGGTGGAATCAAACCCAGGTCCCTGGAGCAATGAGGCAGCCGTGCTAACCACTGAACCACCATGACACACTGAGAACTGCTGCAGTCCATGTACTGTAGGTAAGAAGGAATTCAGGAGTTTGTCACACTGAAGAAATACTGATATCTTTCCAAGTTAGGACGGTTAGTGGCTTGCAGGCTCTTATTCCCAGAGTAGGAGTGTCACAAAACAATGCTTTGTCTTGTAGATAACTCATTGAAATAGGATGCTCTTTGATAAGTGATTACAAAGTAGATCTAATGGATCTCCATGGATCTAATTTAAAGGGAAAAGGCTGCTCCTGCGACTCACAAACTGGGAGGTGAAGGATGACACGGACAGAGGTAGCCTGCAGTCCCTGGTCTCAGCTCTACAGCTACCTGATAGGAGGCTGTGGGCACACAAATACAGTTATGGCTCTCACTTTCCCATTTTGCTCATTCATGGGTCTTTATGTCATCAAGGGCCACATTGTGCTATCATTCCATCTACTGGCAACACTGCTCCTGTCAGCCGAATCATTTCACATGTAAGTGTTTTGCTGGAAAGGTGCAATGTAAATCTGCTGGACAGATGTTGGATAAGGATTTTGATGAATCGTTCTGCACAGTACAGCAATTTGGCAGTGTCCAGTCTTAAACTGATAAATGGCTTGTGACTATTAAAAAGATGCCTCCATCAAATGAACATATCAGATGGAGACAGGAGCTATAGAACATAGAACATAGAATTGTATAGCACAGTACAGGCCCTTCGGCCCACGATATTATGCCGAACTTTTACCCTAAACCTAAGATCTATCAAACCTCCAACCATATGTGCAACATCATCAGCTTTGCAGACCTTTGGCTTAAAGTGGTGACCCAAAAATAAGGCTGTTGAGGGCAAGAGAGGGACTCCATGTGGGATTGATCCACATGCAAGAGGACAAATGAAACTGAGGAAAAATGAAGACATGCAGTTCCAGTTGGTAGATGTTAAGCAAAGTCAACTCATTGCAGTTGAAATCAGGCTAAAACTTGCTCTAGTAATTCTAGCCTGTGCCAGAAGTGTTTTTCAGCATTTCACAGTCCACTAAGCCATTGGCTGCTGAACAGATCATAAATTACAAAGATGGTTGCGGGGAAGTTGGGAGTTTTCATAACTAGTATTATATCAAAGTAGAAGAAAGTCTCAGACCAACTTGGCATCTCTCAATTTTGGGGTGGCATGGTAGCTCCATGGCTAGCACTGCTGCCTCACAGCGCCAGGGACCTTGGTTCGATTCCAGCTTCAGATGACTGTCTGCGTGGAGTTTTCCTTGGGTCTACGTGAATTTCTTCTGGGTGGTCTGGTTATCTCCCCCAGTCCAAAGATGTGCAGATTAGTTGGATTGGCCATGGGAAATGCAGGGTTACAGGGATAAAGTAGGGTTCTGGGTGGGTGCTCTTTGGAGGATTGGTGTGAAACCTGATGGGCTGAACGGCCTGCTTTGACACTATAGGGGTTCTATGAGAGTTCCAGCTGCCCTCATGTCCAGACTGAAAGGTGAGAGAGTGCATGTAGTGATTGGGCCATGGCCAGGTGGATCTCATTGACTATTAGATTCTAGATTTGAATTGTTAACCTGGTCCATTTGGGGAGCCCTGGCTGACAGATATAAGCAGGAGATTCAGAAGGTTTTTCATAGTCTAGGGACTAGTTCTGAGTTGGTTGATCACAGTTTGTGCACTGTACATGTGTAAATATGGGGTGAGTTGGTGACGACATACTGGTTTCATTGCAGTGGTTTCAGTGCAGTTAGGCAAAGAAGACAATAATACAGCTTCTACAACCTGAAATAGCAGCATGGCTAGCACTTAAAAAAAAGAAAATTGAGGATAGTTACAAAGGATCTCAATAATGCTTTCAATAAGCTTCTCTGCCCCATGAAGAAATTTTGCGACAAATAGCCAAACTACCTGTCTTTACTACCTTCAGCGGCAATAGGGAAAATTTGAGACTCCTTTCATCAGCCTCATATTGGCTGTGAAGAATCTGCTCTTGAACCTGCTGGTGTGTGTGTTCAGGCTCCTGTATCTACTGCCTGACAGAAGACATTGTAGGAGACCATTACCTGGTGGGATGGGTCTTTGATGATGTTGACAGCCTTTCTGCAGCAGCAGACTGTGTAAATGGAGTCTGTGGATGGGAGGTTGGCTTCTGCAGTGGTCTGCACATCACCTTCTGTGGTTTCTTATGGTCCTGGGCAGAGCAGTGCCATACCAGGCTGTTGTGCACCCACACAGTTTGCTTTCAATGTGCATCTGTAGAAGTTGGTGAGGGACCTTATGGACACGCCAAATTTCCTGAGCTGCCTGAGGAAGAGGAGGCGCTGTTGTTCCTTCTTGACTGTCACATCTACATGGGAAGTCCAGGACAGTTTGTTGGTTATCATTAATTGAGGAACTTGATGCTCTCCACCCTCTCAACCTCAGTTCGGTTGATATAGATGGGGGCGTGTTCCTTCCTTCTTTCTAATGTCAATGATCAGGTCTTTAGTCTTGCTGATGTCGAAGGAGATGTTGTTCTCATTGCACAATGTCACTAAGCCCTCTATCTCCCTTCTGTATGTTGACTTGTTGTTGTTAGATATCCATCCTGCCATGGTGGTGTCATCAGTGAACTTGTAGCTGGTGTTCATTTAGAATTTGGAAACACAGCTATAGGTGTACAGGGAGTACAGCAGGGGGCTGAGGATGCATCCTTGGGGGGGGGTCCACTGTTGGGTTATTATGGAGGAGGTGCAGTTACCTATCCTCACTGATAGCGGCCTGTGGGTCAGGAAGCTGAGGATCCAGTCACAGAGGGCGGAGCTGTGAACAAGTTCATAGAGTTTTGAGATCAGTCTGAAGGGGATAATGGTGATGAAGGTGGAGCTGCAGTCAAAAAGCAAGAGTCTGATGTAGGTGTCTTTGTTGAACAGTTGTGCCAGGAGCGAGTTCAGGGCTAGGGATATGACATCTGCTGTGGATCTGTTACATCGGTCGGCAAATTATAGGGGATCGGAGCAGGCTGGGAGGCTGGAGTTGATGTGGGTCATGACCAGCCTCTCGAAGCACTTCATGATGACTGAGGTCGGAGCCACTGGGCAGTAGTCATTAAGGCACACTGCAGGTGTTTTCCTGGGTATGGGGATGATGTGGTCTTCTTGAAGCAGGTGGGGACTCTGGTTTGTAGGAAGAAGAGGTTGAAGATGTTGGTGAATACCTCCACCACTTGGTCCGCACAGGATCTGAGAGCTCAGCCGGGGACACTGTCCGGGCCCATCGCTTTCCTTGGGTTGACTCCCAGGAAAATGGACCTGAAGCTTGCAGCGGTGACAGAGGGAACAGGTGTGTCTGGGGCTGTCAGAGCAGTGATCACCACACCACTTGCATTCTGCTTCATCTGAGCATAGAGAGCATTGAGCGTGTCAGGGAGGGATGTCCCTTCGTCCGCTGTCTTAGACTGGTTCATTTTGTATCTTGTCATGTTGTTTAGGCCTTGCCATTGATGGTGGGAGTCTGAATGGTTGGTTTGACCCACTAACTTGGCCCAGTTGCATCTTGTAGATTGTGCGGTTTGGCCTCCCTGATGGCCAAGTGCTCGTCATTTCATTACATCTTACTGCGTTTTTTTAGAATCATTGGACGTGGGTGTCACTGGCCACCATTTATTGCCAGAATTGAACCTACACTGTTTGTAATGCTTCTCATTACAAACTCAGTAATCCATCCGACTGAGCTGATCAACCCTCAACTGATGTGCCATTGAAGTTCATGAAAGCAACAGTTTTCCAACTACTCTCTCAATGCCATTTGGGACTCACATGTTGTTGTGTATATCAGGGTGGGTCATTGTAGGTGCTGGCATTCAGAGGGTAATAGGGAGAAGTGGGTGGATCAGGTACTACATGGATTGGCCTGTATTTAAGCAGGGTGGTCTCCCACTTGCCCACCACTGAGGCTGTCAGGGGTCTACCTATTAATTGGTCACTTCAGGCCCTCAAATGACACAAAGATCAGCAGGATTGAGGTCCCCTGTCGCACTGTTGGTAAAATGCCAGTGGAGACAGTTGGGTGACTGGCCAGCTGTCCATGATGGATCATCCAATTTGTGCTACTTAAACTCCCTGTTCACTATTGGGTGTGGATGTAAAATTCTGACCTCCGTGATCACATCAATATTGCATATTTCTGCACTGTAACAGCAGAATGGCACATCATGTTACAATGCTTCTCAGAAAACAGGATTTCCTGCAACTTTTTGCAAGCACTGCTACCATATCGAAAAGGTTGTGCAATTCAGAAAGATGGAAATCAGAAACTGACCGCAACTGTAGCTATATAAACTTCTGACATGTTAGATAGACGAGGTACAAAACTCCGCTGACCATATGTGGCTGACCTACACACTAACTCGTTGATATTTTTATTTCACAGTTTTATTGTGATTTAAGACATGTGGTTATTTTGAAATGTTCTGTTATTTCTCATTTCAGGCAACTATTTTTGACCATGCATGGAACAAACCAAGTGCTGATCACTTCATTACATACCACTGCATTTTTTAAAATCAATGAATATGGGCATCACTGACTGGCCAGCATTTATTACCCATCCCTAATCACCATTGGGAAGGTGGTGATGATCTGCTTTCTTAATCTGCTGCTGTCTCTGAGCTGTAGGTGTACCCACAATGCTGTTCGAGAGAAATCTGCAGGATTTTGACTCAGTGACAGCAAAGAAAAGGTAATATATTTCCAAGTCAGGACAGTAAAGGGCTTAGAGGGGAATTTGCAGGTGGTGGCTTTCTGGTGTTTCTGTTGCTCTCGTCCCTCCACATTGCTCGCAGTCATTGGTTTGGCAGGTGCTGCCTAAGGAGCTTTGGTGAATATCTGCAGTGCATCTTGTAGACTAGGGATGCTGCTACTACTGAGCATTAGTAGTGGAGAGAACAAAAAATGTCAAGAGATAATAACTATGATTAGTTTGTGCAGTTTTTGATTGCTTGTTACTTTGGTTAAACTCTCATCATGCAGCTCTGATACCTGCTAATGTTATTCCACCCATGGGTTTGTCTCCAGCACCATCTTATTATTGATTATTTGTAGCTATCTTTCTGCCTTAATCAGTAGTTCATTGATCAAGCCTTCACTTGCTATTCAGCTGTTGATGCTTTTCTCACAGTTTCACAATCTTGATCACGTGCAAAGACTTGACATTCAGCCTGGTGACTCTCTAATCACAATATTTGTACTAATCTGTTGACACTATGAATTACCTGCAATTATCTTGCCATTATCTGTCTACCCTAAAATTCTGTGCCTGTGCACCTCCCTCCACTTCACCTGATGAAGTAGCAGTGTTCCGAAAGCTTATGATTTCAAATAAACTTGTTGGACTACAAACCGTTGTTGTGTGGCTTCTGATTTTGTCCGCCCAGTCAGCAACCTAAGGTCTCCCAGTTCATCAGAGTCTGAAACCCCCCCTCATTGCCTGCTTTTGATATGTAGTGCACAGTAGGCTGGGATTCTACAATATACACATCAAATACCAGTGCCCATGGATATGGGGTGCGAGTGGCTATTGCCCATCACACGTCCTTTGTAATGACTTCACTCTTTATTAGTTCAGTGTAAGCAACAACAATACAAGTGCAGAGATGAAAGGAGTTTCTTCATTGTCACACACAGTCTTATGCAGTATTTACTGATGCAGGTATTTAGTCCATGCAGGGGGTCCACACAAGCCTCCTCCCATTCTCCTTCCTCTAACCTCATCAATTTTTCCTTCTGTTCCTTTTTGCCTCGTGTTAAAGTGTGATTTTCACTGAAATACTAGTTGTCTCTATCTTTCTTTGTCGTGGCAGGTTCCACATTCTAACCACTTTCTCTCTCCCTCTGGGTAAGAGAGTTTCGTACTGACTGCTAGTTGGGATCATGAGTGATGATCTTACTGTTAAATAAGGAAAATAAATGGAATTAAATCAAACAGCAAAAAATAAGACACTGACTGGTGGAACTGAAATAGTATTACAAAGCATTGAGAAAATGTTAGAAGTCAGTATCTGAAGTGAAAAAAACAGTAATCTCTCTCCCTCCTTGGGTGCTTCATTGACATTGATTGCCTAAAGACACATCTTCTTTGTCTTTATTTTAGCTTTCTACCTAATGTTTTATTCCCTCTCTACCTCCAGTTGGTGCTGCACGTTCTTGTTTAAGGGATTTATCAATACAACATCCCAAGTTCATTTAAAAAAAAAGCCCTTTGGTTTATCAAAACCTCTCTATTCATTAACCCAGACAATTGTTGCAGAATAAAGGGCTTTTCTGCGCTGTTAAATGGCTTCTGAACAATCTAAACTAAATGAATAGAAATAACTAAGCAGGGTGGATCATTCTTCTGTAAAATCAGAGCAGACTGAGGGAGCTGGCATCAATAGGGATGAAATTAAAAAGGTGATAGTTCCTTCCAATATCATTTTTAAAATTACACTCCTGGTGGAACCTATCAATAAAACACCAACTTTTTGCTACTTTAGCGAACACGAGTGAAGATTCTTCCACAAACATTTGGCAGGATATCACTAACTGGATACTGAATTTTAAAATATTCTGCCAAGGTGAGCCTAAGGAAAAACAGTGAGCTCTAGTGCTGAACCAAAGAGAGTTCCTCCAGCTAGTCATCACTAATTGTATTGTCCTGAATTGTCCTGGAATGATCGACAGAATGAGTGACAGGAATACAGCCTGTAAGCTGCTCCCGTGTGGGCCTGGAAGTCTTCATGGCAGGTGAGATAAAATGGGGATGGCCTACCGAGTGTCAACAGAATGCACTCACATCAGGAGAGTGAAAGTGACTGTGTGTGAAGGGCTGTCCCTGCCGGGTCTCAGCCCAAGGTAAGCAGGCTTCCGCTGTGGCTCAGTTCTGTAGGACTCTCGTTTCTGAATCTGAAGATTGTTGGTTTGCTTCCTGAGCAGAAAAAGACACGAATGTGATAATGGGAACTGCAGATGCTGGAGAATCCAAGATAACAAAGAGTGGAGCTGCATGAACACAGCAGGCCAAGCAGCATCTCAGGAGCACAAAAGCTGACATTTTGGGCCTAGACCCTTCATCAGAGAGGGGGATGGGGAGAGAGTTCTGGAATAAATAGGGAGACAGGGGGAGGTGGACCGAACATGGAAAGAGGAGAAGATAGGTGGAGAGGAGTGTAGAGGTGGGGAGGGGATAGGTCAGTCCGGGGAGGACGGACAGGTCAAAGAGGCGGGATGAGGTTAGTAGGCAGGAAATGGAGGTGCGGCTAAAGGTGGGAGGAGGGAATAGGTGAGAGGAAGAACAGGTTAGGGAGGCAGGGACGAGCTGGGCTGGTTTTGGGATGCAGTGGAGGAGGGGGAGATTTTGAAGCTTGAGAAGTCCACATTGATACCATTGGGCCGCAGGGTTCCCAAGCGGAATATGAGTTGCTGTTCCTGCAACCTTCAGGTGGCATCATTGTGGCACTGCAGGAGGCCCATGATGGACATGTCATCTAAAGAATGGGAGGGGGAGTTAAAATGGTTCGCGACCGGGAGGTGCAGTTTTTTATTGCGAACCGAGCGTAGGTACATAGAACATAGAACATAGAACATTACAGCACAGTACAGGCCCTTCAGCCCTCGATGTTGTCCCGACCTGTCATACCGATCTGAAGCCCATCTAACCTACACTATTCCATGTATGTACATATGCTTGTCCAATGACGACTTAAATGTACCTAAAGTTGGCGAATCTACTACCGTTGCAGGCAAAGCATTCCATTCCCTTACTACTCTCTGAGTAAAGAAACTACCTCTGACATCTGTCCTATATCTTTCACCCCTCAATTTAAAGCTATGCCCCCGTGTGCTCGCCATCACCATCCTAGGAAAAAGGCTCTCCCTATCCACCCTATCTAACCCTCTGATTATTTTATATGTTTCAATTAAGTCACCTCTCAACCTTCTTCTCTCAAATGAAAACAGCCTCAAGTCCCTCAGCCTTTCCTCGTAAGACCTTCCCTCCATACCAGGCAACATCCTCGTAAATCTCCTCTGCACCCTTTCCAAAGCTTCCACATCCTTCTTATAATGCGGTGACCAGAACTGTACACAATACTCCAAGTGCGGCCGCACCAGAGTTTTGTACAGCTTCACCATAACCTCTTGGTTCCGGAATCACCATAACCTCTTGGTTCCGGACACCGTAACCTCTTGGTTCCGGACACCATAACCTCTTGCAGGTGTTCTGCAAAGTGGTCCCCAAGCCTCCGCTTGGTTTCCCCAATGTAGAGGAAGCCACACTGGGTACAGTGGATGCAGTATACCACATTGGCAGATGTGCAGGTGAACCTCTGCTTAATATGGAAAGTCATCTTGGGGCCTGCAATAGGGGTGAGGGACGAGGTGTGGGGGCAAGTGTAGCACTTCCTGTGGTTGCAGGGGAAGGTGCCGGGTGTGGTGGGGTTGGAGGGGAGTGTGGAGCGGACAAGGGAGTCACGGAGAGAGTGGTCTCTCTGGAAAGCAGACAAGGGTGGGGATGGAAAAATGTCTTGTGTGGTGGGGTCGGATTGTAGATGGCGGAAGTGTCGGAGGATGATGTGTTGTATCCGGAGGTTGGTTGTTGCGGGAAATGCGGGAGACACGGTCAAGGGCATTCTCGACCACTGTGGGGGGAAAGAAAAAAAATTTCCATCCCCTATTCCTATTTTCCTCCGCCTCCGCCGCACCTGCTCCCACGATGAGGCATTCCACTCCCGCACATCCCAGATGTCCAAGTTCTTCAAGGACCGCAACTTCCCCCCCACAGTCATCGAGAACGCCCTTTACCGCGTCGCCCGCATTTCCCGCAACACATCCCTCACACCCCGCCCCCGCCACAACCGCCCAAAGAGGATCCCCCTCGTTCTCACACACCACCCCACCAACCTCCGGATACAACGCATCATCCTCCGACACTTCCGCCATCTACAATCCGACCCCACCACCCAAGACATTTTTCCATCCCCATCCCTGTCTGCTTTCCGGAGAGACCACTCTCTCCGTGACTCCCTTGTTCGCTCCACACTGCCCTCCAACCCCACCACACCCGGCACCTTCCCCTGCAACCGCAGGAAATGCTACACTTGCCCCCACACCTCCTCCCTCACCCCTATCCCAGGCCCCAAGGTGACATTCCACATTAAGCAGAGGTTCACCTGCACATCTGCCAATGTGGTATTCTGCATCCACTGTACCCGGTGTGGCTTCCTCTACATTGGGGAAACCAAGCGGAGGCTTGGGGACCGCTTTGCAGAACACCTCCGCTCAGTTTGCAATAAACAACTGCACCTCCCAGTTGCAAACCATTTCCACTCGCCCTCCCATTCTTTAGATGACATGTCCATCATGGGCCTCCTGCAGTGCCACAATGATGCCACCTGAAGGTTGCAGGAACAGCAACTCATATTCCGCTTGGGAACCCTGCAGCCCAATGGTATCAATGTGGACTTCACCAGCTTCAAAATCTCCCCTTCCCCCACCGCATCCCAAAACCAGTCCAGTTCGTCCCCCCCCACTGCACCACACAACCAGCCCAGCTCTTCCCCTCCATCCACTGCATCCCAAAACCAGTCCAACCTGTCTCTGCCTCTCTAACCTGTTCTTTCTCTCACCCATCCCTTCCTCCCACCCCAAACCGCACCTCCATCTCCTACCTACTAACCTCATCCCACCTCCTTGACCTGTCCGTCTTCCCTAGACTGACCTATCCCCTCCCTACCTCCCCACCTATACTCTCCTCTCCACCTATCTTCTTTTCTCTCCATCTTCAGTCCGCCTCCCCCTCTCTCCCTATTTATTCCAGAACCGTCACCCCATCCCCCTCTCTGATGAAGGGTCTAGGCCCGAAACGTCAGCTTTTGTGCTCCTGAGATGCTGTTGGGCCTGCTGTGTTCATCCAGCCTCACATTTTATTATCTTGGATTCTCCAGCATCTGCAGTTCCCATTATCACAAACGCCTAGATATACTAGTGTGGGCTGATGGGTCAGTATTTAGCACTACTACCTCAGAGTACCAGAAATCAAGGCTCAATTCCACCTATGGGGGACTGTCTGTGTGGTGTTTGCATGTTCTCCCCATATCAATGTGGGTTTCCTCCTACAGTCCAAAGATGTGCAGGTTAGGTGGATGGACACTTTTTATAGGTTTTTACTTTGTATTTGGAACATTTGAAACAAATCAAGAACAACAATACTTTAAATGGGAATAAACACAGAGAGTAGGAGTTTTGGGAGAGGCCTCACAGGTGGTCAGAGAATGGCTCTAGAGTTCAACCAAAAAAATGTGAACTTTTACAGCTGACTGACTGTGAAAGTACAAGAAACTTTTTCACATCGAGGATGGTGCATCTGTGGAATGTGCTGCCAGAGGTAGTGGTGGAGGCTGGTACAATTATAATTTAAATGGCATTCCGGAATTTTATATGAATAGGAAGGGATATGGGCAAATGCTGGCACATGGGACTAGATTAACTTAGGACATAAAAAGTTGACATGGATGAGTTGGACCAAAGGGCCTGTTTCCATACTGTACAGCTCTGTGACCTGTCTGACTGTGTGAGTGTTACTGCAAAGTTTGTGTAGGTTGCTGTAATTAGCAATATCAGTTTATCTTGAAGTCTTTGGATTGCTAGTATATTTTTCTGCTGAAGACATGAATTTCTCTCAGTTGGCGTCATTTAGGAATAGTGCTAGTCACCACTGCTCACCATGTAGCATGATGAGGATAGCCACCTTTCTGGCCTGACTAGAAGAGTCTAGTTAAGTAAAGAATAGGGTGGCACGGTGGCTCAGTGGTTACCGGAGCTGACTCACAGCGCCAGGGGCCCGTATTCATTTCCCCCTTGGGCAACTGTCTGTGTGGAGTTTGCACATTCTGCTTGGTTTTCCTCTGGGTGCTTGGGTTTCCTCCCACAGTCCAAAGATTTGCAGACTAGGTGGATTGGCCATGCTAAATTACCCGATAGTGTTCAGGCCTGTGTAGATTGGGTGGGTTTGGGAAATGGGTCTGGGTGGGATGCTCTGGGGAGTCGGTGTGGACTTGTTGTGTCAGGGGGCCTGTTTCTACACTGTAGGGATTCTAAGGATGAAGTTAACTGTATTATTGTAACTATTTACAGTTTGTGAGATATAACCTGCTTTACTACAGATACAATTGGATCAGAGATAATGGGAACTGCAGATGCTGGAGAATCCGAGATAACAAAGTGTGGAGCTGGATGAACACAGCAGGCCAAGCAGCGCCTTAGGAGCGCAAAAGCTGACGTTTCGGGCCTAGGCCTTTCATCAGAAAAGCTTTTCTGATGAAGGGTCTAGGCCCGAAACGGCTGCTTGGCCTGCTATGTTCATCCAGCTCCACACTTTGTTATCTCACAAAAATAGATTACCTGGTCATTATTACATTGCAGCTTGTGAGAATTCTCTGTTTGCCAATTGGTTGCCACATTTCCTACATTTAACAGTGGCTACACTGCAAAAGCACTTTGTTAAATGTAAAGCTCTCTGGGATGTCCAGTGGTTATGAAAGGCACTGTATAAATGTAAGCCTCCCTTTTGCATTGCCCATTCTGCAGAATCCCAGTTGACCTCCCAATGACCCATCGGGCTGACAGTCTATGATTTGATGTAATGCTGAATTACTGCAGATTTGGCACTTTTGTTGGGGCGTTACTGGTTGGGAAGTACAAGGATTAGATTGGTCTCTGGGGAACCAACCAGATGTTAGTATGGCTTTTCTAGAAAGAGCCAGAAGGATTGACTGACACAAGGCAAAGAGATTATGACAATTACAAGCACTTTATTTCTAAATTTATATTCTATTCTTAAAATTTATTAAACAAGTGCTCAAAGTTAACATTATGTGAGTTGTAGACGAAATCAATTTCTTCTGATACTGCATTTTGCTCACTACATATAAAATTACAGTTAATATTTACAATGTTCATATGAACACATAGCTGCTTGTGGTACTATAGCTGAAAGCTGTTCTATTGTCACCTTTGCCTGTTTTGCTGCAATTCTCCCAATCTTTAGTGCATTCCTCAGCGCATAGTCCTGGAGCTTGGAAAATGCCTGTATGCAGTCCTGAGTCATGGACAAATCTTTGACAGACAATTAGAAGCACAGTGATCATTGATAATCAAGTTTGTTGCTGCTGGACCCAGGCCAGCTACATTATGTTTGAATGGAGTACGGTGCTTTGCTCTGAGAGGGAATGTTGGAATGTTGCAAAAAGACCAAGAAATTATGTCGTGTGTAGCATTATTCACTCAATGTGTAGTTTCCTGGATCATCTGAGCTAGTGTAATCTTATCCATTAAAGATGTATTACTACTGTCTTACATGTTTTCAGCAAATTCTGTAGGAAGAGTGAGCTGTTGACTTCTTTAGTCCCACTCCTTTTCCTGGTCACAAAAAATAATCTAAATTTAACCAGGATGGTGATAAGAACGATTTCAAAGTTTCAGACTGTGTCAGGCTCAATATTGAAACAAATCAGTCAACAATAAATAACTAGTTCAGTGCCAAAAAAAACCAAACTAAGTCAAACAGCAATTATTTACATTAAAAAAAACGCTGGAAAACTCAGTAGGCCTGGCAGCATGCATGGAGAGAAATCATAGTTGAGATTCCAGGTCGAGTGGCCCTTCCTCAGCACAGAGTAATTCTGTTCTGAGGAAGGGTCATTTGAACCAAAACATTAATTTTGATTTGTCTCCACTGAAGCTGTCAGACATAGAACATAGAACAATACAGCGCAGAATAGGCCCTTCGGCCCTCGATGTTGTGCCAGCCTGTGAACTAAACTAAGCCCCTCCCCCTACACGATCCCATCATTATCTACATGCTTATCCAAGGACTGTTTAAATGCCCCTAATGTGGCTGAGTTAACTACATTGGCAGGCAGGGCATTCCACGCCCTTACCACTCTCTGAGTAAAGAACCTGCCTCTGACATCTGTCTTAAATCTATCACCCCTCAATTTGTAGCTATGCCCCTTGTACAGGCTGAAGTCATCATCCTCGGAAAAAGACTCTCATTGTCCACTCTACCTAATCCTCTGATCATCTTGTATGCCTCTATTAAATCCCCTCTTAGCCTCCTTCTCTCCAATGAGAACAGACCCAAGTCCCTCAGCCTTTCTTCATAGGGCCTGCGCTCCAGACCAGGCAACATCCTGGTAAATCTCCTCTACACCTTTTCCAATGTTTCCACATCCTTCCTGTAATGGGGCGACCAGAGTTTTTCTGGCAATTTCTATTATTGTTTCTGATTAACAGAATCCACAGTTCTTTCGGTTTTTATAGATATTATAAACAAATAGTTTGCATTAAGTAAACCTACTCTTACTAAAAGAAAGCCGAAAGTTTGAGGAAAAACAAAAATAAAGAAAACTGAGATAATGGGAACTGCAGATGCTGGAGAATCCAAGATAATAAAATGTGAGGCTGGATGAGCACAGCAGGCCAAGCAGCATCTCAGGAGCACAAAAGCAGACGTTTCGGGCCTAGACCCTTCATCAGAGAAGGGTCTAGGCCCGAAACGTCAGCTTTTGTGCTCTTGAGATGCTGCTTGGCCTGCTGTGTTCATCCAGCCTCACGTTCTGTTATCTTTAATAAAGAAAACTGTGCAGGAGGACATTCACTATAAAATACTTTGTCGAAGCAATAGCTAAACTCCTGAAAAAATAATAATTCACTGAATATTCCAAGTGGTTTTCTGATTCTGATGATATTAGAACATAGAACATAGAACATAGAACAGTACAGCACAGAACAGGCCCTTCAGCCCACAATGTTGTGCCGACCATTGATCCTCATGTATGCACCCTCAAATTTCTGTGACCATATACATGTCCAGCAGTCTCTTAAATGACCCCAATGACCTTGCTTCCACAACTGCTGCTGGCAACGCATTCCATGCTCTCACAACTCTCTGCGTAAAGAACCTGCCTCTGACATCCCCTCTATACTTTCCACCAACCAGCTTAAAACTATGACCCCTCGTGCTAGCCATATTCTGCACACTCAGGCTGGTGGCACTAGGCTGTCCAATTGGAACAGTTGGAGCTGGCTGAATTCTCTTTGCTGGAGTTGCTGCAGTCGATCCCAATAAACCTTTGCTAGAAATCCTTTACAAATGGTAAAGGTAGGTTGCAGCGGGCTCACTTTTCCGAAAGGAGTTGAAAAGTAAGAGAGAGGGAGCTTTGGGCTGTTGCTCTTCAGACAGGTCAGATTATTTCTGACTGTGTTCCCATAATGCCATAGCTTTATGCTAGCCACAAACTGGACCATGCGACCACTCTCAGCAAGTCTTCTAAACTATGTGATTCCACCTGAGTTCTTTGGTTCTTGCGGATGCAACATTATTGTGATTCTATCTAATGTGTCTTCATTAAAGAAGTGTCCTTTGCTTAAAAGTTTAAGTTTAAAAGTTTGGATTAGCCATGATCTTATTGAAAGGTATAGCAGACTCATGGAGCTGATTGGCCCAGCTCTGTTCCTATTTCTAATGTTTTTACGGTCTACGACATATGGTTTCATCATTCCACACAATTATAAACATAATTGGGTTACATTTCTTCATTAAAATTCACAACAACTAACTTAAAGAAAATAAGACTTGTTCATTGAATGTGTCACCATCTAATGAGCTTCCAAGTTGTTGCCTTGTTGAACAAACTCCAATCAAATCCTGCATTTGTCCTTTGAGATTTAACTCAGCTATCCTGTGAAGGTGCTTATGATTCGATTAAATGTTGTGACATGACTGGTTAATGAGGAAAACCTCTTTGTATTCAGAATCCTAATGTAAAAATGTAACAAATCTTGGGCCAGTGGGTCAACACAACATCTAATTAAGAGGCGATCACACAGGCATCATTATGATAAATATGTAAGATCTGCATGATAATAATGACACTAACCAAAATGAATCATGCAAATTCTTATTCATGAATAAGATGTGATTTAAAGGCTGAGAGCAACTGGTTCATCATTTGTGGGGAAAATTCAGAAAGAAAAATAAAGTGTTTGCTTGTGTTTGACAGGTTTTTTTCTGATTGTTGTACAAGATCATAAGATGGGTTCAGATGAAAGAAATTGTTTGATCTATGACTTGTTACCCAACCATTTCCCACTATTTCACAAATGAACACAACATCCTGGTCTCATTTACATCCTGATGACCCAATCTCATGACCAGCAATGTTTGCACTGAAGAAATATTGTTTTGTGGAGGCAGTCTTAATGTTCTGCTTCACCATATTGAACTTGGGCCCACTTAACCTTGCCTCATGCAAAGTAATATGAACGCAGCAGGCCAAGCAGCATCAGAGGAGCAGAAAAGTTTGACCTTTCATTTTCTGAAGAAGGGTCTCGACCCAAAACGTCAAACTTTCCTGCTCCTCTGATGCTGCTTGGCCTGCTGTGTTCATTCAGCTTCACTCCTTGTTATCTCAGATTCTCCAGCATTGGCAGTTCCTACTATCTCTTATGCAAAGTAATACCTCACTTTCCCCTCTCTTCACTTTGGAAAATATTTCATATTCTTCCATAATGTTGTTCTATGAGGTTGGTGTATTATTTTCTTTTGGATTTCCTTTTAAGACCTGGTGACAAATATATTCCGTGGGGTTTAAGTCTATGTTGTTGTGACATTTTAATGTTTAAATCCCTGTTTTACTTATTTATTTAATCAACACAAACCTCACCGGTGCCAAGGAATTGCCTCCTGACTTGCTGAGTTCATAGAATCATCATAGAATCATAGAATCCTTACAGTGTGGAAACAGGTCCTTTGGTCCAACAAGTCCACACTGACCCTCAGAGCATCCCACCCAGACTCAACCCCCTATAAGCCACCTAATATAAACAACCCTGAACACTCTGGGCTATTTAGTGTCACCAATCCGCCTAACCCACACATCTTATCCAAGACCTAGTTCTCCTCTTTACCTTCTGCCACGGGATCCTCAGTTTCCTGACCCACCATCCGCAATCAGTGAAGGTAGACAACAGCGCCTCCTCCACAGTACTCCTCAACACTGGTGCCCCATAAGGATGTGTACTCAGCCCCCTGCTGTACTCACTGCACACTCATGACTAGGTGACCAAATTTCATTCAATCTCACTCTACAAGCTCACTGGTGAGACCACTGTTGTCGGATGGATATCAGACAATGGTGAGACAGAAAATAGGAAGAAAAAGAGTCATAGAGTCATACAGCAAGGAAACAGACCCTTCTGGATCTAACCAGTCCATGCTGAACATAATCCTAAACTCAACTAATCCCGCCTGCCTGCTCTTGGCCCATATCCCTTCAAACCTTTCTTATTCTTGTACTTTACCTAAATGTCTTTCAAATGTTGTAACTGTAACCATATCCACCACTTCCTCTGGAAGTTCATTCCATACATGAAACACTCTCTGCATAAAAACATTGCCTCCCATGTCTTTTTTAAATCTTTTTCCCCTCACCTTAAAAAATACACCCCCTTGTCTCAAAATCCCCCCATCCTAAGGAAAAGACAACTGCCATTCACTTTATCTGTACCACTCATTATTTTATAAATCTCGACAGGGCACCTGTCAACCTTTGGTGCTCCAGTGAAAACAGTCCCAGCCTATCCAGCCTCTCCCTGTTACTCAAACCCTCCATTCCTGGCAACATCCTGGTAAATCTCTTCAAAACCCACTTCAGCTTAATAATATCCTTCCTATAACAGGGAGACCAGAGCAGGACACAATATTCCAGAAGACGCCCCATCAAGAATCTGTACCACCTTAATGTTCCAAGTCCTTTGCTCAAAGCAAATGAAGATAAGTGTGCGTAAAAACCATCCTGTCCATTTGTGATGCAGACTTCGAAGAATTATTAACCTGAACCTGTGGGGCTCTCTATATTGTATGTTGAATGCTTAGTGTCATGGTGCAAAGATAACAATCTCTCCCTCAAAGTCAGCAAAACTAAAGAGCTGATCATTGACTTCAGAAAGAGAGGAGGAGAATATGCCCCCATCTGTGTCAATGGAACTGTGGTTGAGAGGATAGAGAGCATCGAGTTCCTAGGAGTGAGGATCTCCAAAAATCTGCCCTGAGCCACCCAGCCAACAATGCCTCTTCTTCCTCAGGAGGCTAAGGAAATTTACCATGTCCATAAGGACTGCCACCAACTTGTATAGATATGTGATAGAAAGCATTCTATCTGGACGTATCGCAGCTCTATACGGCAACTGGTCTGCCCAGGGCCGTCAGAAACTACAGAAAGTTGTGAATACAGCCCATACCATCACGGAAGCCAATCTCTCATCCACCTTAACTCCATTTAAACCTCTCATTGCTGTGGAAATGCAGCCAACATTATCAAAGACCCCTCCCACTCGGCTTATAACCTCTTCCAACATCTTCTGTCAGGCAGGAAATACAAAAACTTAAACGCACGCACCAGCTGGTTGAAGAACGGCTTCTGAATGGACATCTCAAATCTCAAAGCTCATGTAGACCTTATTTTTGTACATCCTCTGTGCAGCTGTGACTTTGTATGCCTTGCTCTGTATGAGCTTGTATATTGTGATCTGCTTGTACTGCATGCCAAACAAAACTCCTTACTGTACTTAGGCATAGATGACAACAATAAATTAAATGAAAAGGCAGTTGGTTGGCCATTTTGACAGTAGATCACATAATCCTGGGTGATGTGTGATAATGTTTATACTCACCCTGTTTGACCATTGTAAGTATAAATGGTGGAATATCGGCATTAACTGCACCAAACATTGCCATACCTGTTAATGAGAATGCCTTTCTCTTCCTACCTGCCCACCTTTGGTTTAGCCAGAGCCAACTCCTTTTCACCATGATACTACTGAATCAGGTAAAGATTACCATGAAGGATACACCTTCCCAGCCTCATCTGAGGAGTGGTCCTTTGGGACTATCACGACTTGACTATAGAATCAGAGAATGGTAACAGTACAGGCGGAGTTCTGTAA
Source organism: Stegostoma tigrinum (assembly GCF_030684315.1). Lineage (NCBI taxonomy): Eukaryota > Metazoa > Chordata > Chondrichthyes > Orectolobiformes > Stegostomatidae > Stegostoma > Stegostoma tigrinum. The sequence continues at coordinate 35,608,076 of NC_081377.1, read as the reverse complement.
CAGTTCTGCTGGTCATAGTTGAACCAAGTTACTGAAACCACAGTTTAGCTAATTCTACACTTCCACCTTGCCCAATAGAAAGTCACTCTTTTCTTCTCTTTAGCTGCTTATCCAATTCCCAAGATACATGAGTGAAGATCTTTCGCGATCCAATGATCTCTTTCACGATTGAATCTGTGTTTCCCGTATACAGCAGTACTGTTGGGCAGTCTAGCTCAGACCATAGCCGCCTATTGTGTGCCAATACTGCTCCGAGCCTGGATTCAAGTCCCACCTGCTCTAGAAATGTGTCACAAAGTCCCTGAGCAGTTGGGTTAGCAAATACCTGTGAAGAGATTGCTCCCCATATAGTTTTTGATTGTTTTTGTGTAATCACTTTAAATCAATGTCTGATTGCTGATTCTTGACCCTTCTGGTTATGGGAACAAATTCTCACTATCCGCTCACTCTAGACCCCTCATGATTTTGAACACCTCTACTGAAATCTCAAATCCCAAGCTTCTCTTCGCCAAGGAGTGAAGCCCCAACTTCTTCGATCTATCCTTGTAATTTTAGTTCCTAATCCCTGAAACCACTTTCTGTAAATCTTTTCTTGATTCTTTTCAAAACCTTCCAATCGTTTCTGAAGTGTTGTGCCAAACATAGACAGTAACACTCTACCTGAACTCAAACCAATGTTTTGTAAAGGTTTGTCATGGATTCCCTTTGTACACTCTGCCTCTATTTATAAAGCTAAGGGTTCTGGATTCCTTGTTCTCATTTTTACAATCTGCCATGTTACTCTTAATGATTTCTGCAGATTCACACCCACTTTTCTATCTTTCTAAATCCACTTCAGAATGCCATACTTCAGCTTCCGTCACGTATCCTCATTCGTCACCATAGAGTCATCATAGAAGCCCTACAGTGTGGAAAAAGGCCCCTTGACCCAACAAGTCCATACTGACCCTCAGATCATCCCTTCTGAACCCATCCCCCTATCACCCACCTAATCTACACATCCCTGGACACTACGGGCAATTTAGCATGGTCAATCCACCAAGCCTGCACATCTTTGGACTGTGGGAGGAAACCGGAGCACCCGGAGGAAACCCATGCAGACAGGGGGGGAGAATGTGCAAACTCCACACAGACAGTCGCCGGAGGGTGAAATTGAACCCTTGTCCCATCTTAGTAAAATATATTGCTCTGTTAAATTTTATGTGTTAAACTTCATCTGGTACGTGAGGGTGGTGTGGTACTTAAAACTGGGGGAAACATGTTGGATCAGCTCACTGACCATGTCATGTTGTCAAAACTGGCTTTTGACTGGTTTCCTATCTCAAAGAAGTGGGAATCAACTTTATATAATGAAATGCCCTACTTGAGGGTATTTTGTGGAGTTGTCAGCATTTTACCAGCCACTACAGATGGTCTTATGTGGAAAGTTTGAGGCCTATTCATTGGAATTTAGAAGACTGTGAGGAGACCAAATTGAAACATGTAAGTTTCTTATTGAACTTGACAGGATAGATGAGGGGTGATAATGGGAACTGCAGATGCTGGAGAATCCAAGATAATAAAATGTGAGGCTGGATGAACACAGCAGGCCCAGCAGAGTCCACCCAAAGAGGATCCCCCTCGTTCTCACACACCACCCCACCAACCTCCGGATACAATGCATCATCCTCCCACACTTCCGCCATCTACAATCCGACCCCAAAACCCAAGACATTTTTCCATCCCCACCCTTGTCTGCCTTCCGGAGAGACCACTCTCTCCGTGACTCCCTTGTTCACTCCACACTGCCCTCCAACCCCACCACACCCGGCACCTTCCCCTACAACCACAGGAAATACTGCACTTGCCCCCACAACTCCTCCCTCACCCCTATCCCAGGCCCCAAGGTGACTTTCCACATTAAGCAGAGGTTCACCTGCACATCTGCCAATGTGGTATACTGCATCCATTGTACCCGGTGTGACTTCCTCTACATTGGGGAAACCAAGCGGAGGCTAGGGGACCACTTTGCAGAACACCTCCGCTCGGTTCGCAATAAACAACTGCACCTCCCAGTCGCAAACCATTTCCACTCCCCCTCCCATTCTTTAGATGACATGTCCATCATGGGCCTCCTGCAGTGCCACAATGATGCCACCTGAAGGTTGCAGGAACAGCAACTCATATTCCGCTTGGGAACCCTGCAGCCCAATGGTATCAATGTGGACTTCACCAGCTTCAAAATCTCCCCTTCCCCCACTGCATCCCAAAACCAGCCCAGTTAGTCCCCTCCCCCCACTGCACCACACAACCAGCCCAGCTCTTCCCCTCTATCCACTGCATCCCAAAACCAGCCCAGCCTGTCTCTGCCTCCCTAACCTGTTCTTCCTCTCACCCTTCCCTTCCTCCCACCCCAAGCCGTACCTCCATCTCCTACCTACTAACATCATCCCACCTCCTTGATCTGTCCGTTCTCCCTGGGCTGACCTATCCCCTCCCTACCTCCCCACCTATACTCTCCTCTCCACCTATCTTCTTTTCTCTCCATCTTCAGTCCACCTCCCCCTCTCTCCCTATTTATTCCAGTTCCCTCTCCCCATCCCCCTCTCTGATGAAGGGTCCAGGCCCGAAACGTCAGCTTTTGTGCTCCTGAGATGCTGCTTGGCCTGCTGTGTTCATCCAGCCTCACATTTTATTATGTAGGATAGATGAGGGGAGTTTGTTTCCCCTTGTAGGACCATGTAGGACCAGAGGGTATAATCGCAGAGTAAGATATCATACATTTAAGACAGACGAGGAGAAATTTCTCCTCTCAGAGCATTGTGAATTTGTGGAAATATTTTTTGTCACTAAGCGCTTTAGAGATTGGGTCTTTAAGTGTATTCAAGGTTGAGATGGGCACATTTTAATCAGTAAGAGTTAAAGGGAAAAAAAATTGCAGGAAATTGCAGGAAAGAATCATCAGATCAGCTATATTCTCATTGAGTGGGAGAGCAGATTCAAGGGGCTGAATGGCCTACAGCTACTCCGATGACGCCCTTCCTCCTGGGGAGAGATCAGCAGCTGAATGCAGCTGCCTACCCAGCGGACAATTTAAAGTTTCAATTCATTCATTCACTTCACTTTTTTATCCAAAGGAGAGGCTGTGGGTGAGGGCTCCCAAACCCCCTGGCCCCGGTTCACAGCTCTGAGGTGTTTACCCTCCATTAACCTAATTGCTCAATTTAAATAAAAAAAAAGACTCTTCTGCCGTCATCCCTAGTGTAGGTTGTCGGCTTCCTGCCTTCCTCCACATTGGCCACCTCTCGTGTTTACGATAGTAGGAACAGCTGATGCTGGAGAATCTGAGATAACAAGGTGTGGAGCTGGATGAACACAGCAGGCCGAGCAGCATCAGAGGAGCAGGAAGGCTGACATTTCGGGCCTAGACCCCTCTGACGCTGCTTGGCCTGCTGTGTTCATCCAGCTCCACACCTTGTTATCTCTTGTGTTAGCACTGCTTTGGCAGTTGAACTGCCAGCTTCCTGATTGGGTCAGCTGCACTGGGTGTCGGCAGTCACCCTGAACAGGATGGCACACCTGGTGGCGACTTCTTCTTCAGCTACTGCCTGTAAAATTGAGTCGGAGGGTGGTGTGCTCCCACAGGCCGCTCATGTGTGTTTTGTCTGTGGCATAAGGTGATGGTTCTGAATGAGGTTAATTTTAACGTCGCGCCCACTCCCCCCATTCTGCAGATAAAACATACCAGCTTAATCCTAATGAATTTCCACACTGCCCCGCTGCTTCATATCGTTTTCCTCCTTGTTCTCATGTGCTTTGAGATAGGTTTCTGCAAGCACCTGGTATGGTTGCGTGGTGGCTCAGTGTTTAGCACTGCTGCCTCACAACCCCAGGTACCTGGGTTTAATTCTGGCCTCGAGTGACTGTCTGTGTGGAGCTTGCACATTCTCCCTGTGCGAGTTTCCTCCGGATGCTCCAGATTCAGCCACAGTCCAAAAATGTGCAGGTTAGGTGGATTGGCCATGCTCAATTGCCCATAGTGCCTAGGGGTGTGCAGGTTAACTCTGGGAAATACAGGATTATGGGGATAGTGTGGGTGTGGGGGTAGAATGCTCTTTGGAGTGACAGTGTGGTCTCAATGGGTTGAATGGACCACACTGTATGCATTCTATTGTACTATCAAGAATATTGCATTCAGCATAGGCAGGGCTCCTCAGTTATGTTCTCACCTCTGACATAGATGCGTATGATTTCAAGCACTGACCAGTAGTAAACAGATGATCTAACATAACAATTTTCGTGTAGGGTAGCTAATAGTGCACTGGATTAATTTTTTGAATTAAACATTAAGCCAGGATTCAATTTGCTTGTTCAGAGAAACTTAAAATGTCGTGTAGTGCTCTTTGAAAAAGATCATGAGCTTTTCTGGTGGTTTGAGTGCCATTCATTCCTTCAACATTAAGTGCAATAGTATGTCATATTTGGTAATTGTTGTCATTTAGGTCATTCTTGGATAAATTGAGAGCCTTGTTTATCACCAAAAATGTTCCGAAATACTTTGCAGCTCCAAAGACCATGAAAGGCACAACTTTTTCACACACGGTGGTGCGTGTATGGAATGAGCTGCCAGAGGAAGTGGTGGAGGCTGCTACAATTACAACATTTAAAAGGCATCAGGATGGATACATGAATTGGAAGGGTTTAAAGGGATTTGGGCCTAATGCTGGCAGATGGGGCTAGATTAATTTAGGAACAAAAACACAGTTGCTGAAAAAGCTCAGCAGATCTGGCAGCGTCTGTGCAGGAAAAAAAGAGTTAACATTTCAACCCTTCCTCAGAACCAGAGGGAGAGTCACTGGATTCGGAATGGTAACTCTGTTTTTTACTTCACAGATGCTGCCATTTTTAACAACTTTGTTTTTGTTCTTGAGTTACAGCATTTGCAGTTTTTTTTTGGTTTTTAGATTAATTTAGGACAATGGTTGGCATGGACAAGTTGGACGAAGGGTCTGTTTTTGTGCTGTACAGCTCAATGGCTCTATGATATCAGTTTTTTGAACAGAGAATTGTGAATGCATCTTCCCATATTTTGATGAAGTGTCATTTTCTTTTAGAGTTACTCCCAGGAAGGCCTTGTTTCTCATGTGATTGTCCCAGGCACAACTCATTCATGATCTCCCACTGCCCTATTGAGTCCCTCTTGTCTGACAATAGCCCGATAATCCCACTCACTATAGCTGGACAATTTCACCATTTGCTGGGACCTCCTGGGATTCCCGGCACAAGCACCATGTTTAAAACGCTGGAGCTGCCCTCCTCCAGAGATGGCAAACAAGGGGAAATCAGAAACAAGATCAGAAGTTACAGGAAAAACTCAGCAGGTGTGGCAGCCTCTGTGGAGAGAGAGCAGAGTTAACATTTAGGGCCCAGTGACTCTTCAGTTTTCTCCACAGATGCTGCCAAATGAGGCAGAAGTTACTAAAGTTTGAAAACATTACCAACAGATTCAAGAACAGCTTCTTCCTTGCTGTTATCAGGCTAACCTGGGTGACCAGGGGTGTTATGACCTTGGTAAAAAAGAAAAAGGGGCCATTTGTAAGGCCCAGGAGGATGGGAATTGACGAAGCCCTTGCAGTGTATAAGGGAAGTGGGGAAGAACTTAAACAAGGAATTAGAAGGGTGAAGTTAGGTCATGAAAAGTCATTAGTAAACAGGATTAAGGAGAATCCCAAGGATTTTAATATGAAAAAAAAAACAAGAGGGTAGCCAGGGAAAGGGTTAGTCTACTCAGTGACAGAGAAGCGAACCTATGTGTGGAGCCAGAAGAGGTAGGCGAGGTCCTAAATGACTACTTTGTGTCAGTATTCACCAAAGAGAAGGAATTGGTGGAGGGTGATCTCTGGGAAAGGAGTGTTGTCTTTTTAGGCCCAGCTGCTATTTAAAAGGAGGAAATGTTGTGTGTCTTAAAAAGTATTAAGGTAGATAAGTCTCCAGGTCTTATGGGATCTGTCTTAGAATATTGAGACAAGCAAGAGAACAAATTCCTGGAGCATTCACAGTTATCTTAGTATCCCCTTGGTCACAGGTGAGGTCCCAGAGAACAGGAGAATAGCCAATGATGTCTTATTGTTTAAGAAGCGTTAAAGGAATATTCCTAGAAATTACAGGCTTGTGAACGTCACGTTGGTGGTAGGGAAATTATTGGAAGAGATTCTCAGGCACAAGATCAATACGCATTTAGAAGCAAATGAATATAATTAACGACAGACAGCGTAGTTTTGTATGGGGAAGTTGTACCTCACTAACTTGATCAAATTTTTTGAGGAGGTGTTGAAGATAAGTGATGAGGGAAAAGCAGTTGATGTTGTCTACATGGACTTTAGTAAAGCCTTTGACAAGCTCCCTCATGTCAGAGTGGTTCAAAAGGTGAAGTCACATCGTATCACGGTGAGCTAGCAAGATATATACAGAATTGACTTAGTCATAGGAGACAGAAGGTAATGGTGGAAGAATGCTTTTTGGAATGGAGGGTTATGACTAGTGTTCCACAGGGAACAGTGTTCGGCCTTCTGCCGCTTATGGTCTAAATAAGTGATTTGGATGAAAGTGTAACTAGTTTAATTTGGATGCTTACAAAAATTGGTTGAGTTGCAGTTAATGAGGAGGATTGTCAGGGGATACAGCAGGATATAGATCAGTTGGAGGCATGGGCAGAAAAAAATGGCAGATAGAGTTTAATCCAGACAAATGTGAGATGATGCATTTTGGAGGGTCAAGTACAGGTGGCAATTATACATTGAATGGCAGAATCCTTAGGAGTACTGATATGCACAGGGATCTGGTTGTGCAGGTCCAGAGATTGCTGAAGGTGGAAGTGCAGGTAGATGGGTAGTTAAAAGGGCCTATGGCATGTTTGCTTTCTTGGAAGGGCCATTGAGTATAAGGATAGGCAAGGTATGCTGCAGCTTTATAGAACTTTAGTTAGGCCGCACTTGGAGTATTGCATACAGTTCTGGTCACAATTGTACCAGAATGTTATGGATGCTTTAGAGAGGGTACAGAAAAGTTTTACCAGGATGTTGCATGGTATGGGGGTTTTAGCTATGAAGAAAGATTGGACAAAGTGGGTTTGTTTTCATTGGAACGCAGGAGGTTGAGGGGCAACCTGATAGAAGTTTATAAGTTTGTGAATGTCATAGACAGGGTGGAAAGTATAAGGCTTTTTCCCAGGGTGGATGGGTCAATTACTAGAGGACACAGGTTCAAGGTGCAAGGAGGAAAGTTTTAAAGAGATGTGCGAGGCCAGCTTTCCGTACAAAGGGTGGTGAGTGCCTGGAACATGGAAGCAGACACAAGCAGCATTCAAGAAGCACCTGGATGAATATATGAATAGGAGGGGAATAAAGGGATATGGATCCTGTAAGTGAAGACAGTTCTAGTTTGGAAGGGCAATATGTGTTGGTGCAAGCTTGGAGGCTGAATGGCTTATTCCTGTGCTGGATTGCTCTTTGTTCTTTGTAATGAATGGACCTTTCATATATTAGAGCTGATTTTTCCCTGCATCATCTCTGTAGCTGCATTCTGTTCTGTTACCCTGGTGAACTTATGAAAATTATGACTTGCTTGGCAAAACAATACTTTTCACGGTATCTTGGTACATGTGACAATAAAGATCAAATCTTATCAAAGACCTGCTGAGCTTTCTCAATTTCTGATTTCCAGCATTTGTAGTTCCCCGGTTTTCTCATTAAAGGGACATTGGCACCCTGCTTTGTGGACAGGAAGCAGGAGGTCCTGGTGGATGGGGTGCTGCAGAAGAGGGTCATTCTCTTACCCAAGGATGGCCAGTAGATGGCACAACACCAGACCCTGCCAACAATCATAGCACAATGCCTGATACCCAGTGCAGTGACTGTAACGAGGTCAGCCAGGTGGACCCCATAGAATATGAGTTCCCAGAGTGGGGCTGTTAATCTGATCCGATCAGGGAACCCTGGCTGACAGACATAAACAGGAGTGTCAGAGATCCTGCTCACTCTGAGAGCTGGCTGTGAGGGAGCTGGATCAGTGTGAAGGCACTCCATGTGCAAATAAAGGGTGACTTGGTGATGGGATTCCGATCTTTGTGGAGCCATTTCATGTGGAGTGTTCCGTTCTCTACCTTGGGCAATGCTTCTGAGGACTTTTGCCATTATGACCCCCAAGCTGAGCTTTAGAAATTGTCATAACCAACGAGGGGATGAAGGTGTTGAAGCAGGAGGGAGTCCTGCAAGAGCTGCGGGTGGGATGTGGGAGAGGGAGTGAAGTAAAAGTAGGTGTTTGTTTGTTAGAGCAAGAATGCAACCATTACAATTCAGTCAGAGTTCCATAATTTTCTTTATCCAGTGTTACCAGCTGATACAACACTTATTGCCCATCCCTAGTTGCCCTTGAGAAGGTGGTAGGTGTAGCGAGCTGCCTTCTTGAACTGCTGCAGTCCATTTGGCGTAAGAACATCCATATTGCTGGTCAGAAAAGAATTTTGACCCAGCCATGATCTCACTACTGGAAAATTTTAGCTTGGGTCCTCATCGGGGGGCCCTGGCACGGCTTTGGGACTCCCTGACCCAGTGAATGACTGACGGTGCTTAGGGCAGCTGCATTCCTATATATAGTAGTAAACATTAGCACAATGGACTGACCCATCATACAACCAGATGGAACATAGACCATAAATTAACATGACTAATGCTTATTTAGCTGAAAGTCACAACTAAATAATTAGAAAAGTGAATTCCCCATGACTTCTACTTTGTAAAATCCCCTAAGAATTTAAACTACTGACAGGAAGGCATCTAACAACTACTGAATGGCAGCAGCCTTAATCTCCAAAACTCACAGATGTGTCAATATCCGAGATAATAAAATGTGAGGCTGGATGAACACAGCAGGCCAAGCAGCATCTCAGGAGCACAAAAGCTGACGTTTCGGGCCTAGACCCTTCATCAGAGAGGGGGATGGGGGGAGGGAACTGGAATAAATAGGGAGAGAGGGGGAGGCGGACCGAAGATGGAGAGTAAAGAAGATAGGTGGAGAAGGTGTGGGTGGGGAGGTAGGGAGGGGATAGGTCAGTCCAGGGAAGACGGACAGGTCAAGGAGGTGGGATGAGGTTCCGCCCTGGTTTACCCCACCGATTGCATATTACCTGAAAATTTCATTCCCAAAGCCAGAAATATAAAGCCATTCACTGAAGAGTGTTTCACCAAAAGATCATGCTTCTTGATGCAGCATTTCTAACTTCAGCCCTGCCTCAGCTTATCTGCTACAGAAACTCTCATTCAGGACTTTGTTCTAGACTTGGCTACTCCAATGCACTCCAGTAGTTACTCTCCCACTCTACGTCCTCAGTATACTTGAGCTTATCTCATTGACTCACACCAAGTCCCATTCCCAATTAGCCGCGTGCTCATTGACCTCTGTAGGTACACAGCCAAGCATTTCTCTAATTTTAGAGTTCTCACCCTTGTTTCCAAATTTGACAATCTGCCACAACAAAGGCTATTGTGGAAATTAAAAGCTCCTGGTTTGGAGATGAGTGTTTTGGTATGGATAGAAGATTGGTCAGCTAATAGACAGCAGACAGGATGTCACAACAGGGCAGATGTGAAGGGAAATCCCCTGGAATTCTAACTACTCTTACAGAGGCATCCAAATGGAACTCATGAATGTGTCAATACACAGTCTGGCATGGTACTGCTTAAGTATAATCCTAAACAAGGGGTCACTTTAAAAATCTACTTCAAACAGCGACTGGGTGAAAAATAACCTGTTGGAGCCTTTGGAACTCTGTTTCTGAGAAGGTGGGTGGAAACAGAGATCTTGAATTATCTTTTCAGGCAGAAGAGGATAGATTCTTGTTAAATAAAAGGACGAATGTTATCAGGAGGACGTGGGAATACAGATATGAGATTACAGTTGGATCAGCCATGCTCATATTGAATAGTGGATCAGACTGAGTGGCCTACTCACTGTATAGTTGTAATTATGTCTGTATATTTGTGACTTCAAATCCCTCATTGACCTCACCCCTAACTATCTCTGCAATCTCTCTTCTAGTTGCACAACCCATGGAGATGTCTGTGCTTCTCCAGTTTTTAATTCTCTTTTTATTCATTCATTAGTTGTGGGCATTGCTGGCTACTCTATATTGATTTCCTAACCTTAATTGCCCAGGGAGCAATTAATTAATTGTTGTTTTTTTTGGGAGTGGTGATTCATGATCACAGTGACTAATACAGGCGATTGACATTGTGCGGCAACTTTCTGATAGTTTATTGAGTTTGTTAAGAAGCAGCCCCTGAGATATGATACATGAGTTAATTAGACTAAGAGAGTGTATGACCCGTGACAGATTGAGAATGATTTTACTCCTCACGAAGCTGTTCTGTAGAATGAAAGAGCAGGGACAAGGGTTTGAAAGGGTGCAACATTCACTCCTTATGTTCTGCAGGCTTTGTCCTCCCTTTGGGTTAATGTAGGGGAACTCCTGGCCTTCTCCCAAGAGCGCAGTGGCTCATTCCACCTGACTCACTCTCTCTCCCCATATACTCCTGTCAATATATCTTATTTTGGGGGCTAGATTTCTCACCTGTCTGAACCCTTTGGGCCAGTGACATTGGGCAGCTACTCATAATGCCAAAATGACTGCTCCCCCCTTCCCTACCTCTTTCTGAAAGTTATTTCTCACTCCTTCTTAGGACATAAGCTTCTTAGTTTCTCAAACACTTCATTTTTAATTGAGTAGCGTGACTCAATAAACGTTCTGTTTAAGTTTGTGGGAGGCGAGTTATGACTGTACCACAGTAAAATGAGGTATCGTGGTTTACTGGAAATATTAAATATGGACTACAGCAAGAGCTCAGTTTTAAAGAGGACCCCAATTTCCAGCACAATTTTGGCCTTGGAACTATCCTGGGTTTTAAATGCTTTGGAATTGGGAATAGCGTCTTCAGTTGCTTCAAACTGAAGATCTGAAATTCCCTCTGTAAACTTCTCCAATTTTCTAGCTGATTTTCTTCCTTTACAGCATTGTCTAAAACCTACCTCTTCCACACAAACCCTACAATTTGGAAGTAGACCATTTGGCAATTGAATCCACACTGACCCTCCCAGTGCTGTGTGAGGAGAAGGGAGTCCCGGAGCAGTGAGAGGGGAAGGGTCAGAGTGCAGCACGAGGGGAAGGGAGTCCCGGAGCAGCACAAGGGGAAGGGAGTCCCAGAGCAGGGTGAGGGGAAGGGAATCCCACTGCCGTGCGAGGGGAAGGGAGTCCTGGAGCAGTGAGAGGGGAAGTGTGCCCCAGAGCAGTGTGAGGGGAAGGCAGTCCCAGTGCAGCGCGAGCGGAATGGAGCCCCAGTGCAGCGCGAGTGGAAGGGAGTTCCAGAGCAGCACGAGGGGAAGGGAGTCCCATTTTGTGCGAGGGGAAGGGAATCCCAGAGCAGTGCGAGGGGAAGTGAGTCCCAGTGCAGCACGAGGGGAAGGGAGCCCCAGTGCAGTGCGAGGGGAAGTGTGTCCCAGAGCAGTGCTGGAGGAAGTGTGTCCCAGAGCAGTGTGAGAGGAAGGGAGTGCCAGTGCAGTGTGAGAGGAAGGGAGTGCCAGTGCAGTGTGAGATGAAGTGTGTCCCAGAGCAGTGGGAGGGGAAGGGAGTCCCAGAGCAGTGCTGGAGGAAGTGTGTCCAAGAGCAGTGTGAGAGGAAGGGAGTGCCAGTGCAGTGTGAGACGAAGTGTGTTCCAGTGCAGTGTGAGGGAAAGTGTGTCCCGGAGCAGTGCGAGGGAAAGTGTGTCCCGGGGCAGTGCGAGGGAAAGTGTGTCCCGGAGCAGTGTGAGGGAAAGTGTGTCCCGGAGCAGTGCGAGGGAAAGTGTGTCCCAGTGCAGTGCGAGGGAAAGTGTGTCCCGGAGCAGTGTGAGGGAAAGTGTGTCCCGGAGCAGCGCGAGGGAAAGTGTGTCCCGGGACAGCGTGAGGGAAAGTCAGTCCCAATGCATCGCGAGGGGAAGGAAGTCTCAGTGCAGCGTGAGGGGAAGTGAGACCTGGTGCAGCATAAGGGGAAGGGGTCCCAGAGCAGTGCGAGGGGAAGGGAGTCTCAGTGCAGTGCAAGCAAAGTGAGTCCCAGTGCATCATGAGGGGGAGTGAGTCCCAGTGCAGTGCGAGGGGGAGTGAGTCCCGGTGCAGTGCTAGGGAAGTGAGTCCCAGTGCAGTGTGAGGGGGAGTGAGTCCCAGTGCAGTGCGAGGGGGAGTGAGTCCCAGTGCAGTGCGAGGGGGAGTGAGTCCCGGTGCAGTGCAAGGGAAGGGAGTCCAGTGCAGTGTGAGGGTGTGTGAGTCCCAGTGCAGTGCGAGGGGGAGTGAGTCCCGGTGCAGTGCAAGGGGAGTGAGTCCCAGTGCAGTGTGAGGGGTAGTGAGTCCCAGTGCAGTGTGAGGGGGAGTGAGTCCCAGTGCAGTGTGAGGGGAAGTGTGTCCCAGTGCAGTGCGAGGGGGAGTGAGTCCCAGTGCAGTGCGAGGGGGAGTGAGTCCCAGTGCGGTGTGAGGGGAAGTGTGTCCCAGTGCAGTGCGAGGGGGAGTGAGTCCCAGTGCAGTGTGAGGGGGAGGGAGTCCCAGTGCAGTGTGAGGGGTAGTGAGTCCCAGTGCGGTGCGAGGGGAAGTGTGTCCCAGTGCAGTGCGAGGGGGAGTGAGTCCCAGTGCAGTGTGAGGGGTAGTGAGTCCCAGTGCAGTGTGAGGGGGAGTGAGTCCCAGTGCAGTGTGAGGGGTAGTGAGTCCCAGTGCAGTGTGAGGGGGAGTGAGTCCCAGTGCAGTGTGAGGGGGAGTGAGTCCCAGTACAGTGTGAGGGGTAGTGAGTCCCAGTGCGGTGTGAGGGGTAGTGAGTCCCAGTACAGTGTGAGGGGGAGTGAGTCCCAGTGCAGTGCGAGGGGGAGTGAGTCCCAGTACAGTGTGAGGGGTAGTGAGTCCCAGTGCAGTGTGAGGGGTAGTGAGTCCCAGTGCAGTGTGAGGGGAAGTGTGTCCCGGAGCAGCGCGAGGGGATGTGTGTCCCAGAGCTTCTCAGTGTTCTCCTGTATTTCTGCGCTGGAGCACACACGACAATAAAGGATATTCTATTCTTAAAAGAAAGCAGAAACAATGATAAATATCTCTGTAATGTGCAGAATAGAATCCCCAGCTACAAGCTTGCTGGCAACACGGACCACATTTTAAATATACAACAAAAAAAGAAAATGTTGGAGGAACTCAGCAAGTTTGAAACAGATTTAACATTTCGAGTCCAAAGAGTCTTATAATACTGAAAACATTCACTCCTTTTCTGTCTCCACAAATACTGCCTGACCTGCTGAGCTTCTCCATTGTGTTGTCTTTTCGTTTCAGGTGTCCAGCATCTGCAATATTTTGCACTTACTTTTTAAATGCAGGTTGTCTTGGTGTTGCCAGCAAACATTCTATTCTGTAATTAAATCTATATTAAGTTGTGATCCATCTGTCTGAACAATCCTGCAATTGACAGTTACTTCAGCTGATGTCTGAACAAGAACAAAATACCATCCCTGAGTATTACCATACGCGTCAACACCAAATATGTGTTAATGCGATGGAAAATAAAACACCTATGATCAAAGTGCAAAGGAGAGGATTTCACATTGCTGGGAAACAAGAATCTTAGAGATGAGATAATGTGGACATTCTTTGAAAGTCTTATGATTAGTTTGCTTGTTAATACCCTGTTATTTTTGATTCAGCACCTTCAAGTTTAAACTCACTCTGATGAATTGGAAGGCTGTTAGAACTGCTCAGCAGGTCTGACAGCATCTAGGGTCACCAGACCTGAAATGTCAAATCTTATTTCTCTTCACAAATGCTGTCAGACCTGCTAAACTTTTCAAGCAACTTTTGTGTTTTTTTCTGATTTACAGCATCCACAGTTATTTTGGTTTTTATTTAGGTCATTAGAACTGTCAGGCTTACTTCAGTCAAATCCCAAATATCAGCCAGCCCTCACGGTATTGTTCAGTGATAAAAATCACACAGCTGGGGGAATGAAACTTACAATTATTTACAACAGATGATGTCAGTCCTGCAGTTATAGTGAGAAACGACTTAAACTGCATACATCAAAACATATTGAACCAAAAATTCATTAACTACTTAACTTTGAGTGCTAAGTGCAAACATTTCTTTGCTTAAAACCAGACTGCGACAGCTTAAGAATATTTATAGCTAACATTAATCCTCCTTGCAAACTTTACAAATGATTTCTTTTTGAAAAGTGTCACGTGGAAACTTGAATAATTAAGTTTTTATATCGATAGAACTCCAACAATTCTAACTGGACTAAACAAGGTAAATGCAGAAAGGATGTTCCCAATGACCAGGAAGTCCAAAACTAAGGGCCTCAGTCTAAGGGGATACTGAGTGGTCCATTTAGGACTGAGAGGAGGAGAAGTTTCTTCATGCAGAGAGTGGTGAGTGTGTGGGATTTACCGCCACCAAAAACAATTGAGGTTAATCATTGAATTTTCAAAATAGAGTTAGAAATAGTTCTAGATGTAGTTAGACATACCCTGCTAACCATATTTCTGGGTGGTACAGTCATCAGCACTGCTGTCTTCCAGTGCCAGGGATCTGGGTTTGATTCCACCCTTGGGTGACTGCATATGTGGAGTTTGCACATTCTCCCTGTGTCATAGGCTCATAGAATCCCTACAGTGTGGAAGCAGGCCCTTCGGCCCAACATGTCCACACCGAACCTCACAGCTTCCCACCCAGACCCATCCCCCATAACCCACCTAATCTACACTTCCCTGAACACTGTGGGCAATTTAGCACGGCCAATACACCCAGCCTGCACATCTTTGGACTGTGGGGGGAATCCGGAGCAACCCGAAGAAACCCACCCAGACACAGGGAGAATGTGCAAACTCCACACAGACAGTTACCCGAGGCTGGAATCGAACCCGGGCCCCTGGCGCTGTGAGGCAGCAGTGCTAACCACTGAGCCACCGTGCCACCCCATTGTGGCAGCGTGCCACCCATATCTGTGTGGGTTTCCTCCCACAGTCCAAAGATATGCAGGTTAGGGTGGATTGGCCATGGGAAATACAAGGATAAGTTAGGGGGGGTGATGGATTTTTGTAGGCTGCTCTTCAGAGAGTTGGTGCAGACTTGATGGACTGAATGGCCTGTTTCCATGTTGGAGGGCTTCTATAATAGCTCTCAAGGGAATGGGATGAAAAACAAGGACAAGGAACAGAATCAGATGATCATCCGTGATGACATTGAATGGCAGAACAGGTTCAAATGGCCTGATCCCATTTTATATACCATGAGTAGCATATTGCAAAATATTTACATTTCCTACATGAAATAGAAAACACTGGAGATACTCAGAAGGTAGAGAAGTCAGTAGAGAGAGAAGCTGAGTAAGAGAGGGCCAGTGGGTCCCAAACTGGAACGTCAACTTTCCTTGAATGCTGCCTGGCCTGCTGTGTCCCTCCAGCTCCACACTGTGTTATCTCTGACCCTAACGTTCGCAATTCTTACTGTCTCTCAGTCAGATGTTATGTCTCTTTGATGAAAGGAGGGATTTCTAATTAAAGGGACCATGAGGGGGACCTGAGAAGAGTCTCTAGCACCTGGAGGTTTGAGGTTGTAGCAAAAACAGGGATAGAGGATGTTGGTCTCAGGTGTCTCACTCCGAATGGGAAGTCCTTGTAGCGGGATTTGAGGGATTACAGAGAGTAGAATTCTCCCAGGAAGAGGAAAGCTCTTCAAATCAAGCACGGCTGAGAAAATGAGCAACAGGAGTGTGCTCCTGTTAACCTGAGGACAATGCACCAAGATCATCGAGGTGGCCAAGATGGGAGATTTTCAAATGAGGACCTGCGCTAACTTGTTTAATATTCCCTACAGAGATCTCCTTAAACCCTACTCATTGCCCTCTCTGAATTATTTCTCCTCCTCCAATCAGATAACATCAACCCTTTCCCTCTCCCCCTCTTGCATCACAAATCTCCAGAATTGTTGGGGTCCCCTCCAACCCACATAGGGCCATTTTGGATACCCGTATCACTCAGCTTTGTCTCTGCACAACTTAGTGAAAAGCTGAGACCCTGGTGGTTGAGGGGGGTAAAGAGAGAGGTATGGCCCAGGTTTTCTCAAGGCAGACGCTCTGGCAGCCATTGACAATGCCCTGCCCACTGGGTGCATTAGGAAACTCCTGTGCTGGGATGCTGTAATTGTCAGTGACCTGCTAGGACCTGCATCTTGTGAGGAACTGGGCACTGTTATGAGTCCTCTGTATGTAGACCCTGCACTGGGGATCTCAACTCCCTCCAGAGCTTCTCTTTCCCGTGGAGGAGCACGTGGCAGAGAAAGACAGCTGGTACTGCGGTAAGCATCGCTCCTGCTGGCAATGAGCGGGTTGAGCATGTGATTTCTGCCCTTGCGGCTCCTAAAGGTAGCAGGGAGCAAAGCTACACAAAACGTCCCCATGCATGTGTTGAAGGCTGGCAGGAGGAAAATGCGCTGAAAGCGTGTGAGGTGCTAAGTAGACAAAATGACAGCCACCTTTTAACAGTAGAACCATTCTTTGAGAGAAGTGACTTGGAAACTAATCTCTGAGACGGCCTTAATAAAACCGAAAGAACTGCGGATGCTGTAAATCAGGAACAAAAACAGAAATTGCTGGAAAGGCTCAGCTGGTCTGGCAGCTTCTGCGAAGAAAAACAAAATCAGAATGGACGTTTCAGGTCCAGTGATATTTCCTCAGAACTCCGAACTGGCTGTGGCCGGAACCCTTCAGTGTGCTTGCCCAAATACATTCCCAGGAAGGAGGAAAGATTCTGAGAGAAGGAAAAACCGACTATGACTAACCAAGGAAGTTATGGATAGTATTAAGTTGAAAGCAAAAGCACACAACGAAACAAAAGTCAGTGATGTTCCCAACGGCTGGGATAAATTCAGAATCCAACAAAGGAGCACTAATAGACAATAAGGAAAGAGAAAGTAAATGACAACAGTAAACTGATGAGGAATATAAAAACTGACAGTAAGAGCTTCTTTAAATGTATAAAATGGAAGAGAGAGGTCAATGTGGACAGAGGCCCCTTAGAAAATGAAGCTGGGGAGACAGCTGAAGGGAACAAGGAAATGGCAGAAGAATTAAACAGATATGTCGCATTGGTTTTTACAGTGGAAGATAAGTCAAACAATCCATCAATATTAAAGAATACAAGGAAGGAATTAAGCTCCATCACCATTGCTAGGCAAACTAATGGGGTTTAAGGCAGCTAAGTCTTCAGCTCTGAAGGCTTTCAGCCGAGGATCCAGAAAGAGGGAGCTACAGAGATAGTGAATACATTGGTTGTCGTTTTCCAAAAATGTTTGGATTCTGGAGAAGTGGACAATGGCAAACTGCTAAAACAGGGCTGAACATATTTTTCCGTGCGTGACCCTGCCCTTAGAACTGTGGAGCCAGTCTGATAATCAGGTTAATAGTGTCAGGCAGTGGCTCAGTATTCGGCCAGGCACAGTTGGTATCAGGAGGAGCCATTGAGCAGAAAATACATTGTTCCATTTAAACCTGAGTAACTTTTTTCCAATGTTCACTAAAGGAATGAGGGTGTCGCTGGCTTGGCAGCATTTATTGCCCATCCCTAATAGCCCAGAGGGCTGTTAAGAGTCAACCACATTGTTGTGGGTCTGGAGTCACATGTAGGCCAGACCAGGTAAGGATGGCAGTTTCCTTCCCTAAAGGACATTAATGAACCAGATGGGTTTTTCCTGGACAATTGACAATGCATTCATGGTCATCATTAGTTTCTTTATTCCAGATATTTTGCTGAATTCAAATTTCACCATCTGCCATGGTAGTAATTGAACGCAGGTCCCCAGAGTGTTATCTGGGTCGACAATCCTGTGATAATACCATTGGCCATTTCCTCCCCTGAGGCAATCACAACAAACATCCTGAAAGTGCATCTGGGAAGGTGTCTTATTGCTCTGGAAAGTTTCAATACCGCTGATCGTAACCTGAGAACTATGGAGCCAGCATTGCTATAGTTCAGTGGGGTCAGGCTGAGAAAGCAGCATGAAACTGCTCAAAGAGCAAAGTACAGGCAGTGTGGGCCTTCAAAAAACCAGGAGCACATCAAGTCATATAGTCATGGAAAATCATGGAAGTTTGGAGAAAAACCATGTAAAAGTGGGACACTTGGAGCTCACTTCAGTGATAACTGCAGATGCTAACCATTGCCAGGAAGAAGGGGGAATCTCGGGTCAGGGACCTGAGTGAAGACTGAACCCTTCCTGTTGCAGACCCCGGCCCAATTCAGTTATCAACAGGTGATATCGAACTCTCAACCCTTCAGTTAAGGTGGTCCATTTGAAAATGCTCCATAAGGTTTTGTACTTATTTTTGTAAAGTGATTATAACATTTAACCAGCACATGGGTAGCTATGTGAATAAGAAGGCTATGGGTCAAACGCTGGCAAATGGGACAAGATTTGTATATAGGATATCTGGTCAGCGTGGATGATTTGGACCAAAGACTCTATACTCTATACTCTGCTTAAGTGCTCCACAAAAGATTCTGTAAAAGTATTGAATGAAAAGTACTGGTTAAAGTGCTCTGATTAAATGCTTCTGTTAAGACATTTTAGGGAGTTTTGGGAATGCAGAAGTAAAAGCCATTTAAAAGCCTGGAGATACGTGTTCTGTGCTTAATGTTAATTTTCTCCAGATGTTTCCATTGTAGCCTACAAAGTAATAGCAGAAAATTTGGAAACTCATATTTTAATCAAGCAGAAAAAGGATGGTTTCATGAAAGGGAAATGGTTTCTGACTAATTTACTAGAGTTTGTTGAGGAAGTCTCAATCAGAGTGGACAGAGGGGAACCAGTTGATATGTTATATTTGGATTTCCAGGAGGGGTTTGAAAAGATCCTTCAATGAATTTCCAGTCATAAAATAAGTTGGAGGTAGTATATTGACTGGGTTAAATAACTGGCTCATGGGCAGGAACCAGTAAGTAGCAATAAGGGGTAGTTTTACAGGCTGGTGAACTGTGATCAGTGCAGTTAGTCAGGGCTAGAACAACAACTGTTTACAGTATATAGTAATGACTTGGAGGAAGGATGTGAATGTACTATAGCCTCATTAGCAGGTGACACAAGAATAGGTGGAAAGGCAGGTTGTGAGAGGGTTACAAACACTTTACAGAGAGATACAAGTGGGCAGAAAGTTGATAAATTGAGTATGATGTTGAAAAAGTGAATGTGTCCATTTTAGAAGGGAGAACAGAAGAACATAATATCATTTAAATGAAAAGAAACTACCAAAAGCTACAAAGGGGCTTGGTGTTATTTGTTTGGGAAACACAGAAAGCTGGTACACAGGGTGCAGCAGGTAATCAGGAAGGTCAATGTCATGTTGGCTTTTATTTCAATGGGGTTGGAGTATAAGAGTAGGGAATCTTAACTCTACTGTACAAGACCACACCTGGAGTACTGTGAGCAGTTTTGGACCCTTATTTAAGGAAATATATCATTTCAGCAGAGGCAGTTCAGAGAATATTCATTAGGATGATCCCTGGTATGATGGGATTGTTTTGTGAGCAAAGGCTAAAGAAGTTGAAACTCTACTCACTGGAGTTTAGAAGAATAAGAGGTGATCTTAAGGGGCTTGTCAAGATAAATACAAGGAAGTTTCCCCTGATGGGGGGGCCAAGGAACAGAGGGCTTAATCTCAGAATTAAGTGGTAGCAATTTAAGACTGAGATGAAAAGGAATTTCTTCTCCAGGCTTGAACAGATCAAGATTGAGGAAGTTGATGTGCTGGAAATTTTGGCAAACATTAAGATTGATATGTCCCCAGGGCCAAACCAGATTTATCCTAGGTTGCTCCGGGAAGCGAGAAAGGAGGTTGCGAAGCCGCTGACGAAGATGTTTGCTTCCTCACTCTCCATGGGAGTTGTACCGGAAGATTGGAGGGAGGCAAATGTTGTTCCTCTTTTCAAGAAAGGGAATAGGGAAATCCCTGGAAATTACAGACCAGTTAGTCTTATGTCTGTGGTCAGCAAGGTTTTGGAAAGAATTCTGAGGGATAGGATTTATGACTATTTGGAAAAGCATAGCGTGATTAAAGGGAGTCAGCATGGATTTGCGAGGGGCAGGTCATGCTTTACAAATCTTATTGAGTTCTTTGAGGAAGTCACGAGACAGGTTGACGAGGGTCGAGCAGTGGATGTGGTGTACATGGACTTCAGCAAGGCATTTGATAAGGTTCCCCACGGCAGGCTCATTCATAAAGTCAGGAGGTATGGGATACAGGGTGATTTGGCTGTCTGGATTCAGAATTGGTTGGCTGACAGGAGGCAGAGAGTGGTTGTAGATGGTAAGTATTCTGCCTGGAGGTCAGTGCTGAGTGGTGTCCCACAGGGCTCTGTTCTTGGGCCTCTGCTCTTTGTAGTTTTCATCAATGACTTGGATGAGGAGGTTGAGGGGTGGGTTAGTATATTTGCCGATGACACAAAGGTTGGAGGTGCCGTTGATAGTATCGAGGGCTATTGCAGGCTTCAGCGAGACATTGACAGTATGCAGGGCTGGGCTGAGAAATGGCAGATGGAGTTCAACCTGGATAAATGCGAAGTGATGCATTTTGGAAGGTCGAACTTAAATGCTGAATATAGGATTAAAGGCAGGATTCTCGGCAGTGTGGAGGAACAGCGGGATCTTGGCGTTCAAGTGCATATCTCCTCAAAGTTGCCACCCAAGTGGATAAGGTTGTTAAGAAAGCATATGGTGTTTTGGCTTTCATTAACAGGGGGATCGAGTTTAAGAGCCGTGAGGTTATGCTGCAGCTCTACAAAACCCTGGTGAGACCACACTTGGAATATTGTGTCTAGTTCTGGTCGCACTATTATAGGAAAGATGTGGAGGCTTTGGAGAGGGTGCAAAGGAGGTTTACCAGGATGCTGCCTGGACTGGAGGGCTTGTCTGACGAGGAGACTTTGACTGAGCTCGGACTTTTCCCTCTGGAGAGAAGGAGGAAGAGAGGTGACCTGATCGAGGTGTACAAGGTAATGAGAGGCATGGATAGAGTTGATAGCCAGAGACTTTTCCCCAGGGCAGGATTGACTGCCACGAGGGGTCATAGTTTTAAGGTGTTAGGAGGAAGGTATAGAGGAGACGTCAGAGGGAGGTTCTTCACCCAGAGAGTTGTGAGCCCGTGGAATGCTTCGCCAGTGGAAGTCGTGGAAGCAGAGTCATTAGTGACATTTAAGCGACTGCTGGACATGCACATGGACAGCAGTTAATTGAGGGGAATGTAGGTTATGTTATTTTATTTTTGGATTAGGATTATTCCACGGCACAACATCGTGGGCCGAAGGGCCTGTACTGTGCTGCACTTTTCTATGTTCCATGTTCTTTGTTCTAAAGTACTGTCTGTCTTTGGAATTCCTCACACAGAGAGCTGTGTGGGCAGAGTCTTTCAGTATATTTGAGGCTGGGATAGATAGATTCCTGATCAGGAGAAAAATCAATGTTCGGGGGAAGGGGCAGGATACTGGACGTGAGGAATATTGAATCAGCTATGATCCTATTGAATGGTAGAGTAGGTTTGACGGGAAGAATGGCCTACTCCTCTTGGTATGTCTTATTGTCTGAAAGTGTTCTCAGTTCATCAGATTTGATGAACAAGGTCTTGCTGCCGTGTACTCACCTTCATGATCCTAGCAGGTTGTTGTCAGGTCAGGGAACAAGTTACCTGTTTTGGAGTTTGAGAGCTGAGGGTCAAGCAGTTCATAATTAGCCTTTGTACTATTTTAATAATATACCCAACCTGGAGAAAGTTGGCATGAAATGTCAGGATAGTGATAGGGGATTGAGCACCTGGTGTCTCCACAAACCTGTCTCCATAGTGCCTGGAAAAGCTCCCCTCTATGCGTCAAATCAATTATATTTTGCAGCCTCAAAGTTGTTCCTAGGACTAACTCCTCAATAGTGAGCTTCAGCTTCTGTTTTGCTTTCTGCTTACCCTGCCCGCTTGTCCAGTAGCTTGTACTTCTCAGTCATTTATTAACTACGCAGTTGTGACATTACGCATGACTTTTCACACAGTGTTTCTATTTCTGCGGTGTTGATTTTACACAGTCACACACACACACTCTTTCACACTACCCTCTCTTACACACTCACAGACGCATAGAGTCATACAACATGGAAACCGACCCTTCAGTCCAACAAGTCCATGCCGAATATAATCCCAAACTAAACTAGTCCCACCTGGCTGGTCCTGGCTTGTACCCCCCCAATCTGTCCTATTCATGTGCTTATCCAAGCACCTTTAAAATGTTGTAATTATACCCACATCCACCACTTCCTCTAAAAGTTCATTCCACACATGACCCACCCTCGGTGTAAAACATTTGCACCCATGTCTTTTTAAAATCTCTTGCCTTTCGTCTTAAAAATATGCCCTCTGGTCTTGAAATTTTCCCATTCTAGGGAAAAGTTGCCTACCATTGAAGCTATCTATGCTCCTTGTGATTTTATAAACCTCTATAAGGCCACCCCTCGACCCCCTACTCTCCAGTGAAAAAGTCCCAGCCTATCCAATCTTTATGACTCAAACACATTCTCTCACATACACATACTCCCATTCAATCTTACCATCAGAACAAAGAAACGTCCATGCCCCGTGAGCAGGTGGTGGTCTTGTGAAAATTGGTGGAATCATTCGTAATGTTTCCAAAAGTACAAGTTGTGTTGAGAGTGAGTGGCACGTGGCTTAATGTCACTGCCCTTTCAATCCAAGAACTGTCTCCTGTCCTTAATGGTTTGGCTCAGCTTCAAAACTGATTGCTAATTGCTTAGAGAACAACTGCTGTAAATTAGCTGTCTCATTCTGAAAAGGTGCCCATTCAACAAATGAAAAAACTGATGGGAAAATAGGAGGAACTCTTCTGAAATTGAGGCTGTTTGCTCATGAATAGGGCTGAAGCAACATTCTCCATATACATCTCTGTACCAGGTGGTTCAGTGGTAATATCCCTACCTCCAGGATAGCAGCACCAGGTTCAAATCCTACGTGAAGCATTCCCAAAGTAAGTTCCAAAAAGCTATGACCCTCTGAAAGAATCTTCCTTACCTCATCTCTGTTTTAAAAGGGTGACTGATTTTCAAACAGTGCTACATTCTCCTAAAAGTGGACATGTCCTCCCCACATCCACTGTGTCAAGACCTCCCAGATTCTTAAACGTTTCCATCAAGGCACCTTGTAGCCTTCTGAACCTAGACGCAAGAGAAACTCAGCAGAACTGGCAGCATTTACAAAGAACAAGAGAACAGTCCTTAATGGGATAACCGGAGTCTATGGTTAGTCAGTGGGTATCGTCACAGTCACTCAGAGTCTGTACTGATTCCGAATGCAAGGGGTTAAAAAGTCACAGAGTTCCAGCTGTTGTCAGTCAGGTTCTTGGTCCGACCAGCGTCCAGTGACCCTGCAGTCCTTAGATAGAGGTAGAGTCAATCCCACAGAGCAAGGGCAACCAATTCAGAGGTTATAGGTAGGTCAGTCATGAAGCTGTGAAGATATCAGTCCAGGGTAGGCTATTGTTAGTTGTGGGAATTTAGTCAATGATACTGAGGGGTCTCAGCCCGTGGAGTCTTGGAGAAAGTGGGCAACTTTTTTTTAATTCATTCATGGAATGAGGGCATCATTAGCTACGCCAGCATTTATTGCTCATTCCGAATTGCCCTGAGGGCAGTTGAGAGTCAACCATATTGCTTTGGACTGGAGTCAGATGTAGGCCATATCAGGTAAGGATGGCAGATTTCCTTTCCGAAAGAACATTAGTGAGACAAATGGGTTGTCTGACAATTGACAATTGTCATCATTAGGGTCTTAATTCCAGAATTAATTGAACTCAAATTTCACAATTTGCCATGGTGGGATTGGAACACAAGAAACTAGAACATTAGAGATAACAAGGTGTAGAGCTGGATGAACACAAGCAGGCCAAGCAGCATCAGAAGAGCAGGAAGGCTGATGTTTTGGGTCTAGACCCTTCTCTGATACACTAGAGCATTAGCTGCGTTTCTGGATTAATAGTCGAGTGACACCAAGTCCTTGCCTCCTCGTCAATTCTGGGGAATGGTTTTGAAGTTCTGAAGAAAGGTCAGTGGACTCAAAACGTTAACTCTGCTTTCTCCCCACTGATGCTGTCAGACCTGCTGAGTTTCTCCAGCAATTTCTGTTTCTGAGCTCATTTTACTGGTTTGCTCAGGAATTGGGGATATTGATGGGCGGCATTTGTACTTCTGTGAACAGCAGGGGCTGGAAGGTCAGGAAGGAGTATTCAAACAGGTCATGGTAACTCTAACCTCCACATGGGAAAGGTGTAGGGTGTTCAACGATTTTATAAACCTCTATAAGGCCAGATGTCAACCTCGTACTCTCCATTGAAAAAGGCCCAGCCTATCCAGTCTTTCTCTATAACTCAAACACACTCTCTGACAAACACACACTGTAAACAACTGAGGATGAAATGTCACTGGAGGGACAGGTACAGCAACACAAAAGGGAACATGAAACAAAACAGAAATTGCTGGAAAAGCTCAGCAGGCCTGGTAGTATTTGTGAAGAGAAATCAGAGTTAACATTTTGGGTACAGTGACCTTCCTCAGAATGGCAGTTCCAGGTCGGTAGCTGGGCCGAAAACACTATCCTGAGGGGGTCCTGCAGAGATATCCTGGAGCTGAGATAACTGACCTCCAACAACCACAACCATCTTCCTGTGTGCCAGATAAGACTCAAGTCAGCTGAGAGTTTGCCCCCGATACCCATTGATTCCAGTTTTGCCAGGACTCCTTGTTGCCATGTTTGATCGAATGCAGCACCCGAGCTGATTGTCACTGAGCAGGTTATTGCTGAGCAGGTGCTACTTGATAGCGCTGTCGACGACACCTTCCATCATTTTACTGATGATCGAGAGTGGGCTGATGGGACGGCATTTGGCCAGATTGGGTTTGTCCTGCTTTTTGTGTTCAGGACATACCTGGGCAATTTTCCACATTGTTGGGTAAGTGACACTGATGGAGCTGTACTGGAACAGCCTGGCTCAGAGTGCAGCACTTTGTGAAGGAAACGTTTTCAATAATATGGCTAGAATGTTGTCAGGGCCCATAGCCTTTACACTATCCATTGTCTCCAGCTGTTTCTTGATTTCATCTGGAGATTCAATCAAATTGGCTGACATTGTTGCTGGGGATGGCTGGAAGTGTCAGGTGCCCAGTCTTCTGAGTATCAGAAACCTGGGGCATTTATTTCTTGACTAGGTGTTGAAATGTGTAAGTGACTTGGGGCAACACGGTGGCTCAGCAGTTAGCACTGCTGCCTCACAGTGCCAGGGACTCAGGTTCAATTCCACCCTCAGGTGTGTGAAGTTTGCACATTCTCCCTGTGCCTGCGTGGGTTTCCTCCGGGTACTCCAGTTTCCTTCTACAGTCCAAAGATGTGCAGATTAGGTGGATTGGCTATGGTAAATTGCCCATAGTGTCCAGGGATGTGAACGTTGGGTGCATTAGCCATGGGAAATGCAGGGTAGAGGGATGGGTCTGAGTTGAATGCTCTTCGGAGGGTCAGTGTGGACTTGTTGGGCTGAATGGCCTGCTTCCACACTGTATAGATTCTGTATGCTTCCAACTCTAATCTGGAAAGGGAACCCATCGAGGTGAAAGCCTCCGAACTGGTGGAGAAAGAAGGTGAAAGCCTTGCTGGTATGTTCTCTGGAAGGGTTCAGTGATCCCTTCCTCAGAGGTGGAGGTGGAACTGCGGATCTCTGGTGCTGGCATCTTTTTAGATGTTTTCTGATTGCCACTAGTGCTGCTTAAGAAGAAAATTAGAAGTTAGTTATCTAAAAGGAGTAAAAGAAATGGTAATGGGAGAGCAGCACAACACAATGAAATGGGGTGATTGGCTGTTGAGGCCCCCCCATCCTCACATGAGTGGTCATGCCGCTTCCTGGCCAGGTTAAGTGTTTTCTTCTCATAAGATTTGATGAATGCTGGAACTCCTTCTTTCTCCCTGTTTCTCCTATTATCTTGGAATACAGTGAGAAAACAAATTGGGAAAGCAACCCTTTACTGAGAACTCAATGATATTGACAGGTTCCACTGTTGCTCAGGATATTATCAATGGGTAAACAAGAGTGTGGTCTCAGGTTTAAACGAAAACACCTCAAGGACTGTAAGGATCGTTTAATTAATCTTCATTTTCTCGGCACCACTCTCCTGTTTAAGCTAACCCCCATGTTTGTGTCTGTTTGATGTTATAGTTACGTTTTTAGGGTTTGTAGGTAATAACATTCCTTTAATGCTTATTTAAAAAAATCTTAGACATTGATTCCTCCATTTTATAGCAAACTACGTTATAATTGAAGTAATTTATTGCGATTACCAAGAGGGGGTAAAAGAGGAGAGTTGATTCCTCCTTCCTCACCTGGTTGTGATACCTGAGAAGGGTCTCAGGGCTTTCTTTTTGCAGTCTGTATGGTGAAAACACTTTCACAATACAGTTGTGCAGGGAAGTCCAAAATGTTAGTTGCAATAGTATTCTAATGTTTCAAGGATATATATCCAAGTCAGGTTGATGTGTGACTCTGGAGGTTAATGTGCTGATGATGGTATTCCATGCTCTTATTGCCCTTGTTCTGCTAACTATAAGTGAACAGAAATGAAAGCGATAACCGAATAAATCATGGTTATCAGATTTAATGGGAACTGCAGATACTGGAGAATCCAAGTTAATAAAGTGTGAAGCTGGATGAACGCAGCAGGCCAAGCAGCATCTCAGGAGCACAAAAGCTGATGTTTCGGGCCTAGACCCTTCATCGGAGAGGGGGATGGGGTGAGGGTTCTGGAATAAATAGGGAGAGAGGGGGAGGCGGACCGAAGATGGAGACAAAAGAAGATAGGTGGAGAGGAGAGTATAGATGGACAGGTGGGGAGGGAAGACGTACAGGTCAAGGAGGCGGGATGAAGTGGTAGGTAGGAAATGGAGGTGCGGCTTGAGGTGGGAGGAAGGGATGGGTGAGAGGGAGAACAGGTTAGGGAGGCAGAGACGGGCTGGGCTGGTTTTGGGATGCAGTGGAGGAAGGGAATGAGCTGAGCTGGTTTTGGGATGCAGTGGGGGGAGGGGACGAACTGGGCTGTTTTTGGGATGCGGTGGGGGAAGGGGAGATTTTGAAGCTTGTGAAGTCCACATTGGTACCATTGGGCTGCAGGGTTCCCAAGCGGAATATGAGTTGCTGTTCCTGCAACCTTCGGGTGGCATCATTGTGGCACTGCTGGAGGCCCAGGATGGACATGTCGTCTGAGGAATGGGAGGGTGAGTTAAAATGGTTCGTGATTGGGAGGTGCAGTTGTTCATTGCGAACCAAGCAGAGGTGTTCTGCAAAGCGGTCCCCAAGCCTCCGCTTGGTTTCCCCAAGCCACACCGGGTACAGTGGATACAGTATACCACATTGGCAGATGTGCAGGTGAACATCTGCTTAATATGGAAAGTCATCTTGGGGCCTGGGATAGGGGTGAGGGAGGAGGTGTGGGGGCAAGTGTAGCACTTCCTGCAGTTGCAGGGGAAGGTGGCGGACGAGGGGGACCCTCTTAGGGCGGTTGTAGCGGGGGCGGGGTTGTGAGGGATGTGTTGTGGGAAATGCGGGACATGCGATCAAGGGCGTTCTCGACGACTGCGGGGGGAAAGTTGCGGTCCTTGAAGAACTTGGACATCTGGGATGTGCGGGAGTGGAATGCCTTATCCTGGGAGCAGATGCGGTGGAGGCGAAGGAATTGGGAATAGGGGATGGAATTTTTGCAGGATGGTGGGTGGGAGGAGGAGTATTCTAGGTAGCTGTGGGAGTCGGTGATCTTGAAATGGACATCAGTTTCTAACTGGTTACCTGAGATGGAGACTGAAGGGTCCAGGAAGGTGAGGGATGTGTTGGAGATGGCCCAGGTGAACTGAAGGTTGGGGTGGAAGGTGTTGGTGAAGTGGCTGAACTGTTCGAGCTCCTCTGGGGAGCAAGAGGCGGCGCCGATACAGTCATCAATGTAACGGAGGAAGAGGTGGGGTTTGGGGACTGTGTAGGTGCAGAAGAGGGACTGTTCCACCTAACCCACAAAGAGGCAGGCATAGCTGGGGCCCATGCGGGTGCCCATGGCCACCCCCTTTGTCTGTAGGAAGTGGGAGGAATCGAAAGAGAAGTTGTTGAGGGTGAGGACGAGTTCGGCTAGATGGTTTGTACATCGTCGAAGTCAATCATAGCATAACAGAGCTTATGGTAAATACTCAATTAATTTCTGGCTTGGTATCCAATATCATTCATGCGGAGACTAAAAGAAAGCAAAGCTTAACTAATGCTTTTTGTGACTGAAATAACTGCACAGGTATCTTGCTGGAATATGTATGAGAGGATGATAATCATGAATCCATTGTCAATTGTCAGTAAAATCCATCTGGTTCACTAATGTCCTTTAGGGAAGGAAGCTGCCATCCTTACCTGATCTAGCCTACATGTGATTCCAGTCCCTGTGGGCAACGTGGGATGGGCAATAAATGCTGGACTATCTAATGACGTGAATGAATAAAAACAAGGTAATCTGACAGCACAAGTGCACAAAGTACTCTTGAATGATTCATACAGTCATTCTGAGTACCTTTTGAAGGTAAAATCCCTTGTATTTATCACCCTCACCTCTCATTCAGGGGATAAAAAGGATTCAGCAATTTTCTTTCAAGCTGATAACTTATCTATCTGTACCTCAAATTGAACATCAACATTTCAGTTTGACCAGCAGTGTTTAAGAGCTCTGTAATCTCTCCCAAACTTATTTTGTCCTCAGCCATGGTGGTTGATGGAAAATATTCAGCCTGGAGTCAGGTCACTAGTGGTGTGCCTCAAGGATCTGTTTTGGGATCACTGCTGTTTGCATTTTTATAAATGACTTGGACGCAGGCATGGGTGGATGGGTTAGTAAGTTTGCAGTTAACACTAAAGTTGGTGGAGTGGTGGACAGTGTGGAAGAATGTTGCAGGTTGCAGGGAGACTTGGATAAACTGCAGAATTGGGCTGAAAGGCAGCAAATGGAGTTCAATGTAGATAAATGTGAGGTGATTCATTTTGGGAGGAATAATAGGAAGGCAGAATACCGGGTCAATGGAAAGATTCTTGGTGCATAGAACATAGAACATAGAACATTACAGCACAGTACAGGTCCTTCAGCCCTCGA
Source organism: Stegostoma tigrinum (assembly GCF_030684315.1). Taxonomy (NCBI): domain Eukaryota; kingdom Metazoa; phylum Chordata; class Chondrichthyes; order Orectolobiformes; family Stegostomatidae; genus Stegostoma; species Stegostoma tigrinum. The sequence goes on along the minus strand of NC_081377.1, from coordinate 35,578,796 downwards.
TGTTGTGCCAACCTGTCATACCAATCTGAACCCCATCTAACCTACACTATTCCATGTACGTCCATATGCTTATCCAATGATGACTTAAATGTACTTAAAGTTGGTGAATCTACTAACGTTGCAGGCAAAGCGTTCCATTCCCTTACTATCTCTGAGTAAAGAAACTACCTCTGACATCTGTCTTATATCTTTCACCCCTCAATTTAAAGCTATGCCCCCTCGTGCTCGCCGTCACCATCCTAGGAAAAAGGCTCTCCCTATGCACCCTATCTAACCCTCTGATTATTTTATATGTCTCAATTAAGTCACCTCTCAACCTTCTTCTCTCTAATGAAAACAACCTCAGGTCCCTCAGCCTTTCCTCATAAGACCTTCCCTCCATACCAGGCAACAGCCTAGTAAATCTCCTCTGCACCCTTTCCAAAGCTTCCACATCCTTCTTATAATGCGGTGACCAGAACTGTACGCAATACTCAAAGTGCGGCCGCACCAGAGTTTTGTACAGCTGCAGCATAACCTCTTGGTTCCGGAACTCGATCCCTCTATTAATAAAAGCTAAAACACTGTATGCCTTCTTAACAGCACTATCAACCTGAGTGGTAACTTTCAAGGATCTGTGTACATGGACACCGAGATCTCTCTGCTCATCTACACTACCAAGAATTTTACCATTAGCCCAGTACTTTGCCTTCTGGTTACTCCTACCAAAGTGCATCACCTCGCACTTGTCCGCATTAAACTCCATTTGCCACCTCTCAGCCCAGCTCTGCAGCTTATCTATGTCTCTCTGTAACCTACAGCATCCTTCGTCACTATCCACAACTCCACCGACCTTAGTGTCGTCTGTAAATTTACTAACCCATCCTTCTACGCCCTCATCCAGGTCATTTATAAAAATGACGAACAGCAGTGAAGCCAACACCGACCCTTGCGGTACACCACTAGTAACTGGTCTCCAGGATGAACATTTCCCATCAACTACCACCCTCTGTCTTCTTTCAGCAAGCCAATTTCCGATCCAAACTGCCATATCTCCAACAATTCCATTCCTCCGCATTTTGTACAATAGCCTACTGTGGAGAACCTTATCAAAACGCCTTGCTGAAATCCATGCACACCACATCAACCTGTTTACTCTCATCTACCTGTTTGGTCACCTTCTCAAAGAACTCAATCAGGTTTGTGAGGCCCGACCTACCCTTCACAAAACCGTGCTGACTATCCCTAATCAATTTATGCCTTTCTAGATGATTATGAATCCTATCTCTTATAACTTTTTCCAACACTTTACCAACAACTGAGGTAAGTTGGTAGTGTGGATGTGCAGAGGGATCTTGGTGTCCATGTACATAGATCCCTGAAAGTTGCCACCCAGGTTGATAGTGCTGTTAAGAAGGCTTACGGTGCGTTAGGTTTTATTGGTAGAGGGATTGAGTTCCGGAGCTGTGATGTCATGCTGCAACTGTACAAAACGCTAGTGCGGCCTCATTTGGAATATTGCGTGCAGTTCTGGTCGCCCCATTACAGGAAGGATGTGGAAGCATTGGAAAAGGTGCAGAGGAGATTTACCAGGATGTTGCCTGGTCTGGAGCGCAGGCCCTATGAAGAACGGCTGAGGGACTTGGGTCTGTTCTCATTGGAGAGAAGGAGGCTAAGAGGGGATTTAATTGAGACATACAAGATGATCAGAGGATTAGATAGGGTGGACAGTAAGAGTCTTTTTCCGAGGATGATGACATCAGCTTGTACAAGGGGGCATAGCTACAAATTGAGGGGTGATAGATTTAAGACAGATGCCAGAGGCAGGTTCTTTATTCAGAGAGTGGTAAGGGCGTGGAACGCCCTGCCTGCCAATGTAGTTAACTCAGCCACATTAGGGGCATTTAAACAGTCCTTGGATAAGCATGTGGATAATGATGGGATCGTGTAGGGGGATGGGCTTAGATTAGTTCACAGGTCGGCGCAACATTGAGGGCCGAAGGGCCTGTTCTGCGCTGTATTGTTCTATGTTCTATGAATGTTTGTACAACAGCATTTTTTTTTGTGTGAGTTCCTCTCAAGTACTTACTCAGAGTTTACAAAATCTGAGAAAAGATCAGGTACACGTTTTTTTTAGGATTCAGGGGAATGGATTGCTGGAACAAGCTTCTTTGAAGATTCTATTCAGTGTCAGATAGTTTGTTCACTTCAGTTCACTAATAGAGCTGTCATGAGGACAGAGATAGAAGCTAACAGAACCCTTGTGCTTTTATTGTCTATTCAACTGTCAACCATCACTCTTGAAACATTTGCATTATTAATATAGGTGTGCGGGTCTTTCGTCTTCCCTGCTTCGATGACAGCTTTCATCAGTCCTTTTAGCGTTTAGTGAATCCCTCACTAGTCAAAGGCAGTATGAGCTAACTGCAGACTAAATGAGTTCAATAACAGGTGTTTACTTGATATATAACCAAAGGAAAAAATTGTGAAGAGGTTCTAAAGTTGATCTCTGTCAAATGAGTTTCTCAGTCGCATTTTGCAGTAAACCTGCATTCACTGACTCAGGAGATATGAACATAAGAACAGCAGAAGACCATTCAGCCCCTTGAGTGTGCTCTACCATTCAATAAGATCATGGCTGATCTCTAGCCTAACTCCATATACCTACATTTGGCCCATGTCCCTTAGTAGCTTTGCTTAAACAAACATTTATCTATCTCAGATTTAAAATGAACAATTCATCTACGGCGGAGGAAAGTTCCAAACATCTACCTCCCTGTGCGTGTAGAAGTGTTTCCTAAAATCTTTCCTGATTAGCCTGGCCTTGACACTTAGAGTATGCCCTTGGTTCTAGGTCGGGTGCTGTTGTGTGCAAGGCATTACCTAAACAATAATGACTGATATTTTGACATTCTAGCAGCTTATAAGGCCACAGTGTCACCTACACATAAAATTATTTTTCCGACTAAGAGAAAAACAGCAATTGGGGCCACATAATACCTGCACGTAAAATGAGATGCACATTTCAGGATTCCGGATGGCCTTATCATCTGCTGTGCAAAATATGTGTTTTGAGAGGCTGCTGTTGCAGTTCCCATCAGTGGACACATGGAGTCACTGTTTACACAGTTAAGTCATTGTGCTTCAGTCTGTTCAGAGAGAGACAATCATTGCCTTTAGACCAGATATTGGGTTTTGTGTTAACCAGAATTCATTCCCAAAGCAGCTTCATCAAGCGTTAAAGTTCTGAACCACTTTAAAATATTAACACTAATTAATTTCACCGTGCAGCCAGCTTGCTCTTGGGTGTGGACCAGTCTCATAGCACTCCTACAAAGCAGGTGGGAAAGAAGCAAAAGCACATTTCTGGCCAAGCAGCATCTTAGGAACAGTGATAACGGGAACTGCAGATGCTGGAGAATCCAAGATAACAAAGTGTGGAGCTGGATGAACACAGCAGGCCAAGCAGCATCTTAGGAGCACAAAAGCTGATGTTTCGGGCCTAGGCCCTTCATCAGAGAGGGGGATGGGGTGAGGGTTCTGGAATAAATAGGGAGAGAGGGGGAGGCGGCCGAAGATGGAGAGAAAAGAAGACAAGAGAGTTGCAGTGGGAGAGAGATTCCCTGAGATTGGTCCGGAAGCTACTCTCTTGTCTTCTTTTCTCTCCACCTTTGGTCCGCCTCCCCCTCTCTCCCTATTTATTCCAGAACCCTCACCCCATCCCCCTCTCTGATGAAGGGTCTAGGCCCGAAACGTCAGCTTTTGTGCTCCTGAGATGCTGCTGGGCCTGCTGTGTTCATCCAGCCTCACATTTTATTATCTTGGATTCCCCAGCATCTGCAAGTTCCCATTATCTCTCAAACACATTTCTGCCTGGTGAAACCTGAAACGGGCCCTTTGCACTTATCAATAAGTTTTTAAAAAATTCATTCACAGGTTGAGGACATTACTGGCTAGGCAGCATTTATTGCCCATCCCTAATTGGCAGTTAAGACTCAATCACATTGCTGTGGGTCTGGACTCACATGTAGGCCAGACCAGGTAAGGGTGGTGAATCAAATGGGTTTTCCAACAATCAATTCATGGTCATGATTAATCTTGTAATTCAAGATTTTTACTGAATTCAAATTATTTGCCATCTGCTGTGGTAGGATTTGATCCGAGGTCCCCAGAAGATTATCTGGGTCTCTGGATTAACAGTCCAGTTAAACCCACTGTGGCGATTGGGAGGAAGGCCAGGTGGATCTCATCGAATATGACGTCCTTGAATGGGGCTGTTAACTTGGGCCTGGAATCTGTTGTGACCCTACCACTAACCTGATCTCTGATAACTACAGGCTGCCTGTTTTTGCATAAATGCATTAGCCATCACATTCGAGACACCAAAATATTCTGTCCACTTCCCATGCACATGGATTTGTACCCCTAAACATCCATCATTATAGCCATTAAAAGCATCCGATTGCCTCTTTGCATCTTTTGTTCTATGTTTTGCATGACCAGCACTGCTTTGTTGGGTGTAATAAAACATTGAATAAAAGATACAGTCACCAAAACTGCCACCCTCAGAACAGCTCAGTCACTGTAACATTAAAAAAAACCCACTTCTCACACCTATCTTTAAGGCCTCTCTGTGTAAGATTGATGAATTAGTGTCAATTGGTGCCAAATGTAAGCAGAGATTTTGCAATACAGTCCTGTATCCAGTGACAACTGGATTAAAACTGGTAACTTCTGACAGAAAGAGAAAGCTTTCTTTTCCATCTGCTTCGGTTGGAATGAACAGTTTGCAGAATTTTTGTGGACCACCTCACTAATATATTTAGCTGTTCTATGGCTAGCCATGTGAAAATGTCTTCTTTGTTTGAATTGTCAACAATGGCGATAGCTAGACTATGATTTTCAAGCAATCAATGTAGCTGTTGGTTGAATTAAATAAACAGTGAGTTAATATAATATACTTTAGAGTCCAACTACTGCTGAGTGCCAAAACAGTCAATAGATTAATTTCCAATCGTCCAAGGTCAGCTATCTGAGTATGCACTCTCGAGGGTCACTAGAGATTGAGCTCAGGAAAGAAAACGAAAGAACTGCGGATGCTGTAAATCAGGAACAAAAACAGAAGTTGCTGGAAAAGCTCAGCAGCTCTGGCAGCATCTGTGAAGGAATAAACAGAGTTTCAGGTCCGTTGACCCTTCCTCAGAACTGATGGTAGATAGGAAAATGTTAGGTTATCTGAAGAAGGTAGGGTGGGGGAGAGGGTATGGAGTAAACAAGGGGTGGGGATAGAGCTAAAGAGAGAGAACAGCAGTTGGATAGACAAAGGAGTAGATACTGGTCTGGCTCAGAGGGTGAAAGGGCTATTGTTAAGGACTAACAATATGTAGTGTGTATTTGCAGGCTGTGGGCCAGACCTGTTTGAGGGCCCTGTTGACAACGACCCGGGCAATCCTTGATTGAGCAAGAAGGTGCATATTTCGGACGTTCCCTTGTCAAAGTTAGCCTTATTGGAACATATGCAATAGAGGCAGACAAACTGAGAGAATGGGGTGGAGTCTTTACAGGAAGCAGGGTGTGAGGATGTATAGTCCAGGTAGCTGTGAGAGACTGTAGGTTCATCATGGACATTAGTAGCCAGTCTATCCCCAGAAATGGAAACAGAAATGTCAAGGAAAGGATGGGAGGAGTCAGAGATGGGGCAGGTGAAGATGGAAATTGGAAGCAAAGTTGATGAACTTTTCCAATTTTGGATGAGACAGAATCAGCACTGATGATATCTTTGATATATCGGAGAAAGAGTTGTGGGTGGGGTCCGGAATAGGACTGGAACAAGGAATGTTCCATGTACCCCACAAAGACACAGACATAACTAGGGCCCATGCGGGTGCCCGTGGCAACCCCTCTTACCTGTCAAAAATGCGAGGAGTTAAAAGAGAAATTGTTGAGGGTGTGATCGAGCGGAGGATGGTGGTGGTCGGTGTGGATGGTTCAGGCCTTTGCTTCAGGAAAAAGTGGACAATTGTAAGACCCTCCTGGTGGGGAAAGAACATGTAAAGGGATTTCATGTCCATGGTAAAGACGTGGCAGCTCGAGCTTGCAAACTGGAAATTCTGAAACTGACTTAAAGCATCAGAGGAATCATGGGTTTACGTGGGCGGGGATTGGACTGGGGAGGGAAGACTGAGTCAAGGTAAGAAGTGATGAGCTCTGTGGGGCAGAAGCAGGATGAAACAATGGGTCTGACTGGACAGTCCTGTTTGTGGATTTTTGGAAGGAGCCAGAAGGGCGCTATGTGGGGCTGTGGCGGTATGATCACCAGATGAAATGAGATCGGTTACTGTAGTTGATACAATGGCCTGATGCATCATGGTGGGGTCATGGTCCAGGGGACGGTAGGAGGAGGTATCTGAGAGCTGGTGCTCAGCCCCTGTATTGTAGAGGCCAGTACACCAGTCTACAACAGCACTACCCTTATTGGCAGGCTTGATGACAAAGTCAGGGTTGGATCTAAGGCATTGTGTGTTAGCCTTGGTTCAATTGGTAACACCGTTAACTCTAAATCACTTAGCTTTGAGTTCAAGTCCCATTCCAATTCACTGAGTAGATTAGATTCCCTACAGTGCAGAAACAGGCCCTTTGGCCCAACAAGACCGCGCCACCCCTCGAAGCATCCCACCCAGACCCATCCCCCTATAACCCACACACCCCTGAACACTACGGGCAATTTAGCACGGCCGATCCACCTAGCCTGCACATCTTTGGACTGTGGAAGGAAACCGGAGCACCCGAAGGAAACGCATGCAGGCACGGGGAGAACGTGTAAACTCTGCACAGACAGTTGCCCGAGGCTGGAATCGAACCCGGGTCCCTGGCGCTGTGAGGCTGCAGTGTCACTGAGCCTTATTTCTTAGACCAGTAAGTTCTGGAATCAACCGATAATTAGGCTGGTAATGCACAAGAGGTGGGATTAATTAATGACCTTAATGTAAAAGGAAATCAGACGGTAATGGTAATAAAATGTGAGGCTGGATGAACACAGCAGGCCAAGCAGCATCTCAGGAGCACAAAAGCTGACGTTTCGGGCCTAGACCCTTCATCAGAGAGGGGGATGGGGGGAGGGAACTGGAATAAATAGGGAGAGAGGGGGAGGCGCACCGAAGATGGAGAGTAAAGAAGATAGGTGGAGAGCGTATAGGTGGGGAGGTAGGGAGGGGATAGGTCAGTCCAGGGAAGACGGACAGGTCAAGGAGGTGGGATGAGGTTAGTAGGTAGATGGGGGTGCGGCTTGGGGTGGGAGGAAGGGATAGGTGAGAGGAAGAACCGGTTAGGGAGGCAGAGACAGGTTGGACTGGTTTTGGGATGCAGTGGGTGGGGGGGAAGAGCTGGGCTGGTTGTGTGGTGCAGTGGGGGGAGGGGACGAACTGGGCTGGTTTAGGGATGCAGTAGGGGAAGGGGAGATTTTGAAACTGGTGAAGTCCACATTGATACCATATGGCTGCAGGGTTCCCAGGCGGAATATGAGTTGCTGTTCCTGCAACCTTCGGGTGGCATCATTGTGGCAGTGCAGGAGGCCCATGATGGACATGTCATCTAGAGAATGGGAGGGGGAGTGGAAATGGTTTGCGACTGGGAGGTGCAGTTGTTTGTTGCGAACTGAGCGGAGGTGTTCTGCAAAGCGGTCCCCAAGCCTCCGCTTGGTTTCCCCAATGTAGAGGAAGCCACATCGGGTACAGTGGATGCAGTATACCACATTGGCAGATGTGCAGGTGAACCTCTGCTTAATGTGGAATGTCATCTTGGGGCCTGGGATAGGGGTGAGGGAGGAGGTGTGGGGACAAGTGTAGCATTTCCTGCGGTTGCAGGGAAAGGTGCCGGGTGTGGTGGGGTTGGAGGGCAGTGTGGAGCGAACAAGGGCGAACAACGCATCTGCTCCCACGATAAGACATTCCACTCCTGCACATCCCAGATGTCCAAGTTCTTTAAGGACCGCAACTTTCCCCCCACAGTGATCGAGAACGCCCTTGACCGCGTCTCCCGTATTTCCCGCAACACATCCCTCACACCCCGCCCCCGCCACAACCGACCTAAGAGGATCCCCCTCGTTCTCACACACCACCCTACCAACCTCTGGATACAACGCATCATCCTCCGACACTTCCGCCATTTACAATCCGACCCCACCACCCAAGACATTTTTCCATTCCCACCCCTGTCTGCTTTCCGGAGAGACCACTCTCTCCGTGACTCGCTTGTTCGCTCCACACTGCCCTCCAACCCCACCACACCCGGCACCTTCCCCTGCAACCGCAGGAAATGCTACACTTGTCCCCACACCTCCTCCCTCACCCCTATCCCAGGCCCCAAGATGACATTCCACATTAAGCAGAGGTTCACCTGCACATCTGCCAATGTGGTATACTGCATCCACTGTACCCGGTGCGGCTTCCTCTACATTGGGGAAACCAAGCGGAGGCTTGGGGACCGCTTTGCAGAACACCTCCGCTCAGTTCGCAACAAACAACTGCACCTCCCAGTCGCAAACCATTTCCACTCCCCCTCCCATTCTCTAGATGACATGTCCATCATGGGCCTCCTGCACTGCCACAATGATGCCACCCGAAGGTTGCAGGAACAGCAACTCATATTCCACCTGGGAACCCTGCAACCCAGTGGTATCAATGTGGACTTCACCAGTTTCAAAATCTCCCCTTCCCCTACTGCATCCCTAAACCAGCCCAGTTCGTCCCCTCCCCCCACTGCACCACACAACCAGCCCAGCTCTTCCCCCCCACCCACTGCATCCCAAAACCAGTCCAACCTGTCTCTGCCTCCCTAACCTGTTCTTCCTCTCACCCATCCCTTCCTCCCACCCCAAGCCGCACCCCCATCTACCTACTAACCTCATCCCACCTCCTTGACCTGTCCGTCTTCCCTGGACTGACCCATCCCCTCCCTACCTCCCCACCTATACTCTCTCCACCTATCTTCTTTACTCTCCATCTTCGGTGCGCCTCCCCCTCTCTCCCTATTTATTCCAGTTCCCTCTCCCCATCCCCCTCTCTGATGAAGGGTCTAGGCCCGAAACGTCAGCTTTTGTGCTCCTGAGATGCTGCTTGGCCTGCTGTGTTCATCCAGCCTCACATTTTATTATCTTGGAATTCTCCAGCATCTGCAGTTCCCATTATCTCTCAGACGGTAATGGTTATTAACATGATTGAATCCCACATTCAGCCTGAGGGAGTGAAGAATGGTTTTCAGAGTAGTGCTTTAAACTAAAATGAAGGCCAGTGCGAAGCTGTGAAGACAAAGCTGGCTACCATGAACTGGGAAATTAGATTAAGCATAATGTAGTAGTAAACAATTAGGGAGAGACTTCATAACATTTAGCAAAGATGTATTCTAGCGAGGACTAAACAAAACAAGACTTAAGGAGAAGGATGCACCATCTGGGGCTAACTGAGGGCGTTAAATTATCAAATTGAAAGAATCAAAATATCATTTAGGCACTTTTTTAAAAGTGCTAGTAACTGTTAAGCTGGGAAAGGGATTTTAAAGGAATATTTATTTGTGTTATACCCTTACAATGTTTTCCTGTGATGATGCTAATATCTGTGAAAACAGATGGACAGAATACAAAAAGCAGCAACAAAAAAAGGAGCATGAAATTAGAATGACAAAGAAGGCTAACTATACATCTACAAATAGCAAGAATTTTTGCAGATATTTAAAAATGAAAAGAGTGACTAAATTGAACATTATCTTTTGAGAGAGAGAGCATGGTGAATTAATAAGGAAATGATGGATGAATTGACCAAACATTTTACATCTATCTTCACTGTGGAAGACACAAATAATATCCATGAAATAATTATATATCAAGAGATGGAAGGGAGGAAGGAATTTAAAACAATTACAAGCACCAGGGAAAGTGTACTGAGAAAGTTATGAAATATAAAGGCAGACACATTGCCAGGTCCTGGCAGACTTCATCTCAGAGTCTTAACAAAAGACTGATGAGATCGTGGGTGCAATGATTTTAATTTTCCAAATTTCCCTTGATTCTGAAAAGTCCCATCAAATTAGAAAATAATAAATGTAAGTCATTATTTAATGTCATCAAGAAAAGGAGACAGAAAGCTGGAAGTTAGAGGCAGCTAACATGTAGCAGTGAAATTTACAGGAATTTATCATTAAGGATGTTACAGCAGGATATTTAGAAAATCTCAATGTAATCATGCAGAACTAAAAGGTTTTGTGAAAGGTAAATCATGTTTGGCTACTTTATGAGGGTTATATGAGGAGGAAACAAGGGATGTGGTTAAAACAGAACACACGGGAGTGATACGCTTCGATTTTCGGAAGGTATTAGGCAAGGTGTAACATCAAAGTTTGATCCACAGAATCAGAGCTCATGGTGTGGGATAACCTTGGATTGAAGCTAGCTAGCTAACAGGAAGTGGAGAGTACAAATAAATCATTCATTTTTGGTTTGTCAAGATGGTTTGGAACATTAGATTAGTCAGTGTTTAGTCTTCAAATATTTATGGTTTATATCATTTGAATCATTTACTGTCATGTATATTCAATAGAAGAAGCAGTGGCAAGTTTATACTGCCACCATGCATCGCTGCCACGGTCATTAACTTAAAAATAAAATTAAATAAAGATAACTTAAGGAGAGTCCAACTTTTCCTTCTCCACCACTAAGATAGGCTTCACCAGCCCACACCATGCCACCACCAGAGTCCTGCAGTTGGGTTCGCCTAGCTGAGTCGGATGAAGGACTGAGGTGGCTGAACTTGCTGATGACTGGTAGAGTAAATTGTGAAGAAGATGTAAGGAGTCTGCAAAAGGATATAGCTGGGCTACGTGAATGGGCAAAGAATTGACAAATGGAGCATAGTGTGGAAAACTGTGAGCTTACGCACACTGATAGGAGGAAAATTTGAAGAATTCTAAGGCGCCATTATATCTCAGAGTCTAAGTCACAAGAAGTTAGTGTACAAGTGCAGCAGGTGATTGAGAAGGCAAATGGAGTATTCTTGTTTATCGCAAAGGGAATGGAATATTAAAGTAACAGTTCTCTGATAGCTGTTCAGGGAATGGTGAGGCAACTTCAGGAATACCGCATGTAGTCTTGTTGCCTTATTTAAAGAACGATATCATTGCTTTAGAAGCTGTTCAGAGAAAGCTAAGTTGATTGATTCTTTGGATGAAGGCATTACTTATGAGGGAAGGTTGGACAGCTCGGGCCTGCATTCATTGGAGTTTAGAAGATTAAGGGGTGAACTCATTAAAACATACAAGACCATGAGCGACTTGACAGGGAGAATGTTGAGGGCGGATATCCCCTTAGGGAAGAGATTCAAACAATAAGATGGTTCAAAAATAAGGTGTCTCCCATTTAAGAAGTAGTTCAGTTATTTTTATCCGTCAGCAGATTGTGTGTTTATGGAATTCCTTTTCCTAGAGAGTGATGGAGGCAGGATTATAGAATCCATACAGTATGGAAAGAGGCCATTTAGCCCATTGAGTCTGCATTCCACCCAGATCCAGCCCCCTACCTTATCCCTGTAACCTTGCACTTCCCATGACTTACCCTCCTAGCCTGCACATCCCTGAACACTATGTGCAATTTAGCACGGCCAATCCAACCCAGCCTGCACATTTTTGACTGTGGGAGGAAACCGGAGCACCCGGAGGAAACCCATGCAAACACGGGGAGAATGTGCAAAATCCACACAAGCCTGAAATTGGACCCGGATTCCGGTGCTGTGAGGTAGCCATGCTAACGACTGGGCCACTGTGCTGCTCTTTATTACTACGACAAAGGTTTGACTCGCAAGAGGTTTATCCACTGTCAGCTCAGGTGTGATCTTATGGAATTGTGGAGCAGGACCTGGGTCTAAATGACCCTCGCCTGATTCTAATCTATATGCTCAGATGTCCAGTGCCCAGGGCTCAGAAGGCAAGGTTAAAACTCCAGGGCTATTTACTGAGCAAACATTGCAATGACAGAAGCTGCTCACGTTCAGGTGAGACACAAAACTGAAGCCTTTTCTCCTCCCTCAGATATCTCCTAGCATTACTTTTTTGAAGATGAGGGGAATTATTTCCAATATCCTCACAGGCCTTATTTATCCCTCATTCAATATCATGTAAATGATTACCTGAACAGGACAGGGTGTGACTGTAGGTAGTGTGTGGGAGGAAATACCAAGGTTTAACTTCCTTGCTTCAGTAGAACTGCAGGTGACGCGATTTATTGTGACTTCAGTGCTCTAGTACAACAGAGACCCACGCTGAACTCATCTCCATGCCTCGTATCTCACCATGAATAACATGTTTATCAACCGAGTAATAGAAAAAGGTAAATGCATTCCTAATGTAACCAACGAACATGTATCAACCTGCCAATCCTTCCATCGTGGCAGGCTGTGAGAGTGGGTGAGATTCCAGGTCAACTTTGTGATAAAAATAAAGCGGGATGTTTCACCATCACTCCAGCCTACAACACGCATGGAAAAGTGCATATTGCCAGAGAGCCTGATGTTCCTTTGAGTGAACTGTAACACACTGTCACCATATGGGATGAAAGTACAAGAGTTACCATTTAAAGTATCTCGTCAAGTAACTCACAGTAACATTTCTTGTTATGTAGGAGATTGATGAATGAACTCTGGGCAAGTCCAACCACATTGAGTGGGTGTCCAAAATAACTGCGAGAAAGGACCCGCACAGTCGATATTTTTTATTGAGCCCAAGGATTACCAGGCCAATGTGGGTGAGCTTCCGGCAGTAATGTTTGCCCTTGTTGACACTCTGGGCACTGCCATACCAACACTGCTGTGTCTGCATCCAGTCCTGCCCACTAGGCATAACTTCTCACCAACACATTCATTTTGGAAACTCCTGGATGACCCTAGTGGAGTTTAGCCAGTACCTAGCGGTGACCTTTGCTTGGGACAATCAGTCTTGCACCCCATAATAATATGCGGTCCTCTACTGTGATCTGGTCTCTCTGGGTCTAAAAGTTTCACTCCTGGTTGTGATGGCCCTTTAGTTTCCCACATTACCACCAGCTGTTTCAATTTTGCCAAGACTGGATCTTCCTGCGTACAAAGTCTGATGTTGTTAGCTGTGACTGTGAGGTGTATCTGCCAGCAGGACTCAGCCCAATGCATCTAAGTTCACTGTTTGGCCTCCCAGGAGCAATTTGAACTTATAATTATATGTACCTAGTATTAGAGACCACTGCTGAGTTTGGCCCAAAGCTATAGGTAGTGCTGCCTTGTCCTCTTTAAGTAGATCTAGCAGGGGTTTGTAGTCCCTTATTATTTCAAATCTACAACAGCTAAGGTATTGCTGGAACTTCTTGACTTCAAATATGACCACCAAACCTTCCTTCTCTATTTGGGTCTATTTACACACTGCAAAAGCCTACATTAGCCAATGCCCTGGATGCATATTCTATAGGGCATTCCTCTCTAAAGGGCCAGCTATGGTCTAATGCTACCCCGATGCTGTACAGTGTGGCATTACATGTCAATACTAGATCTTACTTGGGATCACTGTGTGCCAATATCTTAGAGGGTGATAGCTGTTTCTTCACTTCCCTGAAAGCAATGACTTAGCTATGCAAACTTTTCCAAGGCTGACTCTATTTTAAGAGTTGATGCAAAGATGCCAGGATGGAGGCCAGGTTACGTTTGAGCTTTCCGTAATAATTCACCGGCCCAAGGAAAGACCTGAGCTCCGGCACCGATGTGAGAGCTGGGAGGCCTTTGTTTGCCCTCACCTTATCTTCCAATGGGTGTGATCTGGTGTTGTTGGCTCTGTAGCGGAAATAGATCACTTGCTGTGCCCGGAACGCACCTTCTTCCCTTCCAAGGCATTGCACCTGCCTGGGAGAAACATCAATGGACTATGTCCAAGTTCTTCAAATGCTTCTTATTGGTCTTCCCTGTTACTAGCACATCATTTGGACAAATGATGACCATGCCAAATATTCTCTAATGTCTGCTGACAATACCCAAAATGGCAATCTCACACATTGGTACAAATTACTATGGGGTATTGATTGTAACATTCTTCTGGGAACCCTTAACTAACTGCAATTACAGGTACACGTGGCTCATGCTCAGCTTCATGTAGAACAGCCCCCCTGCCAGCTTTGTGTAGAAATCCTCTATGTGAACAAATGGGTATTTATCCATCTGCAAAATGTAGTTTACTCTTTGTTCAAAGTCCTCATAAATGTGAACGGATCTGTTGGCCTTCACAATCAGTATGATTGGTGCTGCCAATTCCACAAACTGGACTGGTTTGACGATTCCTTCGCTTTCCAGCCTCCTGATTCTTGCCTCTACTTTTACCAGTAATGGCTCTGGATGGGCCTGACCTTCCTGAAAAACTTCCGGGTAGTTAATTAGGACTTCACTCAGGCAGCCATTTTCTAATTGAAAAATGTCCAGCCAATCAAGGTGAATGTTTCTTAACTAATATCATTCCATCAAGCGTGGGCCCAAGCCTTTTACTACAATCAGTGGTAACTAAACCAACTGGTTTGCACAAGAGACTAGAACTGAAGTTGTAGCCTTCATCTGTAAATGTTCCCCAATATAAGTTCTTAGTCAGGTCAAGGTGTTGTGCAAACTTTAGGATTGGAATCCAGAGAGAATTTTGTTAAAAACTGGTTCTGTGATCACTGAAACGACCAAGCCAGTATCGACCTCCATTTGAAGTCTGTGACTATTTAAACAGGTTAATAAAATGTGAGGCTGGATGAACACAGCAGGCCAAGCAGCATCTCAGGAGCACAAAAGCCGACGTTTCGGGCCTAGACCCTTCATCAGAGAGGTCTAGGCCCGAAACGTCAGCTTTTGTGCTCCTGAGATGCTGCTTGGCCTGCTGTGTTCATCCAGCCTCACATTTTATTATCTTGGATTCTCCAGCATCTGCAGTTCCCACTAACTCTGATACTATTTAAACAGGTGTTTATTTTGATTGGTTCTGATTTGGATGTTGCTAAGCAATTTAACTGCTCCAAAGCAGCTGTAGATGACCTTTCTGGGATATGAACTCTCCTACGTACCGATCTATTAGTTCTCTTACAAATAGGGACACTTTTGATGTCTCAAATCTGTATACCGGCAGCAACTGCAATGCCTTGCTGGGCCCAATCCTAAAGAAAATTTTAACTATTTGGTCGAGGCTTGACTTTGTTTTGAGGTTTAGCTGTGGGCTGAGCTAGAGTCCCTCTGCTCAGGATATGTCCTGAGTGAGGCTATACAAGTGGTGTTCCCCAAACTCAATCAGACTGGTGAGGGTGTACACTTCCATCGGAATATCCTGCAACTCATAAACTCCACTTGCTGCATTTTCTGATGACAAAGCCAGTTGTAGTGCCTGTTTGAAGTCCAGCTGGGCTTCTGCTAGTAGGCGCTTTTGCACGATCACTTCATTAATCCCACATAGCAAACAGTCTCTCAGCATCTCATTGAGACTTAAATCCTGGTTCTCAACTTGCCAAGTAAAACTGATAGTGTCTGAGAATTATGGGGCTTGTGATTATAATATTCCTTTACTAAATCAACTCTTGAAAGATTTTGGAATCTGGTTCCTCGAGGAAGGTTAGCCTCCTATTAACCGAAAAAGCTACACATCCTCAAGTTGTCAGGAAAATTACTTGTTGCTTTCAATCTGCCTCAATGCCATCTGTCTGGAAGAAATAACTTATTTTTCGACATCCTGAGTCCAGTCCTCACTGGTACAAGTCAAATTTCCCAAATAATGGCACGATGACAGAATTGCCTACAATTATTCAAAGACAACAGTTGCAAGTGAATTTCTTCAGGAATGTGCTTTTCTCTCATCACCACTGAAGTAACTCCACAGGAGCGGCTATCCCATCACCAAGTCACCCTTAATTTACATGTGGAGAGTCCTTGACACTGATCCAGCTCTCTCCAAGCCAGCTCTCGGAGTGAATATAACCTTTGACAGTCCTGTTTATATCTTACAGCCAGGGCTCACTGATTGGACCGGGTTAACAGCCCCAATCAGGGAACCCAAATTCTAAGATATCCACCTGCCTGACCTCGATACAATCACTACAGCTAAATGTACCGTAATGATAGCTGGCCTCCAAGGGTTAGATTACAACGAGTCATTACATAAATCAATATTGCATTTCTCTGAACTTGAGAAGGTTAGCTGATGATTTAATTGAAAGTTTCAAGATA
Source organism: Stegostoma tigrinum (assembly GCF_030684315.1). Lineage (NCBI taxonomy): Eukaryota > Metazoa > Chordata > Chondrichthyes > Orectolobiformes > Stegostomatidae > Stegostoma > Stegostoma tigrinum. Next base: position 35,562,573 of record NC_081377.1, on the reverse strand, counting down.
TTAAGGGAAATGAATGGGCTCGATGTAGAGCTAATTAAGAAGCACATCTTCTGGCAAAGGCTCTTAACAGTTTGGAACTCTTTTCCACAAGTGTCATCTGTTTATTTTAGAAATGAAATTTATAGATGCTTATTAGCCAAAGTTTTTAAAAGGGGCAGGTTTATGGATTTAGGCTGCAGGTCAGATGTGTGACTTGTGACAGAGTGGAGAGTACAGGTGTTCTTTAGGTTTTGCTTTGCCTGAAGCTTTCAAGCCCCAGGTATTAATATGGGAACTGAAGAACAGGCTGTGACATGAAGGGATAGAGAGTATGACTCTAAGAGGCAACTAACAGGTAACTCAGTCCTTGAAGTATAATCTTTCTCTCAGTATTTCCATTCCCCTCACAATAAATAATAACATTCTATTGGGAACGTTATCTGCAAGTTAAACTTTTGTGATTCACTCATGAGGATGCTCAAATCTATTTGTATCTCAACGCTTTGCAACATTGTGATACGTTTTGGAAGATCTAATGCAGAAGGGAAGTGTTTGGTAAATGGCAGAACCCTAGAAACATTAACACACAGAGGGATCAAGGTGTATAGGTCCATAGACTCTGAAAGTAGCAACGCAAGTGGATAAGATGGTCAAGATTACTTTCTGTCTCCCTTTCTGAATAAAAGGAGTGACATTCACTATCTTCCAACCTTATGGGACGATCTCCAAATGTAGGTAGTTTTGGAAGATTAAAGCCAATATGCCATTCATCTCAATAGCCACTTCTTTTAAGCCGCTAGGATGAAACCCATCAGAATCAGGCACCTATCTGTTCACAGTTCCAACTACTCAGTACTGCTTCTCTGGTGATTGTGATTTTCCTGAGTTCCTCCCTTCCTTCCTGATTTATTGCTGCTTCTGGGATGTAACTTGTATCATTTATGGTGTAGATTGATGCTAAAATACCTGTTCAATTAATCATCTATGTTCCTATTTCCCCTTATTATTTCACTGGGTTCACTTTTTACAGGATCAATGCTCACTCAGTTAATTCCATCTTTAAATATTTATTAAAACTCTTACTAACTATTTTTATATTACTGGCTAGCTTTTGTTTGTAATCTAGATTCTCTCGCATTGTTAACTTTTGGTCATTCTTTGCTTTTTTCTCACATTCTATCCAATCTTCTGACCCACCATCTTTTCTTTGAACAATTGTTTATTCTTCCTTTAGTTTTATCCTTCTTCTCTTTTCATAATTTCTTAAACTTATAGTGTCATGGAGTCCTACAGCATGGAGACAGGCCCTTTGGCCCAAATTGGTCTGCGCTGGCCAAAATGTCCGTCCACACTAACCCCCCATTTCCCTGACCTTGGCCCATACCTTTCTAAGCATTTCCTATCCATGTATTTGTCCAAATACCTTTTAAATGTTGTTAATATACCCACCTCAATGACTTCCGCTGGCAGCTCATTCCATTTGCATACCACCCTCTGTGTAAAAAAGTTGCCCCTCAGATTCCCATGTATTCTTTCCCCTCTTATATTAAACTGAAGCCTTCTAGTCCTCAATTCCCCAAAAATACTGAGTGCATTCACCCTATCCATGCCTCTCATGATCTTATACACTTCTATAAGATCCCCCCACTATATCTGGAATGCTGTGCACTATGATCTGTGATCTATTTTAGGAGGTATGTAAGTGCTTTGGAGACAACTCAGAGAATGTTTATGGCACTAAACATAAACCTGAAATAGGGTTCTTGGCTTATAAGAAAAGCTTGGACAGGCTTAGTTTGCACTTGACAGAGTTTGAAAATGTAAGAGGTGACATGGTTGAAATATATCAGATCTTGACAGGACAGCTGTGAAGAGGATGTTTTCTCTTATGGGAGAATTGAGAAAAGGGATCACTATCTTAAAATCAGGGATTGCCAAATTAACACAGATATGAGGCAATTTCTTCTTGCTTAAAAAGTTGTTAATCTTTGCAACTTTCTTCCTGGAAAGATGGTGGAAGCAGATTCATAGAATCATAGAATCCCTACAGCGTGGAAACAGGCCCTTTGGTCCAACAAGTCCAGACTGACCCTCAGACCATCCCACACAGACCCATCCCCATATAACCCACTTAATCTACACTTCCCCAAATACTACGGGTAATTTACCATAGCCAGTCCACCCTAACCTGCACATCTTTGCACTAGAGACCCTGAATATTGTCGTCAGGTGTAGATGGATTTCTGTTAAGCAAGGAGGTTAAAGATTATATTCAGACCATGATCTCTTTCAATAACTGAACAGGATCCAGGAGCTGAATGACCTATTCCTATTCCTAAGTTGTATGCTCATTCGTTCAAAATAGTGGCCTCTTATTGGTCTCTTATTGTTTCTATTTTAAGTCATCCTAGTGATCCCAAATTTAGAGTCTGCCCCGATGAATTTGTTATGGACAGAATTTATGTGTTCCATTTACCGTCCATGTTTGGTATGTTTTGTGTGTCGGGGTAAATGATTTCTTATGCTTGGTGTGGCCCCAATATTAAATAATCATAATGTCAAGTTTTCGAGAGTTTAAAACTAATAAACGTTATTCACCCTCACATGTTTATCCTGCATTTAAAACACAATATCTCACATGTACATTCCCATGTGCACATCTGCTCAGGCAAAGGCCGCTAGCAGGTAAAGAGAGCAAAATGTTACAAATTATGGCTAATTCGGCCTTTGGTTTACAGCATGCCATCACCTCTTTTTGGTTTTTTTCATCAAAGATGATGCTTTAGCGTTGAGTTGAAACTCTTGCGAAGCAAAGCATTCTCAACAGGCTGCAACATTTCTTGCAGCGGAGTTTCTAGAGGGTTGATTGTCAGATGAACTTTCACTGAAGCAAGTTGGAGGGAACCTTATCTGTACTGGGATCACCCTCTGAAAAGCACTGGGGGTTAATTACCTTGGCTGCTCAGATACCTTCAGCCAATTAAGTGGTTGTTGGTAAAATTAAGTTTGTAGACATCTTCTAGGTTAATAAAATGACTCCCTGATCATGTGCTTCTTACAAGTTAATAATATGGCTCCCTGATCATGTGCTTCTTACAAGTTCTTTGTAACTTTTGCTGTCATCTACGTAACTTGTTATACCATCAATAAATCTTTGTTTTATTAGAGAACTTGGATAGATGGTTGTCAAGTATGTCATCCCAATCATTAACAAACAAAGGAGAATATTTATTAGCAGGAATGCAATAGAGGAAGATTCAGTCACAGTCTTTCCAAAGGGAATTCGTTAAGGATCTAAAGGACGCAATATACAGGCGGTGGGGAAAAGGATGAGGGAACAAAACTAACTAACTCCTTTTTGTCAAGGCCCAGTATGGTCTCAAAGACAATGGCCTGTTTCTTTACTGTAACCATCCTATGGTTTTTTCCCCCTCTATTTATTCATGGGATGAGGGCATTGCTGGCCAGGCAGCATTTATTGCCCATTCCCAATTGCCCAGAGGGCAGTTAAGAGTTACCCACATTGCTGTGGGTCTGGAGTCTCATGTAGGCCAGACCAGGTAAGAATGGCAGTTTCCTTCCCTGAAGGGAATTAGTGAACCAGATGGGTTTTCCCGACAATTGATAATAGATTCCCAGTCAACATTGGATTGCTAATTCCAGATATTTGTTGAATTCAAATTCCACTATCTACCATGGCGGGATTCAAACCAGGGTCCGTAGGACATTATCTGGGTCTCTGGATTAATAGTCCAGCGATAATACCGCTAGGCCATTGCCTTCCTTTGCAGGTCGCAGTGTTCAAAATGACACAGGTGGTAGGCAGCATTCCCTCTAAGTTCCACACACACAGCTGTTACGGTGTTCAGGTATCAACGTGAATCACAGCATGGGCCTCTGGTTTGGGAAAATCACTGCAGCCATAAAGAGAACTGGGTAGACCAGAACTGAACGCAGTATTCCAAAAGTAGCCTAACCAATAAAAACTGAAAGAACTGCGGATGCTGTAAATCAGGAGCAAAATCAGAAGTTGCTGGAAAAGCTCAGCAGGTCTGGCAGCATCTGTGAAGGAAAAAAATCAGAGTTAACGTTTCGGCTCCAGTGACCCTTTATCAGAACAGTTCTGAGGAAGGATCACTGGACCTGAAACTTTAACTCTGATGTTTTCTTCCCAGATGCTGCCAGACCTGCAGAGCTTTACCAGCAACTTCCATTTTTGTGTCCTAACCAGTGTCCTGTACAGCCGCAACATGACCTCCCAACTCCTCTACTCCAGGCGCTGGTCCAGATTCACCTCAGTCTTAGTGTGTTTGGACTTTGTTGCCTTTTGTCAAATTATCCCCTCCTTTTGTTTAAAGATTTCTAGCCTGATGATTGACTTGAACTAGAAGAAACTTATAAAAGATGACAAACCAATCACATATGTATAGAACGAAGCATTAATCAAATGTCCTGATTTTTAAACAAACATCATTATAAAGTCTGTATTAAGAAAATTAGCTTGTCAGTTTACTGTCTGACTGAAGGATCTTTGGCTGAAGAAAGGAAGCAGCCAAGTGTCTCTTATACAATTAGACTAACAGATTCTAGAAGGTTAAAAAAAAGTCATTTATAGCTTCATCCCTTTTATTTCTGAAATAGCAGTCAACCTTAATGATCAAACTAGTGCACAGATTGAATATTCATTAGTCATCTCTCATAAACCTCCATTCTGGGGCGAACTGCGCATGGCTCAATGCAGTTTGAGAGCTCATCATAATTACCCCATTATTCCAGAAGCAGAGAGAGATATTCTTATTGATCCTATATGTCATGTTAAGCAATGTAAAATCAATTCGGAAGATTCAGATAAGAAAGAATGACATTTATGTGCAGCCTTTCATAAACTTGGAATGTCCCAAAACTATGTCAGGCACTGTGAGTAGGACCCTCATCCAAGGGTGGCTGAGACCAATTGTTTCAATGTTTTTGGCTCCATACTAATCAGGAATCAAACCTGTGACCTTTGCTGTCTCTCTGACTCCACTGCTCACCCAGTAGCTTCATCAAATAGTTAGTGGAGCCTCTCGTCTGTCCAAGTTTTTAAAACAAGGTTCACTGGTGAATTGAATATTCATGCCTGGGAGCTGTGAATGAAGCTGAACATTGGGCAATCATCAGTGATCATACCTATTGCATAGAACCCCTACAGTGTGGAAATAGGCCCTTTGGCCCAACAAGTCCATGCTGATTCTCAAAGCACCCACCCAGACCCATTCCTGCCTATAACCAACCTAATCTACACATCCCTGAACACTACAGGCAACTTAGAATGGCCAATCCACCTAGACTGCATATCTTTGGACTGTGGGAGGAAACCTGCGCAGACACAGGGAGAATGTGCGACCTGCACACAGGCAGTTGCCTGAGGGTGGCATGGAACCTGGGTCCCTGGTGCTCTGAGGCAGCAGTGCTAACCACCGTGGCACCGTGCTGCCCCATTTTATGATGGCGGATTAGTTATTGATGAAGCAGCTGAGGATAGTTGGGCTAGGATACCATTCTGAAGGACTCCTGCTGTGAGATCTAGCAAATGGGATGGGCCAATCCAACCAATATGACCATCAATGGTGATGGGGAGGTAATGGCTTAGTGGTGTTATCACGAGACTATTAATTCAGAAACTCAGCTGGGCACTTGGAATCAAACCGCACAATGTCAGATGGTGGAATCTGAATTCAGTAAAGGATCTAGAAATGACCAGAACATCATTGCTGATTGCTGGGAAAAACCTGTCCAGTTCACTCTTGTCATTTAGGTAAGGAAATCTGCCTTCCTTACCTGGTCTGGTCTACATGTGACTCCAGATCCATGGCAATGTGGCTGACTCTTAATTGCCCTTAGGCAATTAGGGATGGGTAATAATGCTGGCCTAGCCAGTGATGCCCACATTCTATGAGTGAATAAGAATCAATAAAATCCCTTTGTACTGGGAATGCCTTCATTAGTAGACAATTTTTCTCAAACATGCCTCTTGACTTTAACCAGCTTCTTAACCAGCCTATGTACATTTGTTGCAAATTTCAAAGAATTATGTACTTGAACCCCTAGGCCTCTCTGTTCCACAACGCTACCCACGGCCCTACTTTTAATTGTATAAGTCCTGCCCTTGTCTGTTTTATCAAAATGCAATACCCACATTTATCCAAACTAAATTCCAACTGCCACTCCTCAGTCATACTCAGTCAAATGTTGTCTTAATGTCAAGGACACTTACCTCACTTCTGGAATTCATCTTTTCAGTGCATGTTTGGACCAAGGTTGTAATGAGTTCTACAGCCTAGGTGTCCAGGATTAATGAGTGCTGTAAAAATAAAACAATAACTGCAATTGATGGAGAAGCTCAGCAGGTCTGGCAGCATCTGTACAGAGAAAAGCAAAGTCAATGTTTGGCATTCAATGACCCTTCAACAGAGTTTTGTCTATAGGTGCTGCCAGATCTGCTGCATTTCTCCAGCACTTTCTGTTTTTGCATTAGCGAGCAGGTTATCGCTGAGTAAATGCCACTTAATATTACCACTAATGACACCTTTTATCATGTTGTGCCTGTGAGTTTTATTTTGGGAAATCCTAGAAACCATTCTACTCACAGACACCAAGATAATAAAATGTGAGGCTGGATGAACACAGCAGGCCAAGCAGCATCTCAGGAGCACAAAAGCTGACGTTTCGGGCCTAGACCCTTCATCAGAGAGGGGGATGGGGGGAGGGAACTGGAATAAATAGGGAGAGAGGGGGAGGCGGACCGAAGATGGAGAGTAAAGAAGATAGGTGGAGAGGGTGTAGGTGGGGAGGTAGGGAGGGGATAGGTCAGTCCAGGGAAGACGGACAGGTCAAGGAGGTGGGATGAGGTTAGTAGGTAGCTGGGGGTGCGGCTTGGGGTGGGAGGAAGGGATGGGTGAGAGGAAGAACCGGTTAGGGAGGCAGAGACAGGTTGGACTGGTTTTGGGATGCAGTGGGTGGGGGGGAAGAGCTGGGCTGGTTGTGTGGTGCAGTGGGGGGAGGGGATGAACTGGGCTGGTTGAGGGATGCAGTGGGGGAAGGGGAGATTTTGAAACTGGTGAAGTCCACATTGATACCATATGGCTGCAGGGTTCCCAGGCGGAATATGAGTTGCTCATATTCCGCCTGGGAACCCTGCAGCCATATGGTATCAATGTGGACTTCACCAGTTTCAAAATCTCCCCTTCCCCCACTGCATCCCTCAACCAGCCCAGTTCATCCCCTCCCCCCACTGCACCACACAACCAGCCCAGCTCTTCCCCCCCACCCACTGCATCCCAAAACCAGTCCAACCTGTCTCTGCCTCCCTAACCGGTTCTTCCTCTCACCCATCCCTTCCTCCCACCCCAAGCCGCACCCCCAGCTACCTACTAACCTCATCCCACCTCCTTGACCTGTCCGTCTTCCCTGGACTGACCTATCCCCTCCCTACCTCCCCACCTACACCCTCTCCACCTATCTTCTTTACTCTCCATCTTCGGTCCGCCTCCCCCTCTCTCCCTATTTATTCCAGTTCCCTCCCCCCATCCCCCTCTCTGATGAAGGGTCTAGGCCCGAAACGTCAGCTTTTGTGCTCCTGAGATGCTGCTTGGCCTGCTGTGTTCATCCAGCCTCACATTTTATTATCTTGGAATCTCCAGCATCTGCAGTTCCCATTATCTCTGATACTATTCTACTCACAGACACCGTATTTTTGGCAAAGTGACCTTACATTACAATTTTGAAATGATGATTAGCAATCCTTGAAACTCAAACTCTCTTTTATCATAGAAGTAAGTAAGTGGTTGAAAATACAACTGTTTACAACACAAAATTTGTAACTTTTTTCTGGTGCACATGTTTCTGCTGTCCCTGTCTTCAAGTAAATAACTCAAACATTCTTCCAAGTAAAACAAACTGAACCCTCTTCAAGCCCTCCCACTCCTTGGACAACATGTCCATCCTGGGCCTCCTCCAGTGCCACAATGATGCCACACGAAGGCTGGGGGAACTGTACCTCATATTCCGCTTGGGAACCCTGCAGCCGAATGGTATCAATGTGAACTTCACAAGCTTCAAAATCTCCCCTTCCCTGGGGAAACCCAAAATCAGCCCAGCTCATCCCCGTCTCCTTGACCTGTCCATCCATTCTCTCACCTACCTGCCCCTCCCTCCCACTGACCAACCCTCATCCCAACTCCCTGCCTACACTCACCTTCACTGGCTCCATCCCTGCTCCTTGACCTGTCTGGCTTCTGTCCACCTATCTGCTCCTTTATCCACCTTCCATCATCGCCTCCCACCTCTCTATTTATTTCAGAGTCCCCTTCCCCTCCCCCACTTCTGAAGAAGAGTCCAGGCCTGAAACATCAGCCTTCCTGCTCCTCTGATGCTGCCTGGCCTGCTGTGTTCATCCAGCTCCACGCCTTGTTAACCAAGGTGACCCATTTTGATGGAATTATTCTGCAAGTTTGTTTGTAGTTCCATGTTTATTATTGCTTTTTTTCCCATACTGTATTTCATCATCCCATCTTCCTAATGTTTTTTCAGTTCAGTCATGTTCCTACCACCAATCAAAAGGTACTGTTGGATTGGATCTCCTGGAAAGTCACAGCCGCCATCTTTACAAAGTACAGCAGGGAGCATGTGCCCGCGGCCAAGAAGCTGAATGAGGGAAGCTTCAGAGTGGTCTTCTGTCATTGGGATGTACAATGGGGAGCTTCACTCTAATCAAGCTAAGTGCGTGAAAAACAGCAGTTTTACAAACTACATGTTCTCAAGGGCAATGGAAGATAGGCAATTGAAATAACTGCACAATGGCTAGGTATCCCATCACCAAGTCACCCTTTATTTCCATCTGCACAGGACACTGGCTGTGGCCACCCAGCTCAGAGTCAGTCCCTCGAGAAAGGAGATTCCGAATCCCCTGTTTATATCTATCAGCCAGGTCTCCCTGATTGGCCCAAATTAACAACCCAAATCGTGGATCTCATAGTATTAACAAACCCCAGTTGTGGATCTCATAGTTAATAAGATTCATCTGGTTCCAATCACTACAGCAGTAAAAGCTGGCTTAAACAGTGATGTGCCATTCTCTGAAATAAAAATCATTTTAAAGTGAATCTTACATTCTGGGAGAAACAATGCTGTGGACTTTCCATCTGTCCCTGACAAATTCCCCCATACTTTTATTTTATTTCCCAAGTGTCAATGATCAGCCTGCCTTTGAGCTCCTAACCATCAAACCACTTAATCTTACTGTCAGGCACACTTCAGAACAAGTCAGATAGCCCCCTTATTTTTACCTTCAATTAAAGACACTGTCCCAAAACATGCCAATCTTATCAACCTCATAACTGTAACAATTGCGGGAAACAGCTGTAAAACCAAACAATCATAGTTCACAAAATAGTCCACTTTACCAAGTGGGTTCACAACTCAGATGGAGAGAGCAAGAACTGCAGGTGCTGGAGTCAGAGTCAATGTAGTGTGGAGCTGGAGGCACGCAGCAGGCCAGGCAGCATCAGAGGAGCAGGAGAATTGATATTTTGGGTTTACACCCTTTATTCTAATGTAAACCTGAAACATCGACTTTCCTGTTCTTCTGATGGTGCCTGGCCTGCGGTGTTCCTCCAGCTTCAAACTGCATTCACAACTCAGTCATTGGGAAAAGGAATCTTGGGATAAACTGCTTCATTTCATGTTTGTTTTCATGAGCATCTGCTTACTTCTTTTTTTAAAGGTGCAAGTACTGCGTTCTAGCAAGTTATTTTACGTTATAACTTATTGTTATCACAGCACCTAAAGTCTTAGGGTGCCCTCCCTCAGGTACTGATGGATGCTTGGAAATCTAGCAATGAAAATGGTATACATTATTTAAGAGATAACACGGTGTGGAGCTGGAGGAACACAGCAGGCCAGGCGGCATCAGAGGAACAGGATAGTTGATGTTTCTAGTTGGGACCCTTCTTCAAAAATGTCAGCTTTCCTGCTCCTTTGATGCTGCTTGGCCTGCTGTGTTCCTCTAGCTCCATACTGTGTTATCTCTGACTCCAGCATCGGCGGTTCTTACTATCCCTATATTATTTAAGACTCCTTTTGGCTGAATTTAATGAGTATGTTGGTGCATGGGCAATGCCTGGCTTCAGGGCAGGAATAAAATAAAGTGGAGGGTGGCAGGGAGTTTGCCAGTGAGAGATGGAAAGTTCACAGCCATTGTTTCTCCCAAAAGAGATACTTCTAAATTATTTTTATTATTTCAGAGAATGACGAGTGTTCAGGAACCAGAAGATAAGGGAGGTGCATTTCAAAGCCAATACTTTTGTTATGATTGCAGGCCTGTGGCAAAGCATCTATTGCTGATGTAGTTATATTCACCTCAGAGCTTGGGTGCTGTACCCTATATAACAGGTTTATAGGATGCAGACTGGAGATTTTCTTTCTTTATTCTGTTGATGTTGATAAATTGATGTTACAGTTTAGGGCATCAAAATGCAACAAATGTCTTCCAATTAGTACAGAAACTGCTAACTAATGTATGTGCTTTGATGAAATGGTTGGGACATTTTATTCAACGTGTTATAAGAATATTCCCTCAGCTTTAAGGCACAGAATGTGAATAAATAGGAAACGATCTTCTATTTCAAGGAAATATTTCTGTCAGTGAAGCCTCAGTCAAGTTCTGCATGTTTGAAGCATAACCACATTTATCAAATTAACTCTGTAGAAGGTTTGTACCAGGCACCTCATTTACTGCGTTTAATATAATATACACACCAGCTGACAGAGATCTCGCTCACTGAGTGGAGAGCTGACTACAGACCCATGCTCCTCCTCTGGGGAACACGTGATGCATTATGTGCCAGTCAGATACTTAAGTGACAGCAGGTTCACTTTCCCTGGGATCAAGGACCACAGGAATTCAAATCCTGCTCCTTGATCCATCTAGCTAGCTGCTTGTCATTGCCATCAGACCCAATTTTGGGAGGGGTTTGGGTTGGTGGTAGCTGCCGGTAATGCACCCAAAGGCCTGGGATTGCAAAAGGAGCCTGGTCACAGCTGGGTGAGGGTGGGAATGAGGCTGACGGGGTTGCATTCTGGGGTGGGTGGGGTGTCCAAGGAAAGCAGGGTGTCGGTTTGGATGTCAGTGGGTGCATCCATTCCCCGATTAGCGGCCCCGGGACCCCACAAGTGATGCAGATCGCCTTTCTGACCTGCAACCGTTAGAAATAGGAATAGCAGGAGTCTGTTCAACCCTTGAACCTGCTTCACCATTCAGTATGGTCATGGCTGATCTGACATTCCTCAGGTCCACTTTGCCACATTGTTCCTGTAACCCTCGATTCCCCGATTGATCAAGAATCTTTCTATTTCAGCCTTAAATATGCAGAAGGACTCACCGCTCTCTGTGGCAAGGAGTCCCAAAGACTCATTACCATCAGAGTGAAGAAATTCCTCCTCATCTTTCATGCAATGACTATCCTGCATGCAATGGTTTAAAAACTATTAATTGCCCACTTTAGGGTCTTTACTGTTAGAAAAGCAGGAGAGCTGTCCATAAACTACCCCACACCAGACTTCAGTGAGGCAGAGGTGAGAAGGAGCTAGGTCCCTGCCTGCCACCCTGTAGCCTGTTTAAATGCCACTCCATCTCCTGGCTGGCCTAGGGCTGTGACTCATATCTTTTCTCTTGTTAAAAATTGTATAAAGGTCTGAAAGAGTTTACGTCTGGGACACTGTTAAGAATATCACCCACTGTGATGATGACAGAGGTCACATGGATGAAAGAGATTATGCACTAACTCCAAGAGAGGCAGATGTGTTTAGGTGACCAGTATGTAGTTTGTAACAATGCAATATATTGCCAATGATTCAGAATCTCTACTAGTGGGATCAAAAGGTGGATTGCCTCCATCACAGCCTGATACAACATTATGCATACATTTATCTCATGACTGAGTTTAATTATGGATTAATAGAACATAGAACATAGAACATAGAACATAGAACAGTACAGCACAGAACAGGCCCTTCAGCCCACGATGTTGTGCCGACCATTGATCCTCATGTATGCACCCTCAAATTTCTGTGACCATATGCATGTCCAGCAGTCTCTTAAATGACCCCAATGACCTTGCTTCCACAACTGCTGCTGGCAACGCATTCCATGCCCTCACAACTCTCTGTGTAAAGAACCCGCCTCTGACATCCCCTCTATACTTTCCACCAACCAGCTTAAAACTATGACCCCTCGTGCTAGCCATTTCTGCCCTGGGAAATAGTCTCTGGCTATCAACTCTATCTATGCCTCTCATTATCTTGTATACCTCAATTAGGTCCCCTCTCCTCCTCCTTTTCTCCAATGAAAAGAGACCGAGCTCAGTCAACCTCTCTTCATAAGATAAGCCCTCCAGTCCAGGCAGCATCCTGGTAAACCTCCTCTGAACCCTCTCCAAAGCATCCACATCTTTCCTATAATACGGCGACCAGAACTGGACGCAGTATTCCAAGTGCGGTCTAACCAAAGTTTTATAGAGCTGCAACAAGATCTCACGACTCTTAAACTCAATCCCCCTGTTAATGAAAGCCAAAACGCCATATGCTTTCTTAACAACCCTGTCCACTTGGTGGCCATTTTAAGGGATCTATGTATCTGCACACCAAGATCCCTCTGTTCCTCCACGCTGCCAAGAATCCTATCCTTAATCCTGTACTCAGCTTTCAAATTCGACCTTCCAAAATGCATCACCTCGCATTTATCCAGGTTGAACTCCATCTGCCACCTCTCAGCCCATCTCTGCATCCTGTCAATGTCCCGCTGCAGCCTACAACAGCCCTCTATACTGTCAACGACACCTCCGACCTTTGTGTCATCTGCAAACTTGCTGACCCATCCTTCAATCCCCTCATCCAAGTCATTAATAAAAATTACAAACAGTAGAGGCCCAAGGACAGAGCCCTGTGGAACCCCACTCACCACTGACTTCCAGGCAGAATATTTTCCTTCTACTACCACTCGCTGTCTTCTGTTGGCCAGCCAATTCTGTATCCAAGCAGCTAAGTTCCCCTGTATCCCATTCCTCCTGACCTTCTGAATGAGCCTACCATGGGGAACCTTATCAAATGCCTTACTGAAGTCCATATACACCACATCCACAGCTCGACCCTCATCAACTTTTCTAGTCACATCCTCAAAAAACTCGATAAGGTTTGTGAGGCATGACCTACCCCTCACAAAGCCATGTTGACTGTATTTGATCAAGCCATGCTCTTCCAGATGGTCATAAATCCTATCCCTCAGAATCCTTTCTAACACCTTGCAGATGACAGACGTGAGACTTACTGGTCTGTAATTGCTGGGGATTTCCCTATTTCCATTCTTGAAGAGAGGAATTACATTTGCCTCTCTCCAGTCCTCAGGTACGACTCCAGTGGAGAGCGAGGATGCAAAGATCTTCGCAAGTGGCGAAGCAATTGCATTTCTCGCTTCCCAAAGCAGCCGAGGACAAATCTGGTCCGGGCCTGGTGACTTGTCAATCTTAATGTTTGACAAAATTTTCAGCACATCAGCTTCCTCTATCTCTATCCATTCCAGCATGCACTCCTGCTCTTCAAAGGTTTCATTCACTACAAAGTTCGTTTCTTTCGTAAAGACAGAAGCAAAAAACTCATTTAGGGCTTCCCCTACCTCCTCAGGCTCCACACACAAGTTCCCTATGCTATCCCTGATCGGCCCTACTCTTTCTTTGACCATTCTCTTATTCCTCACGTAAGTGTAAAATGCCTTTGTGTTTTCCCCAATTCGTTCTGCCAAGCCTTTCTCATGCCCCCTCCTGGCTCTCCTCAGACCATTTTTGAGCTCCTTCCTTGCCTGCGTGTAATCCTCTCTAGCTGAACTTGACCCTAGCTTCCTCCACCTTATGTAAGCTACCTTCTTCCTTTTCACAAGAAGCTCCACCGCTCTCGTCATCCAAGGTTCCTTTATCTTACCCCTTCTTGCCTGTCTCAGAGGGACATATTTACTCATCACTCGCAACAACTGTTCCTTAAACAGTCTCCACATGTCTATAGTTCCCTTACCATGGAACAATTGCTCCCAGTCCATGCTTCCTAACTCATGTCTAATCGCATCATAGTTTCCCCTTCCCCAATTAAATATCCTCCCATTTTGCCTAATCCTCTCCTTCTCCATAGCTATGTAGAATGTGAGGCAGTTATGGTCACTATCACCAAAATGCTCTCCCACCACAAGATCTGATACCTGCCCCGGCTCGTTTCCGAGCACCAAGTCTAGAATGGCCTCTCCCCTCGTCGGCCTGTCAACATACTGCGTTAGGAAACCCTCCTGAACACACCTTACAAAAACAGCTCCATTCAAATCTTCTGCTCGAAGGAGGTTCCAATCAATATTAGGAAAGTTGTCACCCATTACAACAACCCTACTGCGTCCACACTTTTCCAAAATCTGTCGACCTATGCTTTCTTCAATCTCCCTGCTGCTGTTGGGGGGCCTGTAGTAAACCCCTAACGAGGTGACTACTCCCTTGCTGTTCCTAATTTCCACCCATACTGACTCAGTAGGCAGATCTTCCTCGACAAAGGAAGCTTCTGTAGCTGTGATACCCTCTCTGATTAGTAGTGCTACACCCCCTCCTCTTTTTCCCCCCTCCCTATTCTTTTCAAATGCTCTAAACCCTGGAACATCCAGCAACCATTCCTGCCCATGAGAAACCCATGTCTCTGTTATGGCCACAACATCATAGCACCAGGTACTGATCCATGCTCTAAGTTCATCACTTTTATTCCTGATACTCCTTGCATTAAAGCAAACACACTTTAACTGATCCCTTGGCTCCTTCCCAGGAAAATCCTTCCCACTAGCTGGTCTACCTCTTGCTACTGCCTCACCTGCATCAACTCTCACCTCCGATATACAGCTCAGGTTCCCACCCCCCTGCCATACTAGTTTAAACCCTCTCGAACTACTCGAGCAAACCTTCCACCCAGGACATTGGTCCCCTTCCAGTTCAGATGCAACCCGTTCTTCCTGTACAGGTCCCACCTTCCCCAGAAGGCATCCCAATTATCTACATATCTGAAGCCCTCCCTCCTACACCAGCTGCGTAGCCACGTGTTCAGCTGCGCCCGCTCCCTGTTCCTCCTTGGATAATGCTCTTGAGAAGTGCCTTGATGCGTCTTATGATGTTCAAGATGCGATGTAGATATAAGATGTTCTGATGCAGGTGATTGTTGAGACAGTAAGTGGGAGGTCTGTAGGAAAGTGAGGTAAAAACATATACAGACATGCATCAGATTAACAGCATGAAGTTAGGCATGAGTGGCCTTAACATTTTAACACTGCAATTACCATAATCAAGGTCAGGCAAGCTGGCCACATTTTTTTAATATTTGCTCTTGGGATTTTTAAAAATGCTTACCCAGGGCGAGGGCATTCCTGGCTTGGCCAACATTTAACTATTAGTAATTGCCCTGCGGAAGGAGGCACAGGAAGTGGAGGTCTGGTGGGGAATTGCCTTCATGAACTGCGACTCTCACATGGTGCAGGAGCACCCCACGATGCTCTTACAGGAAGAGAATTCCAGGTTTTTTGCCCAGTGACAATGAGGGATACATTTCCAGGCCCGGATGGCATATGAGGGAACTTGCCGGTGATGGTATCCCCATGTGTCTGTGGCCTTGTCCTTTTAGATGGTGGATGTCAAGAGTTTGGGAAGTGCTGTTGGAAGAGTTGGCATCAGTGGTGAGGCCATCACTTGTTGCCCAATCCTAATTGCCCTTCTGAGGGGTGGAAAAACATGACACTGGGCTGGTGGAGATGGCAACTTGCCAATGATCTCCTTGTGGCTCAGTGTTGAAGCATTCTGGGCTCTGAGTTAGGACATTTTTGCTTCAAGCCCCCGTCACAGATTTCAGCACAAACTCTGGGATGACATTTCATTCTGAGCTGTAATCTGACATTTGATGACCCTAATCTGGAACTTTTAACAAAATGTTTCCTGAGAATTTTTAAGTTGTGCATGATCAACAACAAATTGCCTGTCAGTGTAAGGAGAAACTGATCTTCACATCCTTTAGATGAAATTTTAAACACGTTCAATTGGAAGTAAAACATTGGCTGGCCCTAGATAAAACCAGAAGCCATAGGAGACATTGGAGATCAGTGAGTCTGGCCTGTCATTCAATAAATTGATGGCTGATCTAATACTCCTCAACTCCATGTTTCTGCCTTTTCCCTTAGGCAGATTTCTCATCATTACAGGACAGAAGGGCTATCTCAACCTTGAATATGCTTAACAACCCAATTCAGTGGAACAAAATTGCTGTTCTCAGTGGACTGCCAAATTTATTCTTTGACCAAGGTCCCAGGGCACAGGTCATTATAGAATTGCTATTTGTAGGGGCTTGCTTTGGGCAAATTGGCAGCAACTTAAATCACAGACATTGGGTGGGGCTGGAATCAGACAGGATGTCATGATTGTAAACATTTCAAATCCAGACACAGTCCACATCTGATCTGACATCTTCAAATTTTGAAAGAAACAAATTGTTCCAGTTCCTTACAAAGTGCTAGACAGTCCGAGTTCATTTTCCTGTGAATTGTGTCATAATAATAATCCAACCTGACAAGCGAAAGAAAGATTTTGCATTTATATACCTTTCGAGCCCTTAGGCCATCCCAACTAGCTTTATATCTAATCAAATACTTTTGATGGAGTCATGCAATGTAAAAGGAAAAAAGTTTGCATTTATATGGCAACTTTTTACAACAGCTAGGTCTCAAACTCCTTTACAATTGCTGAAATATTTTTGGCATGTAGTCACTGTTGTAATGTAGGAAGTGAGGCAGGACTTAGTGTACAGCTGGCTCCCACACATGATATGGGTCTGTGCTTTTTTGTGATTCTGATTTAATGATAAATGACGGCCAGGTTACCAGAGATTAATTTCCTTTTGCACCCACCAGAGAGGCCAAATGGAGCCTTGGTTTAGCGTCTCATCTAAAAGACAACACTTCTGACAGTGCTGCAAACCCTCAGCACTGCACTGGAGTATCAGCCTTGATTTTGAAATGGGGCTCAAACACATGACCTCCTGCCTCAGGGGTGGAAGTCCTACCAATTGTACAAATTGAAAATATTCAAAAGTAAGCGGCACGGTGGGGGGAACCCGGATTCGATTCCCGCCTCGGGCTGTGTGGAGTTTGCACATTCTCCCCGTGTCTGCGTGGGTTTCCTCCGGGTGCTCCGGTTTCCTCCCACAGTCCAAAGATGTGCAGGTTAGGTGGATCGGCTGTGCTAAATTGCCTGTAGTGTTCAGGGGGTGTGTGGGTTATAGGGGGATGGGTCTGGGTGGGATACTTCAAGGGGCGGTGTGGACTTGTTGGGCCGAAGGGCCTGTTTCCATACTGTAGGGAATCTAATGTAAACGTAGAGCTGGTTCAAATGAATCCAATGGCTTGAAACTCATTATATGAGCTTTCACAAGATCATTATTGAACAGTTCAAAGATCTCTCAATCCCATCAACAAAGGAGTGTCAACCGCACTCCCCATCCCCACCCCGGCCAATAAACAACAGGCACAGAAGCATGCACCACGTCGCTAATTATTTGTAATTACAGCTGCGACATTCCACATTGCAAGGTTCTTCCCCCAAGACCACCTTGTTTTATCAAGACAAACAGGAGAAGGCCAAATCTCAAAGGGTAAAGGATCTTCAGAGTGAAAATACGATATGTTTGAAATAATGACAAGAGTTAAAGTCAAGGTTGGAAGAGCTTTCAATTAAATATGTAATACAAGCAGAAACTGTTGTACTTGATAGCTGATTTTTAGGTACAAATTCATCTGGGAAAACCAACAGTGGGATAGATCCTAAATAATCATTGCAGACAATATTAATGTGCCTTGGCCAGGAGTTGCAATATCGTAGGCAACAGATGTTTGCAAACAGATAGAACCCCCGTCAGAGACCTGTAATGTAAAAAACAAATTAGTGAAACATTCTGAAAAACACAGAGATTACAGATGCAGCACATCAACTGGAAAGGATTTACGACATGTAAATACTGGTTCTCAGCTATGAATCCAGAGAGTGAAAGGATGAGCAGGTGGCAGAGAAACTGGAAGTGAATTGGGGCCAAGGATTCCTCAAGCCTTCACCTTCATATCATTCATCAATTTTAAACTTTGTTTTCCAACCTTTTCAGTTTGAGTACTACAAATCTGCCCCGAGGCGTTCTTGATTTACTTGCTGTTTTAAACTGTGATTTAAATCACAGTCATTAGTTATTAAAAGACTGCTGAATACTGGTCTATAATCTGAACATGAAAGCAGCTACGACAGATGGAGTTGTTATGGTCTGGTAATATTTCTGTGAGCAATTAATCCATGCGTGACTGTATCACTTGTCAATGTTTCGTTGTAGACCATCATACACACTGCCTTCTGAGATCACATCATCAATAACAGCTGATATCCTAAATTTTTGTTTATTTGTATCATGGTGTACTGAACATCAAACGTGTTGTCATAAGGGCTATTAGCCTTGAATAACCTAGAAACATTGAAGGAGCAGTTCGAAGGGGAAATGGAATTGAAGGGTATGTTGATTGGCTTTGGTGAAGAGCGGTTGGAAATCGTTTCTGCAGCCTTATGCAGACCAGCTTGCAGTACAGTGGTAATGCCCCTACCCCTGAACCAGGACACCTGGTTTCAAATTTTGTCTGCTTTCCTGGGGAGGAATAACAACTCTGAATAGGTAGATTGGGAAAATATCTACAAATGCCAGCATTAGGGTGAATGGGGAAGGGTCCTGTTCAATTCTGACGAAGGGTCACCAGACCTGAAACGTTAACTCTGTTTTCTCCTTCTCGGATGCTGCCAGAGCTGCTGAGCTTTTCCAGCAATTTTGTTCTTGTTAGGGGGAAGGGTTTGGATCTTCTGTGGAATTTTACCTGAAATAATGAATGAAAGAAAAATAAATTGTTATACACTCACTAATACTTTGTTTTTCTGGTTTTAGCTTCTCTGTATAATGTCACTTTTTTACTTTTTGTTTTCACTGACGTTCACACCTTCCACCACCAACGCACAGTGGTATGCATACCGTCTACCAGCTTCATCTGTAACTCAGCAAGGCTCCTTTGAAAGCACCTTCCAAGCTGTGCCCCCTACCCCCGAAAATTCCAAGAGCAGCAGGCAGGCACATAGGAAGATCACAGCCTGCAAGTTCCTCTCGGAGCCACACACCACCCTGACTCAGAAATATACCGCCGTTCCTTCACCGCTGCTGAGCTAGAATCCTGGAACGCCGTCCCTGCACTCTTAAGGTTTGCAATGGTTCGGGATAACAGTTCAACGCCAGTCAGGGATTGGGAATGCGTGACAGAATTCTGCCTTTGCCGGTAACACCCACACCCTGTGAAATAATAAAGGAAACCTTTTGCCAAGGTTTGGTTTCTGCTGATGTGCTGTCCGATGTAGATGGACTGGGCAGTCAGACTATTCCAGCTTTCGATCCACCTCATTAAGCCTAATCAGATGCCCTGCACTTTATTGCACCAATGCAACATGGAGGCATCTAATTTCAATAAAATTTTACAATTTGGACATTTCAAAAGATTTTATTAAAACCACTGTGATTTTTATAACAGCAAAACAGTTGAAAAATATCATCCAGATTCCGTGTTCATTAGTTCTCAGTAATACAATGTTGCAAAACTTCCAAGGCTTTGACCGTGTTGAAAATCATGAACTTAATTACAGCTGTCAGATTCAAATAACTTCTCCCAATTCTAATTTCATTGTTGCCTGGGAACATTTAATTCCAGCTATTAGACACACCCAAGAGCATCATGGTAAGTGCATTACGGCTTCAGCTGTTTGGCTCCAATACAAAATAATCTCCTACAGCGATGTTTCTGATTAGTTTCCATCTCCCAGGCAGGGCTTTTATCCCTTGACTTTACTTTGTTTGGATTTCAATAAAAAGAGATTCTTTTGTAAAAAAAAAGGAGCTGTGACACGGTGGCTCGGTGGCCAGTACCGCTGACTCACAGTGTCAGGGACCTGAGTTTGATTCCAGCCTTGGGTGGCTGCTTGTGCAGAGTTTGCACATTCTGCCCGTATCTGTGTGGGTTTCCGCCAGGTGCTGTGGGTTCCTCCCACAGTCCAAAGGTGTGCGGGTTAGGTGGTCTGGCCGTGCCAAATTGCCACTTAATGTCTAAGGATGTACACGTTAGGTGGATTGCCTGTATTAGATTGTCCTTAATGCCCAGGGATGTGCAGTCTAGATCGTAAATGTAGGGTTATGGGGGTGAGGTGCGGAGGGAATTGGTCTGAGAGGGATACTCTTTGAGGGTCGGTGCAGACTCGATGGGCTGAATGGCCTCAACCTGCAAGGTAGGGGTTCTAGTTTTTAGCCCTGCAACCTGAGAACCAATGCTACCTTAAGAAACCAGCCAACTCCCTGATTTGGCATAGCAGGTTTCACTCTTCCTGCTAGTATCCTCCTTTATTGTAATTAAAATTCATGGGGTTCTGGGCTAAGCTTGGGAGCTGGAACATGAAGGAGGCAGACAGAAGGATAGTGTGGGGGTTACGTGATAGGAGGGGTGGAAATGAGGATGGAGGAAGAAGGAATGGGGAGAGAAAAAGGACAGGAATGATAGACAAAGTGGAAGAGAGAGAGAGTGCAAGTGTAAAGGAAAGAGGACAATGGGAGGGAGTAACATAGATTGGCAATGGAGGGGCAAGAAAGAAAATTAAAGCATAAATAAGAAGAATTTAAATGTAATGTGAAGCAGTTAGCATCATGGAGATATACAGCATGAAAACAGACCCTTTGGTCCAACCAGTTCATGCCGACCGTTATCCCAAATTAATATAGTCCCATATTCCTGCTCCTGGCCTATATCCCTTTCCTGTTCATGCGCTTACCCAAATGTCTTTTAATCATTGTAATTGCACTCGTATCCATCACTTCCTCTGGAAGTTGAACAATTGGGTGGGAGGTGTCAAAATAGTCATAAAATAACAGTGTTTAAGCTCAGAACCCAAAATGATTTCCATTGGTGTATTTTGTGTGGAGCTGGTTTGTGCATATTGACCCAATGACAGGATAATATCACAAGATAAGAATGGTCAGTCATACATTAATATCTTGACATATCTCAATCTATACCAAGATTCTGTAAGAGAATGATTTACTGCTCTAAGTGGGAGAGCCTGGGCTCACATGGAGTACAATTCACATATAGGCTACAACACCATGCCAATAACATCTCCTTTGAGCGTGGCTTCTCGCTGGAAGCCCTAAGATCGATGAAATTAGGCTTAATCCTTTGCTTTTTTTTTGCAAGTATGAAACATGGTAGTACAGATAGCTTTTCACACTAGAACATACGGAAAGGAATAAAATTCAACCAATATATTTTGAATCTGTCATCTTTGACATGAACAGATGTGAAATGAAAGCTAAAGAGACAAGCAGCCTCTGAGTTAAGGGTCACTGAGAACACATTATTCTGCTTGTTTAACCACGAGCAAGATTTGAATATTTGTCACTTAATTAAAATTTAATCCAGATTTCCTACAGCAGCAATGTTGGGCCCCGAGGCTGTACATGATTTTTTTGCCTTGAACAATCTGCCTAATGGGATTGTGGCTGTGTGAATGGCACATGATGATATAATTTTACATCGATATGGTTTCAGATTCAGACTTGATACAGCAGGGATGTTGCCAAAGTCGGCATTAGACAAATGTGATCTCTCAGGTCCTGTGGCCCTAACATTAGCTCAGTAGAATTGCTAATCTTCCACTCCCTAACTCATGCTTTTCAGACTTTGGATGCAATGTAAAAAGCCTCTGGGCACCACTGCTCACAAAAAGGATTTACGTTAGATCAAGATTTCAATGGGTTGGTGGAATTGAATTCAGTGGTTGGTGGAACAACTGTAAACAAAATAGTTGATTACAGAATCTCCTGCTTGTTACGCAAGGTGCTGCCATAGTATTCCAGAGTTGTAGGCAAATGCTCTGAGTTCAAATCTCACCATTACAGATGGGGAAATTTGTATTCAATAACTTTAAAAAAAAACTAACCTAATGTTAATTGCTGTAAAAGCCCACCTCAGTTCTCTGGTATCCCTCAGGAAATCAAATCTGCTAACCTTACCTGGTCTGACCTCTATGTGCTTCCAGTCCAGACCCACAATAATATGATTAACTCTGAGCTACCCTCTGGGCGGTTAAGGATGGGTAGTAAATGGTGGCCAAGTCAACAATGCTCACATCCCATGGATGAATTTTAAACGCAGTTGACCATCTATTCTCACTCAGTGATGGCAAAACAAATGACCTGTGACCATGTGACTGAAATGAAGCTAAAGCATCAAATGAGATGGATTAAAGTCCCGATTCACACAGCCAAAAAGGTAAACATGAACGTGGAATTCCAATCTGATTCAACCATCAGATAGTAACATTTCCCCATGTGCATTTGCAACCCCAACCCTGTAACCCCTCATTTCCCATGGCTAATCCACCTAGCCTGCATGTCCCTGGACACTATGGGACAATTTAGCATGGCCAATCCACCTAACCTGCACATTTTCGGACTGTGGGAGGAAACCAGAGCGCCCGGAGAAAATCCACACCGACAGTCACCTGAGGCTGAAATTGAACCTGGGTCCCTGGTGCTGTGCTAACCATGTTTTGGCCCATAACCTTGGCTCCTCGTTAGCAATATTAGAGAAAACCTTTTAACAAGTGTCTAATCACTTCAGGGTTCCAAAATAACCCGAACGATTTCTCCAGCCTACAATTGAGCTAAGTAAATATTCATCAAGAGAAGAGGAAGGGGTGGAAGAAACCTTCTGTTATTTCATTTACTTGCACGCAGCTGGTGCAGTCCTACTGTACAAATCACCAGCACTTAATCCATTTAAAGTGGAAGCTCAGTGGAAAAACACAACTGAAACTCTGCCCACCATCTGTAATATTCTGCAACTCAATTGTACTTCGGTGCATTTGAGAAGCTCATTCCATCCATCTTACTGATCTGAAAAAAATTACTGACTGCTGGGACTATATCAATAGATTCATAAACTGCTTATAAGTATTCTACTTATAATATATGCCAAATTTACGAGCAATTCACACTGACAGGTCGAGACATGATTTACTTCTGTTTGATCTATTTTCACTTACCCCTGAGGCCAGAAACAGCTTTTATTCATGCCTCATGACTTCTGTATTCTCTCCCTACACTCAACCCTACCCCACTTCCACCCAAACCTCAGAAAACATTGCTGTCACGCTGAGATTGAAATCAGTTTGAATCACATTGATATGAACTAAATTCGATCTTTGCAGCATTCTGCCTGCTGGAGTAGCGCTGTGCTGTCTCATGCAATCAAAAGCACCAGTGGGCGCTTGGACCCAGCTACTTCAACAGGGACCGTCCAGATCCATTCTCCCCCTCAACCAGTAGTTGCTGCTAGAAGTTGGTTAAAAACAACTAGACCATTGATGTAGATGTTTAGATTTACAGAGCTGCTGCTGAACCCCTCATTCACACTCTCTTAAGAACACAAGCAATCAGAGCAAGAGTAGGCCATTCAGCCCCACAAGCCATTCTATAAGATCATGGCCAATCTGCCCGAAACTTCAATTCTTTCTTTCTGCCAATACTCCACAGCCTTCAACTCCCTGATATTGTAAAAATCTTTCTATCTCCTCTTAAACTACTTGCAGTGATCTAGCCTCCACAACTCTCTAGGGTAGAGAATTCCAGGCATTCACTATCCACTGGAAGAAGAAATTCTTTTGTATATCAGTTTTAAATAAGTTTCTCTCTCTTATGTAGCAATATTCTCTATTATGACTTTTCCCCACCAGTGGAAACATCTTCTCAATGTCAACCTGCCTCAGAATCTTGTATATGTTAATAAGATCACCCCTCATTCTTCTAAAGACTAATGAATAAAGATCAAACCAGCTCACGTGTTCTCGATAAATCAACTCCTTTCTCCTAAGAATCAGCTTAGTGAATCTTCTTTGAGCAGCCTCCATTGCCACTACATTTGTCCTTAAATGCAGGGACCAAAACATACTCAGATGTGGCCTCATCAACACACTTTACAATTGTAGCAAAACCTCCTTATTTTTAAACTCCAAACCCTACCAATAATGGCCAATATTCCATTTGCTTTCTTAATTTCTTGCTGAACCAGCTTGCTAATTCTCTGTGCTTCAACCCCCTGCACTGCACCATTTTGAAGTCCCCGCCTATTTAAATAATAGTCTGCCTCTTGATTCTTCTTACCAATGTGCATGACTTCACACTTTCTTATATTAAATTTGATCTGACAAGCTTTTGCCCACTCACTCAACTGATCCAAATTTCTTTGCAGATTCCTTATGTCCTCAACACATTGTGCCATTCTACCTGTTTTTGCATCATCAGAAAATTTAGGTACATTATACTCTGCTCTTTCTATCCCCTCACTTCCCTTAGGCTTGATTTTCAACTGCACATGTGACTGTTCTGCTATGTTCTTACCCCTTCTAAACATGAGGCCATCCAAACTTGTGTGGCCCATGTCTTAATTCACATCAACTCCATTCTTTCATCATCCTTGTGCTTCATGACCTGTATTGGCTCTCAGTCAAGCAATGTCTTGATTTTAAAATTTACATTCTGCATTTCAAATCCATTCATGGCACATCCTCACTCTATCGTTGTAATCGCCTCCAGCACCTACATCCCTTTGAGATAGCTGTATTCCTCTAATCCTGGCCTCAAGTGCATTCCTAATTTTAGCTGAGTCACCCCATTGGTGGTCAACCCTTCAGTGCCTAAGCCCCAAGCTGTGGAATTCCATCCCTCTGTGACATTCTATCCCACTTTCCTCCTTAAAAACATGCTTTAAAAGTTACATCTTTGACCAAGTTGCTGGTCATTTGACCTCACATCTCTTTATGCAGCTCAGTGCCATGTGCTATAGTGTTCCTATGATGAGCCTTGTGAAGTTCTAAGACATTGATGATGCTGAATAAATATGACTCATTGCAGTGTATTTTAGAATTGAAGAAAGAAATGAAGTAGAATGCAGTGTGTATATGTTAAATAACACGTGTGAGAAGTGAGGAAGCAAAGTTTTATTACCCTTATGCTGAATTCCAAAGCTCAGCTGTGGAGAGGAGCATGCAGGAAACTGAATGTACAGCTCACAAGGACATCGGCTGCTGTAATGCAACATCCACATCTGGCTTATAGCAGCATTGGTTGATGTTTACTGCCTGATGCTTTGTATTTCCCTGATAAACAAGGCAGCTGAATGGAAATGGGCCCAAGGTTAAGAGGGGTTCGAGGAGCTGTTGGGAGATGTAGTGGTGGGGCAAGCTCAGAACAAGGGGTACGATGATAGAGTACAGCAGTTGCGATGTTATGTAGCATTGGTACAGTAAAGGTAAGGCCACTTTTGGCTGCCCTGCTCAAGGAAGGATATTATTAAATTGGAAAGTCTGCAGAAAAGATTTACAAGGATGTTACTGGGACTGCAGGGTTTGAGTTAGAAGGAGAGGCTGAATAGGCTGGGACCTTTTTCTCTGAAATGTGGGAGGCTGAGGTGTGATCTTGTAAAGGTTTAGAAAATCATGAGGGGCATAGATAAGGTGCAGAGTAAAGGTCTTTCCCTCTGGTAGGGAAGTTCAAAACTGGAGGGCATAGGTTTAAGGTGAGAGTGGAGAGATTTGAAAGAGAACTGAGAGGCAACATTTTCACACAGAGGGCAGCTCAAATATGGAATGAACTAACAGAGAAAGCAGTAGGTGCAGGTACATTTACAGTATTTAAAAGACATTTTGACTGGTATGTGATTAGGGAATGTTTAGTGGGATAAGGGCCAAAGACAGGTAAATGGGACTAGTTTAGTTTAGGAAATCTGGTCGGCATGGATGAGTTGGACTGAAGGGTCTGTTTCTAAGCTGCATGACTCTATGAAAAATAGTCTGCAGCTTCACTTCAATGATTTATCCTTTGACTGTTGAGATACTTTCACTTCTAGTGTCCTTCCAGCCTCTTTTTGTGTCAGCAGTCACCTACTTTCATCAACAACCATTCTGCTCCCTCACTGCTGATTCTACACTGACTTCTTTCAGGGACAAACATTCTCTGTGCAAAACGCCTTCTCCTCTTAAAATACCATGTGTCTCTTTGTTTCATCTCACTTTTTCATTTTTCTTAAAGGGTATTCACAGATTAGAGAAATGAAAGCTGCGCTTGTGCAGTCCCATTCCCAGGGTCTGCTGTGTGAGTTGCTCACAATCCAAGTCCACATCTCTAAACTCTACGGCTAGGGCTGCTCCAATCTGCCTGCAGCAGGGGAATGCCCTGTTAGTGGTTTTAATGGCCCTCAGGGGTAGAGAAGAAGAAGGATCCAGGCTCCCCGCTGGGGCTGTCTGCTGGAAGCATTGGGCAGTGTTTTATGACCCTCAGTAGGTGGTTTTGAAGGTGGGAAGATGCTTATGGTGGGTGACTTACTGCTTATCAGGCCGTGCTCCCAAACATTTTTATTAATTCATTCATGGAATGTGGGCACTGCTGGCTGGCTGAACATTCAGTGCCCATTCCTAGCCGCACCTTGAGATAGTGGTGGTGAACTGCCCCCTTGAACCACTACAGTTTCATAGTCATAGAGTCACACAGCATGGAAACAGACCCTTCAGCCCGACTGGCCCATAATCCCGAACTAAACCAGCCCCACCTGCTTGTGCTCAACCCATATCCCTTGAAACAGTTCCTATTCGTGTGCATATCTGAATGTCTTTTAAGCATTGTAAACCCACATTCACCACTTCCTCTGGAAGTTCATTCCACACATGAACAGTTCCATTTCTTTTTCTGTGATTTTGTTGCAATTGATACAACTGAGTGGTTTGCTTTACAATTTCAGAGGGTCACCCACATTGCTGTGGGTCTGGAGTAACATTCAGGATGACAGATTTCCTTCCTCAAAAGGCATTAGTGAGCCAGATGAGCGTTTCCCCAACAATTGAAAATGATTTATGGATCATCATTAGATTCTTATTTAATTCAGTCCAATATTGAATTTCCACCATCTGCTAGGGTGGGAATTTGAACCCTGCAGCCCAGAACATTATCTGGTTTCGGGATTAATATTCTAGCAATGATACCACTTGCCCACCAGTGGAAATAACTACTGAGCTTCCTTCCCTGACCTATTGTACAGGGGCATTTCAGTAGGTGGACAACCCATGCCTAATGGCTTCTGCAAATGGGAATGGAGGCCTGGCCACGAGACAATTACTACCCAGCCCAGCGTAAAAGGTCCGTGGGGCAAGCTGGCTTTCTCACGTGTGGGCTCTACACTGATCTTTTAGCTTTGCAGGGAGAGGATGCCCCATTTAACCCAACCCATTGACTGAGAATAGAATAGTGTTCTCTCCCCCTTCATGCTCAAACAGCCTGAGAATATTTATGGCCAAGATTCAGTCATGAAGAATAACTACTTTGACAGTGAAAGACCGACACGGAGGGATCTGCAATCAAGAATTGATGCTGCAGGAAGGGGTGGGGAATGTGATGAAGGGAAGATCAAAGCAAATTCTTGAAAAAGGTTAGCTTGGTCGCATTCCACAAATTAACGCAGTTTTGAATAAAAGGCAGCTTTCTTCCTAATTGCAGTGAAACTGGAACGTGAGATTTAGGATATAAAGCTGTCAGCAAATTGTGTAGACTTGATAGGGTTGGCATTCTATCTGACAGCAACGTGTGAACTTGGCTGTGGTTCCTTGGATGATAGACTCAGAGCTTCACAGATAAACAAATCCAGCAAACACTGAGTTCATTAATTTGCCTGATTGGAAGTTTATTTTCTTTATCAGTTTGAGTATATTTTGGGAAGTAATTTAGAATGTCAGATAGAATATCATTTAAAGCCTTCGTATTCGGTAAAATGCATTAATTATCAAAGGTTTGTCTTGCAAAAATTTTACTTCTGGTTTGTGGGCTCATCCCCAATGGTCTCTGGTTAATTTCTGTCATTTCAAAGCCTTTTCTTTCTGTTGTCTGATTGTGTAAGAAAATAAGAAATAGAAACAGAGGAAGCCATTTGAGACTACACTTCTATTCTGTTGTACATGGTAATGGTGTTGAAAGGGCTATTGTTGGAGCCAACATTAGGCTTCATCCAATCTGCTGAAGTCATGGAACCTTGAGTGAAAAATGGGGATCTAGCTTGAGGTCCCAATGGAGTCAGATACGTTGTCACTGGCTCATGATCAATATTCTTAATTTTTCTTCCCTCCATGCAGATTCCTGAAGTCAGAGGAAATGGCTTCTCGGAACAATGTATCAGCATGCTGATTTGATGTATGCGGAGCTTCCCAGCGGCTGAGCAACTATGGAGCTTAAGAGGGAACATTCCTGCTTATAGTCTTGCAAATTACATCTTCGTACTGCAACTTTTTGCCATTGTGCATTGATCAGCATCTTGTTGTGTAAGATAAATTCCTCTTTTCGTTAAGACTCACTAGGGGCTCAATGCCTGCCACTGTTTGTCCGATCGGGTCCTTAGGCTCAGTATAGTAGGGAGGACTGTTGACAGTTTATCATTGCCTTCTCGAGCACGACAAGGGATCAGCAACAAATGCTGGTCAGCCAGCGATGCCCATGCCCTACGAGTGAATAAAAATAAAATCACCCTCCCTAAGCCATTAACTGGTAGCTAATTTTGAGAAGATTTGTAGCTCAGGTTGAGGTTCTGGATATGAGTTTGCTCGCTAAGCTGGAAGGTTCGTTTTCAGACGTTTCGTCACCATTCTAGGTAACATCATCAGTGAGCCTCCGACGAAGCGCTGGTGCTATGTCCCGCTTTCTATTTATTAAGATAAATTTAGATAAATCTATTTAAATAGAAAGCAGGACATAACACCAGCTCTTCGTCGGAGGCTCACTGATGATGTTACCTAGAATGGTGACGAAACGTCTGAAAACGAACCTTCCAGCTCAGCGAGCAAACTCACATCCAGAACCATTAACTGGTAGTGGTTGATTCCACATGCAGCCTATACAATAAGATCATCCTGATCTTCTACAGCATGGTCACCTTGGCTGTACTTTTCCCATGTCCCTTAATTTTATTATTATCCAAAAATCTATTGATGCCTGGCTTGAATATACTTGGCAGCAAAACCTTCATAGTTGTAAGTCATCTAAAAGGGTCACAGTCCCATGAGTGAAGAGGTGTCTGCTCCCTTTGTACTAAGTCGCCAATCCCTCACCCTGAGACCATGACCTCTTGTTCTCGACTATCAGCAATTGCAAATGTCCTCCGAGCAGCTACCTTGTCAAGTCCCTGAAAAATGTTACACGTTTCAGTTAGGTTGCTTCAACTGTGGGGACTATAGGCCTTGATTACTCATGCCCTCTTTAAAGGACAATGACTACACTGATCATCAAAACTAATACCTGGAATGAGCAGATTGTCTTATGAGGAAAGGCCAGGCTGGTATCCTCCAGAGTTTAGAAGAGTCAGAAGCGACCGCATTGAAACATATAAGATCCTGAGTGAACTTGACCAGGCGCATGTTGAAAGGACAAAACAACAAAGAACAAAGAAACCTACAGCACAGGAACAGGCCCTTCGGCCCTCCAAGCCTGCTCCGATCAAGACCCACTGTGTACCCTCTCATCTATTTTCTAACGGCCTGTGTCCATTTGCTCCCTGCCCATCCATGTACCTGTCCAAATATATCTTAAGAGACGCTAACGTGTCTGCGTCTACCACCTCCGATGGCAACGCGTTCCAGGCACCCACCACCCTCTGTGTAAAGAACTTTCCTCCTCTCACTTTAAACTCATGACCCCTAGTAATTGAGTCCTCCACTCTGGGAAAAAGCTTTTTGCTATCCACCCTGTCTATACCCCTCATGATTTTGTAGACTCAATCAGGTCCCCCCTCAATCTCCGTCTTTCTAATGAAAATAATCCTAATCTACTCAACCTCTCTTCATAGTTAGCACCCTCCATACCAGGCAACATCCTGGTGAACCTCCTCTGCACCCTCTCCAAAGCATCCACATCCTTTTGGTAATGTGGCGACCAGAACTGTACACAGTACTCCAAATGTGGCTGAACAAATGTCCTATACAACTGCAACATGACCTGCCAACTCTTGTACTCAATACCCTGCCAATGAAGGGAAGCATGCCGAATGCCTTCTTGACCACCCTATTGACCTGCGTTGTCACCTTCAGGGAACAATGGACCTGAACACCCAGATCTCTCTGTTCATCAATTTTCCCTAGGACTTTTCCATTTACTGTCTAGTTCGCCCTTGAATTTGATCGTCCAAAATGCATCACCTCGCATTTGCCCGGATTGAACTCCATCTGCCATTTATCTGCCCAACTCTCCAGTCTATCCATATTCTGCTGTAATCTCTGACAGTCCCCTTCACCATCTGCTACTCCACCAATCTTAGTGTCATCAGCAAACTTGCTGATCAGACCACCTACACCTTCCTCCAAATCATTTACATATACCACAAACAACAGTGGTCCCAGCACAGATCCCTATGGAACACCACTGGTCACAGGTCTCCAATTTGAGAAACTCCCTTCTACTATAACTCTCTGTCTCCTGTTGCCCAGCCAGTTTTTTATCCATCTAGCTAGCACACCCTGGACCCCATGTGACTTCACTTTCTCCATCAGCCTGCCATGGAGAACCTTTTCAAATGCCTTACTGAAGTCCATGTATTCGACATCTACAGCCTTTCCCTCATCAATCAACTTTGTCACGTCTTCAAAGAATTCTATTAAGTTGGTAAGACATGACCTTCCCTGCACAAAACCATGTTGCCTATCACTGATAAGCCCATTTTCTTCCAAATGGGAATAGATCCTATCCCTCAGCATCTTCTCCAGTAGCTTCCCTACCACTGACGTCAGGCTCACCGGTCGATAATTACCTGGATTATCCTTGCTGCCCTTCTTAAACAAGGGGACAACATTAGCAAGTCTCCAGTCCTCTGGGACCTCACCCGTGTCTAAGGACACTGCAAAGATATCTGTTAGGGCCCCGGCTATTTCATCTCTCGCTTCTCTCACTACCCTGGGACAGATCCCATCCAGACCTGGGGACTTGTCCACCTTAATGTATTTTAGGGTATCCAACACTTCCTGCTTCCTTATGTCAACTTGACCGAGAGTAAGCAAACATCTATCCCTAACCTCAACATCTGCCATGTCCCTCTCCTTGGTGAATACCGATGCAAAGTACTTGTTAAGAATGTCACCCATTTTCTCTGAATCAGTGCATATCTTTCCTTCTTTGTCCTTAAGTGGGCCAATCCTTTCTCTAGTTACCTTCTTGCTCTTTATATATGAATAAAAGGCTTTGGGATTTTCCTTAACCATGTTTGCCAGCAATATCTCATGTCCTCTCTTAGCCCTCTCAATCCCTCGTTTCAGATTCGCTCTACATTCCCGATATTCTTGCAAAGCTTCATCTGTTTTCAGTCGCCTAGACCTCATGTATGCTTCCTTTTTCCTCTTGGCTAGTCTCACAATTTCACCTGTCATCCATGGTTCCCTAATCTTGCCATTTCTATTCCTCATTTTCACAGGAACATGACTCTCCTGCACGTTAATCAACCTCTCCTTAAAAGCCTCCCACATATCAAATGTGGATTTACCTTCAAACAGTTTCTCCCAATCTACATTCCTCAGATCCTGCCGAATCTTGGTATAGTCGGCCTTCCCCCAGTTTAGTTCTCTTCCTTTAGGACCACTCCTATCCTTGTCCATGAGTATTGTAAAACTTACGGAATTGT
This sequence comes from Stegostoma tigrinum, assembly GCF_030684315.1. NCBI lineage: Eukaryota > Metazoa > Chordata > Chondrichthyes > Orectolobiformes > Stegostomatidae > Stegostoma > Stegostoma tigrinum. The sequence continues at coordinate 35,530,685 of NC_081377.1, read as the reverse complement.
GGTCGCTATTTCCAAAGTAGTCCCCGACTGTAATATCAACCACCTGGCCGGGTTCATTCTGCAACACCAGGTCTAGTATGGCCCTTTCCTGAGCTGCACTACATACATACTGCTCTAGAAAACCCTCCTGGACACACTATACAAATTCTGCTCCATCGTGACCCCTAACACTGAGTGAATCCCAGTCAATGTTGGGAAAATTAAAATCTCCCATCACCACCACCCTGCTTCTCCTACACCTTTCCATTATCTGTTTACATATTTGTGCCTCTATCTCACGCTCGCTGTTGGGAGGCCTGTAGTACAGCCCCAGCATTGTTACTGCATCCTTCCTATTTCTGAGTTCTACCCATATTGCCTCACTGCTTGAGTCCTCCATGGAGCCCTCCTTCAGTGCGGCTGTGATATCGTCTTTGACCATTACTGCAACTTCTCCACCCCTTTTACCTCCCTCTCTATCCCACCTGAAGCATCGATATCCTGGGACAACTAGTTGCCAGCCATGCCCTTCCCTCAACCAAGTCTCAGTAATAGCAATAACATCATACTTCCAGGTACTGATCCAAGCCCTAAGCTCATCTGCCTTATCTACTACACTTCTCGCATTAAAACAAATGCACCTCAGACTACCTGTCTCCTATTGCGGGAGAATCTAGAACTAGGGGTTATGGTTTAAAAATAAGAGGTCGCCCATTCAATATCGAGATGAGAAAACATTTTTTTCTCTCAGAGGGTTGAGAATCTTTGGCATTCCCTTCCTCAAAAAGCAGTGGATGCAGAATCTTTAAATATATTCTAGGCCGAATTAGATAGATTCCTTATTACCAAGGGTAGGCAGGGATGTAGAGTTGAGGTTAAAATCAGATCAGCTGTGATCTATTTGAATACAAAAGGTTTGAGGAGCCAAGTTTGGCCTACTTTTGTTCCTTGTTCATATTATCTCATTCTAGGAACTGGTTTAGTGAATCTTTGTTGTATTCTATCCGAGGCATAACGCTGAGGAGACCAACACAGTGCATGGTGCTGAGGAAAGATCACTCGACCCAAAATGTTAACTGATTTTTCTCCACAGATGATACCAGACTTGCTGAGCTTTTGCAGCAATTTCTGTTTTTGTTACAACACATGGTGCCCCAGGTGTGATCTCACTGCGGGCCTATAGACTTGCAATAAGATACCTTTACATTTATTCTGAAATTCCCTTGCAATTAGGGCTAACATAATATGTGCCGTTCCTAGTTACTTGCTATGCCTTGACGTTTCCGTGATTCTATTCAAAATTACTGACAGCGTGATTTAGAATATGAGCTGGACTCCGCATGTCATTCCTAACCTTGTCACTGCTCCCATTAGCGCTGCCTGGCACAGGCCAAGTGAATCATCCGGCAGCTCCCGCGATGCTGGAGATCCGCCCGAGCGAGGGGAGCAGGAATCTGGAATCCAACAAATTAACGTTGTTGTGAAAACCCAAGCCCTTAGACATTGTCCCTGTCACTCAAGCAGCTCTTCCTGTTGGTGTCGGTGCAATCTCAGGTTAAGCGATCTGTGTATTGGTAGAGTGACAGCTGCTGGGCCCAGCTAGAGGTAACTGCGAGGTACCCCCCCCATGGCCATGCTGCACAGGGGGTTTGTTGTGTGAACTATGAGAGCCAGCTGACTTGTGCAGGCCATCCTGGACATTGAACCAGCTGGGTCTCTTTATAAAAGACAGGTCAGGATTTTTTTATTATTGTCTGCAACAAAAGTACACTGGGTCTTCTGATGAGTCCTGCGAATGGATGCATTGAACAGTTAATGTAGATTTATAAAAAACAAAATATTCATCAAACAGCTAAAAGAAATAGAACTTCAAACAGAACACAGCGTAGTAATGAATAGTTTTGCATGAACACAGCAGGATGCTTGGGGATCCATGCTATGAACTACATTTTATCCTATTACAGCAGCAGTCAGGGGTGAGGGGAGTTTATTGGATGAGCTGGTAACAAAAATACGGAAGCAGACATTTATTCATTGAAACGACCAAAGTGATTATCAAACAACCTCAAGAGCCTTGCTGAGTATGAAAGAAATAGCCTGCAGTGACTGGTAACGCTCATCTTAAAATAACTTGAGAAACAATTAATGCTGTTGTCTCCATATCTGCTGTCGTGCTTGGCTCCCTGTTGAATCATGTTCCCATTGATCGTCCCCGCTTTGAATTGTTGTGAGAATCTTCTTAACGTATTTGTGAGAAGGAAAGCACAGGATCAATATTTCAAAAATTGTACAGACCTGGGGTTGAAATATAAAACATTGATTGAAAGATAAGGGTCTAGGCCCGAAACGTCAGCTTTCCTGCTCCTCTGATGCTGCTTGGCCTGCTGTGTGCATCCAGCTCTACACGTTGTTATCTTAGATTGAAAGATTGTAATGTCTGTCTTTTTAGTTTTATTTCTTACTAACTTACATATGTATACCTGTAATGTAGTGTCACTTTTTGTCTTCATTTTCTCTCTGTTTTGTAGCTAAGATGTGTTCCTAAGTTTGTACCATGTGTTGGTGACATTGTGCACTTTTCACCGTACTCCTGTTCCTCGTAACTTGAGCACATGTGACAATAAACCTGACTCTAATTCTAATAAATGATCATTACGTCCCCATGATATGTACGCATTGGTCTGGATCTGATGCTGGCTTGATAATTGCAACAAACTTTTAGATTAAAAACAGAGCTCAGGATGGTACCATTCTGGTGCTCTTGTCCCCAGCCTCTGCACTATTCCACTGAAGTTCAATGTAAGCTTTGTTTTTTCTTAAATCAATCCATTCAGTGACATTGTGATACTGAAGGAGATGCAGCTTGAGCCCAGGCTTCCTGGCTCTGAGGCAGGGGCACTACCACTATGCCGCAAAAGTCCTAATTCATGCAAGCTTTCAGGACAGCACTTTGTCACTCAATTAGACATTTTACAGCCTTCTAGCCTCAACATTGAGTCTAAAAACTTCAGCCTGTAAATCCTGTTCTACATCTAAACTTTCCTTAGATAACAAGGTGTAGAGCTGGATGAACACAGCAGGCCAAGCAGCATCAGAGGTGCTGGAAGGCTAACATTTCAGGTCTGGACCCTTCTTCTGAAATGGGGGAGGGAAAGGGGGGGTTTCTGAAATAAATAGGGAGAGAAGGTGAATAGAGGAGAAGATAGGTGGAGAGGAGACAGTCAGGTCAAAGAGCCGGGGATGGAGCCAGTAAAGGTGAGTGTAGGTGGGGTGGTAGGGAGGGGATAGGTCAGTCCAGGGAGGACGGGCAGGTCAAGGGGGCGGGATGAGGCTCGTAGGTGGGAGATGGGGGTAGGACTTGAGGTGGGAGGAGGGGATAAGTGGCAGGAAGGACAGGACAGGTTAGGGAGGCGGGGACGAGCTGTGCTGGTTTTGGGATGCAGTAGGGGGTGGGGAGATTTTGAAGTTTGTGAATTCTCATGCAGTGCCACAATGATGCTACCCAAAGGTTGCAGGAACAGAAACTCATATTCCGCTTGGGAACCCTGCAGCCCAATGGTATCATTGTGGATTTCACAAGCTTCAAAATCTCCCCTCTCCGCACCACATCACAAAACCAGCCCAGCTCGTCCTCACCTCCCTAACCTGTCCTTCCTCCCACCTATCCCCTCCTCCCACCTCAAGCCCCACCCCCCTCACACATACTAACCTCATCCCGCCCCCTTGACCTGCCTGTCCTCCCTGGACTGACCTATCTCTTCCCTGACTCCCCACCTACTCTCACCTTTACTGGCTCCATCCCCGCCTCTTTAACTTGTCTGTCTCCTCTCCACCTATCTTCTCTTCTATCCATCTTGTATCTCTCTCCCTCTTTTTCCCTATTTATTTCAGAACCCTGTCCCCCTCCCATTTCTGAAGAAGGGTCTAGGCCCGAAACGTCAGCTTTTGTGCTCCTGAGATGCTGCTTGGCCTGCTGTGTTCATCCAGCTCTATACTTTGTTATCTCAGATTCTCCGGAATCTGCAGTTCCTACTATCTCTAAATTTTCCTTCCCTTGTTTCAGTAATTTTCTTTCAGACATCACCATACTTCCTCCAAAGTTACAACTTTCTGCTGAACTTATCCAGAAACTTCTGTTTTTGTACAAATTCTTTCTTTTTCTTGTCCCATCTCCATTCCCTTTAGCACTGGAAAACTGCGCCATTCAATCTCTCTTGTCTTTCGCCCTATCACTGGCTTTCCTTTCGTCTTCATCCCATCCAGCTCTTGCTCAAAACCTATTCTATCATTTCATTTTCCCTGTTTGGATGTAAGGTTACAGAACTGAAGCATTAACTCGGGCCTGGATTTTCACCTCGATGGAGAGCATGTCCCATTTTCGCAGAGATGTTAATGGTGTCCTGCCAGGATTAGAACATCCATTGTTCAGAGATGAGGCATGGCTGTTGAGATCATTTGCTGCCTCCACTGAAGTGGCACTTTGGGAAGTGACGAACATGAAACACAAAGTGGACCCAGTAAGAACCTGCCCATCTTTTGTGGGTTCGAGATAACAAAGTGTGGAGCTGGATGAGCACAGCAGGCCAAGCAGCATCTAGGAGCATAAAAGTTGACATTTTGGGCCAAGGCCCTTCAACAGAAAACGGGGATGAGAGGGTTCTGAAATAAATAGGGAGGGGGTGTGCAGATCGAAGATGGATCAAAGAGAAGATAGGTGGAGAGGAGACAGACAAGTTAAAGAGGTGGGGATGGAGCCAGTAGAGGTGAGTGTAGGTGGGGAGGTTGGGAGGGGATAGGTCAGTCCGGGGAGGACAGACAGGTCAAGGGTCGGGGATGAGGTTAGTAGGTAGGAAATGGAGATGCGGCTTGAGGCGGGAGGAGGGGATAGGTGAGAGAAAGAACAGGTTAGGGAGGCGGGGACGAATTGGGCTGGTTTTGGGATGCAGTGGGAGGAGGGGATATTTTGAAGTCTGTCCTCCCCAGGCTGATCGATCCCTTCCCTACCTCCCCACCTACACTCACCTCTACTGGGTCCATCTCCGCCTCTTTAACTTGTCTGCCTCCTCTCCACCTATCTTCTCCTCTATCCATCTTCAATCCGCCTCCCCCTGTCTCCCTATTTATTTCAGAACCCTCTCCCACTCCCCCTCTCTGATGAAGGGTCTAGGTCCAAAACGTCAGCTTTCCTGCTCCTGAGATGCTGCTTAGCCTGCTGTGTTCATCCAGCTCCACACTTTGTTATCTTGGATTCTCCAGCATCTGCAGTTCCCATTATCTCTGACTTTGTGGGTTCGTTTGGTGATAGTTAGGATACTCCTTTAGATCTGGTCGCAGGACAGTTTTGGGAGAAATAAGGTGCACTTTAGTAATGCTCAGCTTTTCTTTTGAAAGTAAACATTATTGTGTGCTAACAAGTGGGTTAAGTTATTCATGTGAACTTGATTGGAACTACCAACAGAGCTGTCAAAATCATCGAGTCAAAACTATCATAATTATCGGAGAAAATTATCAAAAGCATCAGCAGGACTTATCAAGAACAACTATTAAAGACAACTGGCAAAGGATTCAAAAGTTTTACTTTTTAAATCTTTGAAAAAGAAGAGTTTTTAAAATGTTACTTTGCTTTTTCATACTTTCTGTTGACATGAGCCAGCTGACTTCTAATACTGGATTACTGCTGTGTGACTGATGTCACAACCGTTCATCCTTACAGCCGGATGCCTGCATTCCCTCAGTTTAGTTGACAGCTATGAGTGTTTATAAACACTTTGAGATGGGACTGTGAAATAATTTAAGTTGCTGAAACAGATTTTGAGCTTACATGTAACACTCGATTATACAAGAAAGTTACTGCAATATTCCCAGTTGATGGTAATACTGAGCAAATCAGGTCCCAGAATGAAAGCTAGCTTGATTGATCATTTGTCTCCTTTTTTGTGGTTGGTTCCTGTGGTGGTTAGTGACTGAAACATATTCATACAGGGCTCCAGATGCTCTTTAACAATAAAACATGAGCTCATTGCACAGAAGGAAATCAAACTGAAACAAATCTTTATACATACAAATACGATAGCTACAAAGAATCTAAACCAGGCAGAAAAACAATGTTTTAACTGATTTTGAAACACTATTCTTTGCATAGATGCTCAACTCCAGAGAAATATAATTTCTATCTCAACTCTTAATTATTTACTAAGCTTACTCTTCTCAGTTTCTTTTCCTTGGACTGCTAAATCTATTTGTTTCTGAGCCTGCTGGCATGAACCTTTCACAATTCCGAAGGCCTAAATTTTCTCAATACTAAAAACTTGAGGACTTCTGGACAAGCTCTCTGGGCTTAGGACTACAGGAACTAAGAACATTTTGATGCAGGTGGCTTGTTCCTCTTTACTACAACTTGATTCTCCTGCTTGAAGAAAAAACATTCTCTCTTCTGAACTGAAGCACTTCCATCTAGAGTAGGATTTGGATTGATAACTTTCTGACTCAGAGGTAGGACTTCTGCTAACTGAGTCACATGCTCACAGCATGTGTCTGTGTCCAGTGTTAAGTATACTGTGCTTATCAGCGCAGACACATAGTGTTAGTATTATTTTGTTTCTTAAGTCTTCAAAAATGTTAAAGTTAATGCAGGATGCGGTGAAAATTATAAGCAAGCTTTCATATCAGCATAAACGTGATCAATATAAAACTTTGGAGTAGTTACTGAATTTTCTAGATCATTGTTCTGCTGATTATGTATGGAGTATAATTCTGTTATGCTATAGGTTTATGATTGGGACATAGCGGAAAACTTATGTCTGCTTTTTTCTGAGCTCTGTTGTAATCTGGAAATGATTAATACAGACACTGGAATTTTGTGGGGGTGATGGGGGTCTTGGTCACCAGCCAAGAGTTAGTCAGAGCCCTGCCTTGTCTCTGTTTGGGGAAGACCCACCACTTAGACGCTTGACAGATAAATGGCGCTCCTTCCCTGGGATCCAAGACCTGGTGTGCCAATGGTTCTGCCCACTGAGAGCTGCCAATCGATCAGAAGCTGCCATCTTCAGAACTGAGCAGTGCCATTAGAAAGGCAGTGGTTAATGTCAGTATCACAGCCATCCATATCCCCAGGCTGGGGAGAGACCCAAGGAGAAGTGAATGACCACAGGAAGTGAGTTGGGAAGGAGTGTGGCCATCAACAAGAGAATAGGGCATCCTTTCTTCCTGATGCCACGTGCCTCAAACTGGCAGTTGGAGCCTTTCAATGAGGGAATTTCCTCCAGGAATCCCACACATTTTGCTACCCACTTGCCTTAATTAGCCACTTAAGAGCTTCAGTTGGCAGTGAGATGGGAAAGCCACACCACAGATTCATTTGGGGTGAAGGCAGGAACTTGATGAAGCTCCACCCACCATCCTCATGGCCAATTCAATACTCCCTGCCACAAACCCTGACACAGAGGGAGGGCCCAAGGAGATGTTAGCCTTGGCGTCTGATATGAAGAGTTTCTAAAGCCCTGCACTAATATCCTTCATTTCTATACAGTTAACTATTAACAAAATTATAAGGACTGTTGGTTGAATCATAACAATGTTTTAAAGAATGTTAATATTGCAATTTCAGTTCACTTGCAGGAACTAGTTCTTGCCTATGCTTTACACAGAAAGATACTGAAGTGTTAATGTTGTATTCAACATTTAAATTGGATCTCGTCAAAATGTCTCACTTTTGGTGATCTGCTCGTTTTCGTTATTTTATTAAACTATGTTGTGATTTCCAAAATTTGCAGTTTGCAAAAAACTGGTGACATCGCAACGTTTGAACAATAATAATGAAGACGGCAAAGGAGGCTGAAACAGCTTAGCAGTGGCCAGGCAGGACGTTTTCTTCCTGCGAGCCTGGGCCTGTGAATGAGTTAAAGCTGCATTATATTAGAGGGAAACACAACAGTGCATAATGCCCTCATTTTACCACTTCACGCTAAGACAGTGCATCCCATGCAGGGAGGTGTGTGCGGGTGGTGGTGGCGGGGAGCAGTGGGCAGTCGGGAGTTGGGTGGGGGTGGTGAAGGTGGGAATGTAGTACAGTGAACAGCTCTGCATTGTAATCAGTTAGGCTTCATTTACTTTACGCACGTTACCTGAGGTACTGCATCTCGGCCTCTTATCATGAAAGATCCAGCAGTGTAACTAAGCCTGTGGGAGTTGTCACTAGAGAACACATCATCAGAAATTAAGGACTGTAAATACCATAGATTATATTTCTATATTGTATAGATATCTCGATATACAAATTGACAGTGAGGGGAACTTCTTTAAAATTCTAATTGTTATCCTTCTAATATTATTTTATGCAGTTTTTCATATGATTTGTATTGGTGGTAAGTATAGAATTTATTTGAAAATCTCCTGTTGGAGTGTAGGTACCCCTATTGCTCTAACATTTGTACAATGATGATTCCTTCATATTCTGACAGCACATGACCTGATTTCACAGTTTGCAGTGTAGGACAATGTCGAAACAAATCACTGCAGGGCACAACCAAATAGATAAATATTGGACCTATATTTCTTCCAAATGATTGAAGGTGGAAGAGTACCTTTTTTTTGTGTGTGAAGAGAGTGGTGTTGGGGAGGGCATTTCCAAGCCAGTAATTGCAATATAAAACACATAGCTTTGAAAGATCTGAAGAATGAAAATTTGATTTCAAGATCAGACCTTTGTGTAGGGAATAAAACATGATAAACACATCACCAGTTAGAAGAATTTGCATCTTTGGGTGTTGATTTGAAATTTGTCCTTGGCTTCTTTGAACGCTCAATCTCATTGACCTTGGCTGCACTATTATTGGAGTGGAGGAACTTTGCAGCAGAACTCGCATTTATGCCATAGTAAACTGACTGTGCACAGACATTCCTGGCATCTGTTCGCCAGTTGTATCATTGATCTCCTGAGAACATTTGAGAGAAAGAGAATGTTAACTTTGGAAGAGATAAAATCGGAAGAATGACTATTTCTCCAGTGATTTTTCATCCAGCTGGATTAAGGGAGCAAACTGCGTGATTCTTTATTCCTTCCTAGCAGGCTGCCAAACTGAGTTACATTAATGGGGGCTGGACAGGCATAGTCTTTGTACGATACATCAGTGTTACCAATCATGGGAAATACAAGCCAGGTTTCATGTGGAATCTGTTCTGTCAGCTTACCCTGCCATATCCACCATCTGCTCGCTTCTATATAGCTGGGATACAATTACAAAACAAAGCTGGATGTTTGTCACTAAAGGAAGAGTGGTATTTTTACAGATGAAAGGTGGGTGGGCAGCATTTACTTTAATTGCTATTTACTCAGTCTTTGTAGTGTCCAACTTGATGTTCATGTCTATGTTTGAATGCTGTAATTCAGTCTGTTGAGGGAGGTATCGGCAACAAAAAAATCCTCTTGATTCTGTCTATCAAGTCCCAAAAAAAAATTATTCTCCAGATATGACAGATCAAAAGACTGGCATTTTTTGCTCATTTCTGTTCATCCTTGAGAAAATGGTATTGAACTGTCTTTCTGAATCTCTGCTGTCCATGCAGTGAAGGTGTTGTATATTCTCGGGGTTTTGGCTCAAAGGCAGTGTTATACATCCCAGTCAAGAGGGTGCGTACCTTGGGCAGAAAATGGGGGTTGACGGTGTTCTTATGCAATGGCTGCTCTTGTCTTCCTGCCTATTAAAGGTGATGTCGAAGAAGCTTTGATTCTGCTTTTCATCTTCTAGATAGTATGCCATGCAGTGACTGAGTGTTAGTGGTTGTGGGAAGGAATGATGAAGGTGGTAACTCGAGTACCAAGTAAAATGGACTGCTATTTCTGATTGGTGTTGAGTGGCTTACATGTTGTGGCAACAATACTCTTCCACAAAATTTGAAAATTTTCCATTACACTCCTGAACCACTTACTACATTATCTTGGGACCCCCACAGTGTGGAAACAGGCCCTTCGGCCTAACAAGCCCAAGGCGACCCTCAGAGCATCCCGCCCAGACCCACCCCACATAACCCACCTAAATCTAAGCATCCTTGGGCGCTACAGGCAATTTAGCATGGCCAAACCACCTGGACTGCACATCTTCGGACTGTGGTAGGAAACCCTCACAGACACGGGGAGAGCATGCAACTCCACACAGACAGAGCCCGAGGGTGGAATCAAACCTGGGTTCCTAGTGCTGTGAGGCAGCTGTACTAAACACTGGGCCACTGTGTCACCCAGTTTTAGTAGCCACAGCACTTAAATGGCAAAGCCTATCAGTCTTCAGTCATCCCGTATATCCCAGATGTCCACGTTCATCGAGGACCGCAACTTTCCCCCCGCAGTGGTCGAGAACGCCCTTGACCGCGTCTCCCGCATTTCCTGGAACACATCCCTCACACCCCGCCCCCGCCACAACCGCCCCCAGAGGATCCCCCTCATTCTCACATACCACCCCACCAACCTCTGGATACAACGTATCATCCTCCGACACTTCTGCCATCTACAATCCAACCCCACCACCCAAGACATTTTTCCATCCCCACCCCTGTCTGCTTTCCGGAGAGACCACTCTCTCTGCGACTCCCTTGTCCGCTCCACACTCCCCTCCAACCCCACCACACCCGGCACCGTCCCCTGCAACCGCAGGAAATGCTACACTTGCCCCCACACCTCCCCCCTCACCCTCATCCCAGGCCCCAAGATGACCTTCCATATCAAGCAGATGTTCACCTGCACATCTGCCAATGTGGTAAATTGTATCCATTGTACCCGGTGTGGCTTCCTCTACGTTGGGGAAACCAAGCGGAGGCTTGGGGACCGCTTTGCAGAACACCTCCGCTCGGTTCGCAATAAACAACTGCACCTCCCAGTCGCAAACCATTTCCACTCGCCCTCCCATTCTTTGGATGACATGTCCATCATGGGCCTCCTGCAGTGCCACAATGATGCCACTCAAAGGTTGCAAGAACAGCAACTCATATTCCGCTTGGGAACCCTGTAGCCTAATGGTATCAATGTGGACTTCACAAGCTTAAAAATCTCCTCTTCCCCCACTGCATCCCAAAACCAGCCTGGTTCGTCCCCTCCACCCACTGCATCACAAAACCAGCCCAGCCTGTCTCTGCCTCCCTAACCTGTTCTTCGTCTCACCCATCCCTTCCTCCCACCCCAAGCCACACCTCCATTTCCTACCTTCCACCTCATCCTGCCTCCTTGACCTGTCCATCTTCCCTGGAACTGACCTATCCCCTCCCCACCTCCTCACCTATACTCTCCTCTCCATCTATCTTGTTTTCTCTCCATCTTTGGTCCGCCTCCCCCTCTCTCCCTATTTATTTCTGAACCCTCACCCCATCCCCCTCTCTGATGAAGGGTCTAGGCCCGAAACGTCAGCTTTTGTGCTCCTGAGATGCTGCTTGGCCTGCTGTGTTCATCCAGCTCCACACTTTGTTGTTTGGTATTTGATGGTGGCTATGGTAAGCCCATTGAACACCAAAGAATGTTTTTCAGGCTCTCATTGGTGTGAACAATTGCTGGTACATGTGGATATGTCCATTCCCACAGAACTAGTGAGGAATCAGTTGTGACAAGACACCATCTGCAGCAATGTGCCTCAACACCAGCCATGCAAAACCACAAGGTGGTGAAATGGTTAGAACTTCTGTTTGAAAAGTTTGAACAAATGTTTAATAAGGGCTTACATGTTTAATGACAGCTTAAACGACAATTATATTGCACGGGTTACAAAAGTATCCTTTACAAACGATAAAGTAGTAAAGTCAAAGATGACAGAAAGAACTAAGCCGGTCAGTTGGAATTTATGGGGAGATAAGCGAAGTTAATTTGGTAGAATTTGCCGTCCAAATAATGGCGTTATTCATACATAAATAATAACTGCAGATGGATTCACAAAAACTGCCAATATCCAAAATAGTTCACCTTTTAAAAGCACCCACTTTCTCAGCTTCTCTATTGTTTCCTTTCTTTCCCAATCTTTGTATTTAATTGGTAAATAGACATCCTCTTGATTGGCCTGGGCAGTTAGGTTTGAAATTCCCTCTTTCCTGATGCATAGTTATTAGCTTGCACTCCAAGTAACTCTGGAAGCACAAAGGTTCCGCGCTGGATGATGCAAAGGGAAAAGTTGGAAGCCTAAATGACAGTTTTCATGATCACCACCGATCTCAAAGCACTTCATAGCCAACCAAGTATTTTCTGAAGTGGGCTCACTTGTTGCAGTGTGAATTAAGCAGCCAATTTTCACACAGCAAGCCCCCACAAAAACACAAAATGATAATGATAATGACCAGTTTTTTTTTGAGCACAGTATGAATGAAGAATAATTTTGGTCAGAACCCTGGGGCCTGTCCTGTCCTCTATAGTGTCACCTGAGATCAATTGCCACTACCCAAGCAAAGAGTCCTTGATTTAACATCTCATCTGAGGGAAAGAGTGCCTCCAACAAAACAGTACTGCCTCAGTGCTGCACTGGTGTGCTAACCTACTATTTTTGTGTTCAAGCCCTGGAATGGGCCTTAGGCTCAGAACTGTGTGACTTGGAGGTGAGAGTGCTGCTCTCTGAGGCATGCCTGACACACAAGGTCACATAAACTATCTACTTAATTGCCTTAAAAGACAAAATCTGGCTTGTTGTCAGAGCATGAGTCATCTGGAGTCAAAACTTTAGCTTGCTTTCTCTCCATGGATACTGCCTGATCCATTGTGATCTCCAGGTTTTTTTGTTTTCAGTCAAATCTCGCTTATTGTTGGATATTGATCATCTTCCATTGGAATTGGTTGGATAACTTTGAAGAATGATTGAATTCTTCAATTCAGCGTGTCTCATGATTAAACACATGCTCTGAGAACACTGATGTATAAACCAAGTATCATTCCAGGTCACTTATTTCTTATGTGCCATTTGAGATGATCAGATGGGTTTCAGCACAGTAGGAATGTGAGAACATGTCCAATCTGTACTTTATAACACAGTACACATACTGGAGAGAGACATTGTATATCACGTGCAGGTGCAGTCAATGGTGGTTAGAGATAACTGCTATGAAGACTGTGCTAATGGGCTTCCACTGTAAAAACAGAATCAAGTTGGTAATCTTTTAATCTGTGCATCCGGCTCCAGAATCCAATCAAACAAACTAAATTATATTCTGATGCACCAGTGGAAAGAACCAGCATTTAGCAGTATTATCTTTTGGAAGGATGAACAGTAACTAATGGAAAGCTCTTGTTGGTTAATCCTGATTAAAAAAAGGGAAGGAAATAACCAACTTTAAAGCCTTTTATCTGTGCAGTAAATGTCCCATCTCTGTTACGCTACCTGTGTTGATCCATGACAGATCACATCTCATTGCACACGAAAGACATATCCGCATTAGCTTCCAACTCATAAATTCTGAGGATTAGAACAGATTTTAGGCTCGTGTTTTAACTATAAGCATGAATCTCCCCGAAGGATTAGCTATGGGTCAGATTATTGTAGCTCCAGTCAAATTTCTTCTACTGATATATAGGCAGCAGAATGGTTTAATGCTAAGATTTGACTGTTTTATTGCTGCTTAATGTCTGCAGGAAATGATTCAATCTGCTGCATTTGAGGGTGTCTTTGAAAGCAACTGACTTATTATTGTTAAGCCATCACTTCTTTAGAAGAAATATTATTTCGACTAACAAGTCCTTATAGGAGCCTAATTGGAATGAGCTCTCCTATTGTAAATGTCAATTTTGTTTTTCTGTAGATATTGAAATAACTGAAAATTCAATGTTGATTTGACCTTCTATTTGCAATATTCCTAAATGTATTTGGAGTGGAAGAATGGCTGTAGCACTGAAGAAGGTCACATTGGCCAATGTGACCATAGCTGCTCTCGGCAAAAACAGCTCAACATGTCCCACTCACCTGCACTTGCCCTAGATTCCTTTGCTGCTTATCCAGTCCCCATCTAAAAACTATGATTACATTCACCTCCACCTCCAGCTCTGACAATGTATTTCAGATTATACACACTTGCTGGGTAAAAGTGTTTTGTCATTCACCTCAACTTGGTTTCTTTCCTGGTTCTCAGCCGTTCTGCCAATTTCTCACTCCCTACAGTTTCATTAAGTCTCCTCTCAATGTTCTCTATTCTGAGGGTGACAGCTACAGCTTTGCTAAACAAATCAATCCTTCAGCACTGGGACCAATTTCATAAATCTCTCCTGCAACCTCAAACATTCATCTAAATGTGTGGTGTCCAGATTTGAACACAATACTCCAGTTAACTTTATAACAATAGTTTATGAATTTTCACCATGACTTCCTTGATTTTGGATGCTTTAGCTGAATTTAGAAAGCTCAGGATCCTGTATACGCTTTTAACGACTTTCTCAATTTGCTGTCAACTTCAATGAGTTATGCGCATGAGCCACCAGGTCCCTCCATAAACTTTGCACTCTTTAATTTATATCCCACTACTCAAGCTCCATGCCAAAATATATCACCCCAAACTTCTCTCCAGCCACCCTTTGAACTCTACACCTAGGAGGACAAATGCAGCGGATGGGAATGTTAGCACTTATAATTTCCCCTCCAAGCCACATATCATCCTGACTTGGAATTATATCGCTGCTCCTTCACTGTTGTTGGGTCAGATTCCTAGAATTCCCTATCTGACTGAGCTGTGAGTGTACCTGTAGCACAGAGAATGCAGTGATTCAGGAAGCCAGCTCATCACCAATTACTCACACAAAATTAGGGAAGGGCAATGAATGTTAGTCTGGCCAGCAATGTTCACATCTCACCTACGAATAAATAAGAGACTTAATCTGTTACATATCTGCCTGTTTGGCCAGCCTGTCTATATTCCCTCGAAGCCTCTCACTATCCTCTTCACAGCTCACAGTACTTTCAAGTTTTGTGTCATCTGTAAATTTTGAAACTGTGCCCAGTATACGCAAGTTGAGGTCATTCATATAGATCACGAAAAATAGTGGGTTTATTGAATAGTGATCTCAGCAGGGCCCCAAGCTGGAAAGGCAACTGCTCAGCACAACCTTCTGTTTCCTTTCTTAGCTCTGTACTTTTATTTTGATAGCTTCAGATTTTCTAGTAAGTCCATTATGTAACGCTTTATCCAAAATTGAAATCCATATACGACATAAACTCATTAATAAACTTAATCCAATTAGTTGAAAAAAGTTCTTACCCTCAAAGTTACGCTGACTGGCCTGTAGTTGCTGAGATTTTTTGAACACGGGAATGATACTTACAATTCCCCACTCCTCTGGCACAAACCCTGTATCTGAGGAAAATTGGAAGATTGTAGTCAGCCTGTCTATGATTTCTATTGATTCTTCCCTCAGTATTCTTGGATGCATTCCATGTAGTCCTGGTCACTTATCAGCTTTTTGTATGGATGTGTTTCTTTTGTTGTGCGGCTTTATATCCTCATACACCAGGCTGATCGAGGAGAAGGCAAGGTCAAGAACTATTTACAGGCCTGGGCTTCTTTATAACACTGTACATGTAAAACATCAGTACTATATAAAGTTTCCCATTTAACACAAATGAGTCTACTCCACATGCTTACCTGCATGGGTTCTTTTTTCTTTTCTCAATCACTCGCATGTCTAGAATTCAACCAAGCAACATTCCAACTCCTCCCACACTGTGCTACTTATGCAACTCCATGACATCGTTGTAAGGTTGTTCCAGGGTCCTACAGCCTTTACATCACAGTGTACACAGGTGAGGTTGTTAGCTGAAGGAGGTTGTTGTATCATTTTTTTTGTCCTGGTAATAATTGATGTTTCCATTTTCACTTTCTTTAACACAAGGTTTCTGGCATTATGTAAGTAACTTGGTTATGAGGGTGGCCTTAAATGCTTCTTGATACAGGTAAGTTTCTATTGGTGGGATCACAATTAACAATAATGACATTGGCTAGTCTGCTTTCAGTCTGAAAATCATAATGGTTCTGCTATTGGGAAGCTCTTATGTAGGCAAGGATATGATCCACTAGAATTAATGCACAATGAGCTTTGTTTCCCATACATATGGTACAAGCCGCATACAAATAAATTCTCTCAGTATCTCAATTGTTCATGGCGTTCCAGATTGCGAAAATGAAGTATTATGGACCAGGAAGGGGCCATGTGTAATTACTGCTCTGTATTGAGTATGCTGACCTCAATAAGAGTGATTGAGCTTCTCGAGTGTTGCTGGAGCTGCACTCTACTAGCTAAATGGAGAGTATTCCATCACACTCTTGACTTACATCTTAGAAAGGCTTTGGGGAGTCAGGAAACGAGTCACTGACCCAGAATTCATAACTTTTGACTTGTTTGTGTAGCCACAGTATTACATGGTTTGTCCAGTTATGTCTAGTCAATGTCCCTTGGGATGTTGACGGTGAGGGATTTGGCAATGGTAATTGTAATTGGATTGGATGGGGAGGTGGTTAGGTTCTCTCCAGCTGGAGATTGGGCCATTGAATGGTAAATATGAGACACAATGTTACTTGATACTTACTAGTACGGGCCTGAATGTTGTCCAGGTCTTGCTGAATCCAGTTAATGATTGGAGCCAACAAAGACTGCAGTTGTTGGGAGTCAGAGGCAATAGGTGGGAGGCTGGAAAAGCAGAGTAGGTCAGACAGCATCCGAGGAGCAGGGAAGTCAATGTTTCGGGGCGAAACCATTTGTCAGGATCAATCCTGGATTGACTCATCAGCAAAGGAGTTGTGAATATTATATTGTGAATGTGGAGTTATCAGCAAATAATCTATCTTTTGATGTTATGATGGAAAGGTCATTGACGACAGATACGAATACATTTAACATTTGGATAAAGCCCTGAGGAATAGCTGCAGTGATATCTCGGGGGTTGAGGCTATTTGTCTCCAAATAATCATAACCATGGAAGGCAATCTCCCAAATATGGACTTTATTTACATGGCTGGTTGACGCAGGAAGATTGCCAGCATCATCAAAGACCCCTCCCACTCCAGGAATGCTCTCTTCCAACCTATTCTGTCAGGCAGAAGACACAGAAACTTGAACACATGCCCCAGCAAGCTCAGGAACAGATCCTTCACTGCTGTTATCACACTGAGGAATTGAGACACTAATTTCAAATAATGTTGATGCTGTAATGTTGATTTTCCTTCATGCACCTCCCGTGCAGTGTAACCTGTATGCCTCACTCTGTCCAAGCATCCTATGATGTGTAAGTCCTTGCTTGCTCTGATTCGCCTGTACTGCTTGCAAACAAAGCATTTCACTGTACTCAGGTATACGTGACTACAATAAAACAAATCGAATTAAATCTTCAAATCTGTGCTGGGTAGTAACTGGACAGTTGGCCTTTTGACTTCAGTTTTGCCAGGGCTGTTTGATACTGTGTGGGGCTGGATGAACACAGCAGGCCAAGCAGCATCTTAGGAGCATTGGCCTGCTGTGTTCATCCAGCCACACACTTTGTTATTTCGGATTCTCCCGCATCTACAGTTCCAATTATCTCTGTTTGATACTGTACCCTGTTAAATGCTGCCTTAATGTCAAGAGGTGCAAATTTCATCCCACCTCTCTCATTCATGCTTAGATCAAGGCTGTAATGAGATCCTGAGCCAAGGTCCCAAACTGAGCATCAGTGATTTGGAAAACAAAAATTCTCGGAGGCTGTATAAATGTCCCCAGTCCTTAGACGATTGTTGATGGGGCAGCGTAGTGGGATTTTTTTCCTTGCAACTGCCTGTGCTATACCAGCCCTTAGAATGCTTACTGCTTACTCTGGGTATCCAAAATAGGTAGAAAAATGTCACTCTTCATTACCAGCTTGAATAAGCAAGGAAAGGACGCTGCTAAAAATAACTTTCTAGTTGTGTTCAATTCTGAAACAACAATTTGGCAGCATCAAGGAAGGACACATGATTAGCGAAACAAAACCATTGCAGGCAGTCAGATGGTGTTCCTCTTCATATGCAGTGGGGGCAGTGTTGGCACATTAATATTATTGAGTTGGCAAATATGATGAATGCTGCTGTCTGCATCATGATTGTCCTTCTGATATATATGCGTGCTCATGGCCTGCCACTTCAACAGGCAATGCTGCAGAAAGAGCAGTATGACCTACTGCTTCAATAGGGCTGAAGATAATTACATATATTTTAATAAACTCTGCAGAGAGAGAGAAAAAAACACATTTAAAGACAAAAGCTAGTTGTGTTATTTTGGTCATTAGTGTCAGTAGGAGTTTTACAGTACCATAAGACATAGGAGCAGAAATTAGGCCATTCACCCCATTGAGTCTGCTCCGCCACTCAATCATGGCTGGTAAGTTCCTCAACCCAATTCTCCTGCTTTCTCCCCGCAATCCTTTATTCCCCTCACAATCCAAAATTATGCTTCATTTCAGCCTCTACATTTGAAAAGGTGTATCAGTGGTGGGTGTTTCTCTCACAGTTTTGTGTTACACCATTAACAGTGATCCATCTACAAAGACTTAACCTTGGTAGCCAAAAGGCAATGTGTAGTGAGTGAGGCAACACTCAGAGGGACACCAGATCCCTGCTGCTTTCAGTTTGCTGGCATAACTACAGCTGCTTGCAGAGGGACACATCACTCACGCAGTTTGCCTATATAAAGGATTGTGCCCTGGCCTGCAAATATTCCCCACGCAGCCACTCACTGAACCCAAGATGTGAGCGTCATCTCAGAAAGCCGGTAAAATGTTGCATCTTCACACATTCTGAAAGCCCTCAACTTGTAATATTTCTGAATTATTAAACTCAAAAGTTCACTTTAAATTATAATATAGAAAAAGAAATCAGTTCTGAAAAGGATTTTTGCTGATGAGTGTCAATTTTAGAAGTGGATGGTCACTGAGTTGCAAGTTCATAAAATCTGATAGACGTCAAATATGGGCATGTGATGTATTTTTAATTTAGGAAGTGGGCAGACCAATGCTTTCTTGTGGTTAAATTTCCAAAAGCAAAGCAGAATTTAATTCAAACTTCAGATCATTAAAAAATTTCCAGTAACTAAAGATTAAGAAAAAAATACCTGGACGCCTGGCACAGTGGCACAGTAGTTAGAATTGTTTCCTCATAGTGCCAGGGACCTGGGTTCGATTCCAGCCTGGGGTGACTGTCTGCGCCGATGTGTGTCTTTGCACACTCTCCCCATGTGTGGATTTCCTCCAGGTGCTCTTGTTTCCTCTCACAGTCAAAAGATGTGTATGTGAGTTGGATTGGCCGTGCTAAATTGCCCGATAGATCAGGGGTGTGTAGGCTAGGTGGATTAGCCAGGGGAAATGCAAGGTTGTATGCATAGGAATGGGTCTGAGTGGCATGCTGTTCGGAGGGTCAGTGCAGACGTGATGGACTGAATGGCCTCTATCTACACTGTAGGGCTTTGTGATTCTGTGGCTGGGTTTGAAGCCCGGCTGTGATTGGTTAGCTGAAAGATATGAGGAAAGCTAACACCAGCTGAAAATGCATGGTCTGCATGACCCCAGCCTTCCAGTTTCATAGTTTTTCAATTTGTTGTCTTGGTCCAATGTTCACATTGTTGTCCCAGGCCTGCTGGAGTGTAGCTTCTGTGAAGCTTGACACACACTGCAGAAACAGCACCTCACCTTCCAAATGAGGCACTTTACGGCCTTCTGGGCTCAACATCAAGTTCAACAACTTTAGACCATCAACCCTGTGCTCATTTTGATATTCCCCCCCCCCCCCCCCCCCCCAGCTACCAGTTGGCATCTTGTTTTCATGCTTTTGCTTTCAGACAGTGCAGTCCTTTCTTCTGTTATTAATACTGGACTGATGCTTTGCTTCCTTCACTGTTAAACATAGAAAAGTACAGCACAGTACAGGCCCTTTGGCCCACAATGTTGTGCCCAACTTTTACCCTAAACCTAAGCTCTATCTACCCTCTACCACTACCTTACACTATCATTCATATGCCTATCTAATAGCTGCTTAAATGCCCCTAATGAGGCCTACTTCACTACCCTCTCTGGCAATGCATTCCACAATGTTCTACGACATCTTTCAGTGTTTCATCCCCCCAGTCCTTTAACTAAAACCCTGACCTTTCCTTTTGTTACACCTGACCTCCACCCCCAACTACCACCATCCTTTCCCAACAGCATAGAATCCATCACATTTCCGCCTCTTTTCAGTTTCCAAAGGACAGTCGTACAGGGTGGGAAATGTTTCACTCTGTTTTACAGTTGCCCCAAGACCTGCTGAGATTCTTCAGCACCTTCTGATTCAGTCTCAGTTCTCCAGTATTTGCAGTATTTGCTTCTACCTTAATGTAGCTCTTTTGTATTAGACTGCTAGGGAGTGGAAGGTGGAGACAGCAGAAGAGAGCTGCATTTTTATAGCACCTCTCACAACATTCAGCTGCCCCATGATGTTTTATAGTTAATGAAGAATTTCTGAAGTGTGATCACTATTGTAATGTTGAGAACGTAGTAGCCAATTTGCACCCAATGCATTTCTCTGAGGAGCTATGAGATAATGGCCAGGTCGTTTGGTTTAGTGATGTTGATTGAAGGATACATGTCAGCAAAGAAATCAAAGCAAACCCCCCCCCTCCCCCCTGTTTTTCTTTGAAAAGTGCCATAGTATTTTAATGGTCATCTTGCAGACAACATCTATGTTTATCATCTCAGCCACATGTTAGCACTTTCAACATAAAAGCATTACTGACACTGCAGCATGCCCTCACTCTTGTACTGGAGTGTTGGCCTGGGTTTTACCCTCAAGTCCAGAGCCTTCTGACTTAGAGGCAAAAGTACTAACCCTGAGCCACAGCTGACCAATTCTGAGAGAGGCAGGAGAGAAGGACGAAGAGGGAGCGTGAAGCAGATAAGAGAAATATGCAAGAAGGACTGTTCTCCCGGGAAGGCAAGTTTGGAAATTGACTCTGCCATAACCAGTAGGTTGGAAAATCAAACTTTACTTTGCAGTAGCTAATCCCAGGTGGGTCTGCAGGACAGGGCTCCCCAGTGTCTTGGATGATATTTATCCCTCTATCAGTAACACAATAACAGATTATGTGATTATTATTATAATGCTCTTTGAAAATAATTAAAGAATTAATTAATCACCACATTTCTAGCATTACAATAGTGACAGCACTTCGAAATTATTTCATTGCCTGCAAAGTGCTTCGAGATGTCTGATATGAACATGCATCTTTCCTCTTTTCTATCACAAGTTTCTGGGTATAGTAGGACTTCCAGCTGATGTCCACAATTCCTAGTTCATCGCTGTTCTTTCTTGCCAGAATGCTACATTGACATCGGGTTTCTCTGACTCTCTGCTCCACAATGAATAAGAACAGATGTAGATATTTTCTAGGGATTCCTAGCTACCATCAGTTCTGAGCAAGGGTCACTGAACCCAAAACTTTAACTCTGCATTCACTCCATAGGTGTTGCCAGTCCTGCTGATCCATTCCAGCAATGTCTGTTCTGGCTCTTGGGGTGGCATGGTTATTCAGTGAATAGCACTGTTCCCTCACAGTACCACGGACCCAGGTTCAATCCCAGCCTTGGGGAACTGCCTGTGGGGAGTTTACACATTTCCCCCATGTCTGCTCGGTTTTCGTCTGGCTTCTTCCCATGGTCTAAAGATGTGCAGTTTAGGTGGGTTAGCCATGGTAAATGCAGCATCAGAGGGAGAGGGTAAAGATCTGGGGGAGATGCTCTTCATATGGTCCACGTAGACTTGATGGGCTGAATAGCTTGTTTCCTCGTTGTAGAGATTCCACATTGTAGATATTTTCTAGACACGGTATTACATACCCCTGGAGCAGGTGCGACTTGAACCCCAGGCCACCTAGCTCAGAGGTAGGGGCACTACTACTGCACTTCAAGAGTGCCGAGAAACCAACCCATCGAATGCACATTGAAAATAAGGATGATTTTCCCAAAGAGCATGTGCTGGAGCAAAGACTGATTTGGAATGTACTTTGCACACTGCCTTTGCAGGGTGGAAGGCCAAATCTGGTTGTGGCTTATTGATTGTCCAGACACTCCGATTTCGCACAATGATATTTGGCTGCAGGCAATTAGGTAATAAGTGACGACACTCTGCAGAACTAGTTATTCATTTTAATTTCACATAAACTACATGAAATGATAAGTAACTGACTTAAAGTTAACGGCTGATGACATAGCGCCTAAGGTAATTTATGCTGCTTCAATTTTAATAAAGCTATCGGTTTTATTAAGTAGATGCAATTACCCTGCCTCTTTCCGGACATATTTGTCAGTTTGGCTCAATCATTTGCAATTATAGATACCCACCAGGGTTTTCCTCAATGCATTTTTATGAAGGTTTAACTGTGCACTTCTCCTTTACCCATGTAGTCCAGAAAGTGAATTGCCTTTGTGTTAGTGCTGTGAGTTGGAACAGGAAGGATTACACAAGGATTTGTGATTTTTCAAGTCCCTTACCCACGACCTCTTTATCAATAAAATACATTTGCACTCTTTCATTGTGAAGTTGTACCGTCATCAAAAGCTGCATATTTATAGCATCACGCAAAGCAACAGAGGAGCCATGAAGTGGATAACAATTATTAATGCTTATGGTGAGAGTTGGGAGGTGAATTGCTATTGTCAACAACCAATCGATAAAGAAATCTAATTTTAATAATGGATAAAATGCTTGTAGTACAATTACACCTTACAATGAAAAAGCAAATAGTTAGTTATAGCTAGATAT